>NC_059517.1:1250000-2500000 GCF_905147795.1 Pieris rapae
GAATCGACGCAATTAGGAACGTCTTATACAACTTTTATAGTTGACAACAAATGTGTGAGCGTATTTCAATCTTTAAGATGTTTCAAATATTTCCTTTATTTATTTGAAAATTATGCTTTGTCCTAATTATAGGCACGAAATATAATAATAATAAATAATAATAATAATAATTTAAATACGTAGTTTATGTTGTTATCCTAATATCCTAACTTCCTTCAGTACAATTGATCGCAACCTCTTCACGCCTAATCCATGCTATGACAGAATGCACCAAACTAGACACCTTTTTCCAGTGTCTTTTTGGTAGAGAGTAGTCTATGGCCATCTGTATCGCTTCCAGCTTACGCTTATATTTCTTTATCCACCTATATAGGCGTTCTCTTCTAATGCTTCCTCTTGTTCCCCTGCATGAGTTGCCTGTCCACCTGTTATCTGTTACATATATGCCTCACCCATTGCCACATATGACTGGTGTAAATCTTATTAGATAATGTAAATCATCACTTTTGTTTTTCGTTTTATTTTTTAGCTGTTTGCTTTTTTACTAAAGCGCCATTTAATATACTTGTGATAATTTAGTTGCCCAACCATCGCATGGCAGGTAATTAGAATTGTTATAAATAAATAATTTCACGCAATAAAATATCTATGAAAAATTCTATGTACCTAAGTAAAACATTATTTCTACTGCAACATAATATGGAAGTTTGACTAACAAGCCCGCATTGACAATTTAGTTTTGTCTCAATAAAATTATTAGTAGTGATATTAATTTAATTTGGATAATATAGAAATTTTAATTTTTAACCTCTTCTTTCGTATTGTGACCTTAACCGCTGAGTAAATTCCTTCGTGTCGGAATTCCAAACAATACGCCATCAAATTTGCGTTGCTTTAGTTTTCTACGCTCTTTAGCTTTTTGCATTTCTAGGGTTCAGGGTTGTCGTAAAGTTAACTGTAGGTACTTCAGGTAACCAACAACAACAGATACATTGTACCTTTGTTGCGACGCGTGTATGGAATGTTCAACATTTGGACAAACATTTTCTTACATCTGCGAAATAAGATTTTCACCAGTCAATTGGTTAAATTAACAGAAAAATATAAAAATAAATATGTAGGTTTTAATTATTTTCTTTTTATAGATCTTGTTCTTTATTGTTTTACTTGTTAATGTAATTATTTGACTTTCTTGGGTAAGAAAAATATATTCCAATAAAGCGCTACCTAGTACAATTTTCAAAAACTATATACAAGGGGTATATCGCTATGATGAGTTAATTTGCACACAATCCGTTAGGTGGCGCTTACTACAATCGATTATTTTAAAATAAATACAATATTATAACCTATTTGGGAACTATAATTATAGTTGCTATGGGTTACATATTTTAATTATAAAATTTTTACACATTTAAAGTAAATATTTTTATTAGATTCCGAAATAAAAAATACTTCGCTATGATTGAGTTGCCATCTAGTTCAGATTAAAGAAGATAGAATACGAATTAATTTATTGAATTTTATGCTAGATGGCGATGTATTATCACGAATTATTACAAAACGCGCTATTGGTTATATTCAAATATACATGACTACCGTGCACACCGAAAATTTCATTAAGACCTTACTTCATAGGATCATTTCTATAGTAAGCTCTTCACGCAACTTCTCACAACACGTGGGAAATATTCAGCCATGATGATGAGACGTGGCGCGGTGCCCTGAGCGTGAGGCGGGCGATGATGTAAATCATCAGCCTTCGATGATCGTTCACTCTCTCGCTTGCGAGGGAGCGTGGGGTACTGTCGCTGTCTGAGTGGCTTTATTGATCCCCTTTTATACTATAAAATAATTTTCTATAACAATCTCGCGTCCCTTGTAAAGATATTATGTGTTATGTTATGTATATCTATAAAGCTTTTAAGATCTTCAAACATTATTCACATACACTTAGTCCGAAAAAACGATATATTACAAAGAGCAATATTAATGTAAGGTAATTTGACTGAGAAATAAGTTAAAAACATATACCATATTCGTCTTACAGGATTTAGAGGAAAAAATAACAAAATATTTTTTGATCAAGATATACAGTAATACAAAAATTTTGCCCCGGGTGAGGATCGAACTCACGACCTTAAGATTATGAGACTTACGCGCTGCCTACTGCGCCACCGAGGCCGATGCAGTACACATTGAAATTAGCTTTCATGTAGTTAAATAAATCTATATCCAACACTTTTAAATACACATACATTGTATGCTATTATATAGCTAGTTAAATTTTTCATTTAAGAAGAAAAAACCAATCGATGTAATACCTACTTTAAACGATACCACGATAATGTAATCGCTAATAATATGATAACCAGGTTTTCAAAAGGTTTTAAAAACAGTCACAGGGACTGTTTTTAAAAGATATTAAATTCTTTTTTTAGGTAATATACAGTAAGAAATGCTTTCCTTTTTGTGTTCAAAAAATAAACCTGTTGAGTAATAAAGGTGCTTTACTTCTACCGACCTAAAACCGGGATTCCTCTACAAGTCTATCACCTGACTGGCCCAAAGACCCCAGTGGCTAAAGTCAAGAAGTACTATATAATGTCTAATTTATTGAATATAAGGCATTGAATATTTCAATATAAAAAATCTCCCTATTACCTCATTTATGTTATAAAAAATGATTTCTAAAAGATTCCTATGGCGATATAAGGTTGAATATCAGTAATTCCATGTAACAGATGAGACAAGCCGAAGCACGTAGAGCGGGAAATGGGAAATTTAATGAAAATATTACAAGTTGCCAGTCCGTCTGTCCACGTCGCTCCCTTGACTATTCAGAATACATGGAGCTGCTTATACATATATTTCCAAACGAGTTTTAGGCATTTTTAGCACCGATTTATGATAACATTTATTTGATTTACCTTAATATTAAAATTAACGATGAAATAATTTCGCATTGAATCCCTATTCATTGGTTCTACATGTATACCACTTGTCAGAGCAAATCAAATGATTTATTCCAATTAGGCCACCTAAAATGGCATTTTAGAACATCAAATAATATATAAAGATTCTAGTTGCCCCTTCCAAAAGGTAGTTTCGTGTGAAGAAGAATGGGCAAGAGCCAAGAAACTCCACTCTTACTCTTAGAAATAGGATTAATAATATTTTTATACATAAGAAAAAATATTATATGTCAAGACAATGGACTCCTAGAATCCGCTGTCTCAAATTATAAATACTGTATTTCTCAAAGAATTACATTCACTTACTGAGAATATTTAGAGTAGTTTAGTTATGTATGTACATATTATGAAATTGTGTTGTTAATTATGTGTGCTTTTAAAAACTTTACAATTTGTAAAAAGGTTTTATTTAATTTAAAAATGGAAGGCAATTAAAATAATGCATCCAGACATAAATTTTTCCGTAATAATGTAAAGTTCAAATGAAAATAATTAAGAAATATTTCTTAAGGAATATTTTCATTATAAATCCTTATGGAACCAGTGTACAACAAAAAACTACACCGCAACTTCTTATTACTCCACACATTTCTTTATTCCAATTCTTATGGTTATAACCCTTAATATTATTATTTTATAGGATGATATCATCTACCTATTTCCTTTTGACTAACATTAGATGATATTTGATACGATAGTTAAATCAGATTTATTATTAGAAACCAAAAATAACAAGTCTAGTCCTAGTTGTAGAAATTTAATAAGGAATATTTCGTATAATGTCCGATGCAATTATAATCTAAGTCTAGCAACAGAGCAGTAGTACCTTAGTAGCTTCCGCGGTGCCTCTTATCCTTTAGGCATGGCTGCGCATCAAACTTTATTACTATTATGTGCACATTTAATATTCGCCCGGACGGTGAAGGAAAACATCGTGAACTGGCTTGCCTTAGACCCAAAAGTCGACGGCGTGTGTCAGGCACAGGAGCCTGATTGACTATTAGATTCACAAATGATCATAATTCAGATACAGATCTTAGACAGTTTTGTACGATGTCCGAAGGGACAGGTATTGTAATGTACAAGTCTTGTAAAAACTATGAGATGAAGATTAATAATCAAAACGTTATCTTCTATTAGAATAGTATAACTAAGAATACTGAATAAAGATAGTGAGATTAATTATGTAATAACTGCTCAGACTCGTAGACTTGTCATCAGATTTCGTTTTTTTTTAGCCAGCGTTCATCCGTCAAGGTCTGTCTGTCATGTCTTCTTTTAATCTTAACACTATGTTACGATATGAAATGCATAATTGCACATGTTCAAACGAACGAATACAAAACTACCACAAAAAAATATAACATGCCACATAATTAGTTAAATATTCAAAAACGATTTGCATCCCCCAATAATTTATTGACAAATCCCCGCTCCCAAAACTTTCTGATTGACGTCTAAATGTCATTATTTTCACATAAAACTCCCGAGAGTGAGAAAATTTCACCTCGTTTTTAGGCCTCCTTAACCCTTACCGCGGTGAATATTTAAAAAGTCGTTGGCAACATTTTAATTGGGCAATCCTGCTAGGATTAAATTATCAAGACACCTAGTTACCGCACCGTTTCAAACTTAATGAATTCAACATGGATTTAGCTAAAAAGTTGGTCGCCATTAAATTGTCGTTTTAAAACGAAGATTACAAAGTAAATTGAGGTTTAAGTTTCTGTATTAGTTATTATTACTTTTTTTATTATTATATTATATTCATTTATTATCAGAAAACAAGGTTCCATAATTATTTGTTAGTAACAATTTACTTAATAGCTATGTTAGTACAATACAATTTTTAGTTATTAAAAATTATTTTGTGTTTTTGAATGTTTTCCCTTACTTTCTTATGTTCTAACATATTTGATGTGTATGTGAGTGCTTTTGATGATCAGCTGCTTTTACTGATTTTTAAAAAGCGTCTTTCTTCAGTTTTGTAAAGGCACTTGAAAAGACAGACTACGTACTTGTGTAGTTCATAGATGACTTTAACCAATCACAATGAATCCTTATCATTTCTTCTTTAAGTCTTTTACTAGCTTAGAAGCTAGTATTATAGATAACGACCAGAAATACAGAAGAACAATTCGCATCAAGCTATGCGAGTTACGCATAATAAAAAACCTTAATCAGCTTGAAAGAGTCAAGTAATTTTTTAATTTCCTTTTTATAGAAGGTAAAATGTTTGTGTACTTCGTACGAGGGGAGCATTTCTCATTCTTTGACTTTTTGCCTTAATTTTTTACGGCAAATCTCCAGAGAGTGATCCAAGATTTGAAACAGGACGGAGTTTTAAACTTTTAAGAGTTTGTTAAAAGACACTTTTACAATGGGTTAGCCTTAACAAAGCGCGACTTGCATAATTTTATATCGTCCCAGAGGTGTGCCGTTTTGATTGTCAAAGCAGAAAATTACTTCACAGAATCGCTAACAGCATAAAAACTTCTGTATTTTTACAATAAACTCCCTTAAGATTCATATACTCCTTGGCTTAGTGGTTACTGAACACGGTGTTTTATTTCTGGAATGAACAATATTGACTCACATTGGCGACTGGAAACAAGCTTTGGCCTTCGACAGTAGAGAGTAGGTCCTCAAGTAGGTCCTCCTTCACGGCATCTTTAGATATTCCAGAAATTTTTCCTCCTTTTCTATGGGACTTCAAGCAAATAAAAGATATGTATATTAGGATACTCATCGCTTTATTTAAATCGTCGCCCACGCGAAAGCATCGTTTTTTTGGATGACATAAATTTTTTTAATGAGATTCTCCTTCAGTTAAACTTAAATTAATTATTTCTGATTTATATACATATATAATATACAATAAAACTTATTAAAAACTAATTAGAAATACACATACCTAGTACCTAGTCCTTGTTTAAACGAATGTAGATATAATATAAACTTTGCTATTCATATCCGAACTTTTAGGCCAAATATTGTGTTTGATTTACTCAAATACTATTAAAATAAAGATTTTTTAACACGAATTTCGTATGCTTTTAAACAGTGAAGAGTCTCTATACTAAAATAATTAATCTTTTGCGTGACCGTATAACAGGTAAATTACGGTCTAACGTATTACAACATTACATGAGAAAATAATCTATAAAGCTTTTTCATTTAATAAACAATTGATAAATAGTAAATTGTCGATAGTAGTTATTATACGTATTGACTAAAGAAACTCAATAATTCAAAAGAGCTACGCTTAAACAAAGTCTTACGAAGACACTCAATTTGGCGTGTTTACCCCAACGACAATATTTCTCAACGTAACATTAAAATTTATCACAAGTGAGTCTACGAAAGCCGGGTGATAAAATAAAATGACAGTTGTTTACTATAGACCCGGGAATATCGTGACTATGTAGAAATTGAAAGGTATGGGGCTCGAGAGCTGTTTTATTTATGATGGAAAATGGTTTTTAGATTGCTGTGAGTTACGTTCGAGTAGTAAACATATACGGTGTGTGTGAATTTTTAATATTCTTCTTTTACATCACACAATACAATTGAAATAAACTTTTGACGGCGAATTGAATTTCGTAAATGTTCTATGAAAAGTTGAAGATAGAGAACTGGACAAACAGTATCGATATCAACCGACAACTTACAATATTCAAATGAAAATAAAATAAAAAGGTTAAAGTGGAAATGGGCCGGTCTCATTGCCCCCGTTTGTACTGACAGGTGGGACATAAATGACGCAGTGGGAAGCTTGAATGCTTGGAATGGCCCAGTGGGAAGAAGAGAAGATGCTCACCAGAAACCAAAGAAGATGAAGTAAACTCGGGTAAGAAATAGTAACGAACATAAGAGACTTATTTACTCCGTCGGGAGGTTTGTACTAATATGAAATAAATGTGAACTTAATTTAATCCTTAATGTACCTACTCGAAAAAAGTTTTATTCGCACTCAAAAGGTAATACAGTTCTCGTTAATAAATGTTTCGGGTTTTAGCCAACTATGACACAAATTATGAGAATGTTGATATTTTCCACCACACCAAAGAGGATGTGAGGAAATTTTTGAAGTTTTTTTTCTTTTAAATATTAAGTATTAAAGTATAGTAGTAAGTATAAGTATTAGTATTAATAATTACTGTATTTGTATTTTTTATTCAAATATCTAGTACTCAGTTGCTACAATAATAATAAACCTCGTTCTAGTGCAGGCGATCGTACCGTCTTTGTACCCTGCTACTATAGAATGGTTGGTTCTATGGTAGCGTCGTAACCATTGGTCACAACGGTATCTTAAGTCTACATAAAAGAAAGGGCCAAAAATTAATACAAGATAGTATGCTACCCTTACAAATTGCTGCCTTATAAAAATGTTCACAGCGCAATAAAGGCTCCCATATACCTCAAGCACTGCTAAGCAATGTGTAAATAAACAATACATAAGCTGAGATTTTAGTGTCAGAACATAAAGGGGTTGTACACTTTATTTGGTCCGGATGAGCCGGACGGGCCGTAAACCTGACTGGATTACTTTTATACCTCCTAACAAATAATAGCACATAAAACTTGTGTGAAAAATACTAGTTACGGGAGCAATATGAACGGTTTAAGTACGGATAGTAAAAAGGTAATGTATTTTGTAGTGTTTTTGGATATCGGTGAACTTGAAATTATATCACATATTTGAGGGATATATCTTTAAGACTAAAGATAACTCGATATAATAGTCTAAGAAGCCACGACGGCCATTTTATTTTATAAAATATGAAAGTATTTGTGTGTATACAGATAAGAACAACCAGGGATTATAGAGTTTGGGGTGTGGTGGGCAGGTAAATGTATAAAATAAATTCATTAAAGTATAAAGCTATTTTTTAATGGTAAATAACTTTTTACCAAACTAAGTTGTGGCTAGTATAGGCTAGATTAGTTGTTCCACCACTTAGTTAATAATTTGTTTTAATGACACTTATAAATAGTAATGAATATATTTATTAAAAAATAGCTATAGGACAAATACCACAGTAAATTTAATAGTTTGACTATTTTATTTAAATTCAATCAATGATCAATTAAACCGACATCAATGTATATTATATAAAATATTTTAAAAGTAATTTGTTTCCCGTTCGTTGCTAACCGTACGGAAGTAATTCGTAATTCAGATTAAGTAACAAGGGTGAAATAGCTCTTATAAAAACGTCAGGAGTGATTTAGTTGCTGCACCTAGCAATAAAATATATAAGAACATAAGTCTATTAATGTATAGGCTGGTATGTGCTTGAAGCATGGAAAAAATAGGAGACCCAACTTTAAATACTTTTACCATATTTGGGTTGGCTTTTCGGATACCATGAAATCATGAGAATTTTGGGCTTATTTGAATATGTTAATAACAAAATGTTTTCTTTTTAGCAATATATGTTTGTTGTATGTATTAGCATAAATGAAAGATCTCGATGGTCTATCAGACTTCTTTTTTTTGCAGTGTTGACCTAGCGGCTTCAACTGTCATCCCTGAGTTTGTAGATTCGATTCCCGGCTATGCACCAATGGACTTTCCTTCTATGTGCGCATTTAACATTCGCTCAAACGGTGAATGAAAACATCTTGACGAAAGCTTGCCTAAGACCTAAAAAGTCGATTGTGTCTGCCAGGCATAGAAGGCTGGTGACGTACTTGCCTATTACATTGACAAATTTATTAGATACGGAATACTTAAGCCCAGACCTATCAAGGTTGTACCACTGGCTTTTTGTTTTCTAGACGTAAACGATAAATGTTGCATCTAATAAGAGGTACCTAGAGCGTAAATAGGAAAACTTTTCCAATTAAAAATGGTTATGACTTTACTTCATGTAACATTTAGGAATTAATCGCCAAGTGCTTTGTCGCTACGAGCGTTGCTACGCCGTAGACGCTCATAATAATGGCCATAAAAGAATAATAAACTGTGAAAATTAAATAAAGAACGAAATAAAGTTCCTGCTGTTATTGCAAGAATCACAAAGTTGACTTATTGACCAATACATCCTCCTTTAGCGTACAATAATGAGTAAGGTCCGCTGAAGACGTGGTGGAAGAAATAATCATGCCTCAGTTAGGGTAAGGTAATCAAGCAGGTAGGAAGAAGATGGCTGATGCAAGTAATTATTTTACAAATAATGAAATGCTTGTAACTTCTGGTAATGCGATTTTTCACGCATCCATTAGGCTACTCTCGTGAAATATATGCGAATGAAATATTATTCTTAGGGAAATTCAAATTTGGAACCGCGATTATCATCCTTCAAAACGAACCCTTTGCACTGTCATCTGGCATATAATATATTGGGTTAGCTTGACCGAGCTATCCCTAAGGAGACCCTGTTAATTACCGACTACAAGGCGCGACCCGTCGGGAAAAACCTTTAATGTTTTGTTTATCTTACTAAACATTTTAATTCATTATAACTTATACCTTAGTGTACGAATTTAGTAGTTTTTAAAAAACAAGTAAGCACAGATCATATGATAAAGTCGTCGGCGCTTAAATTGAGATTCTTATTTTAAATGTTTCTTTTTAATCAAAACAATATTTGGATTTCCAGCCAGCAAATATTAAACTTGTCTATTGCTCGAGTTCACGTTCTAATTTTAAATTTGCTCTAGAACTTTTTTAAGAAATTTTCTACGACATTTGAACTTTTTGCCACGGGGGATATTCACGTCGTTCCAGTTCGAAAATTAAATTTAAATCCCCTCACATTTTTACCGCCCTCGAAATTATTTGACGCAATAAGTTACCTTTTTGGAGGTCGCGTTATTTAATTATCTGAGGCCGATGGAGGCTTTACAGTTATAAAGAAAATTTCGGTGATATAATTTAATACTTCTTAACTACTTTTTAATAATTTGAGATAATCATAATCTGAAAACGATCAAATATACACTTATCTAAAGTTTATTCACGGTATAATGCTTCCTATCTCATTTCTCCCACGTAAATCACATGAATTCATGCCTCTCATTTTACTGTCGCCTTTTCATCGACTTTCAAACATCATTTTAGTTTTTATGAAAATTAAAGATGGATTTTATAATAGAATATAATAATAGATTCAATTATTAAACTTAATAATTGAAATATAATATTAATTTAAAGAAAATATATTGTTAATTATAAAAACTTTTTGATATTATAAACTAGAATTTTTATTTATTTATATTATTTATTTTATTCACAAAAAACGTTCAATTGTGGAACGACGAACGTCGAGGCACGGGTGGAATTTCGTATTAAACTCGACGTCCGATCATGGAACTCAGCTCAGGTATTAATCCGCACAACTCCTCTGAACACTTTTCAAAAAGATTCAGAGTGACCACACATGTCTACGCAACAATAAATGATCATTCCGCTCCGAAAGGGTTTGTTTTTTTTTTAATTAAAAAATAGTACATAAATAAAACCCAACACACATTCCCTCTTAAATCTAAACCATGAAGATGTTCATAACTTATATAATTACGCACGCTATTAATATTCATAATACAATTTAACACAACGAGGTTAATTTCACCTAAATATGTAAATTATCATGAGCCGACCATCGTTAATTCAAAACATCTAAATAATTCTATCTCGCTCATATGTCTGTAAAAAGCAAGGTTAGATAAGGATGGTGAATGCGTACATTATGGATATGGTAGGGAAAATTTTAACGGTGCCTATGAGAGTTGTATGCTGAAATAACTTTCAAATATTGTCGTACGGTGGACGAAAAGTTTCATTCCTGAGGGAGGTTGTTTGCCTCTGTTTATAAATGGAACGCATTTTAAACCTAGCGCAGATGGCGTACGCTGAGAAAATGTTTGAAGCTGCATATTCTGAATATCATGTAGAGAAGTTTCTCTGCTCTGTGACATGCGTGGAGGTTGGCTAATATAATTTTAGTTTATAACGATGTAGTGGACGATTTCATTAGATATGTTTGGTTAATGGTTAAGTTTTGTATTTAAATTAGTTTTGTTATGCCTAATGGTTTGTTTAGGGTTTGGTAATCTAGTTAATTTTTTAAAGGTAATTTATTACCAGTGTAATTACTTTTAAGTATTGGAAAAAGAACTAGCAAGTGGCTTAAGCGTGCGTCTCTTATTGACATTACTAAATCAAATCAAATCGTCTCTCAATAAATTAATTTCCATAGTTTCCATACAGTACAAGAATTGCGAAAGAGGAAAATCAAGGCTTAATAAAAAAGCAATTCACTCAAATAATTAAAACGGCTCGATTCAAAACGAAGTTAATCCAGTAAATTGCGAATCGCGAGTCCATAAAACATAATTAAAAAGTCGAGCGCGGGAAAAAAGCCAGCGTATAGTCATCAATCTGAAGAATTATTTCATTTACGTATTAAAAATCCCGTTTTGTCGGACCGTGAATTATTTCCCGTTGCGTTAATTACGTGCCTCGAATACGGGACCCCTGTGGATATTTTCGTTGATATATTTTTTAATTAGACTTTTCATCAGTATAGCAATAGTGTAAAATATAAGAAAACTGTTGTCTCTATCGAATATGTGAATAGTATTTAAATATTCGATACAATAGATACAAAGTAATAGCTGGAAACCAAAACTTTTTTATGGCGCATTTTGATTAAGTAAATATGAACGTTTGAAAATGTGTATGAATGTATATTATTATTTTTATTAATGAAAACATTTTTTGGATCCGAGTGGTCGGCATATATATATCGGGTGCCGAATACACAGATCCGAGATCTAGAGATGGCAATGGTTTAAAAAAATGAACGGGACTCTCGCACGGATCCGAGTGGGTGGCACCGGTACCATAACCCCGCTCCATTTGAATCAAAAAAAATAGCACTCAATGTAAACACCTACATAGTAATAAAAATAAATATAATAGAAAATTAAAGCAAATTTAAATAGTTTGGTCTCTGTGGCAGTGTACCTTTATCGCTGGCAGCATTTCCTCGCTGTATTGCAATTCTTAATCGTTTAGTGAGGAAAGCATCAGCTCTGGTGTTACCAATACTATCTACCAGGCTCCAAGTGAAATCTTTAAATAGTACAGTTAGACTCAACGAAAAATTTAAAAAAAGTTTATATCTGAACAACTTAGACACGGAATTAATTAGCTGGTATACTTAACGACTGATTAAAGATAGGCGTTATTAGTAAAAGGATCTATAATTTATTTATTTACTTAATTTGTTATAAATGCTTATATAATATAGTAGATTACCTTACATACCTTACTCAACTAGAAATTAGCTTCTTTCCAGTGGCCTATATTTTCATATAAAATTTAATTTCATACAGATTCACACTAAATTTGAAAATCCTTTCACAATTAACTGCTAAAGCGAGGTGTCTATTACAATCAGTGGTGTTCACTGTCTAGACACCCCATAGCTTAGGGTTAGGACTAATATGTAATGGACTTGCCGTTTTAAAAAATATTATACTATTGAATGATTGTTAATACGAATAATTTTACAATATATTGCCGCAATTAAAATATTACAACGAAAGTTTGTTACTTAGTAATATGTGATAGAGTATTTTTCTAGGTTTATTTATTTATTTACACTTCGTTACCTTATACAAAAACATACATATATAAAAGCAGGTTACATAAGTTATTAGGCATTGTGCGTCCTTATCGCTGACAAGCGAGCGATTTCTTCAAGGCAACCCTATTACGGAACATTAAAAAAAGTAAACATCTACAGAGGGTAAAGTATGAGAACTGCATAAATAATTAACAAAAATAACTCAAAATAACATATAACACCTAACTAAAATAGAGTAAAATCAAAATAAAAAACAATAAAATAATAATAAACAAACAATGATGTGTAGATATTAAGTGAGGGCCAGCGGTGAATCCCAAAAAAAAAAATCTATATCGGATATAACTTATATATTTTGCCTTGATATTGAGTTCTTGTAATATATATAAAAAGTTATCATCATTAACATAACAGTTAAGTTTAAATTACGATAACTAATATCGAAATTAATTTAAGGGTGGAATATTTTATTTACAAATATAAGAAATAGTTTAAACAGTCACTACATTTACTTATTAACAAATAAACACGTAGGCAATGATCAAGTTAACACAAATTACGCACTAATGTATGTTCAATTAAACACGTCAAACGGGAATCATTGTGCGTGACACGATTAGGCGCGCGCGTGACGCCACAGACTTGTCTATGTATAGACGCTGTTCTAGTATCTATAGTTTAGTTTATGTTGTTGTTTTAATAATTTCCCAATAAAAACAATTTCTTCTTTTTAAAATGGCTTTTATTATGAGTTTATTAAAATGGACCAAATGTATCTGTGTAATCTATAATTAATTGTAATTCTACAAAACTTAATTTATATCAAAGAAGAATTTGGAATATTATTTTGTACGTACGAAATTGTATGCGTTTATACGGATACCTAGTTCCAAAAAGGCTAAAACTATGAATCGAAGAGGTTAAATAAGTTTAGATTAAGTTCAGAAAACAGTGGTCCACAATATCGCAATTCCCAAATGTCGTAACGTCTAATTTCCGCCGACTTACACATCAGCGTTTTCGATATCGTGTGTTCCTACATTTGTGTGTAGATTAGTTTGTTATAGATTCATATTATACAGAGGAGAGTTTTGTATTTTTGTGTAAGGTTTTGGACCGATTTCAATATTTAAACCTTACAATAAAAAAGACTTAGATTTCTGTATCCATTTAGCTTAGGTACGTTATAACGTAAGTTATATTTATTTTGGTTCGATGCCGGAACTGGCTACAAGTTTTAAAACAACAAAATTTGGAAATGATATAAAAACAGAAAGAAAGCCATAGAAAAATTCTCTAAGACTGTTGGAAAAATCTGGAGGACGCTTTTACCCGTGAAGGAATTCCATCCGACTGTACTGAAGGTAGCTGATATACAGGATAACAAGGTAAGAATAATGTATAAAATGTACAAAATCGAAGCGGTATATAAGCAGGAACCTGTTATGTTTTTATGTAGAATACAAGAACTCAATATCAAGGCAAAACATATAAGAAGCTGTTATGTATTTTCGCGTGTGTCGGCTTGGACATTTATTTATAATATTTGGAAATAAATAACTGTTTAAAGACATAAACAATTTTTTTTGTCATTATTGGAAATTAAACGGGAATTTAATTTTAAACAAACATTATATTTATTTAATTTTAAACAAACGCTTCGGTATTTTAGGTATAACATACAAAAGGTTATATATAATTCCGTTTAGTAAAACCTTTATATAACCATTAAGATGCGTATCTACGTGTCTTCGTAGCTCTCTCGTAGTAGATTTATAACCAAATTTAATAATAAACTCCTTTGAAAATACAATTAATCGGTTTATTAACTTTTTAGTCTAATGTTTGTTAAAAATTGTTATTTATAAGATTTATACTATGGCCTATGTGAGATTCTAAGACTATGAATTAACTACAGATTCAAATAAATTTTAACATAGACAACAGGTAAAGCTGTTGGTATGGTATGTATGGTAATCTCCCCTCTGTTACATCTTAATCTATACACACCTTTTCCATTTATACGAAACCGCACAAATATTGCCAACTAAACGTGGCTAGCAGTATTTACAATTTTACCCTAACCCCCGTCAGGGAACATTGGATCAGTCGTTATGTTCTCAATGTTTACAATTCTCGTCGCTACTTAGGCCTTTATTGCTATTTTTCACGATATTCGGTTGTTCCTTGTATACTGATATATGTATATGATTTGTTACACCATTTATTTAATCTAAGTAAAGTTTTAAAAGTCAAATTCATTTTCTAATAAAAGCTGTGCTTCCAATCCAAAAAATAAAAAATAATTAAATGACACATATATATATATTTATATAAGACAAGAAATATATATATTAAGATAATTACGAATAATAATAAAAATATTCAAAAATTGATTTTAAAACATCAAATTATAAACTACAACAAAATAATACATAATAAGAGTCAATGCCACTAAATTCCCAACCCAGTAGACTGACTGATTTGTGTACATAGAGTTTCCTATAATATTTTAACACATCCTTCGCCAACTTCTACACCTATTTGGACATCGTAAATGCAATTTATATTTAAAAAGCTAACAAACCATAGTCTATAGACAATTTTGCATCGTCTATCCGATCCACAGACAGCAGTCTGACGTGTGTCCTGAGAATTCAAGCGCCATTATCGGTTTGTGGAGATAGTGTAAGTGTCGCAATTGTTGGCACTTTCAGACGGTTCATGTCTTTGTTTACATGCATTGAATTAACCATAAGGCTGTATTGTTTTCCTTTAATAACTAGATGGTTTGACGATAGTTTAAGTAAACGTATTTAATACATAAACTTGAGATTGAAAATATTTCTTAGCCGTCGTCTCGATTTACGTTTTAGAATTTTCAAATTCTTCGTATTTATTAAGTTATTAGGAATTTATTCAGTTTACCTATTTGTTTGTACATTGGCTGAGTTTACACGAGTTGCTTGCTATATTGTTAGTTATAAGATTTAGGCATATAAATATTTATATTTTTTTATCATGTAGGATAATTGGTGTGGGTATTATTTTGGCGTTCTATCGAATTAGTAGTAACTGTTAAGTTAGAATAATAAAGCGGAATAAATAAATAAATAATTTTTAGGCTATAAATATTGCCTAGTAGAGAGATTCTTAACTCTTAAATATTACAATTTAACTTTGATTAAGCACTGGAAGCATTCTTCTATTGGAAGTCTATTAGTAATGTAATAGATCAGTTGTTTGCGATGATGATGTAATAAATTATATAGCAGCTGCAAATATGATATTTTTAGTATGTTATATTGTTTCGACGTTGTACTTTATATTATATTAATCGATAGTTAATTAATTACAGGTAACTACCACGCCCGG
The DNA here is from genome assembly GCF_905147795.1 of Pieris rapae. Taxonomy (NCBI): domain Eukaryota; kingdom Metazoa; phylum Arthropoda; class Insecta; order Lepidoptera; family Pieridae; genus Pieris; species Pieris rapae. Next base: position 1,265,956 of record NC_059517.1, read on the forward strand.
TTACGTCAAGGCACCCGTAACTAGCGCGCAACAGTCGATTTCCCCTGAGATCTTAGCGTTTGTCATAGATGATAGCAGGCAGAGGCGACTCAAGTATAAAGTCGGAAGGTTAAAGTCATGATTATATTCGATATTATTATATATTATATTCTATTATCATGACCTTTCCTTTCTTCTTGCATTTTAGCATCTTCAGCATACAAAACTATTTGCTGAATTAAGTACACTATGTGAAATAATATTATTTAAAGACATACCATTAATTACACATATATATACATATATATGTTTTGACAAAATATTGAATTCGATAGGAAGAATATGGGCAGAAAAAGAAGAAAAAGAAGATGGGCAGGTGCCCATAAATTAGTATTTTTATAAAATCCGTCAGACTACATCTATTCTATATAAGAAATTAGTCTGAATCAAAAAAATATTAGATATTTTTTCTTGCCTACCTGGTGTAAATTCTCTGCACACCATTGGTCTACAACATCTAGCCCAACGAAAGAATCTTTCCATTTGACCAATCAGAAACCACGTATTTCATTTGTTTCGCCCAGTAATTAGACCGTCTTAAATATCTCTTAATCTTTGCCATAACAGCAACACGCCATGTTATTTGGCCCATTAGGGCACCTGTCATGTGAATTTACAAGTAAATATGAAAGTGCCCAGGTCCACCCTAATTGCCATGGGTGACATGTTTGCGGTAAAAATTAGCGCAGTTATTACACACTTTGTTTGACTATCGGCAATTGTTCTGGGGTTATTTGCACGTGTGGGAATATGATGCGGATTTCAATTAAATGCCGCCTATGTTCAGAGATAGGACGCCGCTCGTTTCAGTAGCATTTTTTTACACATACATTTTTGTACATAGATTTTGTTGCAACGGATTGAGATACTGAAGCATGTGACTTTTAACTATGATTCATGCCATTGATAACACCAATAATTTTTCTTGTTATGTGCGTACTAAACACTTGGTCGCATGATGAAAAAGGTATTATGTACCTCACGGCGATTCTTCACTGTATGACCTAACAACATAATGTATATTTATATTTTATAACATATTTATATTAACATTGTTTTGGTATTCGCTGAAATAAAAAACAGCCGCACCGCGTTGGTTTTCTATTTATCAAAGTTTAAAAGCGAATTTCGCTTCTACCTAAATAAATCTCAATAGCAGAGGTCATTTGAATAAAATACATTGGAATAAAGGATGAAAATAAAAACAATATTCGGCTAGGACCGTCCCAGAGGAGACATTGACGCCCCAATAATACTTTTTATCATATTTATTGACTGATAAATGTCTACGCTTTGCCGAGTGCATTTGTATGTTGCTCTAATATTGTTTTTAAAGTGAATTATTTCAACGAAATGGAGCATGTAAACTTTATGTGTGATTTTGTGCGTGTTAATGTTTTTTTTAAAGGTAAAAAGGTAAATTCGGAAGCCTCCGAACTCCGGTTTTTTTTACAATTTTTCTATCGTATTAGTACGTACTTAGTATATCTAGTCGATTTAACGTTTTTTTTTTCATCAACATTTATTCTAAGAATTTTATTCTAACATATTCTTGCATTATTTGTAATGGATTTAATGAATATATGGATACAAAAATATTACAATCTAAACTTCACATATTCCTATTATCACTTAAAACAGTAAGCCATATCCCAAATTATATTTATTCTTGAAAGGGTTTCAACGTAACCAGAGGAAATAGATTTTGTTTATAGAAACAGGTGCCTTTGAGTACAAAGAACTACTCAGTATATCCCAAGTGGTATTAGATATGCGTATCGAAAAGCGTGGGGAATTCAGATTTCCATCATGGCGACGTCGCGATTCGAATTTCAAACGATCTATATGCCTGTGGTTTTTTATTTATGAAAGAATGTAGTTTTCATATCAGAGTTCTTTTATTTATGGTCACAATCTTTGAAGCCAATTATTTAATTAAATATTTGAAAGGTTTCATAAAGGATATTTTACGTCGCTTATATAATTCCCATTAGATACTGTTAGGTTATTGTACATTTTCTCGGGTTAAACGACTCATTGTTAGGCCAAAGTCCAATTTTATCTCAGTCAAGACACAATTAAATATAAAAGGCTTGAATTAAAAACATAGGATATTATATCGCGTAACTAATAAATTAATATTGGTGCTACCTCGAGTTATAAGCTAATTTCTAAAAAAAATTTTTAAATTATTAAAATAATTTTAAAAATTTTGTTGAATGAAAATTTACGTTTGAATTACGTACCTCAACAATATTTTTTGTGTTATAGTTTTTGTTTAACTGTACAGAAGGCCTTTAAATGTCTCTTTTGGTGGCGAGTGATCCCCATAGACACTCAATTTTCTAGAAGGATCGAATGTGTTTTTATAATAGTAATTTTCCCGAAGCGTTGTAGGATATAATTTCAAAGTTTTATTGTAAATCTAGTCACGGAACATGAAATGTGACGACAATACTCTGATAATTAATATCGGAAATCAAAATGTATATATTGGCAGTGGTTGTAGCTAGGGATACCTGAAACATACTTATTACCGTGAAAAATAATCCTATGAGTATAAAACTAATAAATATCATAAATTAGATGGGATGGGCCTGTAATAAAATTGTAATTAAAAATTAACTACTTTATGCTTAAGCCCGTTAGGGTGCATATTAAGTAGACTAATGCACTTTTGTTGAGTAAACAAGAAATAAACTACTTGAATTTATAACATCCATAAAGTAATCCGATTAGATACAAGCAAAAAGGTAATTAATTCATTTCACTAGTTTCTGACTATGCGTTGAATGCTTCGTTTAGTGATTGCAGTAGAATAGCTGTGTATCCAAATAAATATCTACGATTGTATTTTAAACTAAAGTTACATTATAAATGATACTAAGTTAATTATAAATAATAACTTCCAATTGTTGACTTTCGTAAGTCCTAGTACTCAATACTTAGAAATCTACGCACTTATTACTTCAGATGCTACTTTATTACTAAAGGGTATTAACAACTTGTTATTTTTTTTATATTTTTTAATTAAGTGGTATATTCCGGGAAGTCCTGCGCTGTCTTAGAAGCTCCTCTCCTGATGAGATACCGGTCCACTTCCTTACGTTCTTTTACCAGCCCGTCTCTTGTCTTTCAATAAGCCTATCATTATCAGGTATATGCGACTTTCCGTATTTTAACAGTCTGCATAAACTTTCGTTTTGTCCCGATTAGCTAAAGGACAACTGGTGCGAAGTACATGCCGCACTGCCGTGCTCACAAATTTCTTTTTACATGCTATATTTATTTTTTAGGTACGGGAGTTAATCTCAGCTTCACTGAACCTTATGTACCTGTGAGAAGTGAGAATGTTAAAGCATCAACTAACTCTAGGAATTGGTTCGAATCATCACTAAGCGATTTTACTAAGGGCACTATTAACACTTTCCTGCAATAAAGAAAAACATCGTGAGGAAACTATCCTCAAGTCAAAATTAATGACATTTGTCAGGCACGCAGCTACATGTCAAAAAACACTGCTGATGCTATCTATTTCCAACTATAAAGGGTTTTAGCGCCACTGGATTATTATCCAAGGACACAGTTAAATATTACTAAAAGCCACAACCCGGTTCTTAATAACATATAACCCTTTCGAATTAATTTAGTAAAATCGCATTAACACGCCCTTAACCAGGAATATAATAAGTTATTTCAGAATAATTTATTATACTGTCATTACCATCGCGTGTTTGATAGTCGTAAGTACTCTCTACCTAAGCGCACTTAATTTCATTGAGTATAGTGACAAAAATGCTGTTTACGAAATGACACTGCAGGAGCTAAAGTTAATCTAATTAGTAATTACGCTATTAATTTTAGAGGGAAAGTTTAATTAGATAATTTTGACGACAAGTTAATCATTCGTCTATGATGTCGTTGATATTATTAAATATATGACCACCTTATTTGTTGTAATATTTTTTGCGTAATAGGAGTCAAACGGGCTGGAGGCTTATCACATTTTTATTTGATACTACTTTGCCAATAGGCTCGTAAGTGCGATGCCAGCTTTTTATTTAATGTTACTTTACTTGAAGGATCCTAATTTGAATGGGTTTGGAAATACTTCAGTTGGCAGCTGGTTCCACAAAGAGGTGGTGCCCCGCAAAATCTTCTTCTTTTTTTAGTAAAGGGATCAATGAACTACTAGGTGGCAAAAGTGCATAGATAGCAACAGTCCATACTTTTATTAGTTAAATAAGTTATTTTAATTTTTTTTAATCTATATTTTGTTCTTCCCATACAAAACTCAAATTTCATAATTTTCATATTTAGGTCAATATGAAAATACGTGTCAAAAACCACCATCACTAATTAAATCATTTTTTTAAGTAAATTGGCAGGTGCCACTGCACAATTATTTATTTATTTATTTATTTAGTATTATTAAATATAAAAACTTTTTGGTCATCAACAAAAAGAAACTACTGACTATAGTATGACATGGTACGTGGACTCTGTTTCCGCACTTAGCCGGTCAATAGGTCCATTGTACGTGAAACTACTGACATAAAAATTAATTACTGTTCGTTTGTCTCGCAAAAACTTGAGAATGGCTGATTTCACTAGTATCTTGAAATATTTGTGGAAGTTCAGGCCGTGCTTAGAAATTGTTTTTTTCAATTAAATCTGTTTCCAGATGACATTTGATGACTTCTATGAAATAAAAAATTGTACTTGGTCATATATTATGCCTTCAGAAATTTTAATTTATTTATAAAGAAATATTATGTTTCCACACAAATATATATAAATATGTATGGGTGATACAAAGTTCACTGGTTTATCTATTATCTAATACGTTCTGTACGTTGCAAATAAATGTTCATACAATATGTAAGCATATTTCACTGCCATTAGCACCAAGTAAAACAAAGGATTTTAAAATTGGTTGTCCTGGTTTTTTATTTCCAATTAAATGGAATAAGATATATTGATTAACGTAATAAAAACTATAGTTTTATTAGTAAATGAATCTTACTAAGCGATATCTTAAAAATCACCTAACCTCAAAATTGCGACCCCCAAGCGTCGTAAAGAGAATAAGAAACGGTCGGTCGAAGCAAATCGGACAAGTCATCAATTACACGGGTTATTGATATTGGCCCGAGACTTGGGATATACTGAATGTCTATTGAGTTATCTGTATCGTAGTTTGAGTTGCAGAGAAGAAACCAATAATTCGGAAATATTTTTAAAAATGTTTATTTACTTATATATAAAATTTTGCCAACTCTTGGCACACAAGAATAATAAAACATACACGAGGTGTTAAAAAAAATTGGTGGGTGATGAGATAAAAACTTAACACCTAGCTATTTATCAGAATACTCAATCTTTAATCGGTGATTTTTGGCCAAAACTTCAAAATTATTCATCTGAAAGGAGGGAAGTGATGAGTTCTTAATTTAAAAATTAAAATGTGATATTTGATAACTGACTATATATTAAAAAAGCAAATTACACATTCCTTAGTTTGTTAAAAGGACCACAGATAATTGAAAAATTTTGATATTATAAACATAAATAATTCTTACAACTTACTTAATATTCTATATATCGTTAATTGTATATTGTATAACGACAACGATTAGTTCTATCTGACATAATGATTATCACACAAATGTGTAAATTTTTGTATTATAAACAAATGAATAAATTATTTCGTTCGTTACTAACGTCACAGATATATATCAGCAAAAAATCTTCAACAAAACATTTGTTTCCCTCGTCAAAACGCCAGAGGCGAGACAACACCTGTATTACCATAACAAGACGGAAATTTGAATGTCCACAAATCGAATAACCGCCCGCGTCCCGGAATTAAGTTATCCACTTTTTGCAAGAAAAGACGTTTACATATGAATATGACAAATTGTGTGTCTGACCGCGGAGTGTCCGGTCCGAGTTTTACGGCACTCTGGGGAGATGGGGGGGACTTGAAAAATTTTTCATTCCAGCCGACTTGTGGAAGAAAAACTGTCTAAGGGCTAGCAAGCTGTCAACATGACAGTTTATTTAGTATTAAAAAAACGTATATAGTGACTATGAGATTTTAACCTAAAACGATATAATTGTACGTCTCTAATCAAAGGTTAGGTTTTTAACCGTTTGAGAGAGAGAGAAGAGATTAGTTTTGTTTTCCTTATAGGAAGTTGTTTGTAAAGCTAGAGCTGTTTTTGATTATTAGACAGAAAGTCTAAAAAAAATCACTTCGTGAACTATATATAGTTCACTCGTTCAATTTTTTAAAGTAATTTTTTAAGTAATTTTTTTAAAGTAATTTATTAAAGTATTTTTTTTTTACTTTCTGTGCCTTATAAGGTATAAAGTTGGAGTGTTCAAATTGACGTTGAATGTTTAATCAGTAGAAAACCAAAATACAAAATTAATTTCTACTATAATTTTTTTGCTACTATTTCTTGCAATTGCCAGCCCTGGTTAAAAAGAAAAACGGCCAGGTCACTCTTCAAAAGTGTAACAATTTCTCAGAAACAATAATACGATAAAATGCGTTAGTTCTGACCAGTGAAAATGTGAAAAAGCTATTATAGTGGCTGTCAATGTTATTTATTTGGACGCGCGCCTGGAATTTTTATTTCATCTAGGGATTTCAACTTTTATAAGGGAGGGCTACTGTTTTATTTAGGCTAGGGCTAAGATAAGACATATGTCGTTAAATCAATTTAGTATATGGTAAAATGTCAATATTTGATATGTGTTATTTGACAGGTTTGACAGCAGTATCACAAATAATAAATTCCAATTATTCAATAGTGACTTTAGAATGTATACAATTGTTTTCGGAGTTTACTCCTTAAGAATCGATTTTCATATATAAGGCGCCCGGTATGAGAAAAATATGACAGGTAAAATCTACTGATAAATGACCTACGCAACTTTCTAATTTGGTTGGATTATTTTAAAAAATAAATGATATTTGTCAGATAATAATAATTACACAATTTATCAACATTCCTAATGAAATATTTGTGCATATCTGAAATTGACTATTGTGAAAAGTTTAATGTAAAATATTTCGCCGGTTAGTAATAATAAATGTATATACAATGAATAAATATATATTTATATATGTATATTATTTTCATTAATTTGTTAATATGGTATTAATCTTATTTTCAGTTGGATTAACTCGTTTTGCGTATGTTTAGATAATCGTACTTAAGGAGGAAAGTCCAGTCGTGCGTCGGAGCTGACACACACAATTTTTATTAATTTAACTTCTGAAACTAAAAAAATTCTAGCAAACGTCAAAATCAGATTTATTCCCGTGCCTGACGGATTCAGATCAATAAATAATTTAATGTAATGAATTTTGATTTAATGATTACAATTTGGTAAAGCCACACTTTCTATATTTTTTTATTCAGGCGATGGAATCTAATGAGAGCTTGTAATTAAGGCAAAGAACATATATGCATAGAAATAGAAATTAAAAGTACCTGTTCTACTACGTCGAATTATGTTTTTTTTCGATCACATTTTTGTTTATTATTGTTCGTTATATCTACATTTTTATATTGAGGATAATGCATTTTTACTCGGCCGATTGCCATAATTTGCTTTGATGTCTTTATAGTTAGGTAAGACGCATTTCCAATTATTAAGATATCTGCCAATGTATATTCTTTTATTAATTACGACGCATATGTATTATATAATATTATAAAGAGGAAAGGTTTGATTTTTTGTTTGTTTGTTTGTTTGTATGAATTGAATAGGCTCCGAAACTACTTGGCAGATTTGAAAAATTCTTTCACCATTCGAAAGCTACATTATCCACGAGTAATATAGGCTATATTTAATTTTGAACAAAAATAGGGTTCCGTAAGATATTAGGGTTTTTCGGACACAAGGTGTAAAAAATCAACCGAAAAATAAAAAAAGGGGGTAGCATAGCAAAATGTTCCATGTTGGCATGTACTAAAAAGGTAGGCTAGGCATTAAGGAGAAACGAAGTTCGCGGAAGCAGCTAGTATTATATAATTTCGTGAGTGTTTTGTGCGTGTTATGAACTTTTCATACTAAAAAGCTACATACAATAACATACAACATTCCCCATAGTATTAAATGCTTCGTTATCACTACGACTGACAACTGTGTGCATTTTAATCAAGTGAAATCAACGATATATCGAAAGGCTTATTGTTTATTCTTAAATATAAATGTGTCTCAACAAAAATCAATCAAATTTGGTACAGTTTAATAAAAAAAGTGCGTGCGTACAAATTACACCTGTCAAAAGTGTAACTACTTTGTAATTTATTTTTGTAAGGAAAAATGCCCCAATAGATAATCATGTACCAGTATATCATCACTCCATGTATTTGTATTCACACTTTCTACACACTGTAGTGCCATCTAAAGTTCTAATTTGCAACCAATAAACGAATACATCAACCAATAGCGTGTATTTTTTCTCAATCACCCTTTCTCACTCTCTCTCAATAAGTGTCAATCGCACTCTCCCTTTTCTTCGACAAAAACGCTGCACATCTTCGTGACGATTCATAAAAAAATTACTCCCATGCAAAATATATTAATTTTTGATAAGGTGAACGTAATAAAATAATGTTTTTTTTTAATATCTGAGTAGTAATTATATCGTAATTCTCTTGCCATTAACAGTTAAACCATCCAAATAACAGAAACAATAATTTTCGTTAAAATGTGAAAGCAGAAACAGTGTTATAATGAAAGTAGTGATTTGTGAGCCTGTGGCGACAGAAATTCCCAAATGGAATCAAGAAGAGTGCAGCCTTCGTGGTCCGAATTGCAAATACGCATATGTTTCCGATTTTATTCTGTGCCCGGAATGTTTCAGACGAAATAACTTGAGTATATCTTATATGTGGTCTTTGCAACATGCTTTATTATATAAGATACTTGCTTTTACGTTTTTACGTAACAATATAAAAATATTTTCACCCTTAAATCCTAGAAAAATACAACCAGGCACTAGAAAATATCGGCTCTGATATGAAAAACAACGACTCGTAGTAAACACGACTGGTATAATATTGGACCTTAAAATATAATTCTTGATCGGCCAATATTAAAAACAAGATCAAAGGACATTTTAAAATTCGAACGATGAATTCTAAAATTCAAAGTCTATTCAAAATGGACGAAGCGAATACATTTGGCGATCGGCGCAGATTCCAATATAAATGTAAATAGATGAACCTGGGTGAAATATGACAGTTATAATTGCTTTATTATACTTGGGAGTGTGACTAGCGATTGTCGGCGTATGCTAATTCATACGAATAAAGTTTATTCGGCATAATTTTGACGCATGTTTAGAGTTTGAATAATTTTGGTCTTTATTTCATATACGAGTAGATAACAAGTCATTCAACAATTAGACCGCATTACATTTTTAAATCCACATACATATCCAAAGAGCATATTATAATAAAATAGCGGACCTGACATACATTGTGATAAATTGTAATATTGTATGTATATAGCGATTAGGATATTAATCAAAGTATAAAAGTTCCGACTGCAGCGCCATCCTCGACACCTCCTCGACCTCGATAGGCTGTAAGTTAATTTATCAATAATGTGTAAATATTCTTGTAAATAAATCGTGAACATAACATCATAATCATAGATTATAAAAACAGGCCGTGTTTGAAAAAAAAACATATTCAAATCGAAATAGAGATCTTGGCAAGAATTCAGTTTTAGATATACACATATCAAAGTAAGTAGCTATGATTGGGTATGAATAAAGGCCGGCAACGCACTTGTGACCCCTCTGGCAATGTGTCTATGGGCGATGGTATCACTTACCACAGGTGAGCCTCCTGCCCGTTTATCCCCTGCTATATAAAAATAGTGATATTATTACGAAAGCACAACATAATAAGCTTTCAATTATATACAGTATTTGAATATAAATTTAAGCTTGTTTAATTAATACAAACTTAATAAGACTAATTAAATAATAACATTGAATAAGCAGTCTTACTTTTGTTCCAGAAGGAACAAGCTTGTGAGTTCTAGTCATTTCAATACTATGTTCGTGTCTTACAAGAATCAACTTCCGTCAGGCACAGCAGACAAACTTGTGTTTGAACGATGATTTAAAGAGTGCAATCTAAAGCCTAGTATCTAAATCTATGTAGCTATTTACTTTAAATATTAGTTATTGTGCCACGATTTAAAACCCAAATGGGCCATCCTATAATGTGATTATTAAATTTCGAAGAAAACCCTAAGTATTTTATAAAAAAATACAAATTGTCTTCCGTTAAATAAGCTCCATCTAGCGGCAATAGCCTCTCATAAATATTCAAAAGTTACAAAAGACTGCTCATTTAGGACGCTGCCCCTCTTTTTGCGTTATTGGCTTAATGCCCCCGAGTATAACGGATCAACTCTTAGATGTAAATCGATGCTCTCGTTAATGGACCAGTTTTTATTAATTACTCTAGAATAACAGTAGTATACTTTGACAAATAATTTCGCTTTTGGAAAACTTAGAGATGAAAAATTCAATAAACTAAATATATTGTTTCAATGCTGTGAAATTCACATATTGTATTTGTATCTGCATTTTATTTATGACAGTAAAATTACTACTAGCAGCTGTTTGTAGTCTTAGCCAACGGGTGAAAACTAATCTATAAAAATACTGACTCATTATAATATATATATATATATGTTTTGAGTAGGCAATCAGCCACTGGCGTCTTATAGGTTTTTGTCTTTAAACATGCCAGATTCTACACTAAAACCATATGACAAAGAGTAACAAATCGGTTTATTTATTTGAAAACAACGACAACAAATTAGACACAGGTAGAGACACACAGCTATTTGCTTATGAGATGTTTTTCTGAAATATATGTGTGAGATTCTCGTGCTAGTTTCTAAGATTTAATTCGAAATTCGAAATGTTTGAAGACTACACAGACAACATCGAAGTATCAAATATACATATAACGTCTATTGAGGTTTGATCGGGAGTAAAGTCACGATTGTTACGTCCGATTCCTGCGGGATTCATTATCCCAGAACGGCTGGACTGATTGCTGGCACTGTTGTAGCATTTACACTGTACTGAATTTCCTATTCTCTTATATTCGAAGAATCAAAAAGAATCGAACAACAATTCTACTTTCGCCATAAATTCTACTTTTGAAAATAGAACAAATCCATTTTCAAAAGTAGAATTTATGATTTTAAGTTTCAATAATAATCATGATGAAATAAGTTTGATATAGAAGTATTTGTACCTATTACCTTTTACGATTTTATTTTAGTTATTTATTTTAATATTAAATTAACTGGTCTTTTATAGTAATTTTATATACAACATTAAATACATATATATGGCACGTTATGATCAATTTAAGGTAAGTTTATTTATTTATTAATTTTTATCTAAGTAAAATAATCTTATCACTATATAATTATATTTAAATGAGTCTCCTATCCGTTTGTTCCATATTAAAATCTTAAAATCTTATTCCAGCTTTGTGTTGTTCTAATATTTTCTTCTTTCTTATTACACTGTATTCTGTTTTTTGCTTACAAAATAACTGTAGCGTACAACGAAAAATCGTAACAGACAAGTGTAACCAATTACCATAAAATATCAATGCTAGAGATAAACACAATCATCTCTCTTGTAACAAATAATGATTTTAATAGCGAAGGGGCGTGATATTCGCAACGAATAATTCATACAGCCCAGCGGGTGATCTTCGCAACAAATTGCCTAACATGTGGACTTGCTATTATCGCCATTTCTCAAATTTTCGACTAATTAATAATTACAGTAAATCATATTTTTCTTTTGAAAAATATATTTCATTGAAACATTTATACGTAAAACAATATGGTTATTTCTTGTGTATTTTTAATAATGTTTTAATATATTAAGCTGTCATTAATTAATTGTATGCTAGTTAATAAAATATTCTGTTTTTTTTTTGTTTTTTTTTTCTATGATAAATATGAACGAAACAAATGTGTCTGCCTTGCCCCATTTGGAATACAAATTTAAAATTGTGTAATAAACAAGCAATGACATGAAATATTTGGTATCATTCACTTCATTAGACCTATATAGACTATTTACAAGGTCACTTTTTTAATAGAATAGGGACTAATCAGGCATGAATACTCCTGAATACTTAACGTGATACCACCGCCGCCCATGGACTCTCACACTAACAGAAGCCTCGCAAATGCATTGCCGGACAATTAGACATTGGCTGTCAATCTTATCCTGAAGGACCTGAGTCAAATTGTTCGGAAATATTTCAGTGGGCACCTGGTTCCACATAGTGATGGTGCGCGGCAAAAACTGCCTGGACGGAAGGAACTTCATGCTCTGCTTTGACAAAGAAATAGTACCTTACTCCAAATTTCATTGTATATCATATATATATTTGTTATCATATATTATATTTGTTATAGTTTTAGCATACTAACTCGCATTTCAGCCGACTTTCCACCGAGCGTAGACATGTATTCAGAAGTAAACTGCAATACGTATTTAGCAAAACATGTGATATAAGCTAATGTAATAAAATTGTATAATGGAATTTATCAAAAATCGAAGGGGTGTGTTACATCTTCCCCTAATTTGGTTTTTATTTTATTTCAACCCCAACAAGGGCACTGGAATTAGTCTTACCATATGCGCTCCTACTTGTGTTACACTTGAGCCGCGATTGTTCATTTTGGGGTGGACCCAGTTCGGTTCGACTGTATTAAATTTCGAGAAAAATATTTTAATTCACGCAATAATAAAAAATAACCAATTTTCATGATTTGTTGTCAGGCAAGAATAAAAAATTACCAATTTTCATGATTTGTTGTTAGGCAAGAATAAAAAATAACCAATTTTCATGATTTGTTTTCAGGCAAGAATAAAAAATAACCTATATAACTAATATAAGTATGTAATATAAGTGTTAGACTAAAGCCCAGAAAGGAAACCCCCCCCCCCCCCCACTGGATCCCATACTATGCAAAGTAGCGCAAAACAGACTTTTGATACAAATATTGGTCATATTCTGCGTTAAGTTTAATACTTTGACAAATGCTAACTCGCAAGGGTGTCCCTACATGACGTAATCCGAGCACAGAACATGTGTGTGCGGCCAGTAAGTTCGATCTAATAACGATTAGCGACACGCATCACTGCTTAGGATTGCCCCTTAATAATGGAGATTACTGTTTAAAACATGGCTTATAGAGAAGGGCAAAGAATATTTTGGAAGTAACGATTTACGTATTAGTGGTTTCGAGATTATGATCTGACGACGTGATTTCAAATCATGACGTGTGGCAAATGAGTAGATAAGTCACATATGGTATAACCTTGAAAAAAAAATAACATTTTAAACATTATAAAATTGCAGAAAAAATTAAGTTGATGAATTTTAAATATTGCTGTTTTTTTATTTTTGTTCACCGTGTTTAGTTTTTTTAATAGAACAGGGGGCAAACGGGCAGGAGGCGCACCTGATGTTAAGTGATACCGCCGCCCATGGACACTCTCAATGCCAGAGGGCTCGCGAGTTGTTCACTAAAAATTATTATTGTTAAATCAGTTTCAGAAGGGGGAATTTTTCATATGTGTTTTTACGCATCTCTCCACCTAAGCTAACATATTCTACATACAAATGCCTCATACTGTAGGAAAAAAATATTTTTTTAAATCAAACGGCAAACGTACATGATGCTCACCTGATGGTTTGTGATACCGCCGCCCATGGACACTCTCAATGCTAGAGGGCTGGTGACGCCCTTTTCTTGAAGGAGTCTAAGTCGAATTGGTTCGGAAATACTTTAGTGGGCACCTGCTTCCACAAAGTTGTGGTGCGCTGCATAAACTGCAAAAATAACGCCCATCTATAGACCGACGGACGTCTAGGTGATACGGGTGGAATTATAATTATGCTATAATCATAGTATGTATTAGTTATTTAACTTAAATCAAAACTATGTTATATTTTAAAAAATACTTGCCCATGTACTTTCCAATCCTTACAAAAGTAGAAAATACAGCTTATATTTTTATCCTAATATCCTAACTTCCTTCAGTGCCAATGAACGGAACGCCGTGATGGGCAAAGACCTTCTCTCGCTTTCGCCAAATATCTCTGGCAATAGCTTTCTTTCATTCACTTCTTGCTTACGTTTATATTTCTTTCCACCTTTTTTGGGGCGCTCGTTTCTCCTTCTTTCCATTGGTCCTTTCCGTACTCGTTCAAATTCAAAAACATCACAAATCTACAATTCGAAAATGTATACAAAAAGCATAAGCAAAAACACTCCTTTAAAACTCTACAAGAAACATTTTCTAACAATAACACTTTATCTAACAAAAAAGTAAATTCATCTTCCAAATCGATTAAATCGACAATTTACATGCAAAAAACCGGTTATCTATCCCATTATTTACCATCATTACACACGTTATCTGAAACATTCGATCGTATACATGTTTAATCTGTCTTATCGCTATATTTTCCAAGCTAAAAGTGGGAACGTCGGCGAGCGCCAGGGGAAATAAGTAAGGCTTCGTTGTTTTTTTAGTTCCGGGAAAATTTTTCCTACTTTCCTCTTCGTTTACACTTACAGTTACTCGTGTAATGGTTACCTGTTCGTTGAATTAAATATAGAGAAAGGGTGAAACGTCTGGATTTGCATTGCAACAATGAGCCTGTGTTTCCGTTGATTGAAAAAAGTTTTGCTTTTGGACGCGGAACGTTGAAGTCCATGAAATATTTGTAGCAAGTTATAAACAAAAAACGCATGTACAGCATAAACACAATTTGGCGGAAACAAAGGACTGTTTAGGTGTAGTAAGGCAATTCGAACTTATATGGATTGGTTAGTTTCTCTAACGGATAGTTGAGATTGGGACCAGACATACCATATTTCCTCAAAATTAAAATTTAGCCATACATAAGCTGTGAATAAATAAATATAGGTAATTCCCAGTGTTCAAGTGTACTTGTATAGGCAAACGCAATGATAACAATGTTTCAGAAACAAATTTGATAATGTAAATATTAATCGACGTATTTTTCTAAAATACCTAATAACCCAGGTATCGGTGTCGGTAATTACTTAATGCCGCGCTCATCTCTGATAATTTATTGAGACGGAGCACCTTACCTCCACATCCCCCTTCCACTTAGTACCATCAGCTCTTGGGAATTGAAGGCGGTGAAAAACTGAACCAAAATATTAATGCAGACTATGAGTTGATATTGAATAGCGGATAAACAAATTTTGATATTTGATTTTAGTATGAAATTTTTAGAGCAGTGCTTTTGAGAATGTTTTTATTGAACGAAGTTCAGAACTTGGTATCGATTATATACTTTGAATTTTTGGACTTATATGAAAATTCAAGGATAGCTGCGGATAGCAAAAATAATATAATAATATAACACGATGACAATTGTCCAATATCAAGGACATGTGTATGGTGTAAATTGTCAATACGTCAAAGTCAATTTATCACCAGTGCGTTGGATAGATCTTGGAGTTCACTTGTTCTCTGATTGGCGCCTGCACCGGCCGCGCGCATTTACATATTTAAAAATAAAATACACATATCGGACTAAGATAGTGATAACTATGTCACGAATAGCTTCGAATTTACGACATATCAAACGATCTATTTAAATTATAATTTTTTTAATAAAATATTAATAATTACAACAAATGAAGAAAATTGTTGAAATCTGAATCCATATTCTATAGGTAGGAGAAGATGATCATGTATAGTGAAAAATATTACTATTAATCAAGTATCAAGGCGTGTGGATCCCGATTAAAAACACTCAAGCTTCAATAGTCTCACGTTGGATTAATCGGAGATTGTTTCAGTTGAGTTGGTGTTGAAAAATTGTCCTCATCACTTCCTCCTGCGAAATTACTATATAACTCTATGATATATCACCTGTCTCTTCGGTTTTCCTTATTTCTAATAAAATATTTAAAATTAAGGTAACAGTTTCGAAAAACAATAAACTGCTGTTCAATGTTTATGTCTTTATTTGAGTGAATCAGAAATGTCTGGAATTTGAAATCCTTATCAATAAATAGATATGACTTCAACGATTTTCGTGAAATGTAGTATATGGGGGGTTTCGGGGGCGATAAATCGATTTAGCTAGGAATTATTTCTAGAAAATGTCATTTTATTCGTGTTTTATCAGCTTAAACATAGAACTGCTCGTTTAAAGATGTCAGTCAAATAAAAACTTAAATATTTTATTTATTTTTTATTTTTTGTACTCCTACAGCTAACACAAAACACATATAATATCAAACAAATACACCGAGAACATAGCCACAGATGGAATACATGATATGTTATAACTAAAAAGATTTACAAAAAGGAACAAACAAACAAAGTATTCAATACAATTAACTAACTGATTAAATTTAATTAACTAAGCCTAAATTGGTTGTGTTGTGTAATGGTGTAAAGTGTGGGTGTGTACGTGATGGTGTGTATGTGGGGTGTGCTCTTGATGTAGATGATTTTGCGCTATGTATATTCTTAATACATGTTTTAACCACATTCCGCGATAACCTAAACAAGTCAATATGAATATAATTTTCTTTATTCGATAAATAATAATTATCATAATTCATCATTTTATTAGTATGTTATTCGAACTTAAATATAATTTCCAAAAAACACAATTTATAAAAAGAAAAAAAAATTCCGACCAAACCGGTCATCCAGGTACTCAGTAGTTAAAGATGATATTAATTTGAACAAAATTATAATAAGTTTATCATAAATTGTATATTTTTGTTCGATTATATTTATAAATATAATTATGAGTAGAGAAATATTTTTAAATTCAACCCTTATTGATAATAAAACGTGATTTATTACGTCGTTAATTCAAATTTGATAGCTTAATATAAACACTTAATAAAAATAATTAAATTGTTTATACCGTGATACTCAAAAATGAAGTGCCTAGTATAAAGTATCATAAGTATATAATATATAAGATCATCAAGGAATATTTCAAAACAAAACACTACCTCATCATTGTGATCACACTTTCAATCATCTTAGTTCTACTTTTTCCATAATAAGTTGATATTGCATTTCGCGCCGTGATTGGTTCAAATCCCTGGGGGTCTGAAGTTCGTCAGCAAATGAGCAGTGAGCTAACACGATCATAATTTATAAGGCTGTGTTATTTATTACCAGTTATATTAGATGTTAGGCCTACGTGAAATGAATATAGACAATCCTGTGAAATATTTTGTCGTAGTTTAAAGAGATTTTATGGGATTAAACATTATCATACCTATACTTTAATATTAATCTCTACGCTTATTTCAATATATATAATACACACAGTATTGTATTATTAAGTGTTGGACTAGTAGCTTCAGCGTGCAGGTCTCATGCGAGGTCGTTGGTTCGATTCCTGGCTTTGCACTAATGGACTTTCGCTCGAACGGTGAAGGTAATAATTATGGTAATAATATCAATAGGAAACTAGCTTGCATCAGATCCAAAAAGTCGACGGCGAATTCAGGCCTCTGAGGCAAATACCTAAAAAGGTTGAAGTGCCACTGATTTATATACTATCTATAAATCTAAACTATTTAATAGTTTATCACACTATTTTCAAATTATACTTTTCATTTGTTTTAGGATTAATTTGGATAGTGTTCAGAAAATATATATAATCCAGACCAAAAAGTCGTGTCTTATTTTAGGAGTTTTATAAGAAAAATGTTCAGAGAAACATATGGGAAGGGCCTTTACTAAAGGCCATGCATAAGGTTGTACGTTCGATTCGTGGTAGTTGGTTGGTTTACAGATAAAGCAGTTCTAACTGATGAAAAAGATTAATGAATAGCAAAAAATCTAGTTATAATAAACGGCTCAAATATAGTCTTTCCAACTTTTGTCCAACTTCGGTTTTGTTCCTTTTGGAGTAGAGACTTAAGCCGTGCGGTTTAATTGCACAGGAGCTAATAAAATATTTAAGTTTATATTTAGTTTGGTAGGTCGGTGACACCAGAGCTGGTACTTTCCTCGCTCAACGAATAAGTATCGCAATACAGCGAGGAAATGACGTATAGATACAGATAGATAGATACAACTGCCACAGAGTCCAAACTTTTTAAATTGGTTTTAATTTCTATTTGTAAGTTATTATATAACATCTATGTAGGTTAAGAAAATAGTAATTACTATATATTTGATTGTTATAATTACTATTAAACAATAACTTCGGGTTATAATACTAGCTGTCCCCGCGGACTTTATTTTATATGACTTTCAATTTTTTTCTAATTTTTATGCATAAAAATCTATCTCAGAGTTCAAAATACTCGAACTGGTGCAGCCGTCTTCAAGTTATTCGTTTAGCAACATATTACATTTTAAATAGTAAGGTTATTTTGCGATTCATTTTCATTTACATATGTAATAAACTCTAAAGCTATTCTTTTATCTTATGACGGAATTGCAAAGTTCTACCACTTTGTATCCAGCCCGGAAATAAATAAGTTGTACAGTGAAGAAGATATATGGCGTGGCGAGGGAATACAATTCGGGATAGCAGAGGTCTTTCCCGTTAGTATAAATGTAAGTAAATTTGAATAAAACATGGCCTCCTCGTCCCACGTTCGTTGGTTTTTGAGATACATTAAATCTGTTTTGCTGAACACAAGTGAAGACATATTAACAGAACTCAGAATTCTCTATTAAATTTTTTCTAAAATTAGATAAATAGTATGTAACTTGTGAAGGTAATTGATAGTCTTTTTTGTTAATTCATGACTTTAAAAAGCAAATTATAGGGAAATTAGTCGACTTCTTGAAGGCACTTCTGAAAATCGTTCATCAAGTTTTGTTACATCCATCGTACTCGTATAAATAACAATAAAATAAATGTAGTAACAGTATAATAAGGTAATACAGAATTATGAAAAGGTAAGCAAAATTATATGTATAGGTTGTTTGTGTATGTTCAATCCCGCTTCTTACAATTAGCCTATGAGGTCTTCAGAAACCTAATAATTCTTAATATTGATATTCATTATTTTATAGAACGATTGTACGGAAAAACTATGGCTTGTATCTTCGGAGAGCTTTATTTTTAAGTCAAAGTCAAAATCATTTATTCATTTAGGTAATACAATGTACACTTATGAACGTCAATAAAGAAATAAAATAAATATTAAATACTTATAATTTTACCATCGTCTGATAAACTAACTAAACTATACTAAAATTATTATAATTTTTCTAATATTCTCCAGCTTATTTAAGTTTTTTTATAGAACTGGAGACATGCAGGCAGGAGGCTCATCTGATGTACAATACGCGCGGGCTCGCGAGTGTGTCGCCGCTCTTTTCTTTAATTCAGTTTGATTCAGATATTTAGTGTGCATTTTACTTAATGGTGATGCAATGATTGCCTTAAAACCCAATTGTGGAATGATGTATGTTAAGGTAATACGGGTGCATTAAGCATAAACATTTGTAAGTTATAACAATTGCCATTAAATTATAGTATAGATGAAGTGGAAATAACAGTGATTAACCACACTCGTCTATAAAGTGAATTATGAAGTGCGGCGGCCACCCTAGCTAAACCAAGCTAAATGCTAACCCGATCAGGCATAATTTGTGACCAATTAGAATAATGGTCCGCAGACTGTGATGTATGCACGAACTAGATTGGAATTCGACGTCTATAGAGCAGATTTATACTTAATAAATAAAATATACATAATATAGGTGTAAATAAATAATTTTATAAATATACTATTCAGTATTTCATTCGTTTTGCATTTTTCATAAGAAGTTTTATGATTCTAATAAAGGCACAGCCTCAATTAGTTGTATTTCTTTTTCGTTACATTTCAACAAGTGTGTAATAAATAAGTGTTTTTCTTAATAATACGGCAACAAAGGACTGTCGTCGTAGCTCACGGGCACCCATTAAAGTGGGTGGGTTGCCGGCTTTTAAGGCAGGAGTACACTCTTACAAATTCTGACAACGCTTCCACATCTGCTGCGGTAATTCCGAGCAGATGATATAAGGCGAAAAAACGATCACGATATTAAATATACATAAATATTTCATTTTAAATTATAGAATAACTTCTTTTAGATGAATATTTGCAATGTCTACGCATTTCCCTGTTCCTTAATAAATGTTTGGGGATGCGTGTGTCCGGAACGTCAATGTCGCCGATTGAAACTCTATTTATGTACTCAGCCATACAGGTCCGTTAATTTTGTATCGGATATTGTCTGTGCCATTTGTAACAAACTGTGTATAAGTTATTTAGATAATTACGTAATCAAACCCTTTATCTATAACATGATTTTATTGTATATTTGAATTTTTCATACAGAATGTTGCGAAGCTAAATATATATTATGGTTATAAATTTGCGCCAAATTTCGACTAAAAAATACCTTACTTTTATAGAAAAAGCACTAAAGTACTGAATAAATAATCAATTTTAATGATGGTTATGGGCTGATCATGTAACACGATATATAGACGGCAGATGGAAATTATAGACTTGAAAGGGACATCACCAAGGATAAGAAGTGAACAGGTCAAAAGGAGTGTGGGCTAATGAATATTCTGGAAATATTCAAATGATATAATGACATCTGGAAAGGGTTGGTCGCCTTCATCCAAGAGTATGTACTCTTCTTGTTGCCTATGTAGCATATATATTACTACTAACATTTGGTGACAGGAATGGCGGAATTTGGAGGGGGCGAAAAAGGACACATAAAAAGTATGAAGTAGAAATATAACATGAATTTCTGCATACTCCCTCCACTGCGTTGATTGTATTCTTTCCTTGCAGCAGCCGTTTGTCCAAGTTTAAATCTACACCGATTCACACACATCTTATCACAGATAGATAGATAATCTACCATAAGTCCGAATCGTTGTTTTGTTTTTTTCGTCCTAGAAACATATAAGAGCCACTCATGGCCAATTAGAAAAGAAACAATTTTCATATAAAAACGCAAAATAAATTATAACTCTGGAGTGCCTCCCGTAGAACAATATTTTGCAGCAGATGACCATCGCGTTCGACCACCTTAGTTGCGTTTGATCCACGACTTTTTGGCTGGGTATACAGGGTGTATATGATTTTGGCGATTTGTTGTACTAAACCTTAAATATCTCGTCTTTGGTTAGGAATTCCAAATTTATTTACATCAGCTATTTACTCATGCATTTGTTTTTCGAAAATCATGATTAATTATGTTTTCCCGTTTTAATGTTTTTTCTTTGCGTCACTTTATTTATAAAGTGGAAAAACACGAAATATCCCGTTATTTACAAGTGCTGCAGAAATAGCTCGAAGGATTAATGATATGTCGCAAAAGAAAACCCAGTATGCTTTTCGTTTTGGTTCCAATATTTACGTTCTGGAAATTTCGACCTGCAGAAAAAGCCCCGTGGAGGTCCGGACACTAAAGTTGATAGTGAAGAATTAAAGGTTAATGTGAAAGCGTATCCATCACAAACTATGTCTAAAAATGGATTTAATATATCTAGTAATTACATTTTTATAATCTATACCAATCTATATTACAATAAGCGACTATTATGGATATAAATTGTGTTAATGCATAGTCCCAAGGGAAAGTGCAGTGTCGGTACATCAATCTCGTGTGAATGCACTAATAAGGATTTGACTATCTATAGAGGCTTTAAAACTAATATTTTCTTTGGAATACTTAGACAATACTACTAAATATTGCAGATCATAACTACACACACAAATCACCTTGGCACCTAATTTGGTTACAATGACACTTGGTGAGTTGCCTAACTTCTGCGTATAGTACTTATTTTTATTATAACGTCGGGAGGAGCATGGTGTAATGGTTGCATTCTCTTTTTTTAATTTAATTTTTCTTTCTTAGAAATATCGTGTAAACATATCATATCCACCTTTATACACAATGAAAATGCAGATTTCCATCAAACAAATATTGAGTATTTACAGTAACCTACTCTATATATTTTGATTTCTTTAGTTTAATTGTAAAAAGACCTCGGAAATCGTTCCTATAATTTATTGAGTAACAAAATTTTTTTTATATTATATAAACCCTCATACCTTTATATATTATATGTTTATGTGGTTATAAAATATACACTTATCTCTAACGCTTCAGTGCAAAAACATGTAACAAATTAGAGTAACCCACATCACACTACCCATGTCAATCTGTTGATAATTTATACGCACATTTGTTTAACCATAAAACGTTTAAACCGTTTTACGAATCTCTTTTAAACCCTGATTCACATAGACATAAAAACATTAAGTATATTTAATAACTGACTATTGCAAATATCAAGTATCAATCTTGGCCTGAGTTCGTAGGTTCGTAATAAGGCTGGCACCAAAGGACTTTATGTCTACACCAAGGACTATATGCCCGCCCCAGTGCCATCTTACATCAGCAGGCCGCGAACAATTACAATTATTAAGCGATTTTCGCCCTAGAATAGGAGCGGACATCTCCCAATAATGATACCTGCGCCATTGCTTTGAAACATATATATTTTTTTTTTGTTTATGGTGGTCCATTTTTTAATCTGGCCGATGGCACAACTCCCTTTCATTTCGCTGTGGTTTGATATACCACTAGTTTATTAGTACATGCATTTGAAATTGTATAGGTTTTTGAAAATTTATCTTTATAATTACCTCCTCAATCATATTTTGTTTTAGCTAAGTAATTGTTATCAGTCTTATCTCTCTCACTGTTCCTGTAATAATTGTTGCCTACCTTCCTTCCTACCCTACCTTCGAGTTCCCTTCTTCGTTCTTTTTGTTTTTAAGTTCGATATAAGGATATGTTGAGATTATTATTACTCGGGGCCTACTATTTCTGGTTAAAAACTATGTATGAAACGAATCCTTTTCTGTGGTACAAAATAAATAACAAAGTAATCATATAAGCATAAAAAATAATAAATAAAATGAAACGATTATTTCAGTGGGGTAAATGCATTTTGTAAGCCTTACACAATTGAAAAAAAATCAGAATCAACAAAATATTTTTGTTGATATTTTGTTTTAACAATTTCTTTAGCATTTTTATAATGCATTAGTATAAATTCTTCCCAAAACTAATTACGTGTTATATTCTGAAAACCGATTTTAACAAATTCAATTTCTATAATAATTAACATACCATACAAAACATGTTTTAATTACGCGAAACTATAAAAGGGACGCGTTATTAACATTGGATAGTACGGGTATGATACAAATTAACATGATACGTTTAATTGCGCTCGCATAAATTGTTTTGTATTCCTCTATGTACGATTATGTAGTTACAGATATTCATTTGTTTTATATTTAACAGCAGGGTAACTAAACCATACCGATATTAGAATAATTACCGGGATTTCATTATAAACAATATCTCCCTTTTCGGCAGCTCAAGTCAAAGCGTTTCCACCAGTTTCTGTTCAGCGCCTATCTTATGACAGTCAACGTTGTGGAGATTGATAAGTCTTACGATTCAGGTGGACCGCCACCTGGTTGGTGAACGGGCACGTGAAGTACAACCACGATAAGTTTCTTAAAACTCTCATTGCCCCTTTGCATTGTATTGCCGAAATAAATACAATTCGCCGTCGACATATCGTAGGCAGGCGCCTATGTATGCGGCACGTCCAATCGGATATAATAATCAAATTTATAATGTTGTATTCGTATTCAATTTCGATGTAACAAGTAAATAACATGTTTTGCGGACATAATATTTTTGTCTGTTGTAGCCTCTTTGGGCGGTTCACTGCATACATCGTCGTCAGTGATAATTTCTCCTCGTTTAAACATATGAAACCACTTCTCAACAGTTGATTTTTACTGGTGCAAAGTACTTTTTTCGCTAAAATGCAAATCAAATACAAAATTCCTTTTTATCCATTAAACAAATAGAATACTTTATATTACTAATAGTACGATATTTGTGAAATATATACACATGTATTTTGAATGCTAGGGCTAACTAAGAATTATATTAATTTAATAGAGCAGCGCCATCTATGTGTCAGCGAATAGACGAACTTTTTCTAAAAAGTTAATTATAAAAGAAAAAAGTCGTCTACCACCTTTTTCTTTTATAATTACTTCTTTCAATTTGTCAGCATTTTCTTTATAAAATTTATTATTTTCTTCATAATAATGGTTTGGGTTTTTAAAATATACACGATCTCTTGGTTCTAACCACTCCAATTATAACCAAAATATGATTTCGCTATATACTACGGACTTATATGTATATTGCAATATTATGCTACAGTGGACTTTAAAAGTCTTACATTGATCTTGGCAATCCTAAAAACAGGACAAGATTAATAAAATATTTAAATGAAAATCAACATTTTTAAATTACATATTTGCGCTATGTCACATTTAATTCGTTCGACAGAGATATATATTTTTGATAGTTTTTTTTTTAAACTTCAAGTTTTTGAAATTAGCTCCATAAATGTTTTATCAGCAATAAATTAAACAAAAGCCTTCGGACATTCGTTTGTCGAACACGTAAATAATAACCAGCTGAGGCTTACTTTATCACGATAATATATTGCCTCATTATGTCCGCTATTCTGTGATTAACGCGTTTAAGCACTCATTACGGTATGGTTTAATAGTGGAAAATGTATACTCAATTTGTCAATTATAAATAAATGTGGCGCTACAACCTCTTTAGGTCCTGGCCTCAGATTTTTGAATCTGTTTCATGATCATTTTTAAATCTAATAGGCAAGTAGGTGTCGATTTCCTCACGATGTTTTCCTTCACCGTTTGAACAATTGATAAATGCGTACACATAGAAAGATAGTCCACGATGAAATGAAACGCTTTACGGAATTCGTATGATGAAGTATTGATATTTATAAATGCCGACCACGTTTAAACTAAATAAAATAATATCTCCCTCAGGGACATCATAAAACTATTGAAAAGGTATTGTAATTGTGAAATTTACCGAATAATGCCTCATTTGTGAATTTCGTATGATTTGGGAATAAATGTGGAAAATTGATACATTCACGGTTCGTTGAAACGGTCCCATAACTAATTTGTGAGCAACTAACCATGATATAGACAACTATACCTATGCTATACGCAGTGTAATATCATACGCCAGTCTGCTAGTCTGGACCTCAGATTTCTGTACCATGGTCAAATGCATTCCAGTTAAAATGCAATTAATTATATGTATTTGCAAATTTTAAAAAATCCACACATACACATATATTCACAATTTAAAAAAAATCCACACATACACATCATTGGATATCTATCCAATGATGAAACTCAGCTGCAGGTAATCCAAACAACTTTTCTGAGCAGTGAACATGGTAAATGCGGTAAAATATGACCACATCTCTATGCAACGCGAAACAATTTTACGATTCCTAATCGCAATCATCAAATCAATTGACATTTTCCCTCCTTGACTATAAAATAAATTGATGCAAACTGAGGCTGATATGGTTACATCTTCCCTGGCCGATTGATTACCAATTCGTTTAGTATAATATCGATTTCGATTAGGCATGAATACATTTTAGATCACATTAGAATCCTTGCATTTTCTATCTGGAAAGGCAACTATTTCCGCCATTTTGAATGCGTCTAGGGACTAGTGGACACAGCAATGTCTGACTCGTCCGAGACAGACTTCGTAATCCGTTTAGTGTGGTGATTTCATAACTGTATATTAAAGGTATTTTAAGGTATGTAGACTAAAATTACTAAAAGATTTAATTCATGTTTAAGATAGGTAAGTAATAGTGTATAATTTGTTTGTCGTTTTAAAGTAATATGAATTGACGTTTTTGCATTTAAAATGAAGATATTGCTTGCTTTACCATTCAACAAAACATTCCTTAGGAATCATACAATCTGTTAAATTCGTAAAGTAGTACTTTATGTAGTTTTTGAGATTATTGTGGTTATTTCAACATTACTTATAATTTAGCTTATATCAAATAAATGTGCTTTAATATAAAATTTAGTCCCTATCTATATTAATATCTAACGGCAAATATTCATTTACAGCGTGTCCTCCGACATCATAGGATTCTCTATTTTTCTGTGACGTTCTCTGAGTTCTAGGTTCGTATCAATATTGGACCAGTTTTTTATATCACCATCCCATCTTCTTATCTGCCCGGTACTCGTTTTCCTCTTTGCGGAAATCACTCCGATACTAAGCTGTTCCATCGTCGCTTCTTTTCCCTGATATCTGTGTGGAAAATATAAACGAAAATATGCTAATATCATACAATTTACAACAAACAGTGTCAGTATAATCAAATCAAGCGATAACTCCGCGACAAAATCCACCAAACCAAAAAATTATGCATGAGCCCATGTTATTCAATGAGGTGAACAAAATTCTTATACCCTCCATCTTTGAATATTTAAAGTGGCCGATGTCTCGCCCTCCTGAAATTCATTACAGAGACTGTAAAAACACCCTCTTTGTTTAAACACAAAATCACAATAAACTCGGTCGTCGAATGGCCTATGCATTTTGAGAGGACCAAAGCTTCCTGTTTATTCTTTTAATCACAATTTTCTTTATACATTTACTAAGGTTAACACAATTTTCAATTGGAATTTGAAGCTATATATTTGTATTGGAGATGCATAAAATATCGCAAAGCTTCTCACACAGCTTTAAAAAGCACAAATATTTATTTATTTATTTATTGGGAAACCAAACAGATACATCCTTATAATAAAAACAAAGTCAAAAATAAAACACAATACAAACACATTGGATGCATCCACAACGGGTTGCACTTATACAACCATAAAAATAATACATGACAACAACACACATAATAATAGTATACAGTTAAGACATTAAGAGCTGCTTTATTTTATTCTTAAACAAAGCAGTAGTGGAGTGCGAAAAAGGGTCAATGTTTTTGATTGAATCTAGAGAAGAACACATCCTGTGATAAATAGTCTGAATAAAATACTTTATTTATTCAGACTATTTTTATATAACTTTACTGCATACCAAAAATATATTTACGATATATTATTTTCTATAAATAACTAAATATTTATTATTAATTGAGCAGTTTTGGCCTAGTAGCTTCAGCGTGCGACTCTCATACTCTTTAAGGTCGTAGGTTCGATCCCGGGCTGTGCACCAATGGACTTTCTTTCTTTGTGCATTTAACATTTGCTCGAACGGTGAAGGAAAACATCGTGAGGAAACCGACATGTCTTAGACCCAAAAAGTCGAGGACGTGTGTCAGGCACTGGAGGCTGATACTTGCCTATTAGATTTAAAAATGATCATAAAACAGATTCAAAATCTGAGTCCAGGACTTAAAAGAGGTTGTAGTGCCACTGATTTATTTATTTATTATTAATTATGGTTAATTATAATATTAAACAAACTAAGCTATGGCGTTATATCGTACGGAGCAATTGGGCAAACTTTTCGCCCTTTATTAGCGAAGCCAACAACTATTACTAATCTAATTTCTTGTTGGATCATATCCTGAGGGAAACGTCTGAGAGGATCAAAGTTGTCGCTAACATAATTATAGAGACAGATTAGTTTTACTCAGGTACTTTGCCCATTTCACCTGACCGTAACTATTTATTAGCCAATTAAATTATGATTGATGGATGTAAATTTCTGAGGGTAGTTGTAAATTTAAATAATATAACAAATCAGTGGCTATTTATCGGGCTTTATATGCGTCTTATTTAAGTTATAACTAACTTGTTCGGTTTTCTGATCCTTCATATGCCGATATTTTTCTTCAAACAAACAAGTGTTACCAAGTCATGTCTAGACTCCAAAATGCACATCGTATGTCGATGTGCATTTTGGACAAAATGGTAGGTACAAATTACTTATTTGTTTATTTAAAGAAAATCAATGAAATCGGCTCAGAAATGACCCCATACTGAGAGGTTATGGGAACCAATACAAAGAAACACATTTACATGATATTTACACCAACAAGAATATCCGCTAACTTTTTTTTTTTTTTTTTTTTTTTTTTTTTTTCTATATACATGTGTCTTCACTGAGACATCATGGAACATTACGATCTAGCCTAACTTAAGACTAATAAGTAATTTAAGTCTAACCTAATTTACTAAAAAGGATTATTATATAAGTGAGTGTCCAATAACACTACTTACAGTCTCTATTAAAGGGAAGAAGACACTCTGTTCTTGTGTTCTATGTTGCAGACACTCTTTAGCACTTGATATTTACGTACATTATCACTAAATCACTAGTTCAAATGGTTTTGTCCTTTTCAGTCTTCTCACTAAGCCCGTGGTGTCAAGGAGTTGGATAGCCTCGACATTCACGTGATGGTGGAGCCTATGTTCGTGTGCTCCAGCAGTCTTTTTTATTACTGTAGCGACGTCCTCAACATTAAGGTCCCGGTGGAGGTCGTAATTGCGAATGTACCAGGGAGCATTGACTATTCCCCTGAGCACTTTGTTTTGGAAACGTTGGATCACTTGGATGTTACTATTACTGGTGCAGCCCCACAGCTGGCAACCATAAGTCCATACAGGTGTCAGGACTTGTTTGTATATCAATAATTTATTTTGTACTGATAAGGTGGAATGCCTTCCGAGCAACCAGTACAATTTAGTGTAACGGAGATCCAACTCTTCGCGCTTCTTTTTAACATGGACCTTCCATCGTAGTTTAGTGTCCAGCGTCATACCTAGGTACTTAGCTGAATTTTCGAACGGAACTTTGTCGTTATCAATGTATACTGGCAGGTAATTTGATGTCTTGTTGGAAAAGTTAATGTGAACTGATTTCGACTGATTTAGTCTTATCCGCCACTTCTTGGTCCACAAGCCAACAATATTTATAGCTCTTTGTAGTTTTGCTACCGCTTCCTTTTCAGTAGCTGCCGTAGACATGATAGCAGTATCATCGGCAAAGGTCGCGATTATGTTATCTTCTAGTTCAGGGATATCGCACGTGTATAAGAGGTACAGGACCGGACCTAATACACTCCCTTGCGGCACCCCAGCTTTTATTTGTTTCAGTTCTGAATAATCATCTTCTTGTCGTACCCTAAACGTTCTTTGTGTTAAATATGACTCGAGGATATTTGAAAATTGACGAGGCAGTAGTTTCTTCAATTTGTAAACAAGTCCTCGGTGCCACACTTTGTCAAAAGCCTGAGCTACATCTAGAAAGACCGTGGAGCAGACTTTTTGTTCTTCTAGTGCTATTTCAATATTATTTGTAATTCTATGGACCTGCTCTATGGTAGAATGTTTATCTCTGAAACCGAATTGGTAATCCGGTATGAGCTGCTTTTTGGCAATAATGGGGTTAAGACGTTTGAGAAAGAGTTTCTCAAATAGTTTTGCTATAACAGGTAACAGTGAGATTGGCCGGTAAGATGTTACTTCGTGTGGTGGTTTTCCTGGCTTGGGAATCATTATAACTTCCGCAACTTTCCACATACTGGGAACATATTGAAGTCGAAATGTGGCATTAATTAAGGTTGTCATTTTAACTACGGCTTTACGGGGGAGATGCTGTAGTACCTCACCCGTAATTAAATCAAAACCTGGCGCCTTTTTCTTAGTTAAACATTTAATTTCTCTTATAACTTCTTTCGGTGTGACTAGACGGATGTTTAACTCTTCTAACGATGTTTCTTCGAAGTCAAGTGAATCTTCTTCATCGATTTGAAATATATTTTCTAGGTGATCAGCAAACCTCCTAACTTTTTGTATGTTACTTGCAGCCCAATTCCCATTAGACTCTCGTAAGGGAGGAATATGTGTTGTAGGTTTTTTGATATTTCTTATCGCTTTCCAGATGGAGTAGTTGGTGGAACCATCAGATGTTAATTGGCTTAGGTATTTATTTATTGAGGTATCTTTATATATTTTTATCTCTCTCCTTAGTTGTTTAGTAAGATTATTCAGATGTTTTTTGTCTTCAGGACATCTTGTGGAATGCCACCTTTTTCTTTGAGCTCGTTTTGTCTGTATGAGATTTATAATCTCTTTTGGAAAGTAGTTGTTTTGTACCTTTTTCTTAAATTTAGGAGTATTGCTCCAAGCAGCTTGTTGGATGTTCTTTGTAAAGTTATTTACTTCAAATTCTAATTGTTCCTCAGTCTTTAAAGGTACTCTTAGGTCTATCATATTCTCAAGATAAATTTTGAAGCTGTCCCAGTCCGTATGCGGGTTTACGAGAGATGGATTCAGTTTTCGCTTTATAGGGTCTTCGCCAATTGTGAGTAAGATTGGTGAGTGATCTGAGTTCATATCATTGGCTTCCTCTATTTGGAGAACATTTGGTGATACTTCTCTAAATATGAAGAAATCTATAAGATCTGGTATTTTATTCTTGTCTGTTGGCCAGTAGGTAGGCTTTCCTGTCGAAATAGTATCACATCTCAAATCTTTCATAGCATTGAACAGTTCTTTTCCTTTAGTCGATATTAATCTTGATCCCCAGTAGGTATGTTTTGCATTGAAATCGCCTCCCAACACAAATCTATTTCCAAGACTTTCTAGTAGGCTTTTGTACTGATCATACTTAAGTGCATGTCTAGGTGGGCAGTAGATAGATGAAATTGTTAATGGGCACTGTTTCATTGCTACGCTTACAGCCACAGCTTGAATATGCTCTTTTTCATATTTAAATGTCTCATGGTGTTTTAAACTGTCCTTTATTATAACTGTACTTCCCCCACTGGATTTATTACTGGGATGAAGGGCATGGTAGGCTTGATATCCTTTAAGTTGAATGTATGACTCCCTGGTAAAATGTGTTTCCGATACCAAGCAGATGTCAATGTTTTCATGTTTAAGAATAATATGAAGTTCTCTTTGGTGTTTTAATAACCCATTAGCATTCCATGCCATTATTTTTAAAGACATCATTGCTTCAGACGTTTAGAAGCTGCTATTATGGTGCCGCTTTCTAGTTTTTTAAGTCTTTCATCAAAAGATGTCAATAATGAAAGTATGGTGTTGATCTTTTCATCTATGCCTGTGTTAGCTTTTCGCTAACATGAATATAAGATGCGGGCAATTTTATGAAATTTTGTGAAAAATGATATAACTCAGTACTGTCAAGTTCGTTAACTGGGTCTCCAGAGGGGATGATCCGTAGCCAGTAACTACATGCTTGTTAACTCGTCTCATATATTATGAAACTCTGTCAAATGTATTTCGAGTAGAGGGTGCATTAAAAACATGTGTTTTGTATTATTAATTTGATTACATTTACTCTTATAGAACATATATTTATTTACAGCTTATGTATGTCCAAATTTCTGCTAAAAATATAATACAATAAGCGTGAGTAATCACAAAATTATTAAAAATCATCAGAAACCCATCTAAGAAGAAAATCCAAAAAAAATCTGTGAAATTCTCCTTTTTGTTAACCGAAACTGTTAAGAGTGAATCATCAAGAATAAATACAAATTAGATAAATATAGTTTTTCTTTAGTAATATGCATTCGTATATTTAAAATTGGTAGCTTTTAAATTTATATGAATAGTTTCCAGAGTTTGTCGTAAAAATTGGACATAATATTTAGTCAATAACATAAGGGCAATCCATACATATTCAATTAAAATATTTATCATCTAACCGTTAGATTGACGAAATATGTGGCTTTAACTTTTTTTCAATTTAATCGTTTAATTATTAATGTAACGCATTTTTAAAATATAAATCTGTAAAATCAATCAATCTTTGGGATGTCGTTCAGTTAGCACACTTTTAATTTATGAGTTATTCATGTATTTTTAAATACATTATTATTATTTGAACATCCTGTTTATAGCTGGGAAGTGAAATAAAGCCTTGCCGAATGTCGTATGCCTCGACCTTTGGGGAGTCGGTCGCGCACTTGTTTAACTTTATGTGAAACTATCTCCTGGCTCAATATTTACATCCTAACTACATTATGCCGTTATACATTTTAATGTCTTACTTTCCTTCATCCAAAGGAAATACAAACTACTTCATACAACAGCCTCACGTACTACCCTCAAATAAACAACATCACACAACACATTATTTATTAGATATTATTAGTTAAATTTATTTAATTATTTTTATTTATTGAAGTACATTTTTGGCGCATGTGGATAATTTTTTTACGGGTCGTCACGAAGATGTGCGGCGTTATTGTCCGAAAGGGAGAGCGATTGAGAGAGAGTGAGAAAGATATATCGAGAAATATAGGTACACGCTATTGGTTGATGTATTCGTTTAGTAGTTACACATTAGATTAGAACTTGAGATGGCAATTCTGTCGCATTAAACGCAGATTTTTTTATTTTTTTATATTATCATTAGCACGTACACAGTGTGAATACATACAATAATGTAATGATCATATACTGGTACATGATCATCTATTGGGGCTTTTACCTTAGTAATAATTAATTTACAAAGAAGTTTCACTTCTGCTTGTGTACTTTATATGCACGCACTTATTTAATTAATGGCACATAAAAATCAATACAGTATTTTAAATTGCTCAACCTACACAATAATTATAAAAAATATACAATATGAATAAAAGGAAAATTAAAACAAATTTAAACAGTTTGGCCGCATTTCCTCTTTATAATGCGATACTTTGAGCGAGGAAAGTACCAGCTCTGAGGTCACTGGTACTGTTTAGCAGGCCCCAACTTGAACCCCACGGCCCAAGAGTTTCTAATAATTTTTATTGTATTTTTTTATTTCTTAAATGTTGAAACCCTTATGTATAAATTAAGCTAGCTATAGGAGTACTAAATATATAAATAAAAAACAATAAATACTATGTTATAGTGCGTCCTATCATTATCCCCAGATCCATTCCGGTCCACAAGGAACATCTTCCACTCTGGCTACGTAAGAGGTTGTACCTGCGTAATGTTTAAAGTAACACCGAGCAGAGATGGTTTATTTCTTATTTCTACCACATTGAAAAATTATAACCCACAAGCTGCGTCAGACACGGGCGAAGAATTGCGGATCAGGTTACACAAGCTTTACGCGCTCTTCAAACGCACTGCAGTGTTTTGTCTTCAGTTCAGCCATTTTGTTTTAATTTTGAAATGTCGAGATATAAATCTTCTAAACTAAGATATATATTTTTTTGTATAAAACAGGGATCAAGCGGGCAAGACCACCCGATGTTATATAATATCACCACCCATGAATATTTTCCATTACAGATGCTCGCGAGTGCGTTACTGGCCTTTTAAGAATAGGTACACTCTTTTTGACGGACCCTTAGTCGAATTGGTTTGGAAATACTTCAGCGGGACACAATGGCAAAATTAATTTGTGAGCCAGTAGTTGATAGTATACTATGTGTGATCACACCTATCTCAAAGCATCTCTAAAAGTTCAGGTTCAAGAATCACTAAAGGCCTATATACACTTTGATTAGTACACGTGCAAGTGAGTGTGAGTGAATAATTGACATTGATTAGTGCAGGTGTGTAGTGCAAGAAGTGTCCAATTATTGTTTCGTAGCTCTGTTAAGTAAATGCAGTTGTGATATAGTTTGGCAGGTACGTTGCAAGGGAGGGCGCAAGCGACGTCACTACTCGCAGTTCAATGGCAAAAACCTAGAACACACTTCTAATCACTTTACTACGCAGACCTGCACTAATCAGTTGCCGTCCACACTTGATTTGTCTTAATTAGTAATCACCTGCACTAATCAAAGTGAATACAGTCCTTAAGCCTAAGAGCCGTTGATTTAACCATTAATCTTGTCCTGTCATAAAAACATTCTACGTAAAAACCCCGCAAAACCAAATGTATACAAAGAAAAGATGATTTGTCAAAATAAATTAAGCATAAGACAGTCGGCGGAGTCACAACCTACTCAAATATTTATACCGGGGTTACCCGCCGTTACCAATGATAATGTACGCAACGTTTGTGATATACACCACTAGAGAGAGGAAAATATTTTATTTTGTTACCGATGAACTTTGGATTTGTGTATACCGAAATAAATAGGCGATTAAAGTCTAGACTGTAAAATTTTTCAATACATTTATCAAACAGCATTTATGTTTACTTTAATTGCTGCATTTATAAAAAGAAACGAAATTCGTAAATTAGTTTTGTAGTTGGCTTTAGTTCAAAGATAATATGACAAAATTTAATTGCAACTTAAACCTCATAACAATATTACAGTAAGTAGGAATATTGTTGTAAAATATTTCAACATTATTGTTAGTAATTAAATCGTATCAAAATACATGTTCCGTTACTTGAACAATACTCTGAACGCTTTTATATCCATCTTTTAGTGGAACGTATAGCAATGTTAGGGGCAAATCTCGTGTGGCTGGAGGCTAACAATCCATCATCGTCCACCTACCGTAATAATGCCCTTTCATAAAACCAAATATACAAAAAGGAATGCCGAATTAAGGTGAAACGAAATGTATTCAATATTTTGAAACGTTGTATGTAGAGTCGAAATATTCTATTTAATTATGATGTATGTACTTGTTAATTTGCTATTAAGATTGAAAACTAAATATAAATGTAATTGTAAATAATATTGTGTGTTGAAGCTGGATGAGAGAAAATAAACAGTACAATCGAGTTCATACAATCTTCAGTGATACCAGGAACACGCTTGCACGTTACCGGCTTTTTATATGTTGTACATTATGTGACAGGTTTGAACACAGTTTAAACGGTGGTATCTGAATCTTTCCATTATTTATTGGATTTAAAGATATTGTCAGCTTCTTTTGTCTTTTAGAATAATAATCTCACAACAAACACACTTAACATCACAATAAAAAAAGGTAAATTGAAAAAAAGAAGAGACAAGATGTAAATTAAATTAACAAAATCTCATTTAATTAAATAAAAAAATTAAAAAAGTTCGTTTGTGAGATATATAAGAAGAAATTAATATATAAGAAGGCTTTTTCGTGTGTTAATGTAGCTTTGCTTCATGGCTGAAAAAGATACTATGTAAGCCAAGGCTTGGCTTGATAAACATTATTTATTCGGCTTTATTCCAGGTATCGTCTTGAGTCTTGTCAGCCGCAAGTGGAAAAGCGTGTGCTATAGAATAAATAACAAAAAATAAAAAATTTTACTTCTTTAAATACTACTTGTTAATTATTTAAAAACATAATTTAAAGTACGTATTAAATTACCTAACCTAAAATTGCATAATTACTTGGGCCGATCTCATCATATACGTAAGTAAGACAATGTAAAATTCATAGCTCATGTCAGTCTTAAGTAAATGCGCTTGTATCAAATCTCCCCGAGGATCGAGAAAATTAAGTGTCATCCATAACAATTCGTACTGTGCGTGTGCACTTAATATTCATTAATTGTGTTCCAAATTTAAATTCCATTTATTAAGGGTATATGCTTTCCTTTCCTTTCCTTTTCCTTAAATGGGTTTAGATGTCTCGTGTTCGAATCTGGAGAAACGCGTAGAATTAAATATTGAAAGGTTACTGATTATAATCAGTATATATAATAATATAATAAAACTTTTTAATTTTAATCATATATTATAATATAATAAAGCTTTTTCTATTTCCATTTCAAATGATGTTAGTATTTACTTCTAGCTGAATGTTAGTCACCGTTGGGTAATGACCTCTGCAATCCTTTCCAGAAAAAAGAAGAAAACCAGTATTTTTCCCTCCTTTTGGTAATTAATCTGTTTTATACATAAAGAAACACTTTTGTCTC
This sequence comes from Pieris rapae, assembly GCF_905147795.1. Taxonomy (NCBI): domain Eukaryota; kingdom Metazoa; phylum Arthropoda; class Insecta; order Lepidoptera; family Pieridae; genus Pieris; species Pieris rapae. The sequence continues at coordinate 1,301,867 of NC_059517.1, forward strand.
GATTTCTTTCTTATTCATTCATTTTATTATTTACACTTCTTTGCGTTCTGAAATATGATACAAATACAATTGACATAATTAAATCGCCTTCGAGCGAGATCTCTTCCAGGAACGATCGAACAATTAATTTAAAGCATACAGCAGATAGACAATAACAAACATATAGACATATAACTTACCTGATGCTAGTTATTGAATTCATTAATTTGAATGATGAATTTAATAATGTTAAAAAATATCGAAATAAACAACATTTCAACAATTACTTTGATTTAGTATAGTATAACCAATATAGGTATCACTAAATCAAAGTCATTGTTGTTATTGACATTATATATTTTTAAAGCGCTTAAAAGTTTCATTTATACAAAAATAAAAGCTACGTTATGATATATGAACCCTTTTAGAAAGTAGCTGAAGAAAATTAAGAGTTGTGTCGTGTGGACTCTGGGGAAATTCGGCCAATCACTGCTCGCTATATTGTTCGTTATTGCTTCATATTACTCTACTGTAAGCTCATAATATATTTGTATCAAAGTTTTCTATCCCATATAGAATATAACTGTATATTAATGTTTGTATTATAGACTATTTAACGATTACTCGTAGTATTAGTTAAATCTTTTAAAAAGGGAATCTAGATTTAGATTAATTTAGATCAACCTTCAGTAAAAACTGCGTAAAAGGTTATTTGTATTAAAGATTGGTATCCCATATAGAATAAATGTATATAATATTCTAATTACTTTCATATTAAATATTTAAAATGAGCAGAGGTAAAATACCGTTTTGTATTTATGTATTTTCAGACATGAACACGTTTTTATATGTATAACCTAACTTTAAAAACACAATGGGGTATTTCTTTTCACCTAGCTTTTGGGCATCCCCAAATTAATACCTAATACACGGACGAGTTATCTGATCGGTATACTGTATATTCATAATTATCTTCTTCTAATTTATTTGTCTGCAAAAATATGGTACAAAAATATTATCTTCGTACACTCTTAACTCCGCATACTCTGACACACAATGCCGCGCAATTTTGTTTTACATAAAAGGAATAATTATACATAGTTGTTACATCTTATATTACATTATCAATTATAGTCCATTTATATATAATTTTATGACTACAACATCACATTATTCAAAGAACATACGATCCAATATAAAGATGAAGATGTAGTACTAATAAAAATATATCTAAATGTCAAATAAATATTAATTTTAATCTTATATTAGATTAATCATTGGTAGGATAATACATTTTTTTAAACTGTAATAGGAACATCCTTGAATGTTTTTTCCAGATGAATTATGATGAGGCGCAAAATCAATCAATATGACCAGCGTTTTGCCCACTTTCACATAGTAAGTCCTGAAAGAAGGAGGTGGATGAGCTTCACATAAAATAGCAAATCAATTGACAGCTATCTTTTGGATAAACTTGACATTAAGGTACCGACGCGTTCTGTGTGTATTCCACAACTATTTCTAATAACCCACAAGTAACAACAATGTATACAAAGTTGGTCCGCTCGCTAGAATGTGCAAATACTTTAATTCTGTGTTCTCATGTTAATATTTTTCACAATAGTTTTTATGAATTTAAAAAGACTATTAGCAGTGAAGACTTGCCACCTGAATAACTTAAATTTTTTGTCATTAAATGTAATATATTCTGTATGTAATAGTTGATATTTAGGAAACCAGCACAGATGCCACTGAAATGAAATGTACAGATGTAATTGGAGTCTAATTACTTCATTTATATATATTATTGGTTTACAAATGTTGTTAGTTTGTAGTAAATGTATGTAACAATCTGTTGTCTATTTCTGTCCCAAAAATATAAAAATAAAATAAAATTTTGGCATAACCAATTGGTTAGAAGTTCCTCCCTATGTCAACTTCGACAGTTGTTTATTTCCGTTGACCTAAATATAGTAATGTTTTTGTGTATTGGAGTTTATTACTTAGGAATTCAACAGTAACACGGCTGGTTTAAAATCTATCTTTAAGACAGTCAAAACACGAACAATAAGCGAATCCCGCTGGAGCAAATTCCGATAAACATCGGTAAAAGCTTTTAAAATTACACTTCATTCATTCCGAGTATTCCTTTGTCACACTCCCTTACCGCAAAGTCGTTTTTAAAACCGCCCACCGTCATGAAGAAATATAAAGATTGGAAGAAATTCAAATCCCGCGGGAGACGTCACATCGCTCCTGGATTACTGATTGATTATGCATTCGCGTCACGGGTGACACGCCGGGGTGAAAACAATGTATAGCGGCGTTTCAACGTGTGTATGTCGATTCTGGTACAGTAAATGTAAAACGACATTATTGGTACTTTTCTACGACTGAAATTTGTATAAACACAGATTCTTTGATCTTCAAATATCAACATGAAATGGAAATAAATCAGCGACGCTTATATGTTTCATGATAATTTGTAAACCTAAATAAAATAAAAAAAAGCCAGCTAGGTAATCTGCTTTCTGTTACGCCGTCGACTTTTTGAATCTAAGCCGGTCCCTCACGATATTTTCCTTCACTGTTTGAGCGAGTATAAAATGCGCACAGAGAAAGTCCATTGGTGCACAGTCGGGTATAGAACCTACAATCTTAGGGATGAGAATCGCAACGCTGAAGCAACACTGCTGCAATGAATTATAATCTTAAAATAATCGTGAAAAAATTTCATGCGCGCGCCATCAAATTTTCAGTTCTTTAAATTTTTTAGCTTACGTAAAAAAACGATGTGGTTTAATTATCGTAGAATATTTAGTAAAATTTAGATTTATTAAGAGCATTTCGATTTATCGGTATTGCAATCTTTTCAATATTATTTGCACACACACATTTAAAACACAAACACATTGATAATCGTTATATAATCCATATAACGTTAAATATCCCAAGAGCGAATATGAAAGGTTAATTTTCAAATCAATTCCACTCATTAACGAGTGACCCTTCTCATAAAAGCCCTTCCCAAGACAGTGACCAGACCCCGATGGCGACCGCAGATATCCCCAAAATGCCCTGCAACTGTCCTGATAAATGCCAACTGTTTTAAACACCCCATATAATGCTCCCTTAACGAACTGACGTGGGTATTTTAAACACGACTTTATTTATGACATTTAGTTTAGTTTAAAACAACATATTTTATGTAAATATATCAAAATCCGATACTAATTATGAAAATATATTTAAATCACTAAACTTAAGTTCTTTACGTATATAGAAGAGGCTTTTACACTAAAAGGGGCCAAAACGTACTAGAACAATTACAAAACAACACCGGGGCCTCTACAAATGTAAACACTAACTAGTAAACAACTTTTATTTTGATATATTTGTCAAATACTAAAAGTCTACTTGGTTTTACAATAAATTATTACTTGAAAACTTGATTCTTTTTTTATTTAAAAAATAATTTGGGGCCAGGGGCCATTTATTTGATGCTCCAAGGTATGGAACCTCTAAATCCAGCCCTGAAACTAATCATAATTTTTTGAACTCAAGTCTCATATTAAGGCTAACTAAACACTTTTTGTATTGATCAATTAAGATTAAAGATAACGTAAGAAAGACTTAACTCTCAGCTTAAGTTAAGTTTAATAAGAACACATTCTTTAGCTTTTGTGCTAGCGTGTAAAACTTTAGCATACTGTTGATCAATAAAGATTGTAATCGCTGTCCAAATAGCCAATTAAAAACCAAAATTCGGAGCGACAACTGTTTGTCTTGTTAGCAATATTTTTAATTGAGACAGACCCTACGCGTGTTGGCAAACAATAGTTCTCACCGGCCATTTTAAAATGACCTTTTCTGGGACCTTTGATTTTAAAGTTTTATTCACTGGAATCATTTCCATAGATCAAGTTATGTTTGACGGTGTAGGGTTCATGTTTACCTAAGCCGAGCAAATAATTAAGAATGTTCAGTGGTTTTGTCAACACAATACGTCCAGTATACTGAGGGATCCAATTGTTTGATTTCATATATATTTATTTTTGTTTATATTCAAGTCATATAAATATTGCCGTGTTTGTATTATATTTTAATAAGATAAATTGTATTGCTTATCATCAGGAATCGATTCCTAATTTACAACAATCTTTATTTACACTTCCGAATAAATAAAGATTAAAGAATATTTATTAAAAGGCCGGCAACGCACGTGCGAGCCTTCTGGAAGTGTGAGTGTCCATGTGCACTTAACATCAGATGGTGCCTCCTATCACATTTTGTTTACCCTCAAATAATCTCTTAATTTAAATTTGATTTGAATTATGTAACTATGCCTACAGTAGAAGTATCAGTGATCACATACTGTTTCTGTATTACTACTATAAAATGATACGACAGTTACAAACACTAAACTAAATTTTATAAACGAGTGTTCTATAAAAGCTTTAGACGATATTTTAAAGGAAACCAATCGGCAACTTTCGATTCAAGTTAAATTATTAAAAGGCAATTTCTTTTACCCATTCCTTGGATTTTCCCTTATTAGAGGCAATGTTTATTTTGTCCGGGTCCAACTCGCCCGAGGATTCTCGGGTCATTATCCGGCAGGAGCATGTGATCCGTGAAATTATTTCGTACTTTACACAATTTGGCTGTGCGTATGCGCCCTTCTATTTAGGGTGACGTTGGAATTTAGTGGATACGAATTTGGAACACATACAGAATTTTTGAAGTAAACCTTCTTTAAGGTAAAATTTTTCGGAACATTACTAAGATTTGCAGCGTTTTTTGTCAAAAAAAAGGGAATTAGCAAATTAGACCAATCGAGAAAAAGTGAGAAATTGTCAATAGATGCTTGGTTGATGTACCTATTCGTTTAGTATTAGAACTTTAGATGGCAATTGTGTCGCATAACGTCTTCTGCAGTAAGCACAGATTTGTCATTATTTACATTATTTTAAACACGTATACAGTGTTCCATATATGCGTATACGTTCCGTATACGTTTTCAGAACACGCCATTGATTGTCGATTTTTTTTATATGTGGCATATCTATGTTAGTCTCGCCAACCACTCACAATTTCTATAAAATTAACTTGTAATGCAATACATCTGCTACAATGGTGTTTGACATCATGATACATTAATCCGATTTCTATTTATAATTGCTTAATGTTTTTCGATCACATCGTTTAGACTTAAACAATTAAAAATTATAGAAGTTGTAGTTGACGTATTACCCCGGCGTTGGTTGAAGTGTCTCCAAAAAAGAAAAAAAAATGACAGTAATTTATGCAAGATTAGAAAAAATATATATCTGCAGTAGACTAACTTTCCATATGATAGTTATGTCAGTAGCGACAATTATATTCGTAGCGTTGAAAGCCTTGGGGTATTAAACTTTCAATTTGGGACAAAAAACAGCGTTGATATTGTGTCGTACCACGTGACAAGTTAAATCAGGAAGAACCAAAAATCAAAAAGATAAATTCTTTACAATATTCTAAACCCACTTAGTAATATTACAAAATTTATAGAGTTATAGACAATTAAAACAGATTTAAAAAAGTTTTGTCTGTGACTAGTGTACTTTTAATGGCAGCATTTTCTCTCTATATTGTGATACTTTTTCATTTCCTTTTTTTTATGTACATCAACATTGCCAGTTGGTGCGGCCATACATAAAAAAATTGGGAATTATTTACTGCACACCACAGGCGAGTTTATTTTCGCGTCCCTGAAACGCGCTACAAAATGGCAAAAGATTTTACACGTAACAAGTTGAGCGTGTTAAAAAGAATTTCAATTTATCCACGCTCGCACGGCTTCACCTGTCGAGGCTCGTTACAGATGGAGGATATTAATGATTTTCACCACCTTTCCCCTTATTCATTCACTTATAAACAAGATTTTACATTGCGACGGGTTTATTTAGGAGAATAATAAGATTTAAGAAATACATGGGGTGCTTAACAAGATTCACATTTACATATTTGATGTTTTTACGTAAATAAAGTGATACTCTTGTATTATTCGAGTATATAAGAACTGTGCTGTATATAGGTCTTACAATATAATGAATGATATTTGCAGAAACCATAGGATACTGTGGGCGTGGCAGTCCGTTGCTTGCTTGTACGGTAGTAATTTATCAAATATGGCATATATATTAATGGCAAGGAGTCTTTTCAATTACACTAACGCACGGTAGCGCAAGCTATGTCATAAATAAATAAAGATAATATAATTAAATACTTTTTTGTTATTGATTTTTCAACTGATTTCAACATGCCTGAGTGTGGGAGCATATTAGTAAATTAGACGGAATAAGTTACCACGAATATATATTCATAATTAAGCAGAATATTAATTGTATTTGTATTTAGTTTCTTATCTCTAGTAATAAAGTGCAAAATATTGTATTTTTAACGAAAATAATACTTTAAATGCACCACTCGGCCACTAGTAAGAATTTTAGTATAAAAGACTCATTGCTGTAATGAAAAACTGATTGTATTTTGTCTCCATCCCTCTATCCATAGATTCCTTGCCACAAACTATCCACGCCGTATGCAAAGATATTGATGGATAAGTGCCTCGTTCGGGGAAATAGCGGGTCTCAACACGGCTTAGCACTTTCAAGGTAACTCAACACCGTCTAACTTTAAAATAGCGAGGTGTTTTAGTTTTATGGAGGACATATGGAAACTTTTCTATATTCGTTTTACTTTTCTTAAAATTCGAAAATAGTTTTCATTACCAACATTTTAGGCCCAGAAATAAATACCCATAGGCTGCCACATTTTTGGACTAACATGTGTGTGCGTTGCCGGGCTTTATTTAATACAACTCTTTTTTAAGTTTCGATGTCGAATCATCGAGAAAAGACTATCGCTGTAAGGAATTGCACAGCTGGCATTCGCGCTGTAGAATATTTCTTTTATTTCATTGAGAAAATTAAGTTTGAGTTAGTACACATAAAATCAAGATTGAATTGTCCAGTGATTTATTCTCATTCCATAATGATAGCAATACATTATAATTGTATTTTCAATTCACCCCTTTCCTGGCATGTGTTAAAACAATTATCGACAATGCGACCACTACAATAACAAGTGTGAAGATGTGACAAGCAATAAATTACGCCTTTGTGTTCATTGACGTTTAATGTACGGTGAAATAAAGACGTTAATACCGTTAGGGTTAGGCGATTATAGGGCAGTTTGATTTTTTGTGATACAATAGAAATAATAGTAAAATATATGCGGTTCTGCAAGCGTTATATTGTAATCTTTATTTAGCAGTATGTTTGTCATATGCGTAATAGAATATTGAATTATATTAAAATTTAATTTAAGAATAATAAAGTATTAAAGAGCTGAAAACATAAAATATTGTTTTTACATAAATAAGTAAAATGAAATAACAGAATATTTACCTATATGTAAATTTTTTAGTGCCTGCCTTATTGACCGAGGTAATAGACTACGATTTGAATGCAGTTTATATGAGAAGAGAAGAGTGAATGTCTATAGTGCGTGCGTACATAGTAGAAAAGTCAGAAGTGAAACTTCTTTGTAAATTAATTATAACTAAAGTAAACGCCCCAGATAATCATGTCCCATATATGATAACTCCATGTATTTGCTGACTGATATTCAGACTGTTTAAATACTTTATACGTGCTAATATAAATAAATAAAATCTGCGTTACTGCACTAGAAGTTATGCGACAGAATCACCATCTAAAGTTCTAATATGTAACTAATAAACGAATACATCAACCAATAGAGTGTATTTTTTTCTCGATCTCCCTTTCACACTCGCTGTCAATCGGTCTCAATCGCTCTCTTTCTTTTGTTCGACAAAAACGCTTCACATTTTAGTGACGTTCCGTAAATATTTAACCCTCCTGCGCCTATAGAAGTTATTTCCTATCTGCAGATTGAACATCCGCTATAATATTTGGATTCCGCTTTTCTCAAACAGACCAGTTAAACAAGGTAATAATTTTAAGAAAACGACGTAATTAAAGCTCTGGCCAACAGATTACCGCGTCTATTTATTCAGTTTCATTGCGTGTACGATACCAATCACCGGTTCCGTATTCAATCAGCGTCACAACACTCAAGGGATGACTTTATTAACAAACGTCCCACATAAAGCGGGAATTACGTCACCTTCGAACGACATTCGAAATTACCTATTGCCAACATTTTTTTTCATTCAACTCCCTGTAGGCACTGAAAACTTCATGGGCGTGGACAATGACAAGTAGAATACTCCCATTGGCTGTTTAGAACACGCCCACATCGCCAACAAAAAGGAACACTTCAATGTATCGAGCGTATCCCAGGGTAATACTAAAAACGGAGGTTAGAGAATTCGCCTTTCTCTTTCTCAAGTCATTTGTAGCGTTTTAGGACGGAACGCGGTGAAAATGGTTCGTGTCGAAGTCTCAAGAGACTAAACAACGCCATCTTCTGGTGACCTTGTGAACTACGACGAGTGGAGAGCTTTACAAGATGGCGTCGTCAGTCAGGTGTAAGTAATTGCAAAGTTTTATTTTATTTGAACTTTGAGCGTAACTTGTAACTCTTGTGTTATTTTCAGGCGACAAATCGCGAGATAAATTGCTGCTATTAAGCGATGGTATTTTGCTTGTATTGAGCGTATATTCTCACTGATGTTTAATTTAAGCTTGCATAGATTCTAATACATATTACAGTCAAACATATTTTATAACATACCACTTAACACATGAAATTTCAAATCTATGTGAAAACATAGGAGATATACAAGTAGTAGGGATTCACGGGTTCTGCCTCACTCGCTGCCTCAGTCAACCTAACCCCCCGTGCCGGGGACTGCCTCACTCGCTGCCTCAGTCAACCTAACCCCCCGTGTGTTTCTGGCTCAGCGGCAGTCCCCGCCAAAAAAAAAAAAAAAAAAAAAAAAAAAAAAAAAAGTTTGGTCTCTTTCCCCACTAAACAGACCGTGCTGAGTCGATAGCACTCACTCCCGAAGCGATATTTCTCTCTGTTTCGAAGTTAGGTTTTGCTATACGTTGCAAATTAATCGATTTACTAATCACCTCATAATAAGAATGTAACGTCTCGTCCAAATCCTCATTTACTAATCACCGAGTCAGTTTCGTATCCATAATTAGCAAATTACCATGCGCATTTACCTGCAAATGCACCAGGACAGATGGGAAAAGGATTTACTGAACATTAAAAATATGATTTCCGTGTTTTATGTGTTTATTTGCATTATGTTACAATACAACTTTACTAGTGTCATGTCATTTCTTGGTGAGTCATACGAAAAATTTCTGAGGTAATCTTCCAAGCTGAAACCCCAGAACTTGTAGTACAAATATACTACACAATACTCCCCACAAAAGGCAGAATAGATGTCCTGAACGCTAGCTGTATTATAGCTCCATACCCGACAATTTCTTCTTAAAAAATCCGCTATTACTCTAATAGGCTTACGTCCAAATGAATCAAAATATTCTCCAACTTTTTCGTGGTTGATATGAATAGCTACCCAATGAGATCCTGGTTGTGAGTCAGGATCGAGATTGCATATAATAAATGTGGGTAAGTGTACGTGCATTGGTAGGCGATTCGAGGGGTACACGCTATACTGGATGCTGGGATGTATTTTATGGAGACTCATTTGCAGGTTTAATGTATTCATTTTTACTCCAACGCGTTTGACCTTCTACTCTTATATATTGCACTAAATACAATTCCAATTCCTATCAATCATCCACCTCAACTAACATCTCGTTGTATTGTCACCCCAATATATGTGATATCTTATATGCATTTATTTAGAAAAGTAGGGAAACTATTAATGAGAAACCATATTTTTATTTATTATATTTCATTCCGTTTATTATTCTCAATTTAATCATAAGTACATAAAAGTCATTTCTTAACTACTATAATCCACACATACATTTCTGTTCTTATCTATTTCTATAATGTTTGAAAACTCTGCATAAACTACACAGTTAATTGTTTCAGTCAATGCGTTCTCGAATCTTACTTCCATTCTCACACTACCATGACGAATGAGATTCCAGTGAATATTAGAGTTAGCTGATAAGTCGGGGGTTAAATCAAAGGCTAGTAAACAGTATCCATCTGAGTATTGCTCCCTCGATATCCCATTACCTTCGTTAAGAAAATGTATACCGGTACCTGAGTACAGTGTGTGGTATGCGCTGGCAAATACATCGTTTGGGAATGATGGTTGTAATGATTTTGATGGTATTTGTTGACCGTCTATATATAAACTAAAGGAGCAAATACCGAAGTTTTCAAAGTTGAATGGGTTTTTATTATAACTACCATTGAAGGCGGTATTATTAACAAAACCAATGATACATCTCTTAGGAACCTGTCCTAAAAATATATTGTCCAGTGTCTTACCCTGCACACCAGATGGTATGGTCAGGACTTTCACTTCGCCTCTTGTTATAGGATATTTAGCTGTAGTAGTGGCAAGAACCTTTTGATGGGCTATTAGTATTGATGGATTAATTTTTGCTCTGCGTATTATTAAAGTTGCATCTGTGATACAGACTTTGTACTTATTATCTGCATTCTGTGACATGAGGTTAAATGTTTCTCTCGATCTCACTAATTTTATAGATAGTTCGACCCCGTTAATGAGGAATTTATCTTGATTGAATATATCCCCATGTAAATGTCCAATCATTTCGACATCCTTACCATCCTTTGAAAGTTGTTGTCTTTTGTAAAAGCCCTTATTTGCCTCATTAGTTTCATTCATTTTACCAGCTGTATCCTCGTACCATAAACCACATGTCAAATGTGATTTTTTGGCAGATGATGAATAATTTAATAGAGTTTCTATGAAAGCACGATATGCATAAGTATTATTTGGGGGTGACACGAGTTTTTGGTTTAGGTAAACATCCAATTGGTTAAATAAAGAATGTAACCAATTATTGACTGGTGCCACTACATTAGCTGCATTAACTACAGAACCGTCTTGATTTTTAATTTGAGCCTTGAGATGGAGTAGTGTATGCGAAAGGTCTATGTAGTCGTCTCCTGTACCAGGTACTTGGAATTCGATGGGTCCATCATCGCTTAATGAAGAAATTGGTTTGTAGTGTATCCAGTGCCCATATTCGATACTTGTTTGTGTGGAAGGAAGAGCAAATAGGTCCAATTCAGATTTAACACACTCACATGAATGATTATGAATAAATGACATTATGATTAGTTTGAAAATATATCTTTGGAAATATTAATATTTTTGTTCCTTGTTTTCCTTAAAGCGTCTTTCTTCTTAAGAGGTGAAACTCGAATGAGCTCATTTCTATATTTTCGTCTTTTATTAACACCCGATCCAGTCATAAGTTCATCAATTTTGGTATCAACTTTGTGTTTAAGGTTAGAACTAGCACTTTTCAAACGATTTTTAATTGATTCTTTAATGGGGCGACTAGCTACAACATCTGACAAAAGCCCAATACCACTGTTAAGTGCTTCTTTTCCAATCACCTTAGCACCACTAGTGAGTAAAGGTAGCACACTTCGAAATAACCCCCCAAGAAAACTGCCGATACCATGACCACGTTGATGTAAGGCTCCTTTGTAGATTACATTAATACCAGATCCAGCTTGTTGCGAATAATAATGTTCATAAGGACATATAATAGTATCTTGAGGTGTATACATTTCAAAAAAGATATAAAGATTATATTTTTTTAAAATGAAGTTTCACACACGATGTACCGTATTGAAATGGTACCGCATTTCCCGTGGTTGTTCTTATATCTACCTCAATAACATCAAATTCTCTTCTCATAACAGGTAAATAATGTGGTGGTGAAAATATATGCATTTTATTTGAACCATATATGTATTTAGCGGGATCTAAGGGTATAATTCTCAACAGGGGTGTCATGACATCACCAACAATTTGTGGTTCTATAATATCACAATACACAAATAATTGTGATGGTAACCCTAAATGTAGATTAGCAGGGCGTTTACTGATATTTTGATTTACTAGATTGGTATCTGGCTCAAACCCAAGTTGAAAACTCAAATTAGGTGATAGAGATAATGAAATTATTGATGGATCCTTTACTGCAACAGAGACAAACTTTGACACGGTGTCCTGGCGAAAACTAACTTTCTCTTTCGAATTTAAAGCTATAAGAATATTTTGTATATTATCATAGTTGGTGGCCGGTATATGGTTCTTATACATTAGTGTGGTCTCTTCGTTATTGATGGTAGTTTTTTTACTTATGTACATAATATTTTCATGCTCTTGCACGGAGAACATAGTAGAGGGATATTGGAACTCAACTATACCTACCATCCATTCTCCTTCTAATGTAATGGGCTTAGGTAGTTTTGTAGAAAAATTTGAAGTCATATTTCCCGGAAAATATTGTGTGGAACTATTGCTGAGTAAAGTTAAATAAAAACTTTCCTTCATTGTAAAGTTTTGATAGAAGATAATAATACCCAAGAATTAAATTTGTTTGGGTACCCTTTCCACTTGACTAATGCTTCTTTTCTGAGTCCAGAGTTACGATACCTTAAGATTTTATCAATTTTATAATCAGAAGTGGGGGAAAATGTAACTTTTTGTAATTCTTTCTCATAAAATGTGCCTGTTATAGATTCATTTTCCAAATCCATCAAAGTGTATACAACACATGGTGAGCGATCTATAACTGAAGTTATAATAAATATTTCATCACTCCAATTACTTTCATAACCTTTTTGAAATGTATGTTTTTGTTTAGTAATTCTTACATGGTCACCGACTTTAAACTTGGGTAACTTTTTCAAATTTGAGTTACATGAAATTCCATCAAAATATAGATTCCTCCAAACTTTCATAATGTTTTGGTTATTAACATCACATGGTCTCATTTTTATACTAGAATGCACACTGTGATTATATGAACTAACTAAATCTTGTAAGATATCTATATAGCGATGTGTATTTTTATATGTAAAATAACGCCACATTTTCATTTTTAAAGTTCTCTGAAATCTTTCTACTATACTTGCTTTAATATCTGGATTATTTGTAGTATAATAATTTATATTTTTATTTTTTAAATAACTTTGGACATCTTTAGATACAAATTCTGTACCTTTATCTGATTGTATATGTCTAGGAACAGTTTTAGCTTCATCAAAAATGCTAGTAAAACACTGTTTTATTGTAACAGAATCTTTCTTTTTTATTGCTCTAACATACGCATATTTGCTAAAAACATCAATGACACATAAAATATACTTATATCCATCATTATCCTGTTCGTAAGTTCTTAAGTCACTCAAGTCAGCTTGCCACAATTCATTAAAATTTGATAAAATGTACTTATTTCGCAGAAATCTTTTTCGAACTGGCTTATGTAACGTATATGTTTCTTGAGACTGCAACCACGTCTCTACATCTGTTTTAGAAAGTTTTCCATTCATCGCTTTTGTTAATGTATTCACATTACTGTAACCGGCAGGATGTGAAATATCATAATATATTTGATGAAGCTTTAATATGGGGTCCATTTATCCCAATCAATTTTGTTTTTTATTTTACTGTTATGATTTGATTGAGTCGGAGAAGTGTAATCGATGCTTGATTCTTGGATCGGTAGTGTGTGATGTTTTTTAAGATTGCCAATATATTTAAGTCTTTTGAGATTACCAATGTATGTCAGTGGTATATTTATATCATTTAAAAATTCTGAGAATGTTTCCCAACCGATGGGATCTGCTTTCTTTGAGGGTCTTAATGCATCATTTACTAAATCAATAATATTACTTCCAGGAATTTCTTTTCCACTAATTACCACTGTACCATATTTATTCCATTGTAATTTATCACTATGGTTTTGAATGGATTCCATCAATAATTCTCCTTTCTTTATATAAGTTTTCGGAATCAAATTTAATATGTCCTGTGTTGACAACTGAAACGAGACGTCTTTACCCAACGACGGTTGTTCACCACCTACCACTTTTTCATTTTCATTTTCATTTTCGTTATCAGTGAAATTAATTTTACCATCTTCATAAGTTTTATTATTTACTGTTTTTTCAGTAAATATTATTTCTTGAGGTTGACGTTCTACCATAGAAAAATGAAGGTATCTTTGTAAAATTTGTTGGTAAAGGGCCCATTTCTCACGATCTCCTAATTTGCTTGACATTATTTTTTCCATTTCACTGTCTAATCGACTTCGTGGTGTAACTTTATTTTCATTTTGTTGATGTGTTATTTTATCAACAAAATCGTGTTCAATAATCAGCATTTTTTTAGTATTCATAGTGGTTTATTAGTAAAACAACTTATAAGACTACTTAGAACAGTGCCTAATATTATTGGAAGAAAGGAACCTCCTTTTTGAATTAATATATTTTTTCTATATTCAAAACTTTTTCCTCTGCTTACTAGCTTACGTAAGGTATTTTTTAGGTTTTTAAGTTTAGACTTCTCTGCTCCTTTCAATGGTACTTTTCCTTTCAAAACGTTATAAATACACTCACAAAGACAGTTTATTTCTTGATTATTGCAGGTTTTCAGTAATACCTTCCGATGTCTCGGTTTTAATGTGTGTAGAGCTGACAATAAATCTTTATGTGTTGTTACTCGATGATACATAGTTTAAAACTGACTCAAAATCGTTGATTACAAAGATATTTATATGCTTTCATGGTGATATATAATGTACAATAGTGAGTGTTTTCAAAAATGTTTGATTTTATCCGGTGTGTATCATCAGTATTTTGTTTTAAATCAATCATCAAATATCCGTGAGCAACTTTTGTAGCATCTGCATATGATTCTTCGATAAATTTAGTGTTCTCAGGCGAAACCTGTCTGGCTAGAAATTTAATTTGTGTTTTATCACGGGGATTTTTGAAATAAATGATGTAACTTGAATTAAGGGAAATGTCACGTTGTCCTCTTCCTTGATGAAATAAGTTTTGTGTTATATAAAAAACACTTAAATTTCTATGGTGACTTCCTTTTGTAAATATATCAACAACTCTACCGTCAGATTCTCTCATTAAATCATCTATTATTATCAAATGAGGATTTTTACCATCGAACATATGCAAATCAGGCAACCCTTGATGATAGTTCACTCCAGGTATATTATATAGTGGCTGCATTTCATCATAACACCATGTTATTTCAGAAAAAGACTCATTACATGCACTACCCCTATGTTTAATGAATTGTGCTACAAAGTTTGATTTTCCACATCCTGTTGGACCTGCTATGATTGCAGCAAAAGGATGAATAAAATGAATCATTTTTTTATACTTCTTTCTTCTTTGGGTATCCAAATAAAACTGAATATTTTTCTTTAAAAGATTTTATTTATACATTAAAGTTACTCTAAAATATAAATAAGGTAATATCTAAATAAAACAATAATATGAAAACATTATCTTACAAAATATTATAAAACACAAATAAATAATAATGAGTAATGAAATTATCTACAACTAAATTTCATAAACATATTATTAATAATTTAGTTCACATTTTTCTTTTATTTTTTTTACTTGGAATTGCTAACGAGTTTATAATGGCCCAGTGGTATCGTATCTATATTATTTGGTAGAATGTGTCGCTTGGTATCATTAAAAGATAAACATGTTTTATTAATTTCTTGGGTGAAAATTGTATGTTTTAACGATTTAAATCGATACATTTTACAAAATTGAATATTAAATTTATTAAATAAACATGACTTATAATTGTCTAACGTTAATTTTTTTGTGACACATTTGTTAACACCCTTCGCCTTAGTAATAATTTTAGAATACAAAGTCTGTATCACAGATGCAACTTTAATAATACGCAGAGCAAAAATTAATCCATCAATACTAATAGCCCATCAAAAGGTTCTTGCCACTACTACAGCTAAATATCCTATAACAAGAGGCGAAGTGAAAGTCCTGACCATACCATCTGGTGTGCAGGGTAAGACACTGGACAATATATTTTTAGGACAGGTTCCTAAGAGATGTATCATTGGTTTTGTTAATAATACCGCCTTCAATGGTAGTTATAATAAAAACCCATTCAACTTTGAAAACTTCGGTATTTGCTCCTTTAGTTTATATATAGACGGTCAACAAATACCATCAAAATCATTACAACCATCATTCCCAAACGATGTATTTGCCAGCGCATACCACACACTGTACTCAGGTACCGGTATACATTTTCTTAACGAAGGTAATGGGATATCGAGGGAGCAATACTCAGATGGATACTGTTTACTAGCCTTTGATTTAACCCCCGACTTATCAGCTAACTCTAATATTCACTGGAATCTCATTCGTCATGGTAGTGTGAGAATGGAAGTAAGATTCGAGAACGCATTGACTGAAACAATTAACTGTGTAGTTTATGCAGAGTTTTCAAACATTATAGAAATAGATAAGAACAGAAATGTATGTGTGGATTATAGTAGTTAAGAAATGACTTTTATGTACTTATGATTAAATTGAGAATAATAAACGGAATGAAATATAATAAATAAAAATATGGTTTCTCATTAATAGTTTCCCTACTTTTCTAAATAAATGCATATAAGATATCACATATATTGGGGTGACAATACAACGAGATGTTAGTTGAGGTGGATGATTGATAGGAATTGGAATTGTATTTAGTGCAATATATAAGAGTAGAAGGTCAAACGCGTTGGAGTAAAAATGAATACATTAAACCTGCAAATGAGTCTCCATAAAATACATCCCAGCATCCAGTATAGCGTGTACCCCTCGAATCGCCTACCAATGCACGTACACTTACCCACATTTATTATATGCAATCTCGACCCTGACTCACAACCAGGATCTCATTGGGTAGCTATTCATATCAACCACGAAAAAGTTGGAGAATATTTTGATTCATTTGGACGTAAGCCTATTAGAGTAATAGCGGATTTTTTAAGAAGAAATTGTCGGGTATGGAGCTATAATACAGCTAGCGTTCAGGACATCTATTCTGCCTTTTGTGGGGAGTATTGTGTAGTATATTTGTACTACAAGTTCTGGGGTTTCAGCTTGGAAGATTACCTCAGAAATTTTTCGTATGACTCGCCAAGAAATGACATGACACTAGTAAAGTTGTATTGTAACATAATGCAAATAAACACATAAAACACGGAAATCATATTTTTAATGTTCAGTAAATCCTTTTCCCATCTGTCCTGGTGCATTTGCAGGTAAATGCGCATGGTAATTTGCTAATTATGGATACGAAACTGACTCGGTGATTAGTAAATGAGGATTTGGACGAGACGTTACATTCTTATTATGAGGTGATTAGTAAATCGATTAATTTGCAACGTATAGCAAAACCTAACTTCGAAACAGAGAGAAATATCGCTTCGGGAGTGAGTGCTATCGACTCAGCACGGTCTGTTTAGTGGGGAAAGAGACCAAACTTTTTTTTTTTTTTTTTTTTTTTTTTTTTTTTTTTTTAGGCGGGGACTGCCGCTGAGCCAGAAACACACGGGGGGTTAGGTTGACTGAGGCAGCGAGTGAGGCAGTCCCCGGCACGGGGGGTTAGGTTGACTGAGGCAGCGAGTGAGGCAGAACCCGGCACGGGGGGTTAGGTTGACTGAGGCAGCGAGTGAGGCAGAACCCGTGAATCCCTACTACTTATACATTGTTTTATGAGTTAAGTGTAATGATTTTATAAACGTATTTTTCTTTTCTTAGTACAGTACATTACAAAATTGTATAATAACTTGAAGACATAAACCTTTTACCTTTTTGGACGTAAAACATTTGTTAAAATAAAATCATCACTTGCTCTGTATGATTTATAACATATAAAAAATTGTATTGTAAATATTTAAAATTAAGAACTTTTGTCCAATAAACTTCAAAGATAAATCAACGAAAAAGTTATCAAATATCCTCTTGTTCCTAGTGTTTATATCCCTGTCAACTATTATTCTTTTGTTGTTATATATTATATATTCGTAGTTTTATGCAAATACCTCGCTGCAGTACCTGATAGATTTCGTCCATTTTGAGGGTTTAAACATGCCAGGTTCCTCACGATTTCACTTCACTATACAAGTATACATCGTAAGTAATATACTCGCGTGTATACAGTTTAAAAATCGAACGCTTAACCACTCATATGTAGTCTGTGAAAGTACAATTATAAAGAGAATAAAATCTCGCTTTGATACCAAGGACGTCTTTAAAATAATGCCGCACAGAATCGATCTTCATAAGAAGCTTACCAATTTTATAAGAGAGGATTAGAACGTAGCTATGCTTGGAGCTTATTACCTTGTCTACGTTGAACTATTTATAATATTAGTTTCTAGTTGATTAGGGGTAGTTTTGGTGTTCTTTTGAGAGGATTTAATTTGGTTTTAGAATACTGATGATTTTAATTATGGGTATTGAAAGATTTTTATGATATAAAATAAATTTATTTTTCAAAATAAACGAAATTTTAGAAGATTTTATCTTCGAATACCATTTTTTTTCATATGCAAGATTGAAAAACCCTTCAAGAGCATACTAATTCTTAAAAGGCCAGCAGCGCACTTGCAAGCCTTCTGGCAATGTGAGTGTCCCTGGGCGGCGGTGTCACTTAACATTAGGTAAGCCTCCTGCTCTTCTGCCTCCTGTAACATTAAAAAAAATGTTTTAAATACTTAACTAAGAAATCGAAACACATATCAATCTTTACGCTGCGTTTAGGAAAAAACGTAAATTTATTGCACAGAATTGCATCGTAAGTAACATTATGGTAATAGGTAATTATCCGGAATCCCATAATCGGTCAGGATAGGAAATCGGCCACCGGGGCCATATTAGTGGTCTGCGCGATTAGAGCTATAAAACTCGATGCGATCTTGATAAGGGATTGTGCGAAAACCGCTAACGGATGTATCTCGGTTTCGCCAAATTAATGCGTATTTGCTTAGCTGCTAATTCTAATATACACTGGTAAAATATTGTTACTTAACACATAATGTGCTCTTTTCTCGGATCCGAGTGGAGCGGGGTCATAGTAGCGGTGCCGTTAATTTTTTTTTATTGCCATCCCTAGCTCTCGTATCCGAGTATTCGGCACCCAATGTGCTGCCGAGCAGTCGGATCTGAAAAATGTTTTTAATAAAAAATACATTCACACATATTCTCAAACGTTCTTAATAAAAATTCGCCACACAAAGTTTTGGTTTCCGGCTATTACTCGTACATTGTACCTATAATTGTTTAAGCATTCATTGTGTTTAATTGAATTTTTTTATTATGCGTTAGCACTTTGAATAAAGCACTAACCGCCGCCCATGGTCCGCTGGACCGGCGTGTTACAAAATGGTACGTGTGTTATTAAATGGTACGCACTTTTCTAGAATGCCCCAAGTCGTATTGGTTTAGAAATACTTATGTAGCACCTGCTTGGTAAGATGATGCGAGGCAGAATGTTTCCTAAATATGGAAACCGTCATCTGATGGAATTTCCGTTCCGCAAAAAGGGGTATGCATTTATACATACCTATGTATAAATGCATACCCCTTTTTCTGCATTCTGCATGTGGAATAGGTATTCCACATGCAGAATTCACAAATTGTAAATTTTTCCCAACTGTAATGTTGCTCTCAAAAACTTTTGCCTAGTTGGCATCCCATCGAGGAATCAGTTAGGAAAATTTTCCGACATTCAAATGCAGTTTTATTAATGCATATTCAAATAGTTTGCTGTTTCCATAAGTTATACTGTACAACACATCCGAAGACTGTACACCTGGGTATCCCCTGGCGACAGATGTCGAAATCAAATAGACTATATATTAATAGGGGCCCGATGGAGAAGCTCAGTGACGAACGCTACTACTTACCCGGGTGCTGACTGTGGATCCGATCATCAGCTCCTTGTGGCAACTGTGCAAGTGCGTTTTAAGAGAATATATAAACCTAAGCAGGGTCCAAATATGCAACGTCTAAACGCCGATGGATTCAGACAAGGTATTGCTCAGAAAATGATTGTGTTTCATAATGAAGAGAGAGATAGTAACAGCAAATGGGAGAGTCTCAAAAGGGTGATCGAAGAAACAGTTAGAGAAAACATGCTAGTGAAACCCGTAATGAAAGATTTCATAACACCAAAGACGGCCAAAGTCATCCTAGAGAGACGGGAACTAAAGGAAAATGGTATTCGCTCACTAGAAGATCAGCAACGGTATGCAGATTTAAGCCGTCTGGTTCAACTTTACTGTCGGAAAGACTATGAACATCACATCAACGAAATCTGTCTCGAAATCGAACAGCACTCTTTGAAAAACGAATCCAGATATCTTTTTCAAAAAGTAAAAGAACTGACTGGTACTCGTAAGCCAAGAACGTGTGCTATCGAAGGTACAGATGGGCGTCTAATTACAGATGTGGCTCAAGTGTTGGACCGCTGGAAGAACTACTGCGCGGAACTATATGACGCTGAAGGGATTAGCAAGAGCAGCTCATGGGCAACAGAAGAGCCTGATATTCTACCATCTGAAATTGAGCATGCCATCAAAGCTCTCAAGTGCAACAAATCGCCAGGTAAAGATGGTGTGACAGCCGAAATATTAAAAAACCTAGGTCACCGAGGTACAAAGGCTATAATCGAGATCTGCAACACCATCTGGCGGTCTGGAAGGTGGCCAAATGACTGGACAGAATCGGTGTTTATACCTCTGCACAAGAAAGGCTCTTCTAAAGTCTGTGGGAATTACAGAACTATAGCATTGATATCTAATGCGAGTAAGATCCTTCTCCATGTAATTAACCGACGTCTTAATTACTACCTTAGCCGACAAATACCTGAGGAGCAGGCAGGCTTCGTTAGAGGCAAAGGAACGCGGGAACAAATCCTTAACATTCGCCAAATCATTGAAAAGAGTAGGGAATTCAACACTCCCGTGATCTTATGCTTTGTTGACTATACAAAAGCCTTTGACTATGTGCAATGGGATAAACTATGGAGGGTTCTACTTGAGATGGGAGTTCCTGAACACCTCGTAGCTTTAATACAGAATTTGTACATAGAAAACCGTTCCTTCATCAGGATGGGCACTGAATACTCCAATATGTTCCAAACAAAAAAAGGTGTGAGACAGGGCTGCATTCTGTCACCCGCACTATTTAACATATATGGAGAGTACATTATTCGGAAGACAATGGAAAATTGGGAGAAGGGTTTTGCAGTAGGCGGAAAGAGAATAGCAAACCTACGATATGCTGATGACACGGTTCTTCTGGCAACATCCATGGAAGATATGGAAGAACTGTTCCAAAGACTCGAGTTAGAAAGCACAAACATAGGCCTCGCAGTGAACAGAACAAAAACTAAACTGATGTTAGTGGATCGAGCCAGTAAGCTTCCACGTGTCACTTGTAACATTCCTGGAATTAATATCGTAGACCGCTTTATATGTCTTGGATCCCAGATCTCCAACGACGGCAGCTCTGTCCCCGAAATAAAAAGGCGAATCGGCATGGCTAAGGATGCCATGACACGTTTAGGCAACATCTGGAAGAAAAGAGGAATTGGCATCAAAACTAAAATAAGACTGATACGGGCTCTGGTTTTCCCTATCTTCCTGTATGGAGTAGAAACGTGGACCATCCTGGCTCGAGAACGACAAAGAATCGATGCCTTTGAGATGTGGTGCTGGCGGCGAATGCTCAGAATACCGTGGACTGCGAAGCGCACCAACACATCAATCCTGACCCAACTTCGCATACGAACTCGCTTGTCTACCGTATGCCTACAGCGAATCGTATCGTATTTCGGCCACACAATGCGCAAAGGCGATGAGAACTTGGAGAAGCTGATCGTGGTTGGTAACACAGAAGGCAAAAGATCACGTGGCCGTTCACCAACCAGATGGACCGATCAAGTGAAAGACTCATCGTCTTCAAAGCTATACAATGTTATAAGAGAAGCGCTGGACAGAAACCGGTGGAAGCAGATAGTCCGCGCTAAATGTTTCGTTGCTGACCACGACGCTCAGAAATGAGCTGCCGACTAAAGAGAGATACTGTACATGCTAAACCACTCTCAGGGGTAGTCAAAATATAATTATTTTCCTAGGCATTTCATTACTGGTATATATTTTAATGCATGAAGATGATCAGGGCAATATTGGCCTACTGAGAGTCGGCTAGAGAATTAAGAGTCCCATTCACTTTGCAACAATGGAAATTCTGTCTATGTCTATGTGCGATTAAAAAGTCGCTAGTATAGTAACAAAACCATCTTGAGGAAACCGACATGCCTTAAACTTAAAACGTCGACAGCCGCAGAAGGCCGATCACCATGATTAGAAACAACAATTCCTGCCAGCATTAGAGATACTGTGCCAAAGGAAAACTTTTTAAAAATGTTTTATTTTCCTATAATTTTTAATTATTACTTTATAGGTTAAGAATATTCTAAATACTGTATATTTCTGAGTTGAACTTTGACAGACTTAAGAATAAAACTTAATTTGACAATTACACAATATAGGCAAAAAAAAATATAAAATCTGTTAATCGGCATGGCGTGGCGAAAAAGATCTTTACCCTATTGGCATTTACTTAAAACCCATAGGGATACATATTTTGTAATTATATTATAATTAAAAATTATATAAATGTCTGTTGAGTGAATTGACTAAATATGATTTCCCAGTCTTGTTGTAAATTGTATTTTTTTACATGTCATATAAATGTAAATTGCGCATTGGAGTAATCTGTAATGGTAGTTTATTTTGTTAAAAATAAAATATTTATTATTTATGTTAATTTACAGCCAGTTCACACATTATCAGGTGTTTGTACTAAACAATAACGACACTGGCGAAATCTTTGCTAAAGTTGAACTGTTTTCCTCGCTAATTCTATTTCATTATTAACTTGCATAGTGAAGTGTTTTATCGATAGATATATAAATATATTTATTTGTTAATAAATGACAATGATTTCTGAATACTCATTTGTTCACTTATTAATTTTTATCCTTCTTAACAGTTTAATATAGCGTTATAAACAATTGTACCTATTATAGGAAAATATCGTCCAACTAATAAAATGTATGAAGTAAACTAATAAGTAATAAAGGATAATAATATATAAAAGACTAAATAACATTCAATAGTTCTGTCCCATTGGCAGAGTACGTTTAATGCTGGCAGAATTTACTCGTTACTCGTTGTATTGCGATACTTATTCGTTGAACAAGGAAAGAACCAACTCTGGGGTGTCTGGGTTAATCAGCCAGGGCACTTGAACCAAGACTGCACAGCTAACGAAATCAAACTTGGAGATATACTCTCGTAAAGATATTTAGATATTTGCATTGCATCATGACCACACCCCACATACACACCATCACACAATACAACCAAATTAGGCTAAGATAAATAAATTGAATCACACTTTGTTAAATGTATTGAATACTTTTTCTTTGTTTTTTGTAAATCTTTGAACCTTTTTGTGGTGAAATGTATGATGTATTCCATCTTTAGTTATATTTTCAGTGTATTTGTTTGTAATTATTTATGTCAGCTGTAGGTTTCCCAAATAAATAAATAAATATTTCATTAAAAATATCTGTTACTCGATATGAAAAAATAACCAAAAGAATCAATCTATCAAGGTGTACACGTATCGATAAAACAAAGCACATCACTAGTAACTTTGTGGTGGAGTCGGCATTCGACAAAGATCTCAAGCTGAAAACTTTTAATACTTTAACTCGACACTCACTCAATTTCGCTTAACGCCGCTCGTTGACACGGCTCGACGCGATATCGCTTTATAACTTAACAACTGTACATTACTTGGATACACTTTGCTGTGTCTGTTCCAAATTTGAATGCAATCAAAAACAAAACTACTATACGTCGGTACAGTTTAGAATCCGATTCTAAATTCAAAATTTCTTTCATGTACTTTTTGAAGTGAACTTCTATATCGGCATAGTCACATTTTTCTGTTATGCGCCATTTTTTTTGTTACTACCACGGTTGATTCGAAGAGATTCCAAGCCATTAATAACAAAAATATATAATAACGATAACAATGATAGTAATAATTATATTTCAATTAATGTATTTGTAAATCTAATTTTTTAAAAATTAGTTAATTAATTTACAAAAAATATAAACAATAATTCAGAAATTATTTTTATTTTTTTTATTTAATTTAGAAATTAAATAAGCGATATTTAACTTTATTTAACCAATTCTGTAAAGTTGCATATAGTACATAATTTTCGGACAAACAACGTCATAGCAGTTTCACTTGTTACGTGTGTATAGTACACGCACACACTTTTTTAATACAAATCATCGTCAACAAGGCCGTACAGGGCCTTAGCAAACTCATGTTTCTTTCATCGCAATCTATTTCTTAAATTTTGCGTCCGATTTCCAACCCCTATTGTTTTGAGAACGAAATCTTCTTCACAACAACGGTTCACCTAGACTTAAACATAGGTAAGTATTATTTTAAATTCTAAAATTGAAATAAAATTTCCTTCGTGTTTAGCTGGCATTGAAGTAAAATCCTTGTGAATACAACGCACAACCATCACTGCTCGGAAGTACTAAAAGTAAAATAATGCAGGTCTATATGTATCAGCATAGATCAACATAGCCAGAGAATTTTCTACAATGTATTTATTTTTATGACCCATGGTTATAAAAATAAATGTGATAATGTTTTGTAAATCTACAAAAAGTAAAAAACGAGCCTAACTTATCAAAAATGAGAAAATAAACAAACAGAGAGGTTTGAGGTGGAAGAAACTGCAAGTGGAGTATGTCATTTCACGTATCTTAAATCTAACTCTCATCTCAAAGCAAAATATCGCTCACTCACTGATATCTCTAAACACTCGTATATCTATGTGTAGTAGCATAAAATAGCACTTTAACGGCTGAATAAAATTCACAAAGGGACGACTTATTGAACTTTTATTTCCAATTAAACGCTTCGCCGTAATCAACAAGTGCCGCTATCAAAACACCAACTAACCTAATAAGAGCGGTGGAAAGTACTCGCAATAAAACAAAACGTAAAACGCGTAAGAAAGTCCTCTGGGGTGGGTTGGGAGGCTGACAATAGGTGTACTGATAACTTTCCTTCCTAGAGTCAATACCGACCCAAGGGAGTTTTACCCTCGAGGCTCCGCCGCTTGGGAAAACTAGACCCTACAATATAGAAAAGGACAGGCTTACAGGCGACTGACGGGCGGAAACGGTGCATCGCTGTACTTATGTATTAATAATATATAAAGGAAAAATGCCGAGGACGTGCGCGGAGTGATATGTTGCGACTGTTAGCTAGAGAGGGATGGATGACATCAATTTGTCGTGTCGTGATGGGGTTTTATTTTGTTTCTGCGTTTACTATATTTTTCGTTGGTTTCAGTTTAAATCGAATAGTTTTTTGGTTAAGCTGTTCAAAAATTCCTTTTTCAGCCTTTTTCAGCTTAGGAGTTGAGTCCATTGGGGATGTATTCTAAGATCCTCTGACATGTGAATGTTTTGTGTATCTGCATTTAGTTTTATTGCAACTATGTAGTTCGTTTGGATAAACTAATGGAAACCTGACTCGGTGTACCGAAATGCGATTAAGGGTGCGTGCACACCGAGCGCTAATTTAGTAATGCGTCGGTCACGTGACCTGCGACCGACACGCGACAGATTGACAGGATGCATCAGGACAATTTGTTCACTTAGCTTATTTGATAGTTTTGTACGACGTATTAAAATTTTACGACAGACGATGTAGTAGATTTTTAACATAATTTGTTTTATGATTTTATTAATTTATCGAATAATTTTCCACATTTCCATTATATGTGGATAGCTATCCACTGAAGTCATTTCGAACTAACTTCTTAGACCTTCAAGGGCGTACCAATTCTAGAAAGGCCGGCAAAGCACTAACGAGCCCTCTGAGTTTGAGTATCCATGGCGGTATCAAAAAAATATTAGGTGAGCCCTCAGTTTGCCCCTATTTATATAATACACATGTAATACTACAATGTTACACTATTTACTTAACTTTTGGCTTGTATATAGTAGACTTAACTTATGTGTATATATTTAACTCAGCTTTATATTTTTTAGAATTAATAATATAATAAAAATATAGAACAAATCAAATTATCTAAATTATTTTTTCCTTAATATATTACTTTTTTATACACAAATTTCTATGTTTGAAGCAAACAATCATTATTATTATAAATATTTCGATACATATCAGATATCACAAAATATTTTTCAAAGCTCGAATTTCAAATTATGTCACTCAACGAAGAGGCTTGAACGGGCGTCGGGCACGTGCGACGCACGCGTCGACAAACTGCCGCCACTAAACATTTCGATTATTGTACCGTAATTGAGTTACACAATTTGTATCTATTCGTTAATCTTCTAAACCGATTTCAAGGCACGATTCGAAAAGTCTACATTTAATTGTGATAGCTAATGAAGCTTTTTAATTATTTATCAAGTAAAAATTAAAATATTAAACAAAAAGGTTTGTTGGTATATTTTTGATGGATAGATGCATCCAGTTTCTAAACGTAGTGACCTGTGTTTGGATTGCGTATGGGACCAATATGACTTCTGGTCCCAACATCAGAGCCCATCAGCGCTCCTGACACTTCTAGTAGCGACAGCAATACTATTGTTTTTGGATGCAAGTTTGCTGTATATATCTTAATATCCGTAACGCCGATAATTGGATCAGAACCAAAACTCATTATTGTTATCGCTAGAACACTCCATAGATATTGTTTGTTGCCTTTATAATAATACCAATACTGATGCTATGCAGCCATCTTAGGGCCAGCTGATGAGCCAGAAATATAAATAAACATATTTCAATAACAATTTTCCTTGATTGTTCATTGGCACCCAATATCCTATCTTCTTTATTCCAGAGGTTTTTGGAAATTGAGAAGTGGAGGTATTTTAAAATATTTTAATCCTCCATTTAAAACAATGAACTTTATTAGTCAGTAAATTATAACAAACATGAACATACGGCGAACACTACTCAATCGAAAAAATCATAATTAGTTTAGAAACGACAATAAAGTCTATTTTAATGTTAATTCCGAAGTAATACAATCCCCATTCTTCACTGACACAATTAGGAGCAGCGATAAACCCATGCATTATCTAGTCAAGAATAACAATAGAAATTATTACCCTTCGAGGACAAAAATTGTTAGTATAATATTACAAGTGGGGTGCCAACGGTAGCATGTGTGAAATCACAATGCTTTAAACTATTTGAGATGTTTTTGTTCATGTTAAAAATGATGGATGGACGCATCCAGTGTGTAATACTATGACCAGTTAAACGCAGATTTTAGTTTAACTTGTATTATATGTGCGCAGATTGTTTATGAAATTAATAAGACTTCTAGTCCCGACAGAGCTCTAGTACTTCTAATAGCGACAGCAAAACTGTTGTTATTGTTTGCAAGTTCAATGTTGTTCTCCGTAGCTCTGATATTATAACTGGAATCGCGCGGTACAAAAACTTGGGATTCTTGTTGGAACTACTGAAAGTTAAAGTCAGGGTTCAGTTCCTTGACGCATACCAGTGCTTAAGAGGCACCTGATATAGTATCGTGGTACTTTCTCTAAATAAATGGATAACAAATGATCCGAATATTATAGGGATGAAAATCTAGGATCTAAAATAAAACAAATATTAGTATAATATGTATTTTAATGTCATTTTGAACGATTACAATGTACAAGTCTTATAACTAGGTATATTTCGTTTCCACAAATTGATTTCGTTCGATTCGGAAGTTCGGTAAACGGTAGTCATTTCATTTCGTATACATTTCGTAGCTTCTAAGGGAATAATTTATTTTCTTATTCGTTGTAAGAAATCCCCATAGAAACGATTTCACTAGGATATGTTTTGTTTCAAGATATGATTTATATTCATGTATGTACACTTATTAGATTAGCGTGATTTAAATAAAATATACAAAGTACTTACAATAAATTTATCACAGATTTTACAAAAGAAATGGAAGGAAATTAACGAAAATGAAATTGAATATTTAGTGAGCTGATTTATTTATTTACAATATGTACATGATACGGTCATATTGAGCAATACTACGATTATTACCAATTTCTATAGAGAAATAGTGCTAATTTTGATGTATAATATTTATATGAAATTAATTAAAACAATTGAAAATCTTTCACTAACGGTGTAATACCAGAGCTTTTTAGCACTTTTGCTTTTGACTTGTATTTACTTTTGCAAACCATAAATTATTTCATAATATATAATCTCTCATTAAATTTAACTGCAGAGTTGCAGTTGCAGAAATAATTAATTAAGATAATTTAACGAATGATTCTGCAATTTTTATATTAAATTTTTTGCGCACATCTTAATTAGCACTAAATAAAGTTTATATATACATTTTAATGTTAAAACATATACCTACAATAATGTTAAAAATAACTTTGGATAAATTAAAATACTAAATAACAAATATACTAAAAGCCTGTTATAGCTTTTTTATCGTTATACCCGAAAAAAGCAATATTATTAACATATTACTTTCAAGCTGTATGAACAAAACATTATATAGCTATTTAAGGTTTATAGTTAACTTAAGTATTACTTAGATGCAAGTGGAGCCGTCTGTGCATATTGTTGGTTGTTGCACGTTGGGAGAGAGAAAGGATTCATGCTGAACGGTGATGATACAAGGCCTCCCATTCCTGGGGACAATTAAGATCTTTATTTTTGTGGTGCTGTCAAATCGTTATCATTAATGTATTATAGATAGGTTAAAGGTGTTGATGGGTTCCATCTATACCGTAACAATTATTGTTTAGCGAGGAATCGAACCCAGGATTATTAGGTAACTCCTGAGGGGTCGTTCATGTATTACATCTAAATAAAAAAATCTAAAAAAATAGAAAAATCTTTGATTTTTTTACATTGTCTATGCGGTGAAATAAACGAAATTTTCAAAAGATTCCTAAAAGAAATTAATACTACTACTGTATATAATGTAATGTAACCAGACATTTGCTGACCAGAGGAGTGGGGGGGGGATACATTTAAGTAATTCTGCTTACGTAATACTTGAAGGGAGGAAAAAATATCTTTATTAGTATAAGCATCACACGTTTATCGTCATCATCTCACACCCCTTAAACAACCACAGTTTTGTGATTGAAATTATCAGTGATAAGTTTAAAATATTCTAGTGGAAGAGTCAAGACATATTTTAAATTCCTCGTTAAATGCCATCCAAACAGAAACATCCCCTCGACTCAAACCCATAAACAAACAAAATACTGAGGAACAAATGACAGCAACAGACAAATTTTACTACAACTAGAACGACCTTGAAGTAAAAGAAAAATTCATTACTTATAATTAAAATTATACTGTACTGTAATGTGCAAAAGAAATTTCACAAAAGCAAAATGCAAATAAAAAAGCGGTTCTACTAACACTGAACGGTGAGATGTTGCCAATTTTGTTGAAAATGCGGCGGACTTTGTCTTACGACCGCGAACCCGCTTCTCTTCTCTTTCGTTTGCCCTTTCATAGCATCGCATTTCGTATGAGTGTTTGCGGGACAGTCATCTTTAGACTCCACGTTTCTTTCAATGTAATCGCTATCTTTTGGGTACGTATTATACTGGTCAGTTAAGTGTCCATTCATATTCGCCGGATGATATGGCCCCAGAGACACTGACGGAACAGATATAGGTTAACGGAAAAGCAAAGCGTAAGGTATTTAGTGTAAAGAGTGGGTTGAAAACTTCGTAGGCTAACAGAGTTTTTTATAAAATTTATTCAATTGCCTTTAGCTGTCATACAATTACCAACATACTATATTATACCATTTTTATAGTACAATATAGGCTTTGTGATCGTCGATTATCTCTTCTGCTAGTACATTGCTCCGGCATTTATAGATAACTAAGGCTTTAAAGAAATATTTTACGCGTGATAAAATTAAATTGTAATAGATTTCGCAAATGTTCGCATCTTTTAAATCGATTTTTTTACTTTATATGACCTATACGAACTTTTGAAATGCAACAAACTAAAAAAATATGCAAATAATTTGTTTAGATTTTGGTGTCCTTGTTGTGTTAGTTGAATAAATATATTTAAAACTCTATGTATAATAAAAGTTATGTGTAGTAAACATAAGAAACAAGCAAAAAAAAATTCATTCTGTTTGGTCATAAGGAAAAACTTACGTGATGTGGTGTTGAAGATGGAGGTCGGTGCCGGGTAATGCTGTGGATGGGGGTAAGAGGCGTGCGGAGTGGACGCGGCCGAGCAGTACCGAGGCGATACGGAACCTCCGCCACTACGCGCGTACTCCTCTAGAATAAAAAGCCTGTACATCAACAACATTCCCGTTAGGGAATTCAATCCGGAGATATACTTGTAACTGTGCTGGGTAATGGTTAAGCGTGAGCTACGCTGGAACTATAATTTTAGTTAGAGAAAAAAATTCGCTAAGTTTTTTTTCACCTGCTTGCTTAAAATGTGTAAAAACAAATGCCATCGGAGTCCAATTCTTTTGTTTCATTCGACCTTTATATTTGGTTAAGGAGAATTTATTCTACGTTTTATAAAGTAAATACTCATATACTCATTATCTTAAAGATACATTTTTTAACATGCTTGTGACAGGTGGATGGCCTGTCATTTACATACAAAATTATCTATAATAATAAATAACTGTTGCTTTATTTTTAACCTCTAAGGTGGTTTAGTGAGAAAATGAGTTAAGATTAATATTATTATTAAGACAATTGATGTTAAAAAGACAAATTTATAATAACCATTTTTTTTATAACAGCTACTTTAAATATCCAGTTATGTAATAATGTAGTGATTTGGATAAAAAGTCTATATAGTAGCAAATACTTCTATAATTTATTAAATTTTTCACACAAAATATTAAAATATGGTTAAAGTAATAGATTTCATCAAAAATTTAATTCTTGTCCTCAAATCTCATATAATATATCCTATATAATTATTTATATCATTAAATTAGAAGTATTAAAACGTGATTCTAAATAAAGAAATCAAATTTTGGGTGAAATATTAGAAATCACATGAATACCTATGAAACTATTGTCACAGACTACTAGCGGATCCGACAGACGTTGTCCTGTCTACACGTCTTTAATTTCAAAATTTTAATTTTTAATAAGCCATTTTGATGAAAATTATTATTCAAATGTTATGACAATATCTAACGATCCAGCACATGGTCACACACGATATAACACAATGATAACAAAACTTTTTTTAAATTTCGGGACAGACTAAAATTAAAATTCGAATATTATTTAAAATTTGACACTGCGATGGTAGCGCCGTCTGTCGGATCCAATGTAAAATATTCCAAAATCAACAACAACTAATAAATTGAAAATTAATTAAAAAAACATTGTCCAGCGGACAAATTTGTGAATCTATACCATTCCCAGATCCCCTTGAACACACACAAAAAATTTCGTCTAAATCGGTCCAGTCGTTTAGGAGGAGTTCAGTCACATACACACGCACACAAGAAATATATATATTAAGATTATTATTTCCTGAAGAAAAGTGAGTATGAACTTACCGTCTGTCCACTGGGAAGCAGCGGAATCCTGAACACTAACAGCTAATTGGCCAGTATAGGAGTTGAAAGGCATACTGGCAGGAGGTGACCTGGGCGCACCCAGACCTAATTGGTTATTTCGGGGCATCGAATACAATGCCTCTGCTAAGTCCGCTGCCCGTTTAAGAATTATTTCCTGTGAAATTTCACTTAATTAATTTCTCAATATAACCAACATTTACTTACAGACAATTATAGGTTAGCTTATAAACTGTGTAAAAAGTATAACGTATAACGTAAAAGTATTTATATATATATGTACTAATATATGTTTAATTTTTTAAGTATAACCTTATTCGGTATAACATATATTTGGAATGGTATAGGAAAAACAACTTTTGTATGGCAATGAAGGTTTACAATAATTTGCCAAAACCATTCAAAGATCTTACAACTAAACTTTTTAAAAATATAGTACTACTTTCGCAAATATTATTAATGATTATTTGAGTGAAATATTCAAATTAATATTAATTTGATAACGTGATAACATATTTTGTTGAGATGATGATGATAAAATAATATTTGAATTGATATGACTCGCAATGTAGTTGTAATTTTTATTCTACCCATTAAGATAAATTTGCACGCCATTATGTGTGGCAGAATATACAAACTTTAGATTGCACAACCATAACATTTTTGTACCACATTCTTGCAAATAAATTCTGATTAATTTAATTTACAATATATAATTTCGATAGTAAGACAGTACTTAAGTAAAAAGGATTAATGATGTATTCGATTTCAGCACGAACCTTTGGCAGTTTCTCCGGATCGCCGGGATGTCTCGGTATAAGTTTCTGAAGCCTCTGAAAGCCGTAATCTATCGTGGGCTCGTTGAGTGCTGCTATGCGAAAGAAAACAAAATCAATCATTAGTCGCTCCACTAACGAATGAAATCCTAATTGATGGATCACATTAACAACGAATTGGGGTCTACATTTTGGACATTAATATATAAGCGACTGGCTTCGCACGACTGAATATTTTTTTTAAAATATATAAATAAATAGAGAGATAATAAATTATGTCTAAGTAACCATAGGTTTTATTTATGTATTTTAAAAAAATAATTATAGACATAATTTATTAACTCATCGGTCCAGTATTCTTTAATTTATTCAATTATATATCATATAATCATATTATAGGCTTAGTGGCTTCAGCGTGCGATTCTAAGCTCTGAGGTCGTAGGTTCGAGCCCCTGCTGCGCTCTAATTGACTTTATTTCTATATCTGCATTAAATATTCACTTGAACGGTGAAGGGAAACATCGTGATTAGACCCAAAAAATATGACGGTACGTGTCAGACATACCTACTTGTATATTAGATTGACTGATCGTGAAACTAAAGACATCTGAGCCCCAGACCAAAAAAGGTTGTTTTATGTACAAAAAATATCATACATAAGTGTAATTTGCAAAAGATATTCTAAAATAGTGTCTAGGGGTCAGACACAGTCGAAAATTAGTGCTAAATATTACTAGCATATGTTTAGAACATATTGGGTATTGACAAGGGAGGCATCGCTCTTAAGCCTTATCCAAAGTGAGAAATTCCCGATTGCAATAAATAAATAAATGCGTATCTCTCCGTCCACACATTATTTAGCAAAACTTATTTAAATTGTTCCATCTCAACCAGGCAAACTTTGATTTAATACATAACAACTAACTTTTGTAACACACTTATACGATATGGCTGAAAATTTACTCGGATACAAATTATAATCAGTCAAATGAAAATAATAATAGGACCCAAGTTTTTAATCTATAATTCAATTCAATAGACACTCCATAACTCAAACCATAGACGATTGTAATTACATTATTATTATTTGTATCGAATGTCAATAAATAACTATACTCACAAACATAAACGAATCTTCCAGGTGCACCCTTACAGAACTGTTTACTCTTATATGACAGCGTTACTTCTACAACACCTGGGATATGCCTCGGCGGTGTCTGTACTCGAATCGCATGTGATGTTATCAACTGTAGAAAGTATTCATGTTAAAAATAACTCAGAAGACTTAAATTTGGACGCTTGACGTGCATCTCGTTCGTATATTAAGTTTCGTATGCAAAAAATACCGGACAAATCACGTTCTTTCGTTACTAATGCTTTTAACTATTGGATAAATTATAACTGTTGAGTTATAATACGGTGCTACTTTGAACATACAAGAATCAAATACAAATTTTATGGTATCTTTGCAGTGAAGCGTTTTCTTGCAGGCAATCCAAATCCTGTCCTGCTTTATCTCGGTATATACAGGTTTTTGGTAAAGTTAAAAACATTATAGTTAGCAAGAATTAAAAAAAAATAAAGAAAACAATCCAAATACATATTTTTTATTTAATTTATTTCGTAATCTAAGAGCTTATATAATATATAAACAATTGTACTAAAAATATAGCCAAAGATGGAATATATAATGTATACAAGAAAGGTGGCTAACGAAAGAAAAAAGTCTTTTAAATATTATTTGTATTAAAGCGAACTTAACAATAAAACTTACTAGAGTAAACCTAGTCATATATTACCTCACTCCACACCAGCATAGTACCAAATACTACTTGAAGGCCATCGAAGAAATTGTCGCCCACTATGATAACGGTCGAACCTCCCGATGTCCATCCTTCACTTGGAGATATTGCTTTGATGCATGGCGTTGCTACTGGCAACGGTGGATATAGACCCGCTAGAACGAGAGAATTTTATTTAAAATTCGTTTGCTAGGTATCTTTTCAGCTCAAATTATTTTACAAGCTAAGATGTAAAAGTAAGTGTATTGCTTCTTCAATATATAATTCCAATAGTTAACTCTTATTAAAAATACAACTCAATACAAAAAAAAAACAAGTCTCTCTAACATTTGCCTATTTCGTTTAATTAAATTATGGCGAGTATTCTAGAGCCAAATAATTGAATTACTAATAATTTTACTTAATAATGAGTTGTTTAAATAAATAGCATTTACACGTAGTTTTGTTCCACGAAGCACTGTGTTGTACGTCTCATCTCATGCGAATTACTGGCATACTTTAGTTTCAATAGTCACTAGAAGGAGTGGGACATGCGAATGAAATCATGAAATTTGCTAGCCTATTGCGCGCTTTTAAGACAATTCTGATCATAATTCAAATGAATTCAGAATTATAATTTTCACGAGTCACGTTATACAGCAAGCTTGGTCAGACCCAGACGCATAGTGCGATAGTGAAACTTGGTCCTGGATTTGCGTTTTTTCTGCCACATTTCTTGTATGACATTATAAGCCGTATAAATACCAAAGATCACGAGTTGAATAAACGCTAGTTAGAACTCTTCTGTTCTTTCTGAAGAAACACAATCGAAACTAAGATTCTATCGCTGGAATAAATTATGTTTTTTGAAAATGAATTTTAACAAAACGATACAGAGTTGATAACGTGGAAAGGTGGTTGTTAAGACCTTATTAAAGTTTGTAGTGAGGGGGACACGCACTGTAAGACAAGGGGCCTCGTCCTGAAATCTTACAAACAAAACGACGCGGTAATAAAGGCAAGAGAAAGTGAATTTAAGGGGACGAAAGGAGATTACACCGGCGGCGGTTCTTTATTAATTTGAGTAGGTAAAGATTTTTCTGGAAGAAATTTTAATTTTTAATATTCAATAAGCTGGCTTTGAGTATTAAATTAACTTCATTATACTTTTGAAATATATTCCAGCGTCGACTCCGATACTATCCCCTGGTTCGGTTTCCAAAATAAGAATCGTAATTGCTACGGGACGGAGACATTTCATAGAGAACAAAAAATTTAGTCTGATCAATGTGGTTTCAATATAAAGAATTACGGCTCGTAGTACTTTTTATATAATATTATATTGATTGTTTCTTGTTATAATATATATTATAGCAAGTAACGAGTGGAATGTACGCCAAAGCAATCATTTTTGTTAAGGACGTTCGAACCTGCATTTAAAATTAACAAAACAGGCGCACAATTTTTCTATACACTATTAACCTCTTTAACAAGTCTGTGTAGTTGAGAAAATACTAATATTTGTACCAATTCCATATCGAGAACTGAATTTCTTACATCAAATGATTTTTCCGATACCAAAGAGCGATAATTCGAATTTTTCGCGTGGAACAATTCATGAGGAAATTATCCCTTTTCTCTTCATGCCTCCAACGCCTCCCAACCACCCTCGGTCAAAGTTGCTTGCGAAATGTCTACACTGATTCTCCGCATACAAACGACATTCTCAAAGCTGTATTACGACTTTACACATTATCTTACTCGTTTTATTGTTCGCTTTACTCACTCCGAGTGTATTGTTATTAATTACGCACTGTTTTATATTTTTAAAAAATATGTGCTTGTGCTCTTGTATACACATAAGAACTGAAACTTCTTTGTGACCTTATTTTTCGAAAAATGATCCAGTATATGCATTTACAGAAATTGGTTAAATAAAGTTTAATTAGATCGAGGGCGGCGGTATCACTTAACATCAGGTGAGCATCCTGCCCGTTTGCCCCCTGTTCTATAATATATAAAAAAATCTCTTCGATTCAACCGTGGTACGGACAAGAAAAAGACGGCGCGTAACCGAAAAATGTGACGGTATTTTTTTCCAACGCCGATAAAGAGGATTCACTTCATAGATAAGAGTTTTATCTTAAACTCTCTTTAATTTGAACGCATAGTTAAAACAATACAAAAAGAAAATTACATCATCTTTTCAAAGAATATAATATCTCGACGTCAATATATTCATTTGTTTCTACCTCAACCGCTTTCTTGAGTGGAATTTTGTACCAGACACAGTGACGCCACTTCGACTCGGACAAAACCCCGGTTTTCATTTAACACATGCTTAATTCATATTGCGTTTTCAGTCAATTTGGATAGAAAAAAAACACTAATACTAAATCGTACATAACTAGGTATTTTTAGTACAAAAAAGTTCGGATAAAAAAAAAGAAATATGAGAAAAATCTATAAAAAATCAATAGAAATAATAAAAACAAAAGAGAACGTACAAGTAGGCTCGATTGCAGCTTCTGTACCTTCTGTAGGGTCTAGCCGTTTCGCTCGACGGCCGTGTTTGCTGTTATTATGAACAAACATATTATCTGATATTGCTAATAGCGGGCCGTCTACCATCACCTGTGTTGATATCACCACCTGTAAAAGAATAAGCTTTCAATGACTGTGATTCAAGACGTTTCTTATAACATTATGGTTACTTCAACTTATCACTTATAGGTAATAAAAATATTAGGTGATTTAATTACAGACTGTGGGTGTATTTTAAGTTTCAAAATTCTAATTTTTTTATTAGAATTATTGGGGAATATACTTTTAATTATGTATGTAGAATGAAAGTATGGCATTGTAAACAGTTACAAAAAATACTCTTAATACTGATAAATATCCTAGATATATTTACGCAGAATATGTTAAATAAATTCAATTCAAAATCATTTATTTATTTAGGTAACACAATGTACACTTATGAATGTCAATAAAAAAACACATACTTAAGCTGCTAATTTTACATTTACTGCCAGTTCTCAAATAAACTTTGTAGAACGGACGAAAAGAACTGGCAATAAACTCTGCACCACTCATTTTTTCGGTAGAAAAATTGAATTCAATAGAAAGTATTCAAACTTGCATTTGATTATAATTAAATCCAATTTCTTCTTGTACACATATAATCATATTCAAATCAGGTAATTCTTAACCATCTCAGGGACCACCCGGCAATCGGAAGGCCAAATAAGAGTGCAAATTGCACTTCCTTGCATACCTACGCAATCGTTCGACCATTTCCTCAAGTCGAGACATTGGCCCCACCTCCCTAGGGACTCTCCCTTTCTGTTGTGTATGTGTGTGTAACGTTCACGAGACTATTTTTGTAACTATATTTGTGTGATCTTGAACTTCGTCGCTAACCAAATGTTTAGTAAATGCTTTTAATTCTTGCATGTATTATTCTATATCGATAAATAATTTAAAATTTGTTAGCAATTTCATAGGTATTTAACATTCCTATTAATAGCTATACCACTAAAGATTCTTACCCTTGAAACGTGGGGAACGACCACTGAATAATTCAATGACACACGGAAAGTCCAAATATAGACATAGCTACATCGACGTATCGAAATGTACGCTTAATATTAGTTGTATTAAGTTCTATATTTGTTTAAAGTTCGCAGAGGACACGTAAGACAAATATGTCTTGGGAACTGTGGAAGCAAATTTGTACTCATAAGTAGACTGAATGCACCTTTACCGCAGCGTTAGGGGTGACGTTAATTACTTTATATGGCTGTTAAAGTTTTAAACAAGAAAGTTAATGGCGTAATTATTATACAAGTTCTTTGTTCTTGTTACTATATTATTAGTTGTTATTATTATTATTTTATCGTTATATTTCTAATTTGTTATTAGAAAACTTAACTAAATTATCACGGTGTTAAATATTATTGAACTAGTATATTTACAAGGTTTTTAAGTTGTAATTTTAACACTTATGACTGAATCTATCACATGAATATAACCAACAAAAATATTGCTATGAAAGTTTGAAAACTAGGCTTGACAAAACATAGGCTGAATATATATAATTAAATCTTTCTAATGTGGAAAGAAATACACAAATCTTTCCTTTTTATAATATTATTAATAGTATTGCTATAATGAAATGCGAGCGTTCACCCACTTTACAAAACTTTTCAAAATTGACAAATAA
Source organism: Pieris rapae (assembly GCF_905147795.1). Taxonomy (NCBI): domain Eukaryota; kingdom Metazoa; phylum Arthropoda; class Insecta; order Lepidoptera; family Pieridae; genus Pieris; species Pieris rapae. The sequence goes on from NC_059517.1 coordinate 1,340,387, forward strand.
TTCTATCAAATTCAAACAAATCTTAACTAGAACAAATCAGTACAATTTAAGTAAATAGATAAACTCGAATAAATAAATTTAATTTCATCCCTCGGCTAAATTGTAAGCGCCTCAAATATTCAAGAGTCATGAACGCAACCCTTCCTTCACTTGAGGCTGATACTGTTACTGTATGCCACAAGCTTTTATTTATTTTAAGAAATACTAATAAACTGTATTTTAACGTAAGTCTAAAATATTATATACATTAAAAAAATTGTTAAAAGGTAGTGTTTATTTTTTAAATCCGGATTAATTTTTAAACCTGTTCAATTAAAAGTAAAATAAACTGTATTAACGTAATAAACACACTTATTACTTATACATATTATAATTTTCAGCCATTTCGTTTATATAATAAAATAGAGAATATTTACAGGTACTTGTGATTAATTGTATTAAGTAAATACTTTCGACGTGTGTTGTCAATTCGCCCCAGTGATTAAAAAAAAATCACAGGCGCTGCAACCTTTTTATGTCTCGGCCTCAGATTTCTGAATCTGTTCCACGATCATTTGTCTATATAATAGGCAAGTAGGTGCACAGGTAGGGATCGAACCTACGACCTCACGGATGAGAGTTGCGCGCTAAAGCCACTAGGCTACTCTGCTTTAGAGATTAAGACATTAATACAAGTATTGTACAAGGAAATATAAAGTAAAATTTATTTAGCGGTTACAGAAAAAAGTATATAACTTGTACCCTTCCCTATAAGCGATAGAGATAGACCTGTGAAACACAGTAATTTTTCCTTTTCTCTAGTAAATAAAGAAATTTCTTTGTTCAAACCGTAGGTTATAAGGAACGTTTTTCTTGACAGCGGAACGATTGTACAAAATAAAAATAAAATTTCGTAAGAAGAGGTTTTGACAATTATTTTATAGACATTTCATAGCTATGATAAGAGGTTGCTTTTTACTTAACTCGGAGGTCATAGGTTTGATTCTCAGTGAAACAGAGCTAAAAGCTAAAGCTTAAAGCTAAAGCATTTAGGGCTATAGCAATGACACCGAAATATCTCCACCCGATACCCCATTCTGGGGTAGACCTAAACGTTTAGTTATATTAAAATTTGTGCACTTTACCTGAAATCTTCTCATATCCCTAGGATTGCCAGCATTCTTCAAGCAGTTTTGATTGCATTTCAAGAAGAACTTTAGAAAAAATCTGAAACAAACAGAAGTGTTTCTCAAAACCTCGTAATAAAATTAATAAGAAGCTGTTTCCACTTCACACTGTTTTTGTGTTTTTTTTTTATCTAAACTATTAGCTGTAATTTGTTTCTTATGATCCAAATTTGTACCTTCCGCCCTTCTTTGTTTTTGTATGGTTCACACTTTTTTCCAACCCAAGCAAAATCTTTGAAGGTCATTATTTTCTAGAGTGGCATATCGTATTACATAAAGCTGATTTGTGCAATTTATTTTTCAAGGGAATATGAGCTTTATACTTTGGAGATAGGGTCGAGGAGGGTGGCCGATGCGTATTGAGCGTACGATAGGCGATCACGATGAATGCTTCAGTAGAAATATTTTACATGGCCCGCGGCTACAGCCACGCGAATATTGTTGTGCCAACAGACAATGAGATATTCCAAGAGCTGTTACAACTTAACAAAAACTGATTAACAACGAGGATTTAATGTGAGACGAAAGAGAAGGTAACAGCTCTGTATAATCCAAAATCTGGCGTTACCGAACGTATTTGTAGAGCCCGCGGCGTCGCACATCTGTTCCCGCATTATTTATGTTAAACACCTTATGTCACAATATTGCGAGTTAGAAGTTTACGCCTGTCAAGCGACACTGGGTCTATGAATGGAGATATTTAAAGAAACTGAGGACAGATATATTGCCTTGACAGTGAATGCGGTTTGTCATCCCAAGAGCCGCTGCTAATAAAATGAAAAAAAAAAATGTTTAACGTAAAAACATTACGTTGACGTAAACTGAAACCTATAAAAACAATGGCACAAATATTCACTTTTAATGTTGGGTTGAAAAAGTATTACTGCATAACAAATTATAAGTATTACCTACTTTTAGATCAAACATATTACCATTTTGATCCCCAACTATACACTTCTATTCACGTAGTTTTAGTAAAACCTATTAAAACAATAGAATATGCATGGTGCGTACAAACTCCATGTTGGGTTATTACCTACTGAATAGCATAGTGTTGCCACATATACATATTACCAACTTGACCCCAAACTAAACCCCACGAAGTTTTTCCACTATAATATAATATTAAACTATACCGGTTTATCGACTAAAGTTGTTGAAATGTTCGCATTTCACAATACGAGTAGAGACCCGACAGGCGCTAATTTATATGAAGCTCCACGTAATTTACGACTACCTTACCGCCTTACATCTGCTACTGAATTAGAAAGAAACTTTTATTGAGAGCTTTTAATTTAAAACACCCATTAACTTTAGTTAGGAGCGTATTTCAATATTTTTTTATTATTCTATGCGATCGATGGTGCGTGTTTGTTACTAAGCAAAACCTCCTGGACTTATTCGCAGACAGGCAGACATAACATTTAGTATCAACGAAACACAGAATTATAATAAAATACAAAGAGGAATAAGTGACATTTTTTAAGTATGAAATGTGTCTGTATGCTAGTAATGGCTCAGCATTATGCTGAGGGGCAGACTTGTTCTACAGTTCTGGTCATTGTGCCAGACACCACAACAGTTTGTTGCTCCTTAGACCCAAAAAAATAATGTATAATAGATAGTTAAAGATCCAAGATAGTTAAAGCCAAAATTTAGAAGATAATCCGAATATTTTAAATTTACAATTAGATTATTTTTAGTTGTGTACAGGACAACTTATTTTAACACTATACTACTTATACTACGATACGATAAAGATATTTGAAAAGAGTTATATAAAGATTAAACAGAACTTTTTGTTTTTTAATACCATCGTATAGTATTTTAAAGATATTTTGAATTTAATTGATGTAAATTCAATATTTTGACCCCCATTTTGATAAAATTAATTGGTTCACGATTTTATACTTTCCAGTTAAATTTAAATTCGACGCCAAATAATTATTTATATACTTCAATCGATTATTATTTATTTAGTATTTTTATTGCAATGTTGGTGATATTTATTCAAATTAATTCATATGTGTTTAAGTGTAAAAAACTTGAATAAAAAAATCAAACGCGTCACTTACAAAAATGGCCGCGTTCTAGGTGAAAATATTTTCCCCGTAGCAAGTACGAAAGAAAAGAGTGCTTTCGTCGTAAAAACTAACCCTCCCTTTTCATCCCTTGTAATACAGCCCCGTTCTTGAGGGTTTATCTTTAGATACCTATCATAGGAAAACTACGCTTTGAATAACCAGTACAAGTAGGCCATTTTTATTGACCTTAAAAAGATTTTAACACATAAATACTTTTCTACATATTATGGGGATTTGATATTAATACTTTATGTTGATAATTAAATAATAACAATAACAATAGACTTGGTATGAATGGTACAACGGGTGGCCTTGTTGCTACTAAGCAATCCAGGCAACCCTAATAAAAGCAAACAGTGATGAAAGAAAAGAATTGTGAAGTGCAACATAATTAAAAAAAACAAATAAAAAAAATTTAATAAAGGCATCTAAACATACCAAAGCAGAAAGAAAAAAGAAAAAGGATAGTATCTGAAACCACTGAGTCGTCTTTAATAATTGTTTGCGTTGATACAATCGTAATTGTTGATAAAATCTATACTGACCCTAATTAAACGGATTACCTAACAAAATGTGGGCTTTAAATTCCTGAAGCATCAGAAAAAACACAGACATTTTAATAGACATTTTAACAGTTTTAATGGCATAGTATAATACTGAACAAAATAAACATAGATTGCTCATAGTTTCAGTTGGTATCTTGACTATGTAAAAAATCTTCTACGGCATTAAGTCGCGGTGTGGGGGTGGCGCAGGGTGAAACACTTGAAGCCACCCGCCTCATACTCCACGCCCAAGATACTATGTTTATTTGCATAAGATGTTCTCTTTTAAATAACTAAAACTATAGCAGAATAATTTATTGCGCTAACATTCTTTATACTTTCAGGTTTAGTTTACAATTGCGATACAGAATTTATATTACTTCTAATTATGTAACAAATATTTTTAAACCATAGCCGTAAAAGCAGAACATGAAACATTTTAGATACCATTTCAACGAAAATTTAAATAATTTTCTATATGACATGTATCTGACTTGAAAATAATTGATTCTCTGTACATCTGTTTATCTATTAATCTCTATCTATCACTATCAAACTGCTACGTTGTATATATACAATAAATAATTGTCTTATCAGTAATAATACTATCCGCCGTATCTACGCCGTAATGTATAGCAAACTTTCAAAGCTTTCATTAAACGAAGCGTGCAAATTCAGTATTATCAATCGTTAACAAGTGAATATCGAAATGACCACGAGTAGAATCGAATTGAACAATCGAACGTTCAGGAAGATCGCGAGCGACAACAAGCGGTCTCCACCAACTTTTCCCTTTTAACCTTTCGTCCCCCTGTACTCCCTCGGGAGGCGGTCCCCAGGGCAGGCATTGACTCCCCACGCCCCGCCACCACTCAATACCGACACGCCATGCGGACGCCAAAGATTAAGTACGCGGAAGGTTGAACAAGCTTGTAGCCGGTTTCAAAACATAACTGCCAAAAGTTTTAGTAGTAGTAGTATAAATCTATACTAAGAGTATAAATTTATAAATATTGTCGCAACATTTAGTTCTCTTATGTGACTGTTTTCTCAGGCGTAGTTTATTATAAAAAATAGTATTAAAAAATCAGTTATCGCACTGTATATAGTTTGTGGTTCACGAGTACTTATTATTAAATAAAATATTATCGCTACTATTAACGCCATTTTTTGCTTTATTCAATTAAATATTTCGATTGTTTGTTTGTTGTAGTGGTAAACGAACTTCGCACGGTACAATGTTTCTTTATTATTAAATCGTTTTAATTATTTTTTGTCTCATCAATCCAATTTTTCACTTTATTTGAATGGAAATGTAAAAATGCGTCCAGTCTGTGCTGTATATTCTTTGTAGACGTGCGACGGGCCCATAACGGGACCAGTTTTTGACTTTGTTTTTCCGCATGTGCCTATAGTCCGCGTAAATATTTTAGTACGTACCAAATTCAAGGGTTAACTGCCCCTCGACCTTTTCAGTAAATATTATTACAAAAAAAACTAAAAAAAAACAACTTAAAAAAGCTTTTATAGGATATATTCGAACAATATTACATTTAATACTATATACTAATTCTACAGTCGAAACGCCTAGTTTAGATAACAGAGACAACGTAATTTTATTTAAGAATAATTAGTAAGAAATACCTACCTTAAAAATCTAAAGTATGCACTACGAGTTAAACTTGAATAACTAATTAAATAATATTTATATAACTTTACAATACTCTGGCGCTATGACAAATTTTGTTTATTTGGGTTCTTCTGAATTTTCTTTGGGCATGTAAGTGAGGCTTCTGTGATTGACACAAGTCGTTTTTGGGTCAAAGAAGGTCATGTCAGTTACCCGAAGTTATTATTGGCGAAGCAAGTGATATTAGCAGATTCAGAGAGAAAATTCTATTCAATTAAGAGGGCTTACAACAGTTACTAGATTACTTTAGCAACGATATAAAATAAAGTTATTTTAAAATCAAATCTCTCTTGCTATACATTTTTATAGTAACATAAAATTGCCATTTTTATAACATCCATAATATATTCCAATAAAGCAATGTAGTAGTTTTTCCGACGGAGGGGTATCGCAGACGACGCAGCATCCCGTTGCCATGGCAACGCGATAAAACCTTTCCTTTCATAGTCGTAAGCAGTAAAAGTACGATTTTCAGATAAACCAAGAATATATTCGCTTGTCTACACAATTTGTATTATGTTTCTTTTAATAATTTATCTCTGATCTCTTACTATCTTTATATAGATATTAATCTATTTTGTGGCTTTAACTAAGTTTTTTTTAAATCCATATACGTATATAAATTTTTATGTATTTTCCAACATTATCGTATCAGCTCAGTACTGAAATTATTATTTTTATAGGTAATTTTGAAGCATAAAATAAAATGTTATGTAAATCCATTGATTTCTAATGTCGTGTTGATAATAATTAACGTATTTGTAATGAAATCATTAATTAAAAAATACAAAGCCAATTAACTTTCAATTACACAATATATTGAAAAATTTCTGCAGCAATTTAACAATTTGGAAAAAATATGTTTATCGCAAAATCTTTCTTATACTAAGCCGCCTATAAGTTCGCCTGACTGAAAACGCGCTCGACGCCGAGTAGTTTCTATTGACAAACGTACTGAATACTGCCTGCGCCTACCTGCTTATGCTAGTATACTTACATATATTCATAGTATTGAACATGTATCGCGACTGCCATATCTACGTATATGTATGGTTTTATGTACGGCTCTATTTATAAAAGCGACTATCAGAAGTTTATATAAAAGTTTTTTACAAAATTCAAGTTTACTCGAGTATATGAGCAATATAAAATTTACAATGCCGCTAACCAGATACCATTATTTGCACGCGCATATATAAAAAAAATATATTTTATATCAAAACGTGTATGTACTTATGTACGCGTTAGAAGTTATACTTCTTTGGCATAACAAGATAAAAATCATGAAAAAAATGTATTGTACGTTTGTAGAAAAAAAACGCTAACAATACAAAAAGTATTTAATACATTGAAAATTTTATTATAACGCATAACCTAATTTATGTTTTTTTTATATCACACAGTAGAAACTAAAATGTTGACTGTAGCTAACTGCAGGGTATCGGTATTTTGTGACAGTGTGCGCGCATCGTAAAAATTTACTCTCATCTCTAACGCGCCACAAGAAGAATAACTTAATAATATATTTTTTTTAGTTCGATTTAGTGTGTTAATAAATGTTATTAAACATTAGATTTACAAGCTTCAGTATAACATATTTGTTAAAATATCATAATCCTTTTAAAGTTTACCTAAAGGATTGGAGTAACAGGAACAGCGGATTAAATTGAAAATTCAAGTCCTGTAGAGTCGTGTACAAATTAAGTTCTTTTGGGTACAATCAACATATAAAGACAAGGGCAACATTACCCGTCACTTCATTGTGGGCACCGCTCTAATTGTAACTACACTCTGGGGCACCATCAGCCGCTCAGCGCTATAGTAGGCGTGGGCCACTAATCTTCGACCCCTACATAAACGACAAGTACAAGCTAATACGGTTTTTACTAGCCACGTAATAGAACACTATTTCGCGCGCCTGCGCGGTCGACATTTGCGAACATAGCGAGGGTTAACGCACACTATCAACTCATTAAATTGCATCGCCTTTTTAATGAGTCTGAAAGTGAACAAAGGATATCGAGCACGATTACATTAAGTACGTTGTAGTAAGATAGTTTGTTTTTGTCGACAATGAGATAAGCATTAATACGTACTAATTTTCCGACTCGAGATATCGTTTGAAATTGTTTTCCGTCTTTTGTAGTTATTTGATTTAAAAAAGAACAATATAAATGTATCTGTTAAACTTAGTAAATTGTATCATGGAAAAGATGACTACGGCGTTGGAATGTGTTGGTTGAAATTGGTGTTTCAGAATGTATTATGATGGTTCATCAAATTTTTAATGAATACTTAAATATATTCAAAATAAATCTAAAACTTTAATTTACAAGAAATCAATCGATAGCCATCTCAGGTCTGGGCCTCATATTTCCTAAAAAGTGCCTAAAAAACGCACAATTATGGAGCGACAGACGTCGAGGTGATACAGGTGAAATTTCGTATTCCACCTCGACGTCCGATGATGAAACTGTTTCCACATATAACAACTGACATCGAAGTGAGTGGAATCTATGCATTTTTCTTATCTTAAGATATATAATATATTATTTTACTTATATTAAAAAAAATATCAGTAAATAATGCAAAAATGTGTTTAATAGATATATTAGATAACAAATAACGTTGTATGCGATGAATCTCAAGTACCAGCTCATGGTAAAGTTCCTTTTCGAGACAAAATGAATGTCCAACAACAATATTCCGAGTTTCAGAGCAATACATTTGTAGAACACATCAGCATAAGTACGCCACCCTCTCATATTTACACGTTGAATATGCTATAAAGTGATATCACTTGATCGTTTTCCGGGTAATAGTTATAAATTACCCGGGTAGTTTATAAAAGCCGGTTAACCCGAGGTAAGCGGACAAGGTCCATAATTTATTATTGGGAAATTCGTGTACATATTTTCATATTCTCTATTGATCATGTCTGTAACAGTACTATTATAACTCTGGTTATATGGATTTGTTGATTGCTATGACATGCTGTAAATTTTCATATTATTGAACTTGACATGCCGTTACCTATAGGCAACTCTGCGAATATACAAATATGTTGATAATGTTTATTTTATTTTAGTAATTCATTAAGTTTATATAGTACTTAAACAACGGTATATTTAACAAAAGGTTTGTTTTGGCAGGAATTTGGAAAATAAAGTTCGCCAATCGTACAGTGTTGGAAACAGCATTCAGTAAGTGCACCGTCTTTGTTAACGGGGATCTATGCAACAGACTCGTGACTCTTGGTATCGTAAAGGACCATAGATATCGCCACATATCCCTCTAGGTACAAAGAAACCGATTTCTTGAATAACACTTGGGTGGCTCACCAACCCACAAGACTATATAGTAGGCCATGCATCATTTTTATTTCAATTTCATATTGAAAAAAAATTCGCAGCTAAAAAGGCGGACCGATAGCACTGATTAACGATATCAAACCCAAAGTTTCAAAAGAATTTTAAGACTATACATAACCGAAATAATGTACTAGTTATTTATATTCCGCATATACAATCAAGTGCTTAACAGTCTGAACAAAAGAAAAATTATAATTCTGTAATATTTGAGCTAAACCGAAACAATAAACGTTATATCGGCGATCCTACAAAACGGCGATATCAAAATATAACGACCGCGATAAAAACGATGAAAAGAAAGGAAGTAGCATCGTATTATGTATAATATTATATACTTAAGAGTAAAAAAAATTAAGCAGAGTGCTCTTAGCAATTGCAATATCATAAAAAAATATCACTACAAACTTTTTAGCTCTGGAACTAAGATTTCTGTATCTATTTTATGATTGTTTGTCAATCTAATAGGCAGGTAAGTGATCAGCCGCCTGTGCCACACACACTTCGTCTTTTTAGGTCTCAGGCAAGCCTGTTCACTTCACCGTTCGAGCGAATGGGGCTCGAATTTACGACCTCCGGGGTGAAGATCTATTAACTACTAGACCATCACTATTCTTATAAATTTTACATATACTAAAATTATACAAATGTTAATACTACTTCGTAATACGTCAAAACGGGCATGTATATTTATTCCACGATATAAAATCTCTTTAATTATAAGGTTTTTGTCAATTCGCCTCTACAAAGCGTCTTGGAGCAACGTCATTAATCTTAGAAAGGCTGGCAGCACAGCAAACGACCTCCCGTTAAGACCCTCCATGGGCACCCGTAATATTCTTGCAAATGTAAAAAATACAACAAAACGCCACCAACTGGTAAGCTAAATGCGACCTTGTTGTCATCGTAATTAGTATTAGTAACGCATGCTTCACGAAGAACTTGCAACAGTCTGAAATAAGTAAACGTGGCGCGGAAAAAACTTCGTAGAATATACTTTTTCGCTGTAGGATTGTTAAATATATCGTCCAATCAGTATCGCAGTTTAAACGGAGAATTAGCGTTCGAAGTGACGGGATGAATCCTGGTATCCTTTTATGGCCGGTAAAGGGTAGTCTTATTTGAATTTGGAAGACGGATTAAAAAGACAATGAAATCTGCTCTAATTTAGGCGGAGCGAGTTTCTAGACGATTTCGGGGATCAGCCGGGAAGGCTTAATTAATGCATTAAAATTGAAAGTCCGTTCCCCTTCATGAGTTGGTTTTGTCATTTTGTACGCTTAGGTGTGAAGGGTACATACTCTAGAACTTTCATAGAAGGTACAGTAGTATAAGAATATCTTCTATGTTCTGGGTCTGAGGTGAAAAGAAACTGTTGTAGCCTCCAGCAGAATGACCAGCATGGAACGTCAGCTCCACAGCATAATGCTGAGCAATGGCAAGTAACAACCACAACACCTACGTTATTGCTGTTTTTCTTTTCATATTTTTGAAATTTTGCTTTTGGCGCGTTAGGGAAAAATAATTAGAGTTATTTTTTACGATACGCGCGCACACCGATTGTTTATTATGAATATTATAATGTTATTTGTTTCGTTAGTATTATGTGTCTGACAAAAATATTTTGTATTAAATGTATATAAAGCCTTTTTTCTTTTATATATACCTAAATCAGATAATCGACACTCACGTCTCGTCGGATGAAGATAACGGAGGTCCTGATTCCGTTCTGGAAACCGTTAAACGAATCGTATTCGGTGTAATGAAAGCTAATTCTTTCATTAACTTCTTCGAATAGGAAAACTGTCCTTAATAGATATTTGTGGGAATAATAAAATTTAGTACAGTTTCATTACCCACAGTGCTTATAGAAATGGCTATTATTTCCAAGCAGAACTGATTTGTCTGCGATTAACTGATATACTAATTCTATATTAATTTATTTACAGAAATAAATACAATATCCTTACAGACTATGCTAAATCGATGACTAGAAAAATATAATAAAGTATACAAACACCGAACCAATTCGACTTAGGGTCCTTCACGAAAAGAGCGTACCAATTCTTGAAAGGCCGGCAACGCACTCGCGAGCCCTCTGGTATTGAGAGTGTCCATGGGCGGCGGCATCACTTAACATCTGCATTGTACTGCTTAATACTGTATTGTTTAAATATTACGTAGTTTAAAAAAAAAGTATATCATTCTTAACCAACATATATAAATAAAATAAATCCTATTACCTGAAAAACTAAGATTGCTGTAGTTATATCGTATATACGTTTATTTTTTTATGTGTAAGTGTCTTTTTAAGTCTGTATTAAAATTTAATATAAAAATTCAGCTTCCGCTGATTAAGCGAAAAGTAATAAAGGGCTACAATATAAGAGTCTCTCGTTCATCTTTGATTTTATTCCCTTTGCAGTAGAGACTCTAGGGTCGTGAAGTTCAAGTGTACAGGCACTAATTAAAGATTAATTTGGCGCCTGGTAGATAGCAACCAATAAGTATCGCAATACACCGAGCAAATTCTGCCAGCGTTAAAGGTACACTGCCACATGGACCAAACATTTAAATTTGATTTAATTAATTTAATTATTTTTATTATTATTATTATGTAGGTTAAGAAAATTGTAAATACTGTATATTTGATTGTTATTACTTATAAAGGTACATATAAATAAATAAAATTACTTTAATCTCTATAAACAAGGCAAGTCAAAGATTTTATATTCAATATTTTTCTTATACGTATCATTATCGACTGATAAGTGCATTGAAATATTCCATTTATCAAACGCATAAATCGAAATCCGATCTGACAAGGCGTTAATGGGTAGCTCAATGCAATTTAAGCGAACCCCATTGATAGTATAACTGAATTTCTTTTTGTAGGGAGTTGAGTGCACATGTACCCAGAAAACGTATTCTAAAATATCTTAAGATCCTGTATAAATTTAGTCTGTGGCATAGAAATGCAGCACTCAGTACAATAAAGAAAATATCTTTCAAAACACAAGCCAAAATTAAAACGAAAAACTTATAGAAAGGTGCTCATAAAACAAAAAAGCACACGATATATTTGGTAAACAAAATAAATCAGTAGCGCTGCAACCTTTTTTAAGCCTGAGCCTCAGATTTCTGAGTCTGTTTCATGATCATTTGTTAATCTAACAGAGAAGTAGGTCAGCCTTTTGTGCCACACACACGCCGCCAACTCAACACGACTTTTGGGTCTACGGCAAACCGGTTTCCTCAAGATATTTTCCTTCACCGTTTGAGCGAATGTTAAATGCGCATAGAAAGAATCAAAGAAAGTCCATTGGTGCACAGCCAAGGATTGAACCTATGACCTCAGGGATGAGAGTCGCACGCTGAAGCCACAAGGGCAACTCAAGATAAAATATCAGCTTAGACATATTATTATGATGCCATGAATGACTTGTAAAAATCAAGGCTTGTAATTCAGTTCATCTACCACAAAAAGTAGTAAGATCCAAGTCGGTCAATTTATTCATTTTACATTCATTACGTAATCAGATAACTAACAACATCTTTGACTGACAATATCAATAACCAGTATTTTATGTTTTAAATATATTGATTTGTATAAGTTTCAATAACACATATTTAGACACATTCTATGTTGTTTTCTTGTGACTGTCTTAAAATTGTCATACCAATCTGTCCATTATTATTTCACCCTTACGCGAGTGATACATGACGAAAATTGGATTTACTAGTTACAATTGAAAAAGGCGCTTCTATCAAATCCGACCCCTGCGATATGTTTGCCGAAATACAGTTTAAAACCTCTCTATTCTCGTAGAATATACTCGTCCAAAAGGCCATTCAATATCGTATTATAAACGTAGAGAAAAACATTTTTGTGTATAGAAAACTGGGTTGTAGATAGACTTTTATGTTTTTATATATATAATAAAATAAATCAGTGGCGCTAAAACCTTTTTAGGTCTAGGCCTCAGATGTCTGTATATGTTTCATGATCATTTGTCAATCTAATAGGCAAGTAGGTGAGCCTTCTCTGCCTGACACATGCCAACGACTTTTTTAGTCTAAGGTTAGTCATTTTCTCACGATGGTTTCCGTAGCACGAGCGAATGTTAAATGCGTACATAGACAGAAAGTCCATTGGTGCACAGCTGGGCATCGAACGTACGACCTCAGGAATGAGAGTCGCACTCTCTAGCAATACTTATACTTTATAAATAATATTTATTTACGGTATTTGAAAAACTTATACTAACCTTGATGTGTATGCGTGAAATACTAAGATACAGACTAAATAACTTATTTTTCACGCTAGGAATCGAATCTAATAAAAACAGATAACAATTAAGTTGGCATGCTTGCCGTAAACTACAAAACTAATATCAAAACGTTAAACAATAATTCACAGAGAAGCATTAGCTAGCTAAGATTAAAAACAACTTTCATATGTATAACATTTGCCTCAGATAGCACTATCGGTAAACAAAGACAAGCAAACCACGATAATGCAATTTACAAAGCAGGCAATCAGGGGCCACATTGTTGTACAGCCGTCAAAGAGTCAAAGCAAGGAGCTCAGGGTTCCTTAATAATTAATTGGCGCTTAAACGTGCTGACGTCTTGTGTCTGCCACTAAAGGAAACTAACGGCTCGTACATACCCCTTTTAAACTTGACTTATGATTAATTCTAAACAAGCTAAGTAATATATTAGAATACATATGTTAATAGTTATTCATCAGTGTGTGTTTTTATATAACAGTGATAACGCCGCCCGTGGACTCATGTTGTCAGTACGATTGCAAGTGCGTTGCCGGCCTTTTAAGAATTGGTACCCTATTATAAAGTTGAAAAGGTTCAGACTTAGAAAAAAACTGACTTAAAAAACGCTTAGTTGTGGAGCAACGGACGTCCAAGTGATACAGGTGGTGTTTCGTATTCTGCCTCGTCGTCCGGCATAACATAAGAATCAGACTATTACTGTATAAAAAAATTGTTCTTCTTAATTTAATTACCTATTATTTCTTGGGCTCAGATTGCATCCGCTTTTGTTGCATCATTTTTATTTTATAAACAACTAGCTTTCTGTGTGAAAGTCAAATCATTTCAATTAAATAGGTACCGTTGAAAGTCAAAATTGCAATTTATAATATTGTTTTAAATATTACTGTTGCTCCTTCTAAAAACTTTCATATGGCGAAGAATGGGCAAAAACTAAGCTTAGCATTTAGACATCACAGTTTCGTCACGTTTTTGGCCTCACCACAGGAGGATAATATGCTAATTGCACACATAAAAAGGAAATTAATATAAAAAAAATATATATATATATAAGAGGTTTATTAGTAAGTATTTTATTGAAAAAAATTCCAATCCAGAATTTCATTTTCAATTAATATTCAATTCAATCAAAAATGTATCAAATGATATTCCTTAATGGATATTAAAAACAGATATATTCCATTATTCCGCAATTATAAAACAAAATTGGAGACTGAAGAGGCCATTAATCAAATGAAAGGTCACGATTACATTCAAATCATGATAACTAATTGAATAAGTCACTCGTATTTAATTAGGCTTAAGTGAACTTTTGATTTTCAAATAATAAACGCTGAGACGATATTTTTTTTTGTTTAGGTTTTTCATTTCAGCCTAATGACATCCTCTCTTTTACTGGTAGAAGACTGTTCGAAGACTATTAAGGATTGAGGAAGAGAAATAGTTAAAAAGATACTATTCAATCTACTGAAGGCTGCACATCCCAGGTGGTCATTTGGCTCAAAATAGAAGTAGTAGAGACGGTATAAAGACAAAAATATTTTTTTTTAAGTCGATTCTAAATCTTTAAAATCAGTATCCATTAGTTTTTAATAATTATTTCACGGTATATTAAAAAATATTTATGAGTACATTAAAAATATATAACTTAGTAAGATTGATGTAGTCTTAGGAAATGTTAAAAATGTTGAACGTTCTAGAAAGGTTTTCATAACTTATAAAGATAATTCAACTACGAAGGGAAACCACCAAACTACTTTAAATTGCCTACAATACCCCATCGTATATTTATTATAGTTTGTAGGATTATAAGCGTTTGTACATATATATGTTCACCATATAAACGTGTTTGTTCATAAAACAAATACCATGTCCATAATTCTCTATTCCAAGACTAAGTTCACAACAATTTGTTTGCTATCTGACCCCACCTCACGCAATGCCATCATAAAGCGACAATTAACTTGACTTAATTTCACTACATTGGAATAGGTGTGCTCTTAAATGTATTTACGTGAAAAAATTTTTGCTTCAACAAATAACAGTCTGAAATTTCTTTTAAGCTCCGAAGAGAGAGGGACCGATAAAACCTTCCCACTAATTAAATGAACACGGAGTTGTCTTTTTAATAACGGTAATTTTGTTGTAATAAAATTGGAAAAAGCTTGCCACTAATTAATCGAACAAATTGTGATGGTATCTATATCGTCTAAGCTTAGTTTATATATCACACACATTTTATATATTCGTACGTAGGTACATTGCATATCTAACTAACGTAAAAACTGCTAGATTTATTTTTAGTTCCTTTAAAGAAATTTTATTAATAGCTCCTGACAGATCTTTCCTATTACACTCTTGTCTATAAAAAGATATTCTATTTTTAAAATAACGTAATAAAACCGCTCATAGATTAGAACTAACATCAGGATCGTACTAGTTGCAATTCATCATTATTATTCCAGACAATTTATCAAGCGGTTGGCTCGCCTCGCTCGACCGGATCGCACATTCTAACGAGATGGTGAATTTTCACCGAATAATTTCCGAACCGACGAATCACGTATTGGAATCCAAAATGAGGTCGAAATTGAGATAGAAGACTTGCACATGGCTAAGAATAAAATGTTTGAGTTTAAAAAGTTTGGCTTCATTTAGAAGAAAGATTATATTTGTTTGATTCAAGTATAACATTGACAAAACATCCATCTACATAAGAAAATTGTAAATGATAATATTTTTTAATTTACGTGACATTTTGCAATGCCTTGCGAGTTGAAGGGTCGTTGCGATTACTCGAGCTCATTAGGGCGACATCATATTTCAATTTACGATCGTCACCCAGACTTATCGAGTAGAAATCAGAGGGTACCAGTGCGTCTATAATACTATAAATCAGAAATACGACATCTCATTACTGCTTCCTGGATTTATTTTTTAGTACCAATTAGATGTAAATCTTTTTGTTCAATATGAAAAATGTAGCAAAGGCCAGCATTACATAGAGAATTTAAACTGAACATTAGATAAGTCGACATGAAAATGCTTGGTTAGAGGGAATAAGAAAACGGTCCTAGTTGTTAAGTCTTGCACAGTTTTGTCGCTATCTTAAGGATAAGAAGCCTAATCACCGGTCGTCGTGCTTGTATCGGGCCGTAGCGAAACGCGGCCTCCCCCAGGGTACACTTTTGGGACCAGTTTCCTTTTTTGTATATATAAGGCTAAGTGTGACGGTTTCTTTTGTTAAATCACAGTTCTTTGTTTGATATTTTTGTGTGATCTAATATATTTTTTTCTGTTGCGTTTTTTATAAGAAGACTTTTGTTTTATTTAAATTGGCTTAGGATGAACAGCATGCGAGACACTAAATTCAAGGATTAAAGTTGAGTGTATTTCATGAAGCGACTCTATAAGGCTATTAATAAAGACTTATGAAGTTATAGAAACTCTTACAGCAGAACTTTCAAACCTACCATTCGAGGGTCGCGCTCGAATGAGCTTTTGTTTGCAAACTATTTAATATGGGATATTGCCATTTTAATGAAGCTATGCTACGATAATATGTTCCAAATACATATATTGTTTTATGTAATAGGAGACCAACGGGCAGAAGGTACGCAGGTGCGTTGCTGGGCTTTTAAAAATTTGTACGCTCTTTTACTGAAGGATTCCAAATCGAATTAGTTCGGAAATACTTCAGTAGGTATTCCAGCCACATACAGGTGCAGCATGGAAAAAACTTCCTTAAGATACGCTTAGTTGTCGAACGACCAGATAATAATGATGGTATTTTGTAATCTACCTTGATGTCCGCTAATTAATCTCAGCTACAGGTAAACGTTCAACTCATAACACAAACTAAAACAGTACATACAAGATTCTAAAGTTAAAACAAATCACATAACGTAATAAAGGAAATCAAGCGTTCAGAAACGAATTTATTTGGCGAAAAGAAAAGAGGCGCACCGCGGCTCGGCGTGTCTAATGAGATAATATAATAGCAGTGATTCGCTCCCACCAATGTTCACAAGACCGAAAATTACCGGAAAACTGCAGTCGAGAGATTCTCGTCTTTATAGAGAAACATTTCCCTAATGTAAAATTAGAATTTCGGCCCACAAATAGGTACTCTTTGTGGTTAAGAATGTGTGCGAATTTATAGACTGTTCGTAAAGGTTTTTCTATTAATAAAACACTTTCTGCGATTAATTAATTTCATAAACTATACAGCATTATTTTAATATAAATCGATTTCATACAAAATATGCTATCAAATAGAGAAATAGAGGGTTACATCAAATTGAGAATCGATTTTGTCACACCCGAAATAGGGTGTAAAGATTCCATTGTAATGAAGATGTATGCCATATGTGGAGTTATAAGTTTTTTTACATTAGATGTATTTAAGTGGTATACACCAGACAGCCATCTGTATTGATTTGCGGGTTTGGAACTCGGGGTTTTTAATCGGCTAAAATTCCACGTGTCATTTTGTCTATAATAACAATTTTTTGCGATTATAACGGATTAAACAGTACTTTTGGCGTTGTTAAGTGCCTATCTTGAACCGAATCCGCTGTTTTGCTGGTATTTTTGATTTCTGCATAGCAAAAAAATCTGGTGTTTTACTTTATCTTGTACTTAGTTTAATTGTATTTTTGTAACATTTCTGTTTACCTAAATTGTCGTGCATTTTACATAACAGAGAAACATATATCATAGATTAACTTCCATTAATAAATAAAAAAACACAAATATCTGTATTAAACACATTAAACAAAGAAAGTGTGTGAACGGAGGAATTTAAGTTTCTTACAAAAATGACTAAAACAGTTGAATAGTTATACAATGTGTGATGACCCTACTTTTAATGCTTACATTGATTCCATGTAATCAATTATGTTTCCCTAAACTCCTATTAATCTACTAATAGCAAGTCACAATATGTTTATCGAATAGTTTAATACGATCATCAACCAACCCTCGGTCATCGTTTTAAATTCAAGTACAAAACATCTTAATCATTCCGCTTCATAAAATTCTTAAGTGATTGCGTAGGGAACATTGAATTGGAAATTGATTTAAAGTCCATCAAAGTAGAGTATGGGAAGACTAAATTGATGTTTTATTAGGTGTATTTACTTATTTATACATACTTAGTTGAAGTAACATAATAAACTTGACAAATTTAAGTGAAAAGGCAACTGGCGGCCTTATCGCTTTCGAGCGATCTCTTCCAGGCAAGTACTGTCAAAATAATTAGATAAGGTTTATGTAAGTACCCCCAGTTACTAATAAGCATTTTGAACTTTGTGTATTTAAAATAAATATTACAATATTTATTATTAGGATTAGATATTAATTGAATGTCACAATGCCAATGGACAACTACAGCGAAATGTGGCTTGCAGTGGTTTGTTCAAGACTTGCGATTTTAAAAATATATATATTTAAGCGTTTCAAACCAAACTTTATAATAGTCAATGGTCACCCTAATACAGCGACAAAAATGTTTAAACTCACTAATTAAAATACGAAATTTTTAGTTATTACAAAATGTATATTGAATAAGTTAATAGTAGAGTCGGCAACGGGCAGGCGAGCAGAGATAATGAAATTGTGTACAGGAGCGCGACGAGTCGCGATCGTGTCTCGGGCAAAAATCCACTTAACAAATTGCTGCTGATTCGAAGGGTTCTGGATTGTTGCCTGCTTTTACGGTTACGTCAGGTATTCGCGTTATACATACATACATGCAACAATTTCCGCGATCTTTATTTGTTTCATGTTATTAATAAATCAGTACAGACACATATGTTTGTTTTGAATTTGATTTAAGAAAACATTTCATTTGAGATTATTTAAGAAAGTATTTAGTCAATTAAGTTAATAAAAAATTACTTATTAGACAGTTTGGCCTGACCGTATTCTTAAAATAGGCTTTTGTTGTAAAATAATTTTTTTTTTCTAAATTAATTGTGCCGTACTTTAAATATTTTATTAAAAACGTTTTGGGGTCAACGGGTCGAATTTTATTTTTTAATTTTATTTTTTTTTAAGAAATCAAGTGACGTACCTATTTTACTTTAATAGAGTTTCTTTGTTCTAGGGACATAGCAACAAAATATTGTAAAGATATTTCAAAAAAGTAAGTATGAAATTTCTTGCCCATACTTCTCTATATGAAACTACCTTTTGCAAGGGGCAACTTAGTTATAATAAACTTGTAATTTTGTCATTCAAAAGTGGATTTTAAATAGGTTTAATTAAAATAAATGATTTGACTTGATTTGTGACATTGAATAAATCCCATTTCGGTAACAAAAAGTAAATAATAGAAAAAATATCTTTACTCGTAACACTAAAATGATTAACACAGAAACAGAATGTAACCTACTTCTGTAATACACCATTCATTTACTTAATAAACCATGATAGCACACATAAAATAATTAAACCATCAACGCTATCATTACGGCCAACTCTGGATAAAAATGGAAAAAATATCATTGCAAAAGGAGTGTAATGAATTCGGCGCGGCGTTTTGCACGCAATTGCACAATTTCAATTATCGAATTACTAAGCGACTGTACCGTGGGCGGGGTGACTGATGAATTAATGTATCGAGGAATGACGCTTGTTTGTTTTGTTTTATTATTTTGTGTATGAAGCTTTAGTAGCCTTGTTGATGATCTCGAAATACTTCAAGTTTGATTTGAAGTTAGTTAGGGACCGAAATCAAACGCCGGCATTTTGAATAAAGAGATAACCACCGCCCTGCAACGGGTCTAGCAGATGCGTTGCTAATCTTTAAGTGAATTATGCTATCTCTAGAAGGCCCCTAGGTCGTATTGGTATGGAAGTAACATGACAGCTGGCACCAAAAAGTGCCGTGGTAGAAAGTATCTTAAAAAGCGCTTTTTTCTGGAATACATACAATAATTTTTAATTTTTTTCACTAAATAAAGTGATAAACGCCTGCAACGCCCATGGCTAACGGTTGCATGTAGAATGTGCTTTCAAAAGCGGTGTGCGCTTGCGCAGGTTTGAGATAACTGAAATCTAATATAATAAATCTTTATTATCTTTTTTGTTTATGATGCTTATTTTTATTTATATAACCCCTCATTTAAATGCATCGTATTTCGCAATCAAACTATTAGAAGACGCCTACCTCCATTAAATTGTCGAAAAAGCAAATCAATTAGAACCGTGTTAGTCCTACCCTCATCTATGAAGTTTTCTATTTCTATTGTTATGTTGATATTTGACAGCCTGATTAGCTTGCGTTCTTTACGGAACTTTATGAATAACTCAGCATGGAGGCTATTCTGTGAATTTTGTACGAGTTTCGTGGGTTGATGATTAGCCGAAACAATCATGAATTTTAGCCCCTTTAGAAAATCTTTACCTTTTTATTTGATGTTAATACACGATTATAGTTACGCAATTGATGGCAAGATAAACAACGCAACGAGCGAGAAGTCCTTTTTAGTTTTACAATAAATATTTTTGTGATTTTTTTTAAATTAATTTAATTGAAGATATTTTCCTTAAGTTTAGTTTACATTTACCCAAAAAAACTGTCTTACTGTTTTAATTCAAGCATTCATCTCTTTTCATTGCACTATAAACACAATTTGACACACAGAAACAAAAGATAATTTTAGTTAAGTTTATGCAAGAAACATATCGTAATAATAATCATAATAAAATCACGCATTATTATTATTAACAGTTACACGAAGCTATCAAATTGTTAAACCTCCCAACCTGCCTATCTTTCACAAATCAGTAATATTAAATACAGTAAGAATAAGCCGCAAATGTCCCCAATATGAACCCATAAAAACACTTCGTGTTCGTTTCGTGTTCACTTGGTTTAGCCCCATGTCCAACAGTCTATCAGTATCATGAATCGACCCGACCAAACATCAAAAATCGTATATTATCTATAATTAAACCACGTCCAATTTAAACTCTTGACATTCACGAAAAGTTGATTTTAAAAATGGTTATCCGCAATGGTTTGTGTGCATTTGCGTTAGAAAGTTTTTTAAAATCTGTCATACAAAGTGATAAATCACCGTAAATAGATGTGAATAAGTTAATTTGTTCGAGACAGACTTCGCAGACGAAATAATAACAGTACCAAGTTAAGAACTGAATAATTAACGACCCTTATCCGTTAGTCCCTTCACCAGTGGCAGATATGCTATTATTTATAACGAACTGTATATGAAATATACAGATTACATTGATAAACAATGAAATTTAATATTAAAAAAAGTAAAACTTAATATTGTAAAAAAAATCTTAAATAAACAAACTGAATTGTTCCTTCGTAACACCCACTCGGCACGCAAAAACTAGGCGAGTGACTACATCGTCAAGAAGGTTGGCTTCTAGTGGAAAGCCAGCGCAGAGCATACAGGAAGAAAATGGAGAAGGCCTACGTCCAGAAATGGATCCAATAAAGAGACAGATGATGATGAAAGGAAAATTGATTTCAAAGTGTGACGCAACTATGGATATCCATAGATATTCATTGTCAACATTTATATTCGATATTGTAACTCTTATATCATTGTATTAACGTAAATTAAATCGATAACTTACCGGTCAATTATAACAGGATCTGACGGGGTTTCATTTCTATTTCCACAACTCTTCTTATCACAGCAACGACTGCAAAAATATGAATTATTTATTTAGGTAGCTGAGGAATAAAAAATACAAATATTGGTGTATCTGAGCATTTGTGTATAATTTACACACTAAATTATACTCCCTACGATCTACATGTAAAAATAGCAAACATATTGCTTAGTAGGTAACTAATACAGATACTTCCCACAACGTAACACGTCATTTCTTTTATCTATATCTATCTGTCAACTGAATTACAAAAGTAATATTAAGATTTAGTAGGAAGCCATATCCACATTAAGAAAACTCTTGCGCCCTACGGCTCCTTGACGCAAAGGGCAAAGACATTGAAAGGACAGGCTCCCCTGAGACTCCTCCCCGAAGACGAGTGACAGGGATGCACATATCGTGCAACACGAGACAAAAACATTGCGTCTAAGGTGGAATAAAATTTTAATTGATCACACATACACCACTCGTGTATTTACGCACAACTACATCGACACTGCGGCGAGACGCGTAACGGAAAAACCACCCCAAACAAACTGTTTAATACTACCGTGTGCTTGCTTTAAGTGTGTAATGTTCTTTATTGTATTAAGTATATACGTACAAAATTACTACGTAAAACACACACACACAATCACAGAATATTAAAACTTTTTAATTATACTCAATCAACCTCTTAAAATAACGTTAATTTTGATATTTTACAGACTCCCTTCGAGGTTCAGTTTCCAATTTACGACAAACATTATTTCTGGAGTTGATGATAAACAGGAATGTGTCCGCCACATCTCACAGGATTGGGACACCACAACAGATATTAATTGACATTTAAGTCACACATAGTTTAAGAATTCTAAGAAAAATGATTAGCAAAAGTTTACAAAAGACGTAAAGGAATAATAAAGTTTTTCATATGATTGATGATTCCGCAAATCAATATTTACTTAACGTGCCTTATATATACAATAGGATATTGGTAGTTCCCTACTAATAGCGACAGCTATACTGATATCCACGTTTTTGTATGCAAGTTCTATGCAATCTTAGGTTCGCGCGGAAAAAATATTCAATAATTATTAGGAATGCTGTCGGTATCGCATTTGAGTGGAAATTGAACTACACTAAGATCTATTGCGTAGTAGAGATCTAAGCGGGAGAGGAAGCGACTTAGGATACAATTTTTAATACGGAAATGAATAGCTGCCTAACTAGACATGGGGAGAAATTGGTAACGCCAATGAATCTGGAATTGTATAAAACACTTTTGTATGGCAATCAAGGTTTATAATAATTTACCAAAAACATTCAAAGATCTTACTTTACCTACGAATGTTTTGGTATATTCATCAGTATTTAACTAAACATGATAAGTAATACTTAATTGATAATGTATTTTAATAATGTGATGTAGTGTTGATAAAATAATATAAGAATTTGATAATATGATGGATATAAATATGTAACTACTATGTAAAATTCTTTTAATTATGTAAGACAAATTTGCATGCAATGTGGCAGAATATGCAAAGTTTAGATTAATATATTATATTATATTATATTTATATATATATTATTAAAGACAACATACCTGCACATGACCTCGTGTGTCAACAAAACCCTGCACATTTCTGGATTTTTGTCCTGACCTTCATAGACGATGGGCTGAAAGAACAAAACTATTAAAACCCAAATATGACGCATCGTTTAGACTGGGACTAAAGATTAGGCATAATTTAATTAAAAATCGGCTTGTAGATAAGATAATTTTTCGTCTTCATCAAGTTATTACTTTTTGCTAATTTATGCACCCTTTAATACATAATCACAATTCATTATCTAAGTCGAAGGTCATTTGCATATCGTGAACCAGCTAAATAGAGCGTTTTGTTTCATAAATATTTTAATATTTAAATGTAGCTATAATGGTCACATGTTAGGGTTTAGACGGGTATTACGATTTCGGAAGAGATGCTGCATCTGGCACAGGACAGGCGCATAAAGTGACTGACGGCCAACCTCCAGTAATAGAGAGGCACCAAAAGATGAGAAGATACTCAATCGATGTCTATGACTTAACTTAGATTAGTGAACTGCTTAGTGAATTTATTCATATTAATTTAAGTATATTTAATTGTACTTAATTAGTTATGTATAAGCCGTGGTTTTCAAATTATATCTAACTAATGGCTAACTAATATTGTGGAAAAAATTTTTTTGTTCTATCATCAATACTTTTCCCAGAGCATGCGATAAAATATATTTTATAGGCATTTTTTACACATCGGGTAACATTATTGTAGTTTTAGTAGAGATACTTATTTTTATAATCAGTGATAATGTTCAACTGGTGAAAGTTAGTAATTAAAATCGGTCCAGTACTTTTCGAGCCGATTCGTTACAAACAAACTTACAAATCTTTCCTCTTTATAATATTAGTATAGATAATTATACAATTCATATTTCTTCGGAAACTTTTATACAAGAAATTATCATACACAGTTTATCTAAGTTATTAAAGTTACGATAAAATGGATTCACTATTTCGACCCCATACGAGCTGCCCCACACGTGTTTCGTTTATCTATTAATATCTAATTATGGTGGGCCCCGGGCTAGGGAACTAATCCCGACCATTCGATCCTTTGCCAAATGTTCAATGCAATGCATTGTTTTTGATCCAAGTTTAATTTTGTGCAAACTATTACCTAACCTAGACTTCTTAATTTAAATGTTTTGGTTTTTTGTTCTTTTCTCTTTTGTTTTATTATCGTTAAAGCACAAGAAGAATTTAGTAAACGTATGGACGTTTAACATAATACGTTGATAAGCTTATGAAACAACTGCTTGAAATTTATATCGCGTAAGAAGGCTTCCTTCGAGAAGGTGGTTTTTATTCTTTAAAGATTAGACGTCGGTAGTGGGTTGATCAATTGAACAAAAAGCATTCTTAAATGCCTATCTCATATGAAATCCGCTGTTTTACTAGTGATTTTCTGCTTGGAATCTAAAAAAATTGAAATATAATTTTTATTAACAATAATTTTCATATATTTTGCAAAAGATAATTTGTGACATATACTATAAATAAAGCATATATGTGTTGAACTTTAATAAATAAAATCTGACTTCAAATAGCAAGCTTAACTTCATAATAAAGAAATTCAGAATAAAATTAATCTTAAGTTTAAATATTGCAGTTATATCTTATAAAGAATAACTACAATAACATAGGGTATGTAATCAAAATATAAAATTAGCCTCCTAAGACCCTTAAGCCAGGGGGATAGATTTTTCCCCAACAAAATATTTAATTGAATATGAAAGAGTGGAGCATTATCATCTTTTGTACGAAGGATTTAGCCGGATTTGTGGAGATACGGCGTTTTGTAAGGTATTTAAGGGTCATATGAAAGTATTTTTGGGCAGCTAAATAGCTGTGGGGTATAATCGGGCATCAGGTGATATCAATAAGTGTACCGAAAAGGTCATTCTAAAAGTTAATATTGTCGTATGTAACAAATACGATTTAAGTTCGGTGGCAGTTGTGTGTTTATGTTCAGATATATGTTAAATGTTTGAATCTGGGTAACAACTGGTTTTAACTGTTTTTTTTTAATAAATATGTTCTAGATAATTCCCCGACTATGTAGTGGTCGGAGGTATTAAATAGCTTACATAAGTGGTATTGGTAACTCCGATGATGAAACACTACTACGTATTACCTTTAAACTACTTTTTGTATTATATTACGTATAAAATATTATTAATTTTAATAATATTTTATACGTAATATCATGAATACTAACAGATCATGAGGTTCGTGGTAGATATGACAAAGTTCTGTTTGGGTTATGTGTAGGAGCATTAGTGGACATTTTTCGTTTATTCCCTGAACTAAAAGAGTCCCCGCGGAGATCGGGAGGTATTGCCCGTCAGCGCCGCATGGGATTCAATCTCTGGGGAATTTGTGGGGATTTAAAAAAAATACATTCCTATTACAACCTACTCGTATTAAGGATAATTGTGGTATTACATGTTGTACTACAAACAGCTATATGCATTTAAAATCCCGAAAGGATATCTGGAAATGACTATTCTTACTTATAAGAATAAAATACAAGGCCAAAGAAGGGAGTCAACTTGAAACGTTTTTGTATAGAATTTTTCGATTTTCAAAGTAGCAATACGTCTCGTGTGTGTAGTGACATCAACGTATGACTCCAATCCCTGAGTTCGTAGCTTCGATCCCCGGCTATGCCCCATTAATTTTTTATCTATATGCGTAAAGGACAACATCGTAATGAAACCAGAATATTTCAAAACTAAAAATCTGTCAAACAACTCACCTGCTTGTCTATGACATAAAGAAGATTCGTAGCGTGAGTGAATTATTATAAGATTTGAAAAGATAAGAATCACTAAAAATATTCAAATACTGTGACATTAAAAAAAGCTCTGATACTCTGTTTAAAACACAAAACATGTCATCAGTAACAAAAGATTAATTTTTATCACACTGAAACTTACACTCGCAAGCATGAAGTGAACAAAGGGGAAATAAGAATTACTTTAGAAAAGAAACCGACAAGACACAGTGCGCTGCAAACAACGTGATTTACATGAACGACAACAATCCTAGACTTTGTATTTGCTTCTGCTTTTGTTTTATACTTGTATGTAAGACTAATTATATTATTCTAACACGAGATAAATCCCAATTATTTATGCGTTGAATCTTTCAGAAGAACGCGTTTTGACCAGAACTTAACCGAAAAACAATAAACAAATAAATGAGCAAACAATAAACAAGCTATCCGGGTATCTATAGTTGCTTCCCTGACACTTTGAAATCAATTTCCTTTAGTTTTTATAATTTATAAGTCACTGTATCTTTTCTTTTCATATTTTCTCCAGTGTGCCGAGCATTCGTAAGCTTTGGTAAATAATAAAATATAAAATAAGTAATATTGCTAATTAAAAAATACTTATATGCTAACAAATTTAAATAATAATCCAGTGGCGCTACAACCCTCAATGGATATTTAATATTCGAGAAAATGTTAAATGCGCACATAGAAAGAAAGTCCATTGGTACACAGCCGGGAATCGAACCTACGACCTCAGGTAAGAGAGTCGCACGCTGAAGCCACTGCTGCTCTAAATATTTATAATACATATATCTTAATTCGTAAGCGACATAATCCAACGATATATCATATAAGTGTTTAGTATATCAACACTTGCATGGGAAATATAGTGTTTGTAATGCAGTAATCGACTATTATCACAATGGCTTCCGAAAGTCATTTCGCCAACAAAAAGAACCAAATTAATATGTTGTTTGAACGATGTAAAGTAAACACAATCAGTTGGTCACGTGCTACGCGCGCGGCTTCCATTCAAACCGTCCAAGTTCTATGGGATTTGGCCGAATCTCATTTTACGTTCTTAAGACTATGTTCAAACAGAGGGTCTGATTTTAGATATTGATATGATAGTGATTTAGTGTGAGAATATAAATAATCCCCTCTTTGTTCGAATGGAATATAAAATGAAACTGCAAATGAATCATCGGCGTGGAAAGACAACCCTTTAGTAATTAATTCTTGGTTACATCTAGCGTCTAGACGTCTATTTTTTCGGTGGATAGTTGCGTGCAGGGTTCGCATGCACGGTTACCACATTAGCTGATTGCTAGTGTGCCCTCAGCCTAACGTTTTAATACAATTAAATCAACCGCAATTCGCTATTATCCGAACGCCATCTTTGTCGACGTTTTAGTTCAATGACTGCTTTGCGTGTCGCTCTCCTCTCTTAAACGTTAAATCATATGTTAAAGACAAACATATATAGACATATAATACTTGTTTACAGAATAATACGACATGTCACGAAACAAAAGCGAGTCTTGCAAGGTTTGGCAATTATCACACACGAGTTTATTACATAAATAACAATTTTAGCTTAGGAAACCATCATGAAACTTTGTGTACTTCACATATATAATTTCAACACGTCCCGGCCTCTTAGTGTTGTGTAACAAGAGGCCAATTACGAAAGATTTATGCCATGAACATAATTAACTTAGGCCGAACGTTGTTAACTAAGAATTACGGAATTGTTTCGCATTTGTTCCTTTTGTTGCAATCTTGTGCCATCTCATTTCTATTGTTTATTTAACAATTGGTAAACGAAATGTATATATTTGAACAGTTTCAGTCTAGTAGTTTCAGCGTGCGACTCTCGTCCCTGAGGTAGTAGGTTCGTTCCCCGGCTGTGCACTGATGGAGATTCAATCTCTGTGCGCATTTAACATTCGCTCGTACAGTGAACGAAAAGTAACCGACTTAGATGAAATAGTCGACGACATGTGTCAGATACAGAAGTCATGTAGATCATGTTACAGAAATCTGAGCCCCAGAACTAAAAAGGTTGTAGCGCCGTAGATTTATTTTAAAAGAAATGTATCTACAATTGTGTATGTAATTCGTGAGATTCTTTATGATGTTTAATTTATTTAATATTCCAGTATTCAGTATTAATTTAGGCGTTTAAACTCATAAACAATGGCGCTTAAACCTTCCTTTTAATATTGACGTTTATCAGTGATTTATTTCTAGTATATCTCAGTATCTGTATCATCATTTAATAGGCAAGTAATTTTAGCTTTTTGTATCACACGCTATCTACATTTGTGTCTAAAGCATACCACCTCGCGATGTACACCTCCACCGTACAAGTAATTGTTAATTGGGAAAAAAGACCTCGAACCATTGTTGAGAGCCGTACATCCAATCTCCTAGGCAAAGCTGGTAGAAATTTTTAACATAGCAACAGAAAATATGATTCCCATAACCTTAGGGTGAATTTATGTCAATTTAAGTTGACCAGAGGTTAGGTGGAAAAAAGACCTCGATCTCATTGTTGAAAGTCGCACATCCAATCTCCTAGGCAAAGCTGGTAGAAACTTTTGAAATACTAATAGCAACAGAAAATATGATTCCCATAACCTTAGGGTGAATTTATGTCAATTTAAGTTGACCAGAGGTTGGGTGGAAAAAAGACCTCGATCTCATTGTTGAAAGTCGCACATCCAATCTCCTAGGCAAAGCGGATAGAAACTTTTGAAATACTAATAGCAACAGAAAATATGATTCCCATAACCTTAGGGTGAATTTATGTCAATTTAAGTTGACCAGAGGTTAGGTGGAAAAAAGACCTCGATCTCATTGTTGAAAGTCGCACATCCAATCTCCTAGGCAAAGCTGGTAGAAACTTTTGAAATACTAATAGCAACAGAAAATATGATTCCCATAACCTTAGGGTGAATTTATGTCAATTTAAGTTGACCAGAGGTTGGGTGGAAAAAAGACCTCGATCTCATTGTTGAAAGTCGCACATCCAATCTCCTAGGCAAAGCGGATAGAAACTTTTGAAATACTAATAGCAACAGAAAATATGATTCCCATAACCTTAGGGTGAATTTATGTCAATTTAAGTTGACCAGAGGTTGGGTGGGCGTGCAGATTGTACCTAATCTGTGGGCGATGAGAATTGGCCGCGCGGACGCCACGTGCCGGCACGCGTCTGTGGTACCCTTACAGAGGTGACTTGTGCATATTTCCTATTACTCTATGTTATTACTTATTAGTATTGTGCATACATTAATCTTTCTTGTAAGCTGATCTGTATTCAAGTGATTGTTAACGCTACGCTGGCTACGGCGTAGCTGCTACTTGACGTGTTTTAGTAAAATTACTTAAAAGCACGTTTGTTTTGTTTGCTATGCTATACCTTATATCTAAGGGTAAGACTTAACAGAAACTAAGTAATGTTAGTATTACATGTATGTCAATAGTTTAAACGTAATAGTGATTAAGTCCCGACTCTGGTTGGATTTCTGTCTGGATTCGTAAATGTATGTGACATTTTTATATTTTAACTAGCTGACCTGGCGAACTTTGTTCCGCCTTAATGGCAATAAATAAGCAGTTTGGGTTTTTTTATTGGAAAAAATACAAAAAAATTAAATACCTACATTAATCATTCATTATTATTTCTGTATTTTAGTACATAGGTTGCTCTTCCCTTAAGTACCTTGTGATACACATTTTTTCATTTTTTGTTTTATTATCAGGCGCAAAAACAAACAACGCTGATGGTCTTCCGACCCGTGAACATGCCACGTATAATTGACCATGGGAAAAACATGAATGTTCTAGATTTAAACCACAAACTTTTAAGGATTGGCCTTGTGATTTGTTGATGGTCATGGCAAATGCAAGACGTATCGGATTTTAAATTCAAACGGCATATCGGTTGGGATCATCGGGATCCTCGGAATAAGAACTTCCTCACCTTTGAATTTTCCTATCATTATCGTAGCGTAAATTACATACCACCAAACGCATACCATTATGTAGTTCAGGTCATCTACATCTTTATTCTTTTTCTTCTTTTTTATCAGTAAGCAATGTAACTCTCATGTTTGTTGTCAGCTGCAGTTTCGTCACATAGCGCCATAGATTTGACGATTTGAGGCAAGCGTTTATTTCGTCGACAGCCGTAGATCTTGGAATTACTGGCAGTATTTGGCGGAAATCGCCAGACAGTAAAATCATTGCTCCTCCAAAACATCTCGATTCATTGCGTAAATCTTTTAATGTTCGGTTAAGTGCTTCCAATGCACGTTTATGCGCCATTGTGCATTCGTCCCAGATGATGATTTTCGATGCCGCTAAAACTTTGGCCATTGCTGAGTGTTTTGCAATATTACACGTTGGTTCTCCAATAGTTTGAAGATTTAACGGTAATTTTAATTCTGAATGAGCCGTACGGCATCCTTCTAACAATGTGGCTGCTATTTCAGAAGAAGCAACTGCAACCGCTATGTTGGATCTCGCCCGAACAGTTGCTAAAACTAATGACATGAGGAATGTCTTGCCAGTTCCACCAAGGGCATCTAGGAAATATAAACCACCATTTTCATCATCGTTTGCCTTCATTAAAGTATCATAAACTTCCTTTTGTTGGTATTTCAACAGGGGTACATTCGTTTGAACTACTAAATTTAATTCCTGGTGATCATATTCACGTTCCCGTTCCAATACTCGATTAAATGCGTCATTCGACAACAACAACAAATAGAAACATTCATCATTCTTTGGATGAACTGTATACATACGACAATACCGAGTTTTATAGTTCTCTTCACTGTTTATACGAATGGGCAATAGCACTATCATTATAATTAAATTGTAAATTGTAAAAATAATTAAACGTATTTATTTAATAGAAATATTTTGAATATTGATTTCTTACAAATATCAAATTGTCATATATACGTCATTACATAGCTGTCATTATACGTCAATTACATAGCTATCATTTGCGTTTTATTATTCCAAGTCTGATTCTTATTTGTTATACCACTTTTTATAGTGACTGACGTTTCATGTCAAGTCCCACGGGAACGCTGTCGAACGGGATAAAAAGTATCCTATGTCCGTCTCCTGGCTCTAAGCTACCTCCATACCAATTTTCACTCAAATCTGTTCTTTCGTTCTTGAGTTATAAGTGGTGTAACTAACACGACTTTCTTTTATATATATAGATTGTAAGTAGAGTCTTCCAAGCAACTTAAGAGCGAACCATTTTACAATACGGAGCTTTTTAACAAACAAATCCAGTAGAGGGATTGTTTATTAATTCTAAACATAATTGTTTATTAATACAAAATTATTTGCATAATTTATAATTCGTTGAAAAAGGCAAAGGTTTTATGTTTCCTTCTTTTTTTTTATATTAGGTATGTTCATAGAATATAATAAGTTTTTTAGTGTATTATTATTAAGTTACCTTAACTATATAAAATAAGGAAATAAAAAAAATATGTATAACTATTAATTATAAAATATGAACATAAAACATTCAATAAAAATGCAATACATATAAACTATAAAAAAAACTCACCTGTTTGGTAACGGAGTCTATAAGCCGAACGAATATATCCTGTTCCTGTCTGATGCCTGGAACAAACGCACTACAGTTACATAAATCATCATTTGAGACAGAAATGTTTTCACAACTCATTTGTACTCCCTAACGTTAGACTTGGTACACACGTTTAAAACGTGGGATATATACTTCATATATAAATGTATTTATTATATTACAAAACAAAATGTAAATAATAAATTATAAATCTTTCCAGATGTTTTTATCAAACAAACGCAATATTATAGATACCAATTTTTATGTAAAACATTTTTCTTCATAATAAAATAGTAGGTATACAAGTTTTTCCATATACTAGTAGTTCTCAATAGAGACTGTTAATAGTATTATTGGACACCTTCTTATGTTATATATCCTTTCAAGTAAATTAGGTTAGTTTGAAAATACTTATTAGACTCGGGTAGATCGTCATGTTAAATGATCTCCTTGAGACAATGTAAAAAAGTAAATTACAGATATTATCATAATATTCAGATAAAATCATTAAAGCAATGAAACGTAATAAAACTTTTTATCAATACGTGTAGAGAGTGAAGAGGAGAAAACCATTTGAACTAGGGTTTTTTTAATAATACTCTACGCCCTTGCCAGGGACGTTTTCTATCTCTCAAATTTAGGTTAGTGAATAAGTGTAAGTGCACGTTAGTCTTAAATACTAAACAGGCGTAAGCAAAAAAAATTAACACAAAAACATATTGCCTTCTATTTATTAGTGTAGTATTTCCCTAGTTTAAGTCAGTCCTAATTAGTCAATTAGGTCTGACTTAAACTAGGGTAAATAGTAATTTTCCATGACGTCATAGAAAGACATGTATTAAAAATATATAATAATAATATATGAAAGAACAAAGAAATTATTGAATGTACAAAATAATCTAAACTCAGCTTTAACAGTATTACACATAGTAGCAATAAAGCGCAAGCGAGCTTCCTACGCCAAAGACATTGCACAATTTGTTAACTCCTTCAAATTACATTTTCCTTTTTCCTTACAGGGATTATATTATAGCAGAATCAAGAAGCAGCCTAAGCGTTAATTTGTATGTAATTTCCTTGCCATATTTAATTTTGTGCGATTGTCACACATTAATAGGGCGATAGGGAAATTAGTGCCTCGTTCGTAGAATCGTGCCTAAATAATTAATATTTAGGCACGATACCGACACATTAAAATATAATTTTTTTTATATGATAATAATTGATTTAAAAGATTTTTATATTTAACCCTTTCTTGTTGTAAGGCTTTTGATGTTACGGAAAATAAAAATTTCAAACACATATACCTGGGTTTATATGTAGCTACAGTTATATGTAAAAAACAAAACTTTTTATAATTTTTAGTAATCACATATGATAATACACATTTTACATGTATTATTGAAATATCTTTAAAACACATTATGTATTGAAAAAGTATTATTTTGTCTCGCAAAATCGTTAAATACTCGTTGATTAATTGTTTAAAAAAGTTTTATATTTTCTTGTTTTGTTTTATTTCATTATTAGTTAATTTTTAAGTTCTTTAGTAATGTATTATTAAGTTACCTTTAGAATAAAAAATAAGTAAAAAAAATAATAAACATTTATTATATTATGTATATATAAATATAAAAACAATAAATCATTAAATAGATCTCAATTGTTATATATTTCTCAATTAATATTTATTCGAATGTAAACATAATATTATTTGAAAACAATTTTCTATTATTCCGAGCGAACCAAGACTACCAATATTTACTGTCCGCCTATGTATTGTCTATGGTATGGATGTGTGTATAGAGCATTGCACTGTCTTCTCTGCATGATAGAATTTTAATAAAATTTTAAGGGACTCTGCAAGTGACTATTAAAAGCTCCTATTAAAAGCGATTAAAGCGACAAAATCGGTGGAAACTGTTCCAGAAGCTTCCTTACTAACCACGATACTCAGTCATAAGCTTCCGATTGAACAGAGACTTTGCTAAAGTACAGAAGACGGGTCGATATCAGAATAGAGAAATGATATATTTATATATCAAGCAATATAAACCTAAAAATAGGTCCAAAGCAGATGCAGAATGTGCATAGGTAGTTCGTTATACAATACGCTTTGAAACTAAATGTATTTATATATTTATTAATAAAGTGTGGAAATATTTTATTTGAACTCACCATTTGCATAAAGCAATTGAAGCCTATATTGAATTCCGTTGTTTGTTTTTTGTCCTTCGGCTTCCTGTAAAAATAAACATTTATCCATGAACAGTTTATTGTTATTTTAAACTAGCTGTCATCGCAAACGTTTGCCTTAATAATATGATTTTGCTTCTAGGTAGCTACGTACTAACATATGGAACACTTTGGTGACCCATACAGCATTTGAAGAAGAACTTTTTTTTTCAAGTTATTTTTCATATCATATCAATAAATCATAAAAGACTGGCATAAATTTTCAAAAAAATATTTAATTCTAGACTACATTATATTAAAACACGTTCACAAAACCATAGACTTAAAGACTATTTATTGCTGGCCAGTGACAAATCGAAAAGAGTATTAAAAACATATGCATACTCTTTCGATTATAAATGGGTTTTAAAAAGTTTTTATATCGAAATAGAAAGTAAAATGATAGCATAGTACAAAGTCAACAAGCTATGATAGGATGTTTGCTACTAAATAATAAATGCTTGGTGAACAAACAAGATGTGTGAATGCCCGACCTGCGTGGCCTACTTATGTAATATTTCTACAATTTTTTTCCGCGTGTTTACTTGTTTTAAATTAATTTGTATTATATTGCTTGTCAGGTATAAATACCATTTTCCTAAAACGAAAACAAAAACTTCATTTTTCAGACATAAAAAGAAACCCAATATTTTTTAACTTAATACATATTTAATTCTACTGTACGTATGTATGTCAAATCTTAAACGGCTGGGTCAAATTGAATGAATTTTTTTGTATACGTTTGGGTGGCGCCCTGAATTGTTAAGATTCACAAATCAGCTTGGCAGATGGCGCTGCAGCCAGTATTTTTAGTGCATACCAATTTTTTTATCTATACAGCTGGTACATTTATAAAACTTCTGTGCATGTGTCTGCAATTAAGCTCCTAAATGGCTGGACAGTATTCGATGAAAGTTTTTATGGTGTTCAAGTGGAGTCGAGAATGAATTACAAGGCGTATCGCGCTATGTAAGTAAGGCGCTATCGTATCCGCTAGTGTTATTATTACATACAATACATCTTATATCTTTAAACGAGCAATTCTTGTATATATATATATATATATAATTGGAATCTCGGAATCGGCTCCAACGATTTTCATGAAATTTAGTATACGGTGGGTTTCGGGGGCGATAAATCGATCTAGCTAGGAATCATTTCTAGAAAATGTCATTTTATTCGTGTTTTATTTTTATTATTCTGTCGGTAAGATCGAAAAATATTATTCATATTTCATCACTTTATTCGTATCGTACTTAAATATAATTTCCAAAAAACACAATTTATCTTATAGATAAAATAGATAAAAAAACAAAGGCTCGGTTATCCAGGTACTTAAATATATAAATCATGGATACAATAAAACCATGTACATATGAAAACATACGCAAAACCTACCTTTAGGCCCGTGCCGTAAATATTATCATCTTTTTGTTTTTAGCTAGCCAAAATATTAAATTCTAAACATAAAATAATTAAAAGTAAAAGAAAACCCTTCCGCAGTCAAATCTTTAAACAACACAAGCACTATTATAAAGTATTTAAATATAATATAATACCACCAACGCAGTCAAATTATGTAAATACAATTGCACACAATAGAGAGCCCTGTACGATCCTGATTGATGGACGAACCGGCTGATTCACGATATTTATCAAATGGATTTATTGATAAACGCACCATTTATACATTGTACTAATACAAAGAATCATTTTAATGCTTTAAATCTCGTATCAATATATGTAGGATATAATAAGATGTATGGGGAGTTCTTTGTTAAAAAAGTTGATAGTAGAAACCCTATATGCCTATGACGCATGCCATCATGGCAGATCTATGGAGGAGAGTCAAATCTCGTCATGGTCTTTATTTGCTTAAACTAGGTCTGGTCGGTTTTTCGTGTCCCTCCGGGCCCTGACGATAATTACTCCGGAAATATCATCATGATACTTATGGGCGAATCGGAGCTGGCCGGCATTATCTCCATAGCCTTTTGTCCTATTCATGACATTTTTGACAGTTGTATGCCAGATTTTTTCTAGACAAACTATAAATACGCCAAAGACGAGAGAGCTGCTCCATATTTGTTGTAAGGACGAGAAATTCATACATCGTAGTAAATTGTAATAGTTAAAGTCAGTTTAATTCAGTATATTGCATTAAAAGTATCTTACTTGGTCCTTTTCTATAAATCCTATGAATGCAGTGCGCTCAATTTCGATTGGTTGTCCCGCCCGATCATACAACGCGACCACGAAATGGAAGAAGTTGCTCTTGCGTAGGTTGCTCGGAGGCTGCTTCTCGAAGTGCGCTCGACCCACACCCACGCTACTAAAAGAAGAAAATTATATTTTTTAAATGTGACTGTTGCTCCACCTAAAATAATATATACATATTTATTATGATCTGTTAAGTAGATATTACTTTAAATTTTAATATCGAGACGAGACGTGCAACAAAACAATGGATTTGGCGGCAACGCCGCCACTTGTCGCCATACTCGATATTGCGTCAGTGTCAACTGTCAACCAGAATGAATTGACATTCAGCTTTCATGTTGACAGTTGTCTTATATATATGTAATATATATATATATATATATTAAAACTGGCATAAAGTTATAACTATTGCCATAATTTAAAAAAAAAATGTGTATGATAAAATATTAAGATTTTAAGATAAAACCCATTTTTATTAAAATACATATGGTTGGCTGCTATGCAATATATTTTGCTTACATTTAAAGTTTTTAATTGTATTGTAATCTTTGACTTTAAGCTTTAATAAAAAAAATTCGTCATAAAAAATCATTGTTGTTATAAAAACACAAATTTAGTTAACTTTGAAAGACAAAACATAAACCAGATTATACCATAAATTACTCGAATAAAGAGAGTCATAAACTACAGAACGTCATCTATAACTTTAAAACCACGGTGACTAAACATTTTACGGTCTTATTCAAATAAACGGAAACAATAGAACAGATTAAAAATCCTTTCAAAATGATTTACGATACTGCGGTCGGAAAGATATAACTATTCGCAAATTGCCAACGTCCACTTTTTATATCAATTCAACCCTAAAACGCGGGCTATATTTGTCCATCGACATATAAAATCTACGTAGGTATTTTATCGTCAGAATCTGTTACGAAAAGGACTTTTTTTCTGTAAATAACCTCACATAATCTTTTAGCATGTGTTTTATCATTAAAGACATATATTCAATTCCCAATCAAGCACGTTTCTTAACAAATGAAAAATGAACTAAATTAATAGGCCGGAAGTTCGATTCTTTGGAACACGACACTTTCATTTAATTTGGTTGCTAACCTTACAATTTGGGTTTAACAAGAAAAATCAAAAGATTTGATTGTCTAGAACCAATATTACTTCCTGAAAACGTTATTTCAATACGAGGTTATATGAAAAAGCCGAACTGGCAAGATTTATTTAAAGACGTTTAAAGTGGCGTTTGTGTATTGAGGAATAAGTGAGGGAATTGTTCTCATACTAAACCTTTATTAAAGTGATCAACGACGAGGGAAGTTATAAAATTGACCAATTTATCATCGATATAGCACAGTATACGTGACAACACTATCAATATGGCATTACCCGGCCTGTATTACGCTACGGTAGCCCATTCATCTCTCCGCTGCAGAATTTGCGTAAACAAATTGGTTTCGCGATTGCCATTTTATACCCTCGCACGCGATGCTCCATTGTTTTATTTATCGCCACCAGTTTCGGCAGCGCACTCGCGATTAGGTTGTAGCGCTTTTTTCGCTTACAGATCACGGTAGATTTGTCAATCTTCGATGCGATTTTGTTTTTCGGTAATGGCAACATTTTTACGGGGAATTTTGGATTCGGGATTTTTTTGGGTTTCTGCTTAAATATTTAATTAAGAGCAATATGTTTACGTACGTTTTGTTTAAGGTAAAAATTTGTGCTTCCACATGCTAAATAATTTTTTTAATATTAAATACATTATATAATTTAAGCCCATTGAAATCTTTCCTCATAAACATTAGAGGTAACTGAAACTATGTTTGACTTCGGTAATAACAATAGAATTAAAACATTAAAAATCAAAAGAAATCTAAATTTCTGTATGTGATTTCTCATAGATAAAATTTTCCACGTGATGTTTTTTTGTTAGTAACTGTTTGTCGAGCAGCGGTGGCTAAGTGGATTTAGCGTAAGACTCTCATTCCTGAGGTCCTAGGTTCGATTCTCGGCTGTGTAGTTGTAGATGTAGTTGTAGTTTCTTTCTCTTTGCGCATATAACATTCGCTCATACGGTGAAGAAAAACATCGCGAGGAAACCGGCTTGGATCTGAACCCAAAAAGGCGATGACATGTGTCAGGCACTGTTCTAGATCGGATCACCTACTTGCCTATTACATTGACAATTCATAAAACAGATACTAAAACCTGAGGTCCAGGCCTAAAAAGATCGTAGCACCAATGTTTTCTTTTTAGTTTTAACTTTATATGTTAGGCCTCGCACGTTTGAGTTACATATTTTAATTACTAAATTGCATATTAGATTAATGTGCATCATTATATAAGATTAATTTGACAAAAACCATGTAATCGTTGAAGGGTGGGTCTTAATGACTTGAAGTTAACAAATGAGCTTGTCATCACTGCCGCCCGGCTATCTATTCGTATTTGTCATTAAATTCGGGATTAAATTTTGATTAATCATTTAATTATCCAAGTCTTTTAATGACTGAATTTATGACAATAAAATAGATTTTTTATTTGTTTTCAAAAGTAGCTTGGGAATTAAAGAAGAGACATAATTTTGTTAACATAATACCTAACTGTGGGTCGAGTCATGATACAAAAAGCGTGTGAATTTTTAAAAGGGTGGCTACTGATTGGCCACCAGTTCTTTAAAAAAAATAGGCGAAAGGGGCTTCGAATCTCAGTGAAAAAAATTTTTTGTGGGCACCGAAGTTATAAAAACGTCAATCACCTAAAAGAACCCAGGAATAAATAATACTGTTTCTGCCTTCTAAAATATTAAAAGACTCATTTTTTTATTATTGTCTGTGCTGTACTCATATATTTCTTCAGTTAGACAGACAGACAGTGTGTCTTATATACTCATTAGTTCTATCTATAAAGCAATGTCTATACAAAAA
This sequence comes from Pieris rapae, assembly GCF_905147795.1. NCBI lineage: Eukaryota > Metazoa > Arthropoda > Insecta > Lepidoptera > Pieridae > Pieris > Pieris rapae. The sequence continues at coordinate 1,379,580 of NC_059517.1, forward strand.
TATTTTCAATTTTTATAGTTACTCTATTATTTACAACGAACATTCGACCTATTGCGATGAATAATCAGCAGGTTCAATCCCCAGCTATGCGACAATGGACTTTATTTCCATGTTCTTTTAATTTACATGACACTAATTATCTTAATCGCAACAAAGGCGAACCTAAAAATTCATCAAAGTTCGGATATTTTACCCGTTCTGGATTGAAAATAGTAGTTGTTTTATATAAAGGATAGTCTATGAAAACTATATTATTTATTAAGTAATTCAATAGAAGAATTATTGAAAAAACCCATACTTAACACGAAAGTAATGAAGTACAGCATTTGGTTTATGATGTATTGATGCACTCTCGAATTAGTACGCATTGTTTGCGAAGGGTCCTGTTTCTGACATCTGTCGCGTTTTAGCTCTCCAATGTTTACTCTAGCCATACGTAACTCTATGCTAACAATTTACTGTAATTGTTTATTTTTTTAATTTCATTGACAAACACTTGTTGGATGGGTATGGTTAAATTACTTATTGGTTATACATAATTAATTTTTCTGCCTGTTTTATCTAGCATTTTTGATTTTTTTATGATTTTTGTCTTGTTAATGTTTACCGAATGAACAGTGGTTTTTATTTATGTAATTATAGTTTTAGTTCCAATTCGGCATATAAATTTCACTAAATGTAGAGAAATAGTAGGTTAAATTTTTTGTTGTAAAAAATAAAAAAAATTGTGATTTATAAAATAAAATTAAAAAAAGAAAAATTTACTTTGTTTGACTCAAAACAAATATTACATTCATCGTTTATTATTTAAATTATCGTAGACAAATTAACCTTACGACGTTTTATTTCATTTTAACTTTATTAAAAAAGACTGTGGCAACCACAGCGCAGGCAAATAATATTAAAAGGCTTATAATAAGAGTGCGAAATCGATTTTGTTCCTTTGGAGTAGACACTCTTAGGCTATGGGGTTCAAGTGCACTAGTGCTAATTAAAGATTTAAGTTGGTGCCTGGTAGACTCGTACCGGTGACCCCAGATCTGGTGATTTCCTCGCTCAACGAATAAGTATCGCATAACAGCGAGTAAATTTTGTCCTTAGGTACACTACCACATTGACCAAACTTTTAAAATTTGTTCGAACTTTCTTAATGTATTTTAAATTTACCTAACCGTACGATTATAAATACTTATTAAAACAATCAGAAACCAACAAAACGGACCTGCAAAAATGATATTTTCAACCTGAAAAATCTATAATTTTATTGACGAATTTCTCAATCCATTTATTTGATTATATAGCTATTGAAATGTAAAATGGTCCGTTCATTATCTGTAGGTGCGCGTTATGATTTATAACGCCCTTTTCATGAATGCCCACTTGTTACCGCTAGTTCATTATCGGAACGAATTTGCGCACCCCTGATTGGACACGGCACCAGTTATTGTATGAGAATAAATCATTGTGTTTTAGTATGTAGACGGGGAACAAAGTTACAACTTTACAGGAGTAGAATTGCTCGTAGGTGTAGGGTATGATTAGGATTATATTTCGCTAGATATTTATTTAGTTTATTTACGAAAAAGACAATCCTAAGGTGATTGAATTGGAAATCGATGAGAATGTATAACCAATGACAAGAATTTACAAACGAAATAAACATGAGAAATAAATAAGGAAAACAAAATATTACAAACAAATAACTTTAATTGAATACAATTAAACGTGAACTGTTTTTCAGCAATATTTGGAAATTTGGATTTGTCGTCAATAAATTTTTAGATAACACTCTCAAAGTGTAGTGAATATTAATTAATGAATGAATATTACGAATATTAGAATGAAATTTTAAATCATTAAAAGCAATCACATTAAAAAATTAATCAAAATAAAAAAGTATCACTTACATTAACTGAGATTAATATAAGTGATACTCCTTTTAATAATATAATTTTAATAATTAAATTTTAAGGTTAGTTATTAGATATATTTTTATGTATTAAATATATTTAATATAATATATTAAGTGATACTTAACTGAACTTTAATATTTGGTTGATAACTTTTGGTTTTTAAGACCTTGCGAGTGATGAACAAGTGGTCTTACTTGTCGCACTGTAAATAAACTTTTCCTATTTAAACATTTATTTATTTTACCTTCACAATAGCCCCTATCGAATTCAACCCATAATCCCATACAGCGGATTTCGTTAGCCACTTCGTTAATACAATTTATCGAATTTGGTTGCTCTTTTCGTCCACTAATTGGCTTATTATCCCCCAAATTCAGAATACATCTTGTTTTCACATTCTAAATTCAAATAAATTAGATTCACCGTGATCTGTGGAGCGAGCCTTCTACGCTTACCTTTTATTTGATTTAACAATCATTTATTGATTAAGTTTAAATAATAATTTTCATTTACTTAAAAAAGTATACACAAATATTATTTATTGATTGCATAAGTTAAAGCTTTAAGTTACAAAAGTACAAAGGTGTACCAAGGATTTTAAAAATTCCTATTTCATTCAAGTCAAAGTACTTACTTGGTATTGTCAACTAAGGAGCTGGGGGTCATCCATGCTCGAGTGAGTGGCTCTTCTTTGAGCGATGTGACCGGTCCTCGAGGCTGTGTATGTACCCCCGCAGCCTCCTGGTGATGTAGGCCGAACATAAGTCCACCTGATCAAGAATATTCATATTAAATTTTAGTAACAGATTAAAAATATATCTTTAAAATTATAGGACATGCGTGGACAATCCAAAATGGACTTTAATATAAATGTCATTATTAGTTTAAGTGCATTTCAGCAAATTCGGACGGGGTTTTTTTAAATTGTCATAAATTAAACAATTTTTTTGCCATGAAAAGTAAATTGTGAACATGCCTTTATCAACTTTAGTCTCTTTATATCAAGTACATCACATTAAACTAATTTATAAAATACCTTTAATTATATTAATATACAATTACAAACTAAAAATATATCTAATAACTAACCTTAAAATTTAATTATTAAAAAATATTATTAAAAGGAGTCCCTTTAGGCAAGGTTCCGAAGATACTTTAGTTGCTTTTCATGGCAAATTCCATATTAAATTGTCAACGATTACAAGAATTATGATAAGGTTGTAACTACTATCAGAAGATGAATAATTTAATGGAAACTACTTCTTGCATTCGTTTAATAATAACTTCATATATTTTACAACGCTACTTGAAGTAAGAAAGTATCATAGATATAGCTAATGTCAATTTATAGGTTCCCAAATATTATAACAAAAATGATATTCTATACACATAATAGTACCTAACACATTTTTGAGCTCAATTATCATGAGTATCAGTTGGAAACAGAAACGATTAATAATTAGAGACATATTAAGAAACTTATTGTAAATAATATCAAAGGGAAGATGGCCAGGCGACCAAAGCAAATTAATAATATTGCAGACGGTCGAGTTAAATAGTAATCAAATTATTTCAAACTTAGCTTAAAGGTATTTTAAATTTACGATTATTATATTTAATATTATTTAAATTTAAACTGAGAATTAATGATACAAAATAATTTTTTTTCGTCAAAAACCCTCTCTTAGAGAAAATTGGATTTATGTTTAATCCAAAAATTAGAACTTATTTATTGCAATTTTGAATATTTTTTACAATTTCTTTAAAATTGCAAAATTGCTAGGGAAATTTAAAATAACTGAATTATTTTCTTTATATACCTATACAAAAAATTACGTATCGTAATAATTATTAAGTACTGTTTTAGTTGTGACCCAAATAAAGTTTCACTTCGTAGCACATCGTAGCTATCCGTAGCACTCGTAAAACAATATCAAAGTCAAACATTCTACACGGATCATACTAATAGCATTTTATCTTCACTTTTACGTAAAAATATATTCTCGAGATTTAGATTTTCTCAACAAAAATCAAAATAATTAAATTACTAAGGTTTATTCTCAAATATCCAAATATTAAATAAAAACAACCCTTAAAGTTAATTCATTGTATATATAACAGATTTCAGTACCAAATAATAACAAACAATTATATATTTGGAATTTCGAGTTTTTAAGCGTAAAATGATAAATTACATACCGGAGGACCTCGGCGCGCCTGAAGGGTACAGTTTTCGTCCCCATCCCACGGGATCTAGTTCCAGCGGCGGCCACGGCGAGCCAGTGTACCCGCCCGCCGCCGCGTTTAACTCGTCCGACCGAATCGCGAATCACGACCGGACACCCGATCGGGCGCCCGAGAGCGCACGAACACTCGCGGAAAACAACGAACTTCAACACCAAACGGCGTTTTGTTTTTCTTTACTTTTACAACTTTTTTTTATTACCACACAAATACTATATCTATCTAAATGTCCGCTGCATTTTAAAACACAAATTTTATCACTAACAATTGCAGTAGGAAATAATATTTCTAGCAAAATAGAAGAATGCAAAGATCAAAATGTAAGATTTAAAATAAATTCTAAAAGTTCTAAGTACTGCAGCGGTTATCGCTGAGGGATAGAGTCCCGGTTGTACGGGCGATCCCGTTGTGAATTTGCGGAACACTAACAAGCGTCGCGGGAGCGCGCCGCCGAGTGCTCGAGTTGCGCTGCGTCCCCGTCCGTCCCCGCGGACTGTGGGAGGCGCCCTTGGGACACGCCCTCGCCTCGAGAGCGGGACGACCGCACTAACGCAGATGGCGCCACTTTCCAACAATTCCATCACTGTCATTAAATTCAAATATCGAACAGACAATCACAGTTTTAATGAAAAATTCAAATATTTTTTCTGATTTTTTTCAGCCAGCACACGTGCGGTTTTAACATGGATGTGTATAGTAATGGCGGCTCGCTGTGGCTGTTCTCCTCGGAGACCGAGTAAGGGATGACGCGATGAGACGAATAGAGTCTCTTCGGGCCCTCAACTGGGACGGCCCAGTAAGTATTACTTATTAAATGTTACATTGACGATGATGAAATTTCAGTGGGAATTGACTTTAACAACTGCTAGATGAGGTTTTGTCGCCACATTAATTATTGAATATGTGAAGTTGAGAAGTTTGCGACATGAATATATTATGGGGTAGGATTGGGCACGAAACAGTGTTAGTCTAAGAATCTTACGACCTTTGTCAAAGATGTTTTTATTCATAGGTACAGAAGTTGGAAATAAAAATTGTAAAACTATTGACAACATCAAAATAAATACAACGTGTTACTACGACATTTTAATTTGCCTGTAAGCCTGTACTAATTGTTGTTCTGGGAATTGCTTTATTTAATATTTTGAAAGGAATATAGCCTTTATTACCTATGGGTAAATGTAGCTTTCTGATTGTGAAAGGTCTTTTAAGAGCAGTAGTTTATTAGTCACAGACACCACTTCGTACTTAGTAAATTAAATCATATCAAAGACGTTATAGATAACGTCTAGATATAGATATCTGTATGGCTTTAGATTCTAAACCTATTAGATTAGAATTTGTATAGGATTTAGTTAAACGAAAAAAACTAATCCATATTCTGTCGATAAATTATGTAGCACGATTTTTTTAAATGATACAAAAATGACGACTTCGCATCAACAAAGTCTGAACTCAGATCACTTGAGGTGCTTTGGGAGGTCTCAAAGGGACCGCCTCTGCCACGCCCATTGCAGGCCACGCCCATCCGCTAGTGCCTAGAGACTTGTGAAATATTGTTTTTTGACTCAAGATATATCGACAATGATCGATGTACTATAAAATATTGTTTAATTATAACAAGAGAAAATAATTGAATTATATGAGTATTGTCTAGCATCCATAGGAAATGTCTTTAGAAGTTTTTATAAAAGATTATAAAACAAAAGTAACATATGCCTTCTGATGATGTATGGTTTTGATGGAGCTTTTCTTGTTGTTAGCCATTAGCGCAGACGAATTAGTACAATGAACAAAAAAAAAGAAGACCATGTTGAAGCACGAGATAAGGACACATAATATGGTACCTGACAGAAAGTGGCACAGTGTTGGCAGGAATGGCGGGATTTGGATGACACCTTTGCCAAAATCTCTATAGGTACCTAGACAGAATTAGATAAAAATGTGTAATAATGTAAAAGTGAAAGTGAAGCTTAGCTAATTTATTTTAATAAGATAATACATTTTAATAAGATGATAACCACCAGCGTTCAGGAATTCCTATCCGCAATATGGCTTACTCACTGTCTTTGGTACAAATTGTGACTACGTAAGTTAAAATACCATTTCACAAAATATTAAAATAATAATTCACTAACTGTACTGGACACTGCCTCTTTAATTAACACCTTGTTATCATTTTTAAAATTCAATTATTTTTATATTATAAGAAAGTAAATCAGCTTTCTGTCTGACACATGTCAGCGATTTTTGGATCTGAGACATGCCGGTGTCCTTACAATGTTTACTCTTCGCCGTAAGAGTGATGCGGATATAGAAATATAGTCTACGTATTATTGGTCACAGCTGAACCTACGATCTAAAGACAGAGAGTCACTCTGAGGCCTGGACCAACACTGCACTGGTTAAAAATATATCATGAAGTAAATCTTTTATACGACACAAATCTGGAGTATTTAAAATTTTCTTAACTTAGTGTATCTTATGATAATGATTAAAAATTCGTAATTAGAATTTCAAAATTCATAATTAAAACAAATTCAAAAATATTGGATCCCGTGACAGCGGACATTTAACGATGGCAGCAATTCCTCGCTATATTGGAATAATTTTTCGTTGAACAAAGCACTAATAATTTCAGATTATATCCGTATGTAGTTATATTAAGACTTAAAACAGGCAGTTTGGACGTCGACAAGGAGCATATTATATAAGAGTGAGATTACGATTGCCATTATGTTTTTTTAGTTTTTAGTTTATTTTAGGTTGGTAATTAATATTTCATATGATTTGGTTATTCCCTTCTTGCACATTATCCATCATATTTTTTTTGGGGTTTTTCTTACTAGGGTTAATCCCGAATAATTTTTATGTTGTTTTTCTTTAAGTGAAACAAAGTGTAAATAAATATTTAGGTAACATTCTTATGTTCCCTCTTGGGAAACCACATCAAGTTGACAGTAGACAATAATGCGAGGACAAATTCTAATATTACTTTGCAGTTTTCATAACATTTCCATCAGATTTATCGAGTATTTCCATGAAAAAAATCAAAATCCGATGTTAACAATTACTTTTTAGTATCCGATTATCACATGATGAACACCATTTTACCCCAAGAAATTCAATGTGTGTAATAAGACTTAATTATTTCATTTTTATTAAATTTATATTTAAATTCAGTTCAGTTTAATAATACATATTACGTAAAGTTTTTATTAGTTAAATATTAAAAATAATAAGCATAGCCTAAAGAAAACCGTTGCAATTTGCATACAAACCTGATTTCCCTAACCTAAAACAGAACAATAGATCTAGATGTAGGCATTACAATTAGGTTAGCATTGTTCTCCAATGCCTAACTAGATTGGTCTATTGGGATTGACATAGACAAGAATTACAAATCAATACGTGCAGTTTCGCCAAAGACGACCTCGAATATAACACATTCACAAACGAGACAGATGAGTTCTTTTAAATTATTTTATGAATAAGATTGTCTTAATAGCACTAATATTTAGTTTTGCCTTATTTTTATTTATTTATTTATTGAGTATACGACATCATACATAATTCTATGTCTACTGATTATTTTACAAAATCTTTCATCTGACATGAATTACAAGAATGGTAAACATAAGTTTTACAAACAAATAAATTAAAAAATATATGATTTTTCCATGAGCCTACCTTTTTTGTAGATGCTTACCAACGTATGGAAATTTTTACTAGCTACCCCATACTCTGTTCACTTTTATGGAATAAAAACCTTACGCACTGGGGATCCCTCTGGCAACTAGACTGTCCATGGGCACAGCACTTAACACCAGGAAAGCCTGTTTGCCCCCGGTTCCTCTTGAATGCAACTACATCATTCACAAAGATTGATCTGGAAAAGTATATTATCGTCTAAATTATAACAAATATCGATTTTATTAAATGATTTATGATTTTAATTTTCATCTTTAACATGTCATATTTTTCATTGGAATAAAAATAACAGGCATTAACATTTACAACATCGCAAAACTGTATGAATAAAAATGTATTCGCATTTGATAGAAAAAAACCTCGTTCAATCCAATATAATATTAACAAGTATCACGCTCCAACGACACCCCACTTCATTTTAATTCGAAACCTAAACTCTGCTTTAAATTACACTTTTTGCCTTATAACACCCCAGTTGACCGTAAGGGCTACTGGCGTTCTTTCTAGTGTCAAACGTAGTATCTTTAGAGGCCCCCTGGGGGGCACTTTCAGGCCCTTAACGTTTACGACAACACGATTGCTTTTCTATGAAGGGACTGAAAACGACAAAAACAGACAGATACTCACTACGGAAGTACTATAAGTGGTTTTCAAGTGGCCAGTCAACATTTTTGTTTAAGTTGTTACGTAATTAATGATGTCTTGAGTGGTGTCTTACTGTCTAGTGTAGATATAAAAGTGTGAAGCATGTTTCGGTAATTTTTTCAGAATGTTGACAGGATGTAAGCGATGTTTTAACATATTTGTCTAGAAACCAAATTCGTTCGTGTAAAATATTGCGTTCAATAAAGATTTTTACACCAATCTAATGATAATTATATGTTTTTTTACATGTTTTAAATTATATTTCGTTTAATAAAACCTTAACATAACAATCAAATATGATTTACAATTGTCCTACATAGAAATAATAAAACTTATGACAAAGAAAAATTTAAAAAGTCAGTATTTCCTCGCAATTATGATATTTTATTTGGTTATTTGTTCACCGAGGAAATCTCCAGCTCTGGGGTCACCGATACTATCTACCTACCATACGCCAACTACATATACATAGTTAATTCCATAACAATTTTGATTTATTTTAACTGATTACAACTTCACCCACATTTTTTTAAACAAAGAGCAAAATGTGATGCGTAATACGGGTGTGTGCATGAGTAAGTGTGTGGGTGCATGTGAGTGAATAAGTGATGATGAGAATAATAAGCAGAATGCGCACGAGTAGATCATCGTTAAAATCTTGAAGTGATACAGTTATATGGAAATCAATGTGTGAAAGGGAATAACAATGTATTTACGGAGTCTTTCAATCGTCTACCCTTGCTTTAGCTTTTATTATAAACAATAATTAATTGAGACACAACATCCGTTAGTAAAAAATGTGAAGTTAATATATTATAATAATTATATAGCCTTTTATTCAGATCAACTTTTTAGGTACACATATTAACATAGATTAGATTAAACTAAGTATTAGAAAGTTAAAAAAAACTATTCTACTATTGGTATCTTGGTGGTTTTTTGCAGATCTGTTTGGCTGTCGGCAAAGGCCTCCTCCAACCTTTTCCATTCATACCTTTCTTGGGCCACTCTGTTCCACATCACACGTGCCACTAGTCTAGTCTAATATTATTGTCTTCCATTGTTATCTATGTTGTGGTCTATGTTTTTCTTGGGTTTCTATTTTTGGTTGGAGGGAAGTTAATATGTATATACGTAATGTTAATAAGAACCGGAACCTACCTCTCACAATAAAAAGTGCCGCTACACAAATGACAACAAATTTACGACAAAAACAGTCTCACGACCCAAAAACTACTAGAAAAACGCCCGCTGCGAGTACAAATTTGACAAACATTTTGTCACAATAACGATACTTATGGCCTACAGTAGTTCCATTGAAAACAAATAAACCGCAAAGGAATTATGATCACTTGTCAACTGTACGGGTTACCGCTTAGTAGAACTTTTAACTGTAAGCTATTGTTTAAGATGACTTGCAATATTGTTGCATTTTTCTGAGTATCTTTCTTTATCAACAGTAATACTATTCAACTAATTTCTTCCTTTAAATTGTACATCTCTATACAATATATATATGTACGCGGTCAGCGTTTTTTTAACAAAAATCACTTTTTTTACTAGAGTAAATCGTTTCTTCTATACAAAACTCCAAAATAAGAAATACTGTAAAATGGTGATAAATAAATTAATCATCTTTCTTATTAATCAAATGTCCTAATATTGGCTAATTATGTAATCATGTAAATGTTAAAGCAATCCAACTACTTGATACAACAGGAAAAGACGCCAAAAGAGAACTAAATCTTTAGAGTTAATAAAACTAGTGAATTTAAGTGCAAGTACGGTATGTCGGATACACGAAAGTGTTAAAACATTATTGAACACAGAGACTGTTAATGAACACTATATAAATCAGTGGCACTACACTTTAGGTTTGGACCTCAGATTTCTGTATCTGTTGCCTGATCTGTCAATGTAACGGCAAGTAGGTGATCAGCCTCCTATGGCTGACACACGCCGTCGACTTTTTGGATCTAAGGCAAGATGGTTTTTTGACGGTTTGCGCACCATGTTTATCCTTCAACCTTTGAGCGAATGTTTAATGCCCGCATAGAAGGAAAGTCCATTGGTGAATAGCCGGGGATCGAACCTACGAGCTTAAGGATGAGAGTCATACGCAAGGCAAATAGTGGTCTTAATTAACATTGAATAAATAAATCAGTGGCGCTACAACCTCTTTAGGTCTTGGCCTCAGATTTCTGAATATGTTTCATGATCATTTTTCAATCTAATAGGCAAGTAGGTGATCAGCCTCCAATGCCTGACGCACGTCGTCGACTTTTTGGGTCTAAGCAACCGGTTTCCTCACGATGTTTTCCTTCACCGTTTGAGCGAAAGAAATAAAGCCCATTAGTGCACAGCCGGGGATCGAACCTACTACCTCAGGTATGAGAGTCGCACGCTGAAGCCACTAGGCCAACACTGCTCAATTAACATTACATTAGTTTAAACTATTCATTACTAGAATATAGAACATAAAGATAACAAAATAAAGTAATATTTTGTTGACTGTCTGTATTAGTCTTAATTATTGTATAAATCGTAATTCATGTAAAATCTCTTTGGTGCACTTTACCGTATGGAAAAGTATGTATGTACCTATGTGTATTTTATCTATCTTTGAGGGTATATAATATTGATTTCGCAAATAGGAATTATGATTGAATTAATAATATCCCACTAAAATGCAGACGGAAAATAATCTCGTATAAAGAAAAATACTGGCAATTTTCATCAGTATAACATTCATACAAATGTTATTTTCATGATGCATTTCCCACAATTTTCAAGGCATTCTGAGGTAATGTCATAATACGTTTACAGGTTGGCATAACAAAGAATAAAATATATTTTTAAACTAACTATTTATATTTGATTTAAATTTGTTAATATTATTATATGGGTTAAGAAAATTGTAAATACTGTATATCTCATTGTTATGTTTAGTTATATGAATAAATTATTTTTTTGAAGTTTCTTATATCGAAACAGATGGATATAGTATATACTAGTGGCGCCATTTTAAATCCTACCATTTGGTAAAGTATGATTGTTTAATCACACCTTTGCGCTTACGACGGCATAGATATTTTGGCCTCTATGCCATTATAGCATAAAAACATTCATGTTTGGAATTACCTTTTGAAACTTTTTTATTTCGTTCCCGTTTTGACCTACGGTCTTAGTAGATTTATGAGCCTTTCTATTCAACAATGTTCATTATGTCATGAAAAAACATCTGTCCTGTTGGACGTTGGCATTGATTAATCAAATCAGCAGTATTGGCCTCATCTCTGTAGTCGTAGGTTCGATCCCCGGCTGCGCACCAATGGAATTTCTATGTGCACATTTAACATTTGCTCGAAGGGTGAAGGAAAACATCGTGAGGAAAACCGGCTTGCCATAGACTCAAAAAGTCGAGGGCGTGCGTCAGGCATAGAAGGCTGATCACCTAGTTGCACATTAGATTAACAAATGATCACGAAACTGACACAGAAATCTGAGGCCCAAACCTCAAAAGGTCGTAGTGCCATTGATGTTTTTTAAATAAAAGGTCGTCGGCCCGTAGTAAGCAATCTGCTATACGTACACTTTATGCTTTCTATAAATACATTTCAAGAAGTTCTACCAAAAAGCTACACAAATTTGACAGAAACAATAAAGTACACCCGTGAGTCTTTGGAGGTTCCATTTTGTGTTTATTCTATGTTCATATTATAACTTATTCAATATTTCCAAATTGGGCGCGCAACGATGTAATGGAAGCGAAAAAAAACCGGAGCCCAATGCAAATGGATTTGAGAGGTTATTATTTATTTAATCCTTACTTACGGCGAACTGGAAAAATGTATCTAATTGGTTATGACAGTCGGTTTATAAGAAGGGTAAGACGGAATTACTAAGTTATTTTTACTGTTTATTTTAGCGGTTTGCTTAACATAATTCCTTGTTCAGGTTGATTAAACATAAAGGTTATATCAGAAAACAAAAATACAGTTTGGGGCCAATATATTATATATTATAACATATCTGTCTATGACTGAAGTCAACTAAAAATATTATCAAAATATTATAGGGTTAAGTTTTTTTTTATAAAATTAACAGAACGCTTTTTCCATTCCATTCACTTTCTAAGTACATTTTTTAATTATTATGATCGCTGATAGTATATGATTTTTTGGGATGGTGTATATATGTAAAATGCTTATTACGTTACAATTAGAAACATTTCAGCATCGTTTAGGCCTACCTCACAGTATCGCCAAGATTCGAGACGTCCGAACACCAAAATATATCACTTCATTGACAATAGATACAATTATGAAAATATTCATCAAAAATACCCTAAAAATGGGCCCCGAATTCGCCATATGACTATCTTGTCAGTCCGACCATTTATCATAGAGGATGTGACAAGTGAATTTATATAAAAAAACAAACAGGGCACCACTAGTAGATGATAACAATTTAGCTCTTCGTTTAACGTTTTAAATATAGAGTAGGCAACAACAGAGGCTCACTTATTGTTAGACGTTATTTAATTGTATAGTGTACATATTAAGGATATGTACTATATTATCAACATTTCATACTAACACTGAAACTGTGTGGGGTAGAATTATGGGGTCTCTTTGCATCTTCTACTGCATATACCATGGAGAATGTTCATGAGATGAGTTGTTCGGACAACTGCAGCTGGGTTTTTTTTATCGGACAACGAGGCACAATACAAAATACTATGCGTATCATCTCGACATCCGTCGATCCCAAGTGTGAGTTTTAGGGCAGTTTTTGCTACCAGTATGTGGAACCAGCTGCCCACTGATGTATTTGCGAACCAATCCGAATTAAGGTATTTCAAGAAAAGAATATAATACTAGAATGTTCGCCGGGCGGGAGACATACATATTTGCAAACAATATTGGGGTTTGTACTATAATTTCTAATCGTACTTTGAAACGTTTAACGGATTCTGGTAATTGTATAGTTTTTTTTGATAATTTTAGTTTAGGCGTAAGTATAAATAAATAAAAATTAATAACAGGAAGGCTCTTGTCAACAATGTACTACTACTGGACTTGAATATAATATTACACATAGCAACATATAATATTTATATTATAGAAAAGACTAGCCTTCCCCGTATTATATTGTGTGTCGTCGGCCTCTGTGTGGCAATACTCTGAGCACAAAGCATAAAGCAGGGGTGATTGCGAGGGTCCTAAACAATAGGTAGATGGCAATTTGATATTCCAGCCACATTTTTAATAAGCGCTAGTAATGGCTCGAGTGGCCCACTCTTTATAGCTTTTAAAGGCCATGCTATTCAGATGGTCACTTGTATTATTAGACATAAAAAAACCAATCTGAACACAATACGTATGTATAAATAGAAAGTGTTAATTTATTTTTAGTGCAACCTAAAATGTTTTAACTATCAACCAAAAAGCTTTAACTAAGATTTTACTTAATACTGGATTAATGTAATAAATCCCAATGAGGAGTGGATAACTCCCGGGAGTTATTGGGAAACGAAACAGAGGAAGAAGCCGGAGATATTGGAGGAGGCCATCACTTGCGGAAGGGTTCTTGCAAAATTGTTAAGAAGTAAATGTAAATTAGATTAAAAAAACAATAATAATTAAAAATTATATATACATATGTATATAATATAGGTATAAATATATATAATAGGATTAAGTTTACTTTCTTCCTTCGCAAGAAATGTGAACCCTTTTGGATTTTTTATATATGTATTTTTTTTTTCAAATATTATTTACATATTACTCTAAAACCTACGCATATAAACACTATACGCTTTATTGACAACTCGTGCCCTTAAGAAACATTATCATAACTGTATTATACACAAGGTGCATATTTTATGAACATAGTAACGAAGTATTGTACCACATCTGTTCGAATATTAGATCTGAGTGGCTTTTTGTGTTTTTTGACATTGATGTGTTGTTTAATGTGTTTTGGAGCTGTAGATACCAACTGTCTTCGTAACTAGGGATTACAATATTGCATTTTAACCAAGTGTAATGTTAGAGGTTCAAACCCCGGCTGGAGAAATAGACTATCTTTTTATGTGCCCATTTAATGCGTTCGTAACTTGGTCGTGAGGTAACGGGCATGTTTAGACCAAAAACTTCGGCGTGCTGGTAGAAATTGTTTGGATATTCGATACTCCAGAATAATAAGAGTTGTAACTCCAACTCCTTTGTTTGTAATAAATAATATGTCTATGTCTAACTTCAATTAACTTTTAGTATTCATTCCAAGGTTATGTCATCTTTAGAGGTCTCTATATCGAAATATCTATATCGAAATTTCATACAAAGTCGAAAGATATGAAAGCACAGTTGTTTGATAAAAAAAATTTGTTGTAATAAAATTAGTTTCATTCATTCCTCACATGGTGGAATGAAAGAGTCACATTTGGTATGGAAATTATAGAATCAATGTAATAAGTATAGAGATATACACTTAATAATTGTAAAAAAATAGTATTATTATTATATCGCACATTATTTATAGTCTCCGAGAAATATATTGTAGTTTCTTGAATTTTCTATACTCGTAAAATTTATGTTTAATTATTGCTGTGGGCACTACCTATAACTAACGCCAGAGGAACCTATTTGTGATGTATAAAGGTTATATGATTTTTAAGAACATACTTAGAGAATTACACGCTATACACAGGTAGTGTTGCAAGATTTTCATTTGCAAATACCATTTATATGGAATAGACTTTATTATATTTTTTAAAATCCTAGAACTATATTCGATGGGATGCCGAACCACCTGGTGTGGCAGGCTGCAAATCTATTTCATTTCTAATTCTTTTTAATCTTGTTGAACGTTGGCAATACATTGAGTGTGGTGTGTCATTAACTGGGACATGGAAGCTTTTGTCAAAGTCACGTTAGTTTTCTTCTAATTCCTACCTGGATGCCTCATAAGTTGGAAAATCCTGCATGAGCACCACAAACTAGAGAGAAGAGAGAGAAGCTTCACAAACTATGTTAAAATTAGCAATGTCTAGATTATTCCAAAGAAATACCTAAGTAATTAGTTTACTGTCAGTACAATTAAAGTTTACACAGATGTTTGGAAGTTTAGTACAAACTTGACCAAACACTGTGGCATCGCTTAATTAGTGTTTCCGTTAACTTGTTCAACTTAGCAGACCTAATTAAGATCCTTGTGAGACGAAACCAAAGCCTTACCGGAAATAAGAAAGACTGTAGGTGCCCCTATATAACTGAAATCTATTTTTTATAAACTTTGAAACTAAAATACATAACTCTTATTCTATACTATAAAACTACAGATCAAATATCAGTTAGTAATCATAACAATCGAATATACTGTATATAAAATTTTCTTAAACTACACAGTAATAATAAAAATATTTTGATGTAAAAAAGAAAATTAAAACAAATTTAAAAAATTTGGACTCCGTGGCAGTTGTATCTTCAATGCTGGCAGCAATTCCTCGCTGTATTGCGATACTTACTCGTTGAGCCAGGAAAACACAGCTCTGGGGTCACCGGTACTATTTACCAAGCGCCAACTTAACTCTTTCGTCGTCGTCTTCGTAAGAATTAAAAGTAATTTTAAAGAATATAAAGAAACGAGGTATGTATTCAGGAGGTTTTAAGAAAAAACTGAATCAACGCTCTTTGGCACTTATAACTTTATGTACATGCCAATCTTAATCTGCAACCTCAAGTAAACTTAACACGAAACTAACCCGTCAGTTACTCAAGTAATTAGCGATGCGTGTCTTAATATCCGGGCAGTGCATCACTGAGGTCGTGATAATTAAATGCGAATCTCAAGACAATACCTGAGATTTTCAGGCTGTTACACACTGGATGATTGTAGAGAAAGGTGGTTCAGATTTTTTTGGGAAAATTGCGCATAATTGCGAGATGGTTATGGGGGAATCGCTATTGTGCATACCTACTCATAGCGCCACCAACAATCAATCAAGGGATCAATATATATATTCTTAGGCTATATCGATATACATAATACTTATACGTAATAATATATCAATGCGGAAACCAGCACCTTATCCGCTTAGTTTGTGAAGATACTTGACACTGCAGCTATGACGCAAAATCGAAAGAAGTTTTTAAAATATGCGTAAATAAATAAAATGTTTAAAAAAATTAAGTTTGTATGGCCTGTTTAGAAAAAAAAACAAAACTTACTTAACACGAACATCGCTAAATAATATAATTTTCTATATAAAAATGAAAATCACCTAATGTGCATTCTCACACATCCATCCCGGTGTAAACTAGCGGAAGTTATAATTTATGGATTTAGTTCCGGAGCTTGTCTCAAGAGGGAGCTAGTGAGACGGTAACGAAACACCTGATATTTAATGCATACTGTCTGAGATCGCCTTAAAACTACGCATAAGAATTTCATTCCTGTATAGACTTTTACTAGAGATTATAGACTAGCTTGTTTATTTCAATACGAAAATATCATATTTTTAATATTAATTTGAAATACATGCTAAGAATCTCCAAATTAGCTTTTGCGGTTTATCGCTTTCAGGATTTTTTAGACAAAATACCTCGTTTTTGGTACATTATTTAATATTTAGTACTCAAATTGATTAACTTATTTTATGTAAATATATCTAGGTTCGTTTGTTTCATTCCCATTTATACTTTGAAATAAATATTAACTTATTAGGAGAAATCTTTGCGCCATCTTTTGATTATTAAGTAAATCGCGTAGGTCTATCACGGCTTACGTTAACGCTAAGCTATTATTGACTACAAGCCTCACAAATCTTCACATAGGTGGCGCTGTTATAAAAATTGTTTTATTCCATAATTTTAATTACATTTTCACACATAAAACAACTCTTTAAAAATATTATATAAAATATTAAATCGCTAATATTATATAGGGTATAAGATGAGTTTTTAACAAATGGTACATTATGCCCCGACGTATAATAGGATATACTAGTGTAGACTCCAGGATGCACTCCGCAGATTCCACCCCAAGATACGATGCCAGCTAAAACACCTCGACAAACGAGTGGTCCGCCTGAATCCCCCTATAAAATAGAAGTTATATTGAATACGTTTTAAAAATAACATAGTTACTAGCTATGTTCCGCAGTTGTTTTTTTTAGTTGTATTGGGCTTTCATACACTAGCGCTGTTATGACTGAGTTGTTTGACAGTTGCTGTGTTTATTCTCAATATTTCTATCTAGATCTCTATTCGAGCATTTCCTTTATACTTGGATCTATATCTAGATTATTTCCGATAGATATTATTAATAATTAGCAAGCAGCTTTCACACGCGTGCTTGCTGAAATCTGGGATTTTCATGTGTTTTTCCTTTACCGAATGAGCAAGTTTTCTTTGCGTGAAAGCAAATCTATTGGTATGTAGCCGGATTCGACGGCAGCCTCACGTTGGTCAATTATTGATATTTAAACAAAATACGCAGGTGTCGTATTGATACCCACAGCCCACAGGATTGAGAATCGACCTACCACGATTGAATCTGTTTGGAAATAAAATGGAAAATAACCTGGCAAGAATCCTTTCCTTGTGCCCCTGCGCACAAAACGGAGAGATGCAAATATCGTGAACTATAGAACCATTCACAATATATCTTCGATAGTATAGGTACGCAAACCATTTCAAGCTTGCGGGCGGGTTTATTCTGCAAATCAAAGGTTCATTTAAAAGTATGTTAGTAAATTATTTCAGAATATACTGATTAATTTATTACCCAAACTTTACAGTGATGGATTAAGGATGTATTAAACTATTGTCTCTAGTGAGGCGGAGACACCGACAACCCATCTGTTTGCCCAACAACTTTGTAACTTTTAGCAATGGGCTCCTCCATTTACAAATGATATGTCTGGGTAAAGTGACCATTTATTGACTTGACTCAAAACGGGACATTGATTTAATTTAGGTCAAATAATAAGTAGTCAATGACAAAAACGCCCTCTTTAAAGTTATTTAATTCTAATTATTTTTTATTTTTAAGCAAAAAAAACGCTGTCTCTGCGTAGAACGATATTTAAAAAAAGTTAATCAGCTAAGTTACGTATCAAAAAATGTTTAGTAATATATATATTTATCAGAACAAAAAAATTGTTTAAGTTGTGACGATTTGAAATATGAAACTCTTGGCACGTATTTTTATATTCTGCTGCTCAAATTGTCTCATGTTTTCTGAAAATGGGACAATTTTGCGTCCCACAGTTCGTTTCGGGACACCTGGACTCGTAATTGGAAAAAGGGTTCCGTTCAAAACGTTACGTCTGATCACGTTATTTATCTGTCGAAGAGGGAATTACACTTTCTGCAATTTCGCTCTATTCACCCTCAAACTACGTGTAAGCTGAGAGTGTTGGATTCGATTACTGGTTGGGGGCAGTTTACTGTTTTCCTCTAAAATATTGAAGTTCACTACACCGAAAGTACAATGACAAGACATCGTCAAAATTTGTTGCAGACTACTATCTGTAAAACGTTTACCAAAATCTCTTTGATTTCTATGAAATGCAAAAAAAATAATCGGTCCCCAAACTTGCCGTCCCAAAATGGCTGCAGCCTACTCAAACTGCTGTTAAATCCACTACTGAGGCTTTAGGTTCAGGGCTCAAGCTTACAACTAACAAGGCACTTTTTATATTCATTTGTATGTACAGGTATAATATATTAATAGTATTCTTTTGAGTAATATAGTATTTAACACACTCTCCCACACACACAAATACACCTCTCACAGGGAGAACACTTCACACCATAAACACACTTCACACAAATTATAACATATAAGTTTCGCTAATGGGTCATGTACTTGATGCTAGAGTTTTTGTCTAATATATTTAAGGGATTAGGCGATGTATGCTGAAATACAAGTTCACACCTAGTTCAGCGTCAGATAAACCTGACTAATTTTGTTTATATAACTAGCGCAATTAGATATAAGTTTTTCCTGTGAAACAAGCTTGAAATAAATTATTAATATTATTTTACGTCATCACGAATATTATAGTAATTTCATTAATTAGGATCTAATTACTTATATATACCTACTATAAAGTAATTAACCACACCTCTTCTTTCAATCCAAAACCCGAAACCAGACATAAATCATTTGCTTGTAATTTGTCTTCATTTGCTGAATATAAACGAATTGGGTGAACTGTTTCTGTTACGATGAAGTCTTTCGATACCTTTAGAAAATCATTCAATATTAGTTACAGCAGCAAACAGTAAATTAAAATATTTTATTCACAAACGGACTGTAGTCCATAATTAAAATAAATCTCATTTTACTTTTTAAAAAAACAGTAATATGCATAGAACAGAACTGACAGATAATACTACTGACAGAAAGAAAACAGAATTGACGCAAAAAAACGGATTTGTCGCGTTAAAAGGTAGTTCTTCCCTATTTATAAAAACTAAATCAGTTTTATTGCATACAAGTACTCTTCCCCATCTTTCAAACAAATTTTGTTAACGCCCATGAAAACACAATAGACAGACACAAGATTTAAAAAAATAACTAAATTAAAATCTTTAGATTTATATACAAGAGAAACAGCTAGAAACTAATAAGAAATGTCTTAAAAACGTATTCCTTTACCTCAGTATACTCTTACCTGCAATATAGCAATATCATGTTTTAAATACGTGTGATTATAGTGTTCATGTTTATAAAAATGTTGTATTCGCCTCCAGTGCTCATGCGCAGGTTTGAATAGAATTATCAATGCAGACTTATCTATTGTCCCAGCAACCACTCTGACGGTATTGAGATTTTTCATAGTTCCTTTACTGAAATTTTAAAAATAACGCCTAGAGCGACTCTATGGATATAGAAATGGCTACCAGCTATCGAGGCGGTGCAAAAAACCTAGAGTTATTTCAGCCCGTGCGGTAATGAAACATGGCAAAAGGGAACAAACATTCTCCATCCCGAAAGTAATTTTTGGATTGATTATAAAAGTAATACGATAAAAGTGATTTTCAACTGAAATAAGAAACTCTAAATGTTGTTTCTTAAAAAAAACATTTTTGCAGGACATTTGAGTTTTACTCTCTTATATATACGATATACATTTATATTTCTCACTCTGAAAATATAAAGCAATGCGCCGCAGTTAGTACATGTCTCAGTGTAATTAAAGATCCACCACAAAAAGACGACCATGACACACCATACCAATTCTGTTGCCTAAGAGCAACCTGTAAAATATTAAAAAGTTTTGATACATTCGTATGTATATATACTTCATGCTAATTCATCCAGGCAATTCATTTAACTCGTATGCCTATGTATAACAGCGCCGTTTAATTAAACGGCTAGGCTGTTAATTGAACAGCTGATTAGACTGTGACATACGCACGGCAAAGGGCAAATGTGAATAAATAAAATATGTTTTTTATGTTCTCTTAAAAATGGTAAGCGTAAGCAAAGTATTATAATTAAGGAGTATAGCGTAAAAATATTTCATTACACAAGTAGCCTTAAATACCGACATTTACCTAATATTGAATATTCATAGTACAATAAATCAATAATGTAGTAATTAACACTATAACCTGCCTGGTATGGAATTTGTGTAATATCTGCTTCGACACCGCCAAGTATTTTTAACGGGCATATATCTAAAAAGGATTTATATGCCGCGTTTTCTCTTAATATTTCCTGGAAACAACGTACATTATAATTTGATTAATTAGAAGTACAACGAAGAATAGATGATGTCCGATAACCAATGGGGCATGAAGGGATGATACGTCTCACTCCAGAAGAGATCTCGGCGATCAGAGACAAGTCTTATGACTAGTAAAAATATTATTAGAGGCTCCGCCAGTCCTCTCGCGCATTTCCGTAACAAGAAAAAATTAGATAAGAACATACCCTAATCATAACAATATAATAAGGTGCCGCTTCATAAGCGTTGGGAACATTAGAGAATTTCTTTTAAAGGCGAGTTTTAGAAAATAATTTTTCATCAGTCATCACCTTTATAAATCTGGCTTTTCTCAAAGTTTTCTTGCTTTGATAAATCGCATTATCACATAAACTTATTCTTTATTACTAATTCACGAATTTTGTACGTTATTTGGGTTTATGAACTGAACTAATAATGTAAGAAAAAACCCTTTACCGTAAAATCAAGTTCAGGAGATGCCGTCCGTCTTTCGCCTACATCTTTGGTACGTCCTACTGCATATAAAGAGATAATAATATGTAAATGTATAACGCTGTGATATAATTTCATGGAATTTTAATTTACTTTTGATATCCATTAGAACTAGATTCCGTAATATTAGATGACAGAATATTACGGAATTTGACATTTTGTCAAAATGTTTTTTATTTCACTGGAGCCAATAGACTTTATTTACACTATGAAAAATTATACCCCAGTATATTTTTTACACTTATTTCTATCAAAGAAAAATTATCAATTAAGATGCAAAGACCGATATAAGTTCACAATTCTCCAATTCTTGGTCGGATTTAGTTACAGTAACAATTATACTAATAAATACTATTTAATTCGTTCTTAGAGTTTATTCCAAAGAGCAGGTATATTGATTTATTATGAGGATTTTTTTAATAACATGTATGAGATTCCGATGTCCAGGAGTGATTTAAGAGAGCGGAATCCGCTGTCAGAATTTGTAGAGTGAGTTACAGAATCGACAGGCAGGCCTGCTTAGAACCATAGAAGGTATTACGTAACCCACCAATAGCGAGGCCCACATAACGCCAATGATCCAAGAAGTCGGCAGCATGCGCAACGCATGTCCTCAAAAAAAAGGCAGCCACAGAAAAAACTGGGAACTACTGAAGTCATTTCTAATCTGTCAGTAATATAGTTTGTTTCATAATGTCATTGAGCTTTTTATTTTTATCAATGTTCAAAGTTTATATTTTATTATTTATTGCAACGCATTTTGTTAACACAATGGAAGTAGAGAGAGAATTTTACAACGATTATATAGTTCCGCGTGTTGTCAATGGTTATGCAGCAAAACTTGGAGATGTTCCATATCAGGTAAACCATTTATTTTGACAGATTGGAAAACAGAAACCTCCTAAAAAATCTAATCTTTTATTATACCATTTCCATTTATTTGAAGGCTCGCTGTGAACGCCCTTTGCCCCATATTATAGGACATTAAATCATTTCTCTCAATCAAATTGTTTCGCGCTGAAAATAGAGCTAAATAATTTTCACGGAAATAGAATCAACAATCGCCAGGGAGTAATCTAATATTCTATTATTATTTGATACAATTCTAACAGATGGCGCTGTGTTAAAAGTACGACCGTTTCACATAAGCTATCTACCTTTCACATAAGTTCTCCTACCGTATGTAATATAACAAAAACCTTAGCAACAGCAACGCTTAGCCGAGTCTGCTAATTGTACATATATATCGGCACCCTATGTCACGAAACGAATATTATTGACTGTATATCAAGACATAACTTATATATTTAAATGTTCTAGGTGGCTTTTAAAATGAAGACCCCGCGTCGCAAGCTCTGTATGACGTTTTGTGGTGGAGTGATCATTTCCCCAACCAAACTGCTCTCAGCCGCCCATTGTTTCGCTGAGAGTCCTAGCATTTGTCAGAAAATATGTGGCAATCAGGGGTAGGTATTGGAATATATATACGTTGAACCTAATCGCATAGTTACACATCTGTACAGATATATACATATATCTACAAAAGTTAAAAAATAGTTTTAAGCAATCCACGTTTACTAATATAATTTATAGTAAATCTAAAGTCTAGATTATTTATATTACACTATTTAGTATTTATAACTTAATAGTATTATAAATGTATGTAAATCAGGTCAAATTAGATTGGATCACCTTTGTTAGTTATTGCGTTAATTTTCCTAAAATGTTGCACTAATAGTCGCTTTCTGCTGACAGTAGGTATGTCGTAGATACAGATGTTAAATAGAAACTTCTTTGTAACATCTATGTATAAGGGCCTGTTTCATAATGTAACAAATAGCTATGCAAGACATAAATTATTCGAAAGATAAAAGTTCCAAATAAGAAACTTCGCGTTTGATGACGAATAGCGCTATCTGACAGTCGTGAAACGCAAAAATACTGTTTATCCTACCAATGACTAATAAATAGCTTATTTGGAACTATCCGGACATTGTGAAACAGACCCTTAATCTTACAGCTTTTACGGTAGCGAAATATTATTTCTCCTACAATTTAACAAAATAATAATAATTACAAACAAAGGGTTGCCTACAGTCGCCTTAATAGTTATTGAGATCTATTTCCTCACTTTCGGGCAATAAAGAACGCATTTATCGAATAATAATAATAATTATTTATTTATATTTCTCCCATATAACATTTACAACAATAAATAAGATTACAGTTGTGACGGTATTGGGAGACTGGTTTCGAAACTAGGTAAGAACCTGTGATATGGATAACCAGGCTTCCATTCCATAGCAAAGTCATATTGAGTAGTAACAAAAAGTACATACATAAAATGGGAAGGCAAACAAATTTAACGTTTTAATGAGGAAAAAAAACAAAACAAAGCAGTCAACTAGTTAGAAGTTAGTAGAAATAAACTTGTATGAATGTTTGTAAGGGTGTGTGTGAATATGTGTCAGGCACATGCCTGAGAAGATATGGGATTATTTTCTTACATCCGGTAGATTTTCCGTTTGGCCATAGTTCAAAGTAAGTAAAAATTTATGAACTATTTGCTTCACACATTTTTTTGTTTTGGGATATATAATTAGAATAACTGGACGTACGAACTACTTAATTTAAGAGAGGTAAAGAGATAGATAGATTTGTATTAATGAAATTAATATAATATTAATAAAAATATATTAAGAAGTGTCGCATAACACTTTAACATAAATATCAAATACTAAACATTGTTATCGCGTTATAGACTTGCAGAACGCCGTCTGTTTCTTAATAAATCAATTAAGACATATTAGTTTTTTAGAAGAAATACGTAGATTGTTAAATGCTTTCAGGTGAATTTGAAATTTCATGTCAATTAAATTATTGCCAAACCTATAATTATAGTTTATAATTTAAATTTTGCCATAGACCAAAAAAAACGCTAAGCCACACGTACGCTGTGGCGGGTAACTTGAGAAATTACGATGCCTACAGCGAAGATTCAGCTGGAAATGGTCAGTGGAGGACTCTGAAGACCGTAATATATCCAAGAACTTACAAGTTCCCAAAAGACGACATAGCAATTCTGGTTAGTTAATTCTTACCAACTTAGTTCTTTTGAGGCTGGCTATGACAAGCCTGTGCTTATATTGGCTTTTCTATTGTAATTGATTATTTCTTTATAGGAAAGTAGGTTTTAAGGAATTAAATATTATGACCCTATCAGCTTACTCTTGAAGCATTGTTGTATGATTTTAAAGCATACGTCCTTTCACCAGTATAGTATTATAACTAAGCGACCAACCAGGCTACAGAAGATAAATTTTTAGAATTATTTTTTTTAAAGTATTTTTAACTATGTATACTATATAGTAGTGTTATCCGAAGTGGGGTCCACGCCCCTCAGGTCAGGTCAGGTAGCATCACTGACTGTGTTTTATGGTTTAAGTTTTCCTAGTAGCTTTACTGACTGTATTTTTTTTACAGTACACTATTTAATTTGTATTTTTTATTTGGACTGTATTTTGATTTACAGTACACTTTCAAACCCTTTCATTTCAACAATAACGTGGGTTCGATTCCAATAGCGAAGAGATATATCGACTACCGTGGCAAGTGCCTGGTTTCCGGATATGGGCGTACGTCAAGACAAGTTAGTTTATATTGACGCTTACCAGCACTGGTAACTCTATAAGTTCCAATAGAGATAGCGATTCCGACGTTTTACTATGCAATTGTAATTTGCCAGCCCTCTGGTATTGAGTGTCCACGGGCGGTATCTCATACCATCAGATGAGCTTCCCGCAGCTTCCTGTCTGTTTTCCCCAGTTCTTTAAAAAAACCAAACAATAGGATAGCGTAGAAGAAAAGCTCATTATTGCTATTGGAATAGCTGTCAGTTTTCCTGTTGGAAGTGACAAAGAATGAGGGTAAGAGAGTTTTAGTTTGAGAAATAAGGTATCTTCAATGGTGAGCAGCCCTAGTGTTTTCCAAGAAGTCAGGTTCTTTGTGCCTAGGGGATATCTGCGTCACGATAGTAACTGTAAACATAGGAAATATATAAATCTTACTCCACGATTCTACTCGATTCTTTCTAGGGGACCTCAAGTAAACTTCTCCTCGCACACTTGCACCTTCTGCCAAATACGCAATGCGGCCGAAGATTTCGGAAGAATATGAGAAAGTTTGTTTGCACAGACACTGTTGTCAACGACGTTGGAAAGGTTAGGATTTCACCCATTACTTAGTTTTTCATTTATTTCTTTTGTTTTATATAACTTGATGTTAACTAATAAGATACTACTATAATTCTACTTTTATAGAAACCGATTATTTCGTAGCCTTTTTTATGTTTGATTAATATTCTTATTCTTTTAATACGAATTACTTCAACTAATCATTCAAGGCAGAGTGGTAGGTAGTAGGAGACCTTTTGTAGCACGTACATTTTGGTTAAAGAATCGGCAAAGCACCAAGTCGTTGTTCAGAACAAAATCCAAAGCAAAATTATATCAGACATTATATGAATCAATAACATGTTGCAACATAACAATATTCATTGTTATGCGGATGATAGCAGTCGGGGATACGCGCTTCACTGGCCATGCAGAATACCTATAGATTCTTAAAAGGCTGGCAACGCACTTGCGCGCCTCCTGCCATTAAGTCCATGGGCGGCACATCCGTTTGCCGCCTGATCTATAAAAAACAATGAAAAAATTATCTTTTTATAATTTTTTTATTTAAAAATTTTATATTATTCGATTTTAATTTAAGGATTTTTCTTAACTAAATCTTTGATGAATGCAAATTGATTACAGTTTAATTGATTTAACTTTTTCTTGAAGTGTCGTGATGTGTTCAAATATACTACCTACACTTTTTAGGGAGATTCGGGCGGACCTCTTGTGTGCAGTAAAACTGGGGACCCCAACGAAGGACCCAATGGAGTGTTGGTTGGAATTGTCAGCGGAAATCAACGACGCGCCGCATCATTTTTTACGCGTGTCTCATACTTCGCTAGATATATTGAAAGAAACAAAGCAACTTTGGCACAGCCTATCTATATATTATATACAACATTTTTGATACTTTGATTTTGTTTTATTTCTGTAGGCATAATTAATTAAAATATGCGCAATAAATCCAAATAATACGCAAATTAAATCCGGAGATTAAAACCTAAAATATTTTTATATAACTATCTACCATCAATAAATACACATTGTAAAAATTAAGCTACCTGTGATATGTGCAATCGTGCATGATTTAAAAAAAATATAACTTCCACGCGTTGTACATATATATGTATAGTAATCCCCCTTATCACACGGTTCAGGTCTACCGCGAAATCGCGTTGTCGGAGTGTTCTCGTAAAACCGTTTTTGTGAATAATTAAAAAATTATAAAACATGAATTTTTAAAGTGATTCAGTTTAATTGTATAAAAACACAATTAAAACCGGTGCAAAGGTACGCAAAACTATAACATGAGCAATCTCCGCGGTGTCTTCCCTCTATAAGAGGGGAAATACCGCGTTATTGGGGGGATTAATGTACTTACAAAAATAGCTTTGCTCGCATCTTTCTAAATTGTATTATTATTAAAATAATATTAAAAAAGGAAACTTCGAATATAGTAAAATTACTGATAATATTTTACTGACAAAACATAATACATATAACAATTATATTTGTGTTGAATTTCAAAGTTGAGGATGTATCCGTCACCCATTTGTGAAAGATACCGGTGCGGACATGCAGGCTGGGAAGGTTTCGATTGATGAGTGACGTCACACCAACCAGTACACCCTTCTTTTCGTCTTCAGCTGGGTCCCCAGTACCAAAGCAGACGAGTCCACCACCTTCTGCTTCCTATAATCCATAATATTTATTTAAGGGTGGTTAAAAACTCGCGTATTTTTCTGCGCGTTTAAAAAATCTGGCATATTTCGGCGTGTTTGCTCGAACCGCTTTTGGCGTCGTGTCAGTATCAACATCGGTTCTGATGAAGGAGCAGTTCTATTTGCCGTTCTATAGTCTGTAACCGTCCTAAATATACGAGCCAAGGCTTTACATTTCGCTAACTCAGGCTTTCTTAGTTTTATAAGCGACTTCCTAAATCGTAGGAGTTGCGCTCCGAGAGTACATATAGCCATATCTAGGCAATTTCTTTGACTGTTAAATTGATTTCGGTCATATTCTATTGTTATACGCGAGTGGTTAATATAGAGTAAACCAAAAATCTTCTGTTATTATTTTAATGCACCACGATGACCAAGGAGCCATATGTATGTCGAAAGAAATTTTTGCCATATATAACATTAAGTCGAGCAAAAAAGCATTACGACCGTTATTTTTTTTTTTGAAACAGTCCAGACTAGTAGACTAGACAACTAGAATCTAGTAACTAAGCAGGTATTGTACGTATTAACTGCAATTAACTCCCCCCTCCCCCGCTTTTGTCAGCAAAAGTAAGCCGAGCTCTCTAATAACCTAATTTTGACGTAATCATCAAATAAAAAAATGAAAGACCCCTCCCCCATGGTACTTACGTACTACTACAGCTTTTTAAACGAATTAAAAAAAAACTTAGCAAACGAATTCGAATTTATTACTTGTGAGGAACATTGCGTTTTCATGCGATGACTAAGTCTTAATTAAAAACAAAAGATTTTTAATATTTATATCGTCACTATAAGATGTTGTTGGGTAAGCTACGTAAGAACTAAGAAGGTCTCTTAAGTGGGTGAGGTCACTGACATGGATCTCAACGTTTTACTTGGTTTTGCGGTAGATGAACTGAGTTGCTACATTTTTGTTTACAAATTATGTTTCTTGATGACAACATATATTGATTTAACTGTACTCATTAAATTGAGATTTCTTCTTACTGTGGCTGCCAGTGGTCCATCGTATTCAGTGCAATAATATTGCCAACAACTTCTCAATAACTGACGTTCACACGAACGTTGATTGTGCACTTTTAAATCGACAGTAAAAAGGCTCTTGTCCATTGACCAACTCTGAAAACGATATATTATTTTCTAGATTTGAATCACTGTGATTATCTTAGTCATGATGTGTTTATTTTTAATCACATTTATATCTCTTCCCATTTCCATTTCTTATTAATAAACATTCTTCTGAAATACTACTACTTGACACAAATTAAAATTGAGGATATATTAATACTGAAAATATACATGGCTGCGTTCACACAATATATATAAATTATCGATGCGTTTACTAAAATGACTTACTTGCTATCGGATACATTCTTTGCGTTTTTTATAATTTAAAAAAATATACATATATGCTTTTAGTAGCTCACTTTCAAAATGAGATATTGTTACACACCAAATAGGCCAGTTTTTGTAATTTATTTTCCCGGTAAATTCAAGATTCAAAACATGATATTGCTAGCAGAGCTGATTTTACACCATATATGAAATGTATGTATACATAAAATATTATATTTTATAACCTTACTTTTGTAGTCTTAAGAAGAACACCCATACAAACTCCATCGAAATTATAATTTTTTTGAGAAAACGGAATCTTGTTGACAAACTGATTTAATTCCCACTTCTTATTCACCTCCTAGAAACACGATATGCTAACATTAAAACATATAATTAACATTTACCAGAAAAACATATTTCAACTTACAACGACAGCTAAATTATACGCTGGAAATCTGAAGAATCGTTGCGTATAGATATATTTTGGATTCCTCCATTGCTGTACATCATGAGAAAGAGGCTGCTGAGCTATGGTGTGGAGTATACCACCAACAACACGTATTTTGTCTAGGCTTCGCTTTAACCTGTAGCATAGAAGATATTACACGGTCTATAGTTTTATATACTCTATGTTAGACGTCCACGTCTCTCCTGAAAGGGTAGAATTCAGCAACGAGACCTTCTTCTTTCAAAATCCAATACATATTGTAAAAAAATAAAATATTATCCATATAGATATAATCTTTATTGTAGGTATATATATATTCATACTCCGTACTCTGTACTTAATTAGTTGGAGGGCCACATATATTGCATTTTTATCTGAACTGTTATGAAAACGACGATTTATCGGCGTACAGACTAAAGAAGAAGTGTTTCCCAACGTGGGGCACATTTTCTTCTGAGGAGCAGTTGATTTGTCAAGAGGGGGCAATAGAAATTGGTTGGATATAACACAAAATGGACATATGAGACTGAAGCTAACCAAATCGAATATTAAATCTCTGTGCAGCCAATCAAGCGCGAAGACCTTACTAAATACATTATGTTTTGAAAATTAACTTACCGTGTCTCGTTAGAAATTCTTTATTGATTTCTTTCTAAATCTATCAATTAAGTTTCTTATCTTCTTATTTAATTTATTAATATTACAAAAGTTATGTATAAGAAGTTTAGAAAAGCTAATGTTGGGTATGGCATAAAAAAGGTTAGGAAAGAATGCAATATTGTATTATTAAGACCAGTTGTAGTCGACCATCCACGCGATGCGGCATCTTTATGGCCAAGCAACTAAACTACAAATGAGTCACTACTCACTATTACCTAAATAAGTTAGCATAACTAATTACGTCACGCACACAGTAAAGCAATCACGCATATAATAAAACCAAGTAAAAAAGGATTGATAATAACCTTTTTCTATTTGTATAAAAGCAATGTGCGGAAGTCAAAACTCTGTCGTCACTGACAATGCTTCCGGTACAGAAAGCTCGGTAATCCAGTTTCCATTTGTCATACAATCGGTAAATAAAAACCTGAAATAAAACAGATTTTTTTTAATATTCTTCCTGTTTCCGAGGATTATGTCTCGAAAATAAGAAATAAGTATATCTCTTTGTATAACATACTAAAATGGTTAAAGGTATGGTAGGTTTCTCGCCTACATTGAGAATTCTCGCCTATTCTTATCCCATACTTGCCGTCCCGAAACCTCCCCTTTTTTAGGCTAAAATCCTAGCTGAAGGATCCCTTGAAGTGGCTAATATCGAAATGGGTATGATCAGTAATCGGAAATACTTCTAAAGCGCAATTCGTACGGATGGTATCCGCAGATCGTAGGTGTGGATAGTCAATACCATATAGGTACCTACCGCTGCCGGCGCCGCGACATGGAGTGATTCTCAATTCTGTCGAACCTCGGAACCTCGGTTATTAACGTTTAACATATAAAGATATCAAATCAAATTACTTACATGGTGTGCCAACGTACCGAGCGTTATTTGTTTTGTATAGACCCCTGATGATTTTAAGAAGACGCTTGGAGCCTGAAAAACTTTTTGATTTCATTTATATCCAGGATGGAGTTAAACATAAAATAACCTAAAATTGGACACACGAAAGGATATTTTTTAATTTTAATAAGTTTAGATTCATCAACAGAACGCCACACAAGTAAAGAGCTTATTACACCACGCGATATTCAGACAGTCTTACTAAGATTTAGCCTAATGTAATAAGAGTTAGCCAGTTATCCTGTCTAATTAGACCGACCGAATGGGTTCGGCGGTGCTTACTTGCTTACTTGCTGAATATCGTGTAGTGTAATAAGCACTTAACCGTGATTTCGGTGGAAAAGGGAGAGAGCGATTGAGCGAATGAGAAAGGGAGATCGAGAAAAAATACACGCTATTGGTTGATGTATTCGTTTAGTATATTAGACCTTTAGATGGCAATTCTGTCGCATGACGTCTTGTGCAGTTAAGGCACATGTTTTATTAAGTTATATTATCATAAGCGTGTGAATATAAATATACAAATGCATGGAGTGATCATATACCGGTACATGATCATCTATTGGAGCTTTTACCTTTGTAATAACTACTTTAAAAATGTTTCATTTCTGACATGTGTTCTTTGCTCGCACGCAGTTTTTTGTAGAACAGGGGGAAAACGGGCAGTAGTTTCACCTGATGTTAAATGATACCGCCGCCCATGGACACAATGCCAGAGGCTCGCGAGTGCGTTGGCGTTTAGAGGAAAGATGAATGGTGTCGCGTTACTGTGTCTGCATGTCTATTAACAGGTTCAATTTGTATTTTAATAATGTATTTGTATTCAAATATATAGTCCAGATTGTATTAGATATATCCAAAAGCTGTACTTTACCTTTTCTATGGTAACATTTATTGAATTTACACAATTTAATCCAATCAATATTAAACTAAGATATATTGCGATCAAGTTATTTACACATACATATCTATATAAAACTATAATTATGAAAGATATATAAAAATATTTTTTGCATTATACGCGTGAGATTGACAGTCTTTGTCAGGATTATAACAGACTGCTAAAGAAGATTTCGAAATACAAGTTTTTACATCTTTAAATAGCTTCTATAATTTATGATTTAATTGTCAATACCCGTTAAAGTCTTTGCAAACGTACAATCTGAAGCTGAAGCACGACGCTTAGTTATTAGGTGAATAGAATAGAAATCTGTGAAAAAACACTGTGGAAACAAAAGAAGATTATGTAAACGAATTAGGTTAACTTAGATATTGCATTTGGTAGTAATATACTGCTTGCTGTTGCGTTATCTGAGGTCCAGTTACTCCTAATGGGAAGTTACATTTGTATGTCTGTTTCATATTTAACGGGTCAATGACTGGATTAATGTTTAGCAGGGCCTCGTACCTTCAGTTATACGCCTAGACTTTTACTACCTGGAATGTTAAATTACCACTTGTAATTATTATCTTCCTTGGCCTAAGATTATGCTGTTACATACAACTTAAGAGTATATTTTCTTAGGTAGCATAGTCACTGCTTGTCTTAA
The DNA here is from genome assembly GCF_905147795.1 of Pieris rapae. Classification (NCBI taxonomy): domain Eukaryota; kingdom Metazoa; phylum Arthropoda; class Insecta; order Lepidoptera; family Pieridae; genus Pieris; species Pieris rapae. The sequence continues at coordinate 1,412,135 of NC_059517.1, forward strand.
AAATTCGTGCCATGTACGTTTTAAGCACTCGCCCGATACCGCCTCTCCCGAATGCAGAACTCAAATTTAAATTTATAAAAATAAACATGCGGTCAGACCGGGAATCGAACCCGATACCTCTCACGTACCGAATAATTAATAAGACCACTAGGCTATGAGGCCCTTTAGAGCGTTACCTGTCCGTAACGGTATTTAACTTTTATACGAAATGTATCCTGTCAATTGTTAATAATAGACGTCGAACAAGAAAATGTTAATAAGACAAGCTATTTGCCGAGTACTTGTTTGGCTGGACGAGTTTTAATTTGGAAATTCGGTAATCCGAATAATGCAAGTATTGTATACGATTTTAGTAGATAATCATTTTTAATATCAGTTATAAGTTATAGCTTAATTTTAAGATTAAGTTGAGAGTTATTACGCAGTGACAAATACTGACTACTAACACATTTCCAGTGACTTAATTATTTTATTATCATATCACAATCTAAGAAAAATAGCTGACGGTTGAAAACTTTTACCATTAAAATGCTGTATTATCACTGAGCGTCGTTTTTCTGTTTTTATTTACAAAATATTTAAAAATGAATCTTCTAGCCGTATGAAAAAAAAAACTATTTCATTAATTATTCTATTATTCGATTTCAAATCGCAAATATAATGAGAAAATGTTACCTACGAAGTTTTTGTTGCTGCTTTGGTAAAATGACAGCGTTATAGATTTATCATATTTTAAGGAATAATTAGTTATTTTATTGATAATACATATATTTATATATCTTAATCAATAAGCAAAATAGAAAAATGATGCATCCCACAGGGTCAGGTAATGAAAGAATTCAAATCATTGTCATTGTCGATTGTTTTTTTTTTTATAGGACAGGAGGCAAAAGATCGTACAAGACGTCCAAAAGAGCTGTCATTACAGCTCATGGCCATCCATTTCAGTGGCTGCATTGCCATTTGCCGTCTTTTTTTATACAAAAACTCAAACTTTGTACTTCGTATCTTTCAGGGAGGGAGGGCCTTCATGTGGCGGCGTCCATGCGTCGGGTTGTCTCTCTCTCTAAAATATGGCGAGGGGGCCGATAGCTGGCCATGCTTCATACTCGTGAACGGGTGCTACTTGTGGTGACGGGTCGTACTTGAATTCGTGTATGCGGTGATATTATACTACGTATTTGCTTGTTGTTCTCACGAGTATGTAAGTGTGTGCTCCTATTTCACCATGCCTCCTGCTGATGAGGACAAATCTGTGTTTTTAATTTATTTTATTATTCTTTTTTACTCAAGATGTCATACGGAACATGGTGTAATGATTGCAGCTCCTTACAAACATTGCGTAAAAAAAATTTGGCGATTAAAAAGAGTGGCGGAGAGTTTATTGCCAGTGCTTCTCTTCCGTTCTACGCCCTTGATTTGAGAACTGGCAGTAAATGTGAAATTAGAATCATTTTATGTATATTTCTTTTCTTTTCTTGACGTTCATAAGTGTACATTATGTTACATATATGAATAAATTATTTTTGACTTGACTTCCTGCGTCTATTCTAGCTCGCTAGTTTGCAAAAGAAAATGACATATGAAGCGTGGAAGTTCCAGCGTTTCAACCATCAAATAGCAATTATTATGTACATAAATTGACAGAGAGTTCGCAAAAATACAAATACACGAAATCCACGCTGCACGCGTTTACTAAATAATGCTTTTAGGTGAATTTACTGATTATCCAGTTTGCATGTTCGCGGCACGTAGGTACAGTTAAATGGTGGCATTTCGAACTGGTTGCTTGCTTAGTTTGTTCACGACCAGCCGGCATGGAGCACGCATTGACGCTCATCGCAATCACGCGTAAGTACTTTTTACGAGCATTGAACCGTAACTGAATCGACTTTCACTAATATCTTTGTTAGTCAATACATAAAAGGGCCTACAACATTTGAACAACACAGATACGGTGTTTACAATATACTTATAGTAATAATAATAATAATGGATAAATATACAATTAAAACAAATTTTAAAGTTTGGTCCCTCTGTACCTTTAATGCCAGCATTTCTTGGCTATAAAATATAAACTTCTGTTTTGATATTGGTTAAAGGTTTAGGTCCTATAACAATTTTGAGATACTTAAAACTCATCAGTAATTTATTTATTCTCTGCTTTTTATGTACGAAACATTCTAAAATTCCCATATTAAAATGCCTTTTATTATATTAGTAAAGCTTATATTATGTATTAAAAATTCAGCAATCATATGGAGATTATTCCTAATTAGTAACGGTCGATTTAGAGCAACGAATGTCCTCTTATATTCTATGAACGATTGTGAATTTATGTCAAACTATATATATACTAAGATAGTAACCTAATACTGTGTTTTCTCATTTATAAAATTACGCGACGAGTCGAGACTTATGCCGCATTTACATTCAGCCGTAGTAAGCAGGGAAGTGGGCAGGACGTGTGTAAGCGCGATACTTACGACGGTATAAGAAATGAACTTAGAAATGCGTGCATACCTAAGATTCAGAAACGGGCAGCTCTAAGTCTGACTTCCGTACGTCAATTAACGGATTGTGACATAGTTCACGGTACGTTTGTAAATCTGATCTCAGTGTCAACTCTGAATGTTATTATCTCAATCAATCACAATCATCTATTAATTTCGGTAACATAATGTACACTTATGAACGTCAAAAAGAAATAAAATGCTTCTAAATTTACACATTACAACCACCCATTAGATATATGAATGATTTACAGTTGATTACTTTGTTTATATAAACCGCATACAAAAACGGTTCAATGAAATTACCTAACCGAAATGGAAGTAATTTTAATAACATACCACGATTTGTTACATATCCGTGCGATTTGCTAATACTTATATACAAATTGTTTGCTCTACGTACATAGGATTGTTATGACTATAGCATATCATTTTTAGAGCCTTGTTGGCCTAAGACTAAGGGAATTCATTAATTTGACAAACGGGAGTCTAGACTTTGATGGTGATAAGAAACGAGACTTAACACGACTTTTGACGTACGGAAGTGAGCGTTTAAAGGTCTCTTACCCTTAACGTTCTACTTTTAAACTGTGTGTAATAAATCCCCTGTAAGAGAAGCCACAGAAGATACGACTGTGAAATATGTTGATTTAAATCGAACATATACATTATTTCACTTTTTGTACGCACAGTCCAACCATTTAAACTTAGACTCCATACGCTCCATCAGTTTCAATTTTTCATTCAGTTCTAGTTCGAAGATATTAAACCTTTGCTAGTATCCATCAAATAGTATTAACTAAATATAATTAGATCCTGCTATGAAATTTAGATTAGTAGTAATTGACCCCTTTAAACTCGTATCATACTGTACAGTGATTCATTACGCAGCTGCAAACTGACTTCTAGATGAAGTGGTCTTGCCTTTTATGTTAAATATGCTCTATGTATATTCTATAACTTATTATTAACATTCCTGCGTATAGTCTAGTTATTCATGAAGATCGAATCAAATCAAATCAAAATACCTTTATTCAGTTTAGATGCCTCTTAGAGCATGCTTATGAATGTCAAGATTGTTTACAAAATTCGCGAAAGAGCGAGACTACGCCATACGCAAAACTACCAGAACTCAGAAGGCTTCTGAAAAGGGCGGATAGAGAATAGTTTAACACGCTATTATTATAATTGTGGGTGGTTAGGACACCGCAGTTCTTTTATGTAACAGGTGGCAAACGAGGTTCATCAGATCTGAGCTGATGTTAAGTGATGCCGCTTTAGGTTGGCGAGAGTGCCTCAAATGAGAAGGTCCAGAACAGTGTGCTTTCTTATTTGTGCCATCTTAGCCTTACCTGACTAAAATTCTTAAGAACCCCCCGCCCCCCTCTCTTTTCAACATACATAAACTTTAATTATTAAAACGAATAATTAAAGAAACATAAGTTATACCTACTATTTTTTTTAAAAAGACACTTTAAGGAACTTAATGTGTCAAATACAGTGAAAAAATAGTTTTAATAAATTTTCGAATCAAGTGTTCAACGGGGGTTGAAACTGTGCTATCGACATTGCGTCTGGTTTCCTTCGTATGAAGGGCGAAACTCCCCTCTAGAAATTTACGAAAACCTACTGGTTATATTACTGGGTAAATTACCCACTCACATATCATAAATTTTTGGCTCATTGATAGTAGAATATTATCGAACAAAATCTACATAAACTCTTTTTAAACTAGTTATATCAATTATAGTTGTTACAGTTGCGCATGCTGTCTCTCACATTTCATGACTCAAACTTAATAAATATTCAATGAATTTCTATCATGTAATTGTTATAAGGCATAACCGGCTTCGACGTTTGCTTTCATAGTTGATATTAATATGATATTTATCAACGTTTTAGCTTTGAAACTGAGTAATTTAATTTCAAATTCCATTAGATAATGTATTAAAGGCTAAACCGATTTTACCGAATGAATTAGGACCATATCGATATGATTTTTAGTTTCGAAGAATGTTTTACGTGTAGTAAATATAAACAAACACGTTTAAATTTACCACACGTAATTAATAGTTGCAGTTCCAACAACAACGGTATTGGTGTTTGTACACAGTGTTGTTGCAAAAACAAATATATTCTGCAAACAAATTGATATGAAACACTACTTGACATGATACTTCTTACTATCTAATTTTCTCCTTATCAATTTTTAATTATTATTATTAACCTACATAAGGTAAAGAATATCGTAAATACTGTATTTGTGTATAGGAAATAAATTGTACTTATTATTGATAATAGTTTTCTATGACTTCTTTAAACCGGCACAGTTGCAGAACATTCGCAATCCACACGCAAAATCACCATATGAATATTATCACGTACAGATAATTCATTTCATATTCAAATATCGTATTCAAGCTGTACATTCCTACATTTTGTACATCGTATTATAAGAAATGTACTGAGATTGTTTTAATTAACAGTTATAATATGTATACAATATTATAATAACCATGACCAGTGGTCACTTGTAATTAAATTGTACTTAAATGTTTTAGCTAAGCATTTAATTGGAAACGCAAGGTCGCCGGTTTTTGTTATTGTAGTCATTGAGTCTTTCTCAGTGAACAATTATTTGACTAATATTCTATCTATAACAAGTTTAAGCGTTGTGACACGTATATTTTAAGTTGCAAAATCCTTTTAAACATCTGCGCGTCTAACGACTCCTTACTAAAGTTTTGGAAGAACAAACCGATACACGTAACGAAGAGTCACCAAGGGCAGTATCTAAACTTATCAATGAATGGAAAAATACTCGTCAGAGGGACTTGAACTTCGGGTGTGGTTTTGCAACGAACGGACCTTGAGAACCTGTTTTTGTTCTGCCTGGATGTTGTTTCTGCGAAATAAAAATAAACTATCTCTTTTACACTTTTTGGGGAACTTGAAGCTTTTATTATTGCTTGAACATTTAGAATATCCTGGGTTCCATTTCCGTTTATGCAATATTGGTTTCTAGTTGGTAGCTAGCTAGTACGATATTATATCGTACTTTAATAAACAAAAGCAGATTTTTTCTAATTCCTCTAAGCATGATTAATACATCAAAACAAACACCATACGTGTCGCGTCTTTAAAATCTACAACCTGATGTGTTTCCTTTTTACTAGTAATTTGATAAGTTTGATCAGAAATACGCATCTCTATTAATTTCTATCTATTTGCTTTATGACCAAATTTATTTGAATTTCAGTGTTCCAACTATGTGGAGCAGACACGTCAAATTCACTACCAGGATGGTACGCAGCTAATCTTATCAACGAATCGAACTATTCGCCAAAGCCGATCACCGAGATTTTCTCTACCGAAAGCCCACTCACTTCAGATAAACCAGTTGTTATACTGCAATCAACACAGTCGCCTATAACGCAAGATATACTGACCACTCCTTCAACATGGAGTACTGGAAGTACAAGTACACCAAGCACAAGTTATACACAGACACAGTTTCCACGGATTCTGGGAGTAAATGACGGCCAAAGACTACTACAGTCAGGTATTCCCTCCACTTTACCGCCAACCACCTATTCCACGCAAATACCAATAAATAACATACAGGATGCAATAGGAAACCGTGATGTTTCTGGCATAATTGGAACATTAGAGCAGATCCTACAGTCTCGCCAGGCTTCATCATTTGGACCAAGTCCAATCCCAACAGTGGCTGTAACTCCTTCCACCATACAAACCTGGTTGCCAACACAGTCGACTTTTCCACCACAATCAACAGAATGGAGTACATTTTCAACAGGGTCGCCTGTACCCATCAACAGGGAAACGTATAGTACATCATCACCATACATCCCTACACTACCTCCAAGGCTCAAAGCTGCTCCGAACCCTCAGCTAAGAAGTCCATGTGATCAAGCAAAACAACAATTGACACCGCCAAAATTCAATTCTTCTACTCCCACGCTTCTAATGCCACTTCCTAAACCAATTCTTACGATTCGTCTGAAAGCGCCAAAAGGCTCGATAACTAATTTACACATTAACCCAAGTACAACTACAACGACAAAGAAGCCATCAACAACACGAAGGAAGAGTTCCAAAAGGAAGAGCGATTACAACACATGTTTAGACTCTTGTAAAGACAAAAGAGATCCGATTTGCTCTGGCCCACAAGGAATCACACCTGTCGAATCAAATACTTTAAAAGGCTTCCCGTCTCTATGTCATATGGCGTGCCATAATTCTTTTAGAAAGGAAAGTAAGTGTAAATCAAATTATTATTTATCAGGTAGCTTAATGTACACAAATATTTTTATTTTTTTTAACACAGAGTGGCACACTGGATGTTAAGTTATAGCGCCCGCCCATGGACACTCACATTGCCAGAAGGATCGCGAGTGCGTTGCGTTGCTGGTGCCCGTTTTTATTGAAGGGTCTTGACTCGAATTGCTTTGGAGATACTTCAATGGTGCCCGGCAAAAAATACCTCAAAAAACGCTCAGTTGTGAAACAATGGACGTAGAGGTGATATGGTGTACTATTTCGTATGCTGCCTCGATGTCTGATTTACTGCCAGTTCTTAAATCAAAGACAATGAAATAAACATACGAGAAGAACTGGCAATAAACTCTTCGTCACTATATATAACTACCAATATTATATCTTTTGTTTACACCAATAAACCGTTTCTGATAAATATGTTTTCTTCTGCTTTTCGTCCGAAGTGTTAAGCAAGTGTTTTACTGTTGTATTTAATCAAATAATTAAATGTAGTACATTATTGTTACATAAATATCGTTTTCTCTTTCAGTTACATATGAAAAAGTCGCTGACGGCCGTTGCGGAAAACTACGAACACGTATACGTACGATTGAGAAGAACAAGATAAAGCGAGAAGATTTGAAGAAGGCTCAATACACTGTATCGCACTCCGGACCAGAGACAATAGTTGAATTTTCGTCATTGAAGCGTTGATCTTGCGTCTTAGATATACATATTAATGGGACATTTCAGTTAATTACAATTTTTCATGGAAAGTGTTAGTAGAAATCCCGAGGATATTATACTTAGTTGTGAATAATAATTCAGGGTCCATTTCCAAATCATTTTTGGAACGCAGAATTCAGCTTATATTATCTTTGGAGAGTTTTGCCGTGATGATTACTGATCAGATACAGATGTAATATAGATTTTTTTTTGGGCCAATGTTTAGAACTTAAGTCAAATTTTTCAGCTACACAACTACCCCATCGCATATTTTATTCGATAGTTTACTAAATTTGTATCTAATATGATGACTGTTGGAACCCAACGAGCTCCTACGCATTGATCATCCATACCTAGTGCTACTATTTAGTTCTAAATAAGGCCACGATTTTCGAATAAGTATTTGTAGTCTGCGGAAAGTGAGCCCTGAAGGGATTTGAGGTCTGTTATATTGACAACAGTTATCACGATCCTTAACATGAAATTAAAAGTACCATAATTTTAAATATTTGAATTCGTTCACAGAACAGTCATACCCTTTAATCTTTCCGCACAGACTACTAAAAGTACATTTAGACATTTAAGTATAAGAATTGGTTCTAAATATCTTTAAATAGTCAGCTTTGGATACACATATGTAACTTGCAATAATTTAAGTGTAAATAGACCATAATTTACATAAAAAATGTAAACAGTATTTTCAAAATAGTTAAAATGGTATTTCATACTTTTGATTTATATTTTTGATAACAAATCAGATATAATCAATAAGTATGATATTTAAGTGTCGGTTGATACATAATCCGTCCATTATTTTTATGTTTGCATAAAACGTTGAAATAAAAAAAAGAAAATCTTTTATTACATTTACTACAAAAATCCTTAAACTAACCTCCTATTAATTAATTAATTGCTATGCTATTTTATTTATTTACACTTTTTACAACTATTGAATATCAAATAACATACATGAAAATTAAAAGGGATACAACGGGCGGCCTTATCGCTAACAAGCGATGTCTTCCAAGCAACACTAGTAAAAAGGTAAAAGTAAGAGATGCTTCATTGTAAGAGTAATAGAGAAAACATTATAGGATAACCTTAATGTAAAATAATAAAAAGATTTAATAAAATAAAATAAAGTAAGATATCAGAAATTCCGAAATTTCTAAATTTTTCACAATACATACTACATATAAACATCAATTAGTATTTTTTTAGGGTGATTAAATTTTGTGCGATTTCGTGTAACGGAACGAAATGTTATCAGCCAATCGCAGCTTTTATATGACTGCTGCCTTCCTGCCTTCTGATTGGCCGGCGCTTCTTTTCACCGGAAAGGTAATGTTTCTTTTAAAATAAACACAGTATAGTTTCATTAATTTATTTTTATAAATATAAATGAGTCAACTTTTTACATTTATCAAGATTTCAAATCTTCAGAACCTCTGTTGGAAATTTTGTTGTTGCTGGTTGGCACTCTGTTGTTGTCCGTACATCATCTGTTGTTGTTGATGAAACTCTTGTTGGCCACCACCTTGGTTGTTGTTGCCTTGGTTTGGACCTGGAAATATTAATAAATAATTTTGTGAAATTCTTGGAACTCTAAAACTTATCGGTTTCATAGCTGTCTAAGCGAGAGCAACCTTAGAGATCTTTGAGCCGAAAATCGATGTCAGGCACAAGTTATTTATCTAATTGTTTTAAAATATAGTACCTGAATGGCCGAGCTTTGCTCGGTATTTTTTTATAAATTGTGTTTTTTGGAAGTTATACTTAAGTACGAATTAGCAATTTAAAAAATAGTATTATTATTCGCCGATAGATGTCAGGAAGATACATTTTTCAGTTTAAATTGGGACTACTCAAACACCACCTTTTTGTGATTTAGTATCATTTATTCCTAGCTATCGATTTATCGCCCCCAAAACCCCCCGTGTACAAAATTTCATGAAAATCGTTGGAGCCGATCCCGAGATTCCAATTATATATATATATATATATATACAAGAATTGCTCGGTTAAAGATATTAGAATACTAAAGCAGACACAGATAAAACAGAATTACCTAATTGTCTATACAACCTCCGAATGATGTGGAGTGCTTGGGATATTATGGAATTTTATTAAATTCAATTTCAAGCATCACCTAATTAATAATAGCATATTTAAGTTGTATAAATCAATATAAATATTGTAAACTAAAAGTCCATTTGGTCTAAATTTGTCATAAATTTATCGTAGACTGAGCCTGAACTAAAAAAGGCAAAGAAAGGCTACCAATGTTAAATAACAAGATTGGCAAGTGGTCTGCTGAAGAGATGGAGCAGACTAGCCCATGGTAGTGCATAATTAAAAATATTTGTTTTTCTAACCAATTACATAGTTGTAAATATCGATTAGAGGAAGTCATCATTTAATATTAATTTAAGCCAAATGTGATGTATTTTGACATAGAGGCTATAATCACTCGCTTATTCTTACCCATATCGGCGCTGAACTTGACAGCTATTAAGTTGAATATCTATCAATTAGTTATTTATTTATAGATCAGTGTTATTGCAGCGAATCACTCACCTGTCTCTTTTCATGAATGTAAATACAATATGAGAGAAAGAGACGAAAGATAATGTTTTGTTTCTATTAATGCTTACCGGACATCCTCATTCTCTTCGCATTGTTTGCAGCATGATCATGGCTATTCGCTTGCACCTGGTTTTGTTGAGTCTGCGAAGAAAATATTTTGTATTACTCCTGTATAAAAATATTAAACGTTATTATTTCTATTTGAAATTAAATTAACTTCTTACCAGAATCACTATATGGAAAAAAAAACTAGCAAAAATATCAAATATAATCTTTACAGTCAGTTTACGGACGATAGTTTAACGTGACGTCATAACAAAACATTGATTAATCAAATTGAAATAGGTACTTTAATTAATAAAATTTAATAATTTCTATTTCAATATCACAATTTTGTATGGACAAAGGAGTGAACCCAGGGACACATAAGCCAATACAGTGGAAGAGACCGTGATAGATGAGGCGTAAGCGTACAATGAACGTTCCGGGACAATTTCGTGCGTACAGCCGACGTTCATCGATTAATTAGACATTGTTAGATGAAAACTACTACATTGATCAAAGTAAATAAGTATTCGTAATATTATTTTCTTTTTTTGTCTCTTTTATTCTATATTTACCTACTTTTACAAACATAAAGTTAATGTAAAAGAAAAACTATAATATTATTATAACGAATGTAGACGAATTATTTAATAAAATAAAACAGCCATTTTTGCTATAACTTCGGTTTAAATTCACTATTAACTGGACAAGGTCTGAGGCGTTTTAATTAGTATACATCATAATACAAATAAATGAAAATGAACACTCTGTATACTAAAAATGACATGCGAATACAAAAACATATTCCATATGAGCAGAGATATGAAGTATGAACCAACACTTTCTAAGCTCCATAATGAACCGATTTTAATGAAATTCGATTCATTAAACTGAATGCTTACCATAAGTCTCATTGTCTGCTCATTCTGTCTTCTGTCCTATAAATGAAATAAAATAAAATAAAAGCTCATCATTCCAACTTAAAAAGCATTTAAATTAAAACATGCATTACGAAATTATAAAGGTCATTTTGAATCATATTAATTTAAAATGATGCATTAACATATTAAAAAAATTAATTAACATTGAAAAAATATATTGAATTAAAATAAACACAACCAAATAATAATAATAGTTATTATTTATTTATTTTTCTCCCTTAAACATTAACAATAATAAATCTTACATTTGGTTGTTGCTGTTGATTCTGTCTGGCCTTTGAATCGCTTTTGTCGTCCTGATCGTCGTCCGTAAGGAATTCCCTCTTTGGATACGGTATCGGACATCCGGCGAATACATCCTGATATATGTTTTTAAATAAAAAATAAAATAAAATAAAATACGTTTATTTTGGAAAATAAGATCATCTAGGTATCACTTATTCCACGTCAATCAATTCGAACTTGTAGGCATCCCTACTCATCGGCAAAGACAGAGGGTGTAGGCCGAGAGAAAAAGCCGGCGTAAAAAACTCTCGGTACTCTTTTTTAAGTCTTAGGGTCTGTTTCACAATGTCCGGATAAGTTCCAAATAAGCTATTTAATACTTATTATTAATGTACACTGGACATGTAGCACTTTTAATTTTTATTGAACATTGAATAAAGAATTTTTGAAATTGAATAATACTTATTGGTAGGATAAACAGTATTTTATGGCGTTTCACGACTGTCAGATAGCACTATTCGTCTTGAAATGTGAAGTTTCTTATTCGGAACTTTTATCTTTCGAATAATTTATGTGTTGTATAGACTATAGCTATTTAGTACTTTATCCATACATTGTGAAACAGGCCCTTATAATTTGAAATAAATTACTGATATTTGTTTATTTTATTCAACTCGCTCATGTCTGAGATTGCCAATCCAGTTGACAGATTTTTTTTTAATTGACATCCATCCCTGAGGTCGTAGGTTCAAAGCTTGACCGTGCACTTATAATTTCCTTTCAATTATCCGATTTTAAATATACGCCCACAAGGGTAGCGCGGATGTTTTATTATAATTTTAATAAGGACATCTTTGTAACGCAAATTTATAAAAAAACCATAGGGGGCCGTTCATAAAATACGTCACACTGAAATCAGCTTTTTTTGACCCCCTCCCCCCCCATTGTCACGCTGTGTCACACTTTTTGTGACCCCCCCTAGAAATATTTCGTCACAAAAACTAAGACCCCCTACTGAGTATGATAAATTCTAGAGAAATAGTATTTTCATTTGTTACTGATATGTGGATACGTTACTCTCTCAAGTATTGGAAAAACAAAGAAACCCGTTGTGAGCGCTCATGACATGTAATAAACGGCGAACGTCACGCTGCCCTATACCCCCCCTCCCCCCTTGTCACATCTTGTCACACTCGGCCAGACCCCCCCCCCTTGTATGCGAACGTAGTTTATGAACGGCCCCTAGTTAAAAATATTTAGTCACGTGACAAAAAACTAGGAATACTGAATCCCAGTTTAATAGCAAGGATTTGTTTTTGATATAAATATGTTGTGTATTTATGTAATTTAACACGAATCGGAGGACTGGATTGGTTCGACGCCATCTTGCTTTGAGAATTTAGGCGGGTTTTTAATAAGTCAAAAATAACAATTTGTAGGTTCTATTGATATGTATATACATATCAAGTTAAAATAAATATAAATAAATTTAATAAAGCTACTCATATACCTGAGTTGGTAATGGGTCCTCGGAGAAGTATGGATCTTGCATAGCTTGTTCTGACGTTATTCTCCTATTTGGATCCATTAATAAAAGCCTCTGTAGTAAACTGAAGGCTTTGCTGTCAGGCTTTATTTTATGTCTGTCCATATATTTGCTTAGTGAACAGTTTTGATAGCTATAAAAATAAAAGAATTTATTAATTTGTAAAACAAATTTGTATACTGGCCATACTGCAAACCATGTAACCAAACAATTTAAGAATTAGTGAACCCATAAATTACGAACACACACAATTCTTAATTTAGTTAAAAGATTCAAATTCAAAATCATTTATTCACTTAGGTAACACAATATATAGACCAGTGCCGAAGCCTTCAAAAATAGTAAAAAATGAAAAAAAATTACAGTAGGATGAAACCCATTAGAAATGCAGGGGAATATGATCAAAATGAAAGGAAAAATAAATTACGGTCGATCCGAGTTCGGGAAGTGGGAGGGGGGTGACTTTTAAGGGGGAAAAATTGTTTATCTTGATTTCCGGCGAAACTACCAGTCCTATGGAAAAAAATTAAATGGCAAAGTTGTAGGTCATAAAAAGATCTACAACTTTGGTATTTACATTTTTTTCACATAACCTCAAAATTTAGGTGAAAAATTCAAAAAACCAAGTTTTTGGTTTTTTATTTATATCTTTTTTAAAAAGTTTTCTTTTTCTACGAAATTTGGTGAAAACTTACCTTATTATGTCCCAAATATACTGTAATTTATTTGATTAAAAATATTTATTTTTTCGCCTCATTTTAACTTAATATCAAAAAAGCACCCTAATTTTCAATCGAAAATTCTGACGTCAAAATTTCAGCTTTTTTCAAAAAGTTTGGAGGCTTTTTGTTCGTTGAAATATCTACTTTCTGATGGTGTAAAAAAAAATATACATTACCATAGGAAATATTATTAGAAAATGCAATAAATTGGAAAAACCTCAAATTCGAAAATTTTCTTTTAATTATGTACAATTTTGAGGTATTTATTAAAATTTACACTTTAATTACTCAAAAAACGTAAGATTTCATGCTTCATTGATAAACGAAAAAATTGCAAATTAAAATATACTTCTATAATTAACAAACAAATAAGTTAATAAAGTTAATATTTAATAAGACATCTACAATATTTTGAAAAAGTTGTAGAATCTTCTGTAAATAATATTTGTAGATGCCTATTTATTGCTGTTTTAAGATAATATTAATATTTCAACGAACAAAAAGCCCCCAAACTTTTTGAAAAAAGCTGAAATTTTGACGTCAGAATTTTCGATTGAAAATTAGGGTGCTTTTTTGATATTAAGTTAAAATGAGGCGAAAAAATAAATATTTTTAATCAAATAAATTACAGTATATTTGGGACATAATAAGGTAAGTTTTCACCAAATTTCGTAGAAAAAGAAAACTTTTTAAAAAAGATATAAATAAAAAACCAAAAACTTGGTTTTTTTAATTTTTCACCTAAATTTTGAGGTTATGTGAAAAAAATGTAAATACCAAAGTTGTAGATCTTTTTATGACCTACAACTTTGCCATTTGACTTTTTTCCATAGGACTGGTAGTTTCGCCGGAAATCAAGATAAACAAATTTTCCCCCTTAAAAGTCACCCCCCTCCCACTTCCCGAACTCGGATCGACCGTAATTTATTTTTCCTTTCATTTTGATCATATTCCCCTGCATTTCTAATGGGTTTCATCCTACTGTAATTTTTTTTGGTTTCAAAAATTATCGACACTGGTCTAATACACTTATTAACATCTAAAAAGAAATACATATAAAAATGTTCTAATTTTACATTGATTGCCAGTTCTTAAATCAAGAGTGTAAAAGTGAAGAAAGAACTAGCAATAAACTCTCAGACACTCTTTTTGTATGATAAGTTTTTTTGTTTTATACAATGATTGTAAAGAGTTGCAAACATTACACCATGTTCCACATAACATCAGTATGCATATGTAATTTATAGTTAATTAATAATTATCAACAATTTAAAAAAAAATGTCTTGAATCAGCAAAATCCAGCATAATTGCAAATGTGGACTTAGCTTGAATGAACTATGACACCCATTAGTCAAAATCAACTAGATTTCTGACTTGGCATAAAGTCACAACATTCTATCTTACCCCAACAATTCCATTCTACTCACACACAAAGTATCTAAATATGTTCAGGTGTGAAGATTACACAACTCTAGCATTCAATGTTTTAAAAATATTATGACTATTTCAAACATTACTCAGTACTCACTTAGACCGTTTGAAATCCTTAACTAAAGTGGCATGTTCAGGCATTTTTCTGATATCTTCCCAGTCTTTCTCTAAAGGAAAACCCATGACATTGAATATCCTATCCAGTTGATCATGATGATATGGGTTGCTTGTTTTTATGTCTTCTTGACGGCAATGGAATATTGGTTCTGATGTCAGTAATTCTGCAAATATACAGCCAATGGCCCATATATCTGAAAAATAAATATATATCTTATAGAATGAATTCAATAACAATATTAACAATTTCAATAATTTAATTATGATGTGCTTCTGTATAGATGAAACATAACTCTAACTTGCTTTGGAAATTCATAGTGCTTAGAAATTAGGGTCAAACTTCAAAATTTACAATTTCAATCAAGATAATTAATTATTTGTTATTATGGAGAAAAAAAATACAAAGTCTCAACATAAACATTCTTAACATGGTTACAGAGTAAATTAATTTCAGATTGAAAAAGCAATTTAAACACTGGACACTTTACAGACACCCGTTAGTATCTTTTTAAATCAAATATTACAAACAAAATTTTAAAATTACCTATAGCTTTGGTATAATGCCTGGCACCTAAAAGCAGTTCTGGGGCTCTGTACCAGAATGTTACTACTACTGGATCAAGATCAGCAAGTGGTTTAAGTGGTGCATTAAACAATCTAGCAAATCCCATATCTGCTATTTTCACTCTACCTCTTTCCGGGCCTTCACCCATCACTAATATATTAGCTGGTTTCTGGAAATATAATTTTCACTCCATATTTCAGTGCAGAACTTATGTTATGTAATTTTTTTTCATGAAAATTAACTAAAAGCAATACAACTGGTCTTAAAAAAATTGTATATTTGAATTGTGTGTGTAGTCACTTTCTAAGGTAACACTAACAAAAACTATATACTTACTACTATTTTAAGACTATTGTAGTATATACTATAATATAAGTTTTAAATTTGTTAGATGGTTCAACCACACTAGTATCTATTTGTATGCTTATGTTAAAGTATGTACTTATTGGTATAGGTATTATGGTTAATAAATAAAAATAAATAAATTAATTGTTAAATATTAAAGCAGTTTTTTTCTATTAGACTTACCAGATCTCTGTGTAAAACCCAATTGGAATGTAAATAATGTATGCCATCTAAAATCTGATATAATAAACTCTTAACCATGCCTTTGGGTACCATAACAGACTTCTTATTAGCCTTTGCTGCTCTATGAAACTTGATTATATGCCAAAGGTCATGCTCAGCAAAGTCAAACAACAGCCAAACTTTTCTATCAGTATGTGATAGGAATACTCTTATTAAGTTAATAACATTTGGGTGTTTCAACTCTCGTAACAACTGAAAATTTTAAATTCACATTCTTAATAACTATTAACTGTAATTAAAAGGTAAAAAAGAAGAATGTAAAATCCCAATTTATACAAAAAAATATTTAATTCATTGTACATACTTTAAAGAATGAATTGTAATCACTAACTGTACGTATAGATACAGAACTGAATGAAAATGTCACAGTAATGATTTAGGATGGCTTTTTACTACAGCAATTAGCGAACCTAAATATAAGTTTTTGGAATAAAGTCTCTCTTTGTCTTTTAGAAAATCTATGGTGCTGTAAGAGTCCTACGTACTTACTGCGATTTCTCGACAGGCTGACATGGAGAGCCCTGTACCTTCAATTTGTTTTAGGGCATAATCTTTAGTGTCCGATCCATCTTTCCGCCGCCCTTTGTATACATGACCGTAGGTACCGCGTCCTACCTTACAACCTTCGAAGTCAAACAAATCTTCGACTTTAGAACGTTCATTCTGTGTTTTTATTTTAAACTCATAGTCCATCATAACTGGTGCCATAGTTTTATTTTGAAAGTTATCTCCCATGGTGCGGCTTCTATCACTATTCACTAGACTAGTAGTTTATATTACAATTGTATACAGTTATTTTAGTAAAATCTAGTATACATTCTTTAAAATGGGATACAATTTGTTTTCTTCTCTTAATTAAGGTAGATTATCGAGTTGTATCTTTAAAATATTAGACAATCCCTGCCCATTGTTTCTATTTATTCACAATTGGCACACGGCAGTTGTAACTTGTAACTTGTAATTACTAAGCTAAAGCTAGACTTAGCCCCTCGGGCCTCGGCTTAGTTTGTACTTTGTAGTTTGTAGTTGAGCATGAGCACAGATTTATTAGAGTTAGTGTGAGTTGACAACTTACAGTATTATACTTTTAATTAGGTTGCTCTGTAATAATTGGTCTGTGAAGTGTTAAGTCAGACGCTGTCATCGAATAGATGACGACGTCCTTACAGAATTCAAAACTGTCAACTCTACTAAATCTGTGCTGGTATATTAAGAATCTGTGACTTGAGCTTTCAGATTTCAGAATAATTTTCTTTTCAGTTTTGACTTTTATTTACCGAGTTTGCGTCGTAAATTAAAAATTTTCCTGTAAAATTCCGTGCAGATTGCTCAAGCTATTGGTCAAAAATTACTCTGACGGCTGACCTACTAAGCCATCCGTATTAACTATTAACGAAAAAAAAACTATTAGGAAATAGGAAGGGGTCTGAACTCTGAAATAATGGCTTACTTGTTTCCGAATTTATGTCGTTGCATTTGTTTAAGAAATCGCAGCGGCATTCATATTGTGCAAACTGCGTCGTATCATGCAAATGTAAGTATTTGATATGCAATGTCAAGGTTATTGATTATTCTACCGGACGATTATTATGACGAGATAAATTATTTTGTTTAGGTTATAGATCATTACGAAAATCCAAGAAATGTCGGTTCATTGGACAAAAAGGACAAGAATGTTGGAACAGGGTTGGTAGGAGCTCCAGCTTGTGGTGATGTCATGAAGTTACAAATCAGAGTTGATGATGATGGCAAAATTATTGATGCGAAATTCAAGACATTTGGATGTGGCTCAGCTATTGCATCAAGCTCCCTTGCTACAGAGTGGGTCAAGGGAAAGACAGTTGATGAAGCGTTAAAACTGAAGAATACTGATATTGCTAAAGAACTTTCCTTGCCGCCTGTCAAGTTACACTGTTCTAGTAAGTTAATGCTATATTTTACAATTAATTTTGTAAAAGTAACACAAATTTCAAATTTTTATGAATAACAATGAACCTAACAATTGTGACATTGCTAAAATGAATATGCCATACATTTATTTTACAGTTATAAGTAAGAAATCAATCAATCCTTGATGGATTAAAAAGATGATATTAAATTCACACTTAAATCAACTAGGTTTAATTAATTTTAGGCCTATATATCAGTTACAAGACTGGCACAACCAACATATATTTGTATGTAAAATATATTGATTTAAAATTATTATAAATTTTATGTTTAGTGCTTGCTGAGGATGCCATTAAAGCTGCTCTCTCAGACTACAGAATCAAACAACAGCACAATGAAAAGAAGTAAATGAGCCTGAGGTGATATGAGGAACAGATCTGTGATTGTATTAAGGATGTTGGATAAAATAAAAATTTATTAAATAGAACTTAGGAATTTTATGTTATCTTATGTAAACACTGCTATAGTCAATAGCTATTATATTGGCAGTATAATAGTCGTTATTTTCGAATAAATAGATGAAGTGACCTATGTTTATTATTTGAGACCTCCAATTACAATGGCTTTTCAACAACCGCATTGTATCTATATCCTTCTGGAATATAAATAATGTACATTAATTAAATTACAGAAAATGGATAGTTTTAAACATTTCACCTGGGTTAAAGTAGGACCCATGCCCATTGTTAAGGAGTGCTTGGAATTTGACTGTTATTTGATACAGTTGATTTAAAGTATTTTATAACAAAAGACATTGAAATTAGCATATTACACCATAAAGGAGCAAAAATTAAAAATGTTATATTACCTTCACAAAGTATTCAGTGTATTAAGTACAAACTAAATTACTATTAAAAGGTTCAAGTGAGTCAACCACTAAAGATTCTTAGTCAGAACGTTTTTTTTACTTACTGCTAAGTTCCCCTTATGTAATGGAAGCATTTAATCATACTTTGCTCCTATTAGTATAAATTTGCTATACAGCTTTTATACTTCCTTAACAAATGACATTAAATGAATTATTTAAATCTATACTTTCTGAGAATGCCATGTTCAAACAAACTCCTCAGCTTTAGGATAATAGTAAACAATGATAATTTTCTGTTTTGGGTATAGGTTTTTTAAGCTTTGATTCCATAATAATTGTTTGAGCTTAAGTTGGTTAGTGCTGTATCAAATACTTTAGTATAAACTACTCTCCCATTTGTCAGAGTGGTTGGATTTTGACAGATACAATCAAAAATTTGCATAAATCTGCTTCAGGTTTTTATATTAATACTTTGGCATTAGTGTACTAAATATAGGATAATCGGTAGAAATAAAAAATGACAAGATTTATTTTATAGTATTTATTGCTGCATTAATTTTATTAAAAACAAAGTCTTACACTCAGTACAATAAATATCTATCTGGTAAATTAATATTAAGTCAAAATTTGAGCTACAATATATACACCTTAAATGACATGGCAATTCATTGTGAATATAGAAAATTACAAAAATTTATTAAATTTATATTGTGTGGAGTTTTTTTTCATATTGGTAAACATGTATAAAAAGAGGATTTTCTATACAACATAGAATACTTCACATAAACCAAAAACATACACTAATCAGTTAAATTACACTATTTTTTGCTCATTCATCCCTTTCTCTGAAATTGTGATTTCAATTTAAGTAAAAGGGACAGAACTATGTTTTCATAAATAAAAAGATAATTAAACTGATTTAGTTTTCATGAAAAAGAGCCACCAGCTCTTAGGAGCCAAACCTATCAAATTTCATGGGACCTTGAATTCTTTACGAATCAACAACTTTTTAATAAACTTCGGGGCCTACCATGACTGTCAATATCTGCCAAGTGAATCCCGCTGACCTGCAACTGGCCATCTGCTAACTGTTGTCTCTGGCCTAGAATGGATGTCATACTATATTACCGTGGATATATTAAAACAAGTATTTTTTTTTAATAGGACACGCCCAGAACGAGGTTTTTGTAGTCTTCGTTGAGTCACGTGACCATTATATTATGATTATATGATAGATTAATTATCAACTGATGGGCCGGCGCTAAGACGTCATGGTAGGCCATCTGCGGTGTGAAGATTATAGCAAGAAATACACGAAAAAAATATCGTAAATATTGCCTAAAAATCATATGATCCGCCCGAATTACTATAAGTAAGTTGGCACATGTTCTAAATGTATATGTCTAAGGCATATTCTAAGTACAAACGGGCGTCTAAAATAAAATCTCAAATCGGCAACCATTTTAGAATTGTTTTCTTGGACCATATCTTAACACGGTAAGTCAAACTCCCATACGTCAAACGAGAGTCATTTGACACAAAGTCTAGAGTCTATTATCATAGAGATCCTACAGAAATTCGTCTTGTTTATTGCTTTTGATTCAAAGGCTCATAGTTAGCCTAGAAAAAACGCTTTTAATAATTTTCGTGAAAACGGCCCATGTACAAATGTCACTTTTAATTGACACAAGCGGTGCTTAATATACAAGAAAAACTTTTGCACCAATTTGTACTAAATAGGTTTTTAACCGCTGCAAATTAAATCGAAATCAGTCCAATAATATTACACATATAAAAATGATATATTGTTACGTAACGATACCAAGTTTCTGTAAAGCGAGTTGAGCCGCATCGGCTTTCGCTTGTTTCTTGTTCGCACTCGCAATAGCTGGTTGATATTCCACCCCAGCTACCTTCACCTGAAAAAGAAAACTTTTATCAGTCATCGCGGCCTATTTTAGTGAGTACCTACACTATTTTTTTAAACAATTGGAGGTTGTTTCTGTCAGGGAAAACCCCCGGTATGAATTGGTCTCCTTGCTAAAATGCAACAGTTTGTAGTAGGTACTGTATAATTTGAAGCAATTTGCATTGATATTCTTTGGACTGACTGATGTCGCCTATTTAAAAAAAAGATTACAGACTGCTTTTCAAAATCAAAGCTTGTCAATAATTGTATTTAATTGTTAATATGTCGCAGCTAACTAGTTTAATTGGCCGTTCAATTAACAGCCTAGCCTTTAAACGAAACCGCGCCGTTTAACTAGCGCCCCCCTCACCTTTTCGTGGTTGACAAAATTACTCTTGGTCATTTGAAATTTATCTCTGGTCTGGAGTTTTAAATTATTGACAGTAGTCTGTGCGGAAAGAGAATTAGCTACTAGTCTCTTACTTTCTTTATTCTCGTACTTAACGAGTACTCTTTATTAAATTATAATTTCGTCTCACAATTCTGCCTATATTTAATGCAAAGAATATCATTACATAATTATAATTGAATGATTAGAGAAGAATCAAACTTACCCTAAAAAGGAAGTTTTTCTTATGATCCGGACCACATTCAAAACAGAGGTTGTATTCCGGAGGCCCCAACTTGTGCTTGGAACAATATTCACCGAGCAAAGAGACCGGGTGCTTTCCACCCGCTATCAATGGCGCTGGGCCTCGTCTACCCATCCTACTTTGTTTCATCTGAAATTATAAAAAAATATTTCTCTTTCACTGATTTCCAATTCTGATACCAAGAAGTTTTTGAGAAAGTTTTTATGTTGAAAATTTGTATTCTATTTAGTTTGTTTTTCTATTATTTATAATTCTATTTATTTATTGTTATTTAAGGAACTTTGAACCTAGTACATTTTTATTATATATAATATTATTATTTATATGCTTTTACGGACTTAGTGGGGTATGGAAAATTAATACTTAATATCTTTAAAAAAATTGAACATTACTAACCAGTATAATTCTTTCATTATTTGAAATCAAAACTAAATTCGTTTCATTAAAAAAATTGAAGGTCTCAATATACTACTAGTTTCCAAATCAAAGGGCTTAGAACGGGAATGCTGTCATAAAAATCTTCTCAACATTAACTTTGAATTCATTCGTTTTATAGGAATAGACTAAATGTTGGGAGTTACGCCGCGAGAGAATAGCCAGACTTAAGCATCCGCATTCTTTATAGCACCCCGATGACCCAGGAACCGTACATATGTCGCAGAAAAGTAGTTAAATCACAGAGTTAATTGAATCTCTAGACAGTTAATTAAATATTGATATTCAATCAAGTCGCTAAAATTCCGTCAGACAAGTGAGTGAATGAAACGTTTAACGAGTTTCCTAAACGTTCCTCCTAGGCACCAGTACTAACCATGCTTATCGTTTTCCACACTTGACTTGTAAAATAATAATAATATAAAAAATCTAAGCATCTGTAGGCAAAATAGACGTAGTTACATAATAATCAGAACAAAAACAACAGAAATTTGACAAAAATCACTAGTATAACCGACCTAAAGCCAAAATAAAAAAAATTTGACTTACTCCTTTATAATATCGGCTACTGACCTCTTCTTTAGCCTGTAAACCTCTTGTATCTAATTTGACCTCAAGTAAAAGAGGCTGTAACGTCCCAGATTCCTCCTTACCCAGGCCTTTGCCGGGAGTCCAACCCATCTTCTGGAGAAGGTGCATCCCCATACCCCCCTCAACTGGGGCAGCTCGAACGAGTTGATCCTGAATAATTTCATCATTAATTTCCATGTCATTTGTGAAATTTTAGACAGAATTTCAATGATTTGCTTTCAATTTTCAGACATATTACAATTATAAATATTATGATAAATGTAAACGTAAAACCTATATAATCCATTAAGATTATAATTTAATAAAAATCTGAAAACTGACGCAAGTAAACAATATTTTTGGGAATAATTAAAAATATATTGCAATTTATCTCCTTCTGAATACTTACCTACCGCAACGACAAAGACGACGTCGACGTCTAAGGCAGTGCTCGCTCCTTATCTTTTAAAAGCTGCAACAAATATTCATGAATTCCCCATAAAGGTGGACTCCGACCAAAATATAAAATTGGTCCGAATCGACCTTAAGCCGAAAAATTCTTGGATCACTTGGCCAATATTCTGAGACGCTACTGTTACTAGTGTTTGAATGATTGTCATTAATTATTAATAAGGAATACCAAAAAACTACTCAAGGTGCTTCTTGTTTTCTTATGTTTAAGAATAACCCCCTACAAAAAACTAAACTAGTAAACCGTCGTCTTTTAAGTCTGTTTCTTTCAATTTTTTTTAAAATTCGTACTTAAATTCTGGCATTAATTTCGTATCATTAACAAAACTGCCGACAATATATTCTTTTAAAAAACCGGTATTTTTATACTAGCACGAATAACAATAAGTCTCT
This sequence comes from Pieris rapae, assembly GCF_905147795.1. Classification (NCBI taxonomy): domain Eukaryota; kingdom Metazoa; phylum Arthropoda; class Insecta; order Lepidoptera; family Pieridae; genus Pieris; species Pieris rapae. The sequence goes on from NC_059517.1 coordinate 1,435,608, forward strand.
GAACATTAGCCTTATAGATAAAAGAAAAATTAAGCTTCCAAGACTAGAATAAATTACCAATATTGGGGAAAACAGAATATTTGTTTGCGATGTGATATCTAATATGCCAATTGGCATAAGAGTTACCACATTGCCTAAGTGTAAACGATTGAACTACTAGTTCATACGTTACACGAAACATCGTGTTTTGGTTACAAGAACATACAAATTCCTAAGACTCGTAAAGGATTTAAGTAAGGCGTTTGAATTCGTCACTCATATCTAAAATTTATATCATAATTTTTTTAAACCGTTCACACACGATGAATCACTACGAAAAATTCTTTAATTAATAGGATTTAGAAAACATCAACCTATCTTAAATATTTGTATGCGAAAAATCCAAACCGATTTTGTTAAAATTTGGACTCAATGTGACTTGGTCAGATTGGCATTTGGTTGGAAATCTAAACAGATCATACTCCTTTTTATAATTTCCTTCATTTTAACGCCCCTTCGATAGAAATTATTCTAGAAAAAATCCTATATATGACCAATTTTATTGCAACATGGTTTTATCATTTTAATCAGATCGTTATCGGTTATCAAATACGTGATGCGCATCAATTTCAATATAAGATACGTCAATATATATGCAAATGCTATTACAATAGAAAATTGATTAAATATCATATACATTTATTTAAAAAAATATGTATTTAATGGTGATTTTTGTATGTGTTATGAATTGAAGTTAGTTGCTTTAGCGAATCATATTTGGAATATTTATATTTAAAGAAATATTTATATTGGTTAATATCATATGTACCAAAGTATCAAAGTCTGACATATCTCTTAATAACATCTCGAAGTTCATATATATATACCTCCACTAGTGAGCCTATATATTAATTTTCACGTATATCGTTTGTGAACGTGTCTACGGAAATATACGTATATATACGAAACTAACGTACACGTTAAAGAACTAAACAAAATTTTCCTGTATACACGGTTGTAATTTTTTGGTAGGACACAATTGCCTGAACTGCTGAAAAGATTTTAAAATCTTATAATTTTCTACAGCATTTGAGTTTTCTGCTGTAGATAGTTTAATTTTGTACGGAAATTACAAATACGTATATATGGAACTAACGTACACGTTACAGAACTGAACAAAACATTCCTGTAGGACATAATTGCTAGAACTGCTGAAAAGATTTTAAAATCTTATAATTTTGTACAGCATTTGAGTTTTCTGTCTCTGTCTTCTTAGATCGTTGAATTTTGTATGTAATTGTAACCAAGACACATAAACAAAGGGTCGGGCGATATAATAGCTTGTATTATAACTCCCGACCACGAGGCCCGCCAAGACGCCAGCTGAAAGAAAAGTCGGTGAGGTAGCATGCGTTTAACGAAACCATAACCCAAGATATCATTTACTATACTAATTGGAGAATGCAGAAACCATTAAGGAATTATTGTATCGAAGAGGTGTTAACTAAGGGGTTCTGATGTGCTTTGCAATATTTCTTGAGATTATAGTTTTTTAAATTAAGATATTTTTTTTTTAGATATGTATGTATGACATTTTATCGGGACTGCCAATGAAAATGGTTTTGAATTGTTTTTAACGTTGCAATTTTATTTAAATAAATTCGATATAAAACAATTAAAGATTAAATCTTACGTAGACGGGTTCTGGTTTTCTTAAACAGCATACTTTGATTTATCACAAGATACGTCTAAACAGACATATTTTGTGATAGAAAAATCACCCAGGTTTTGCAGAAAAAAATAATTGTACCATGCAAGTTTTGGTAAATCTTTACTCAAATCATCTATTTACTGTGTAGTGTATGTCTAACTACGATTCAAACTTCGTCTGTCATTTGCCACTGACAATTTACTTTCGAATAAAAATTTCGTTATGAACTATAGATATAGAACACGTTTTCATGTGATAGTCTCCATATAGCCGTCAAAGAAGCGCGAAAAATGATGTGCATTTGAAAAGTCGCCCACGTTGTTCAGTGATGCCATCTCGGGGGGTTTACCCCCTCCAAATTTAGAGAGAATCAACGTGCAAATGTGCAAAGGGTTTTAACGGGGTACATATATTTAGGGGAATACCAGATTTTTTAAATAATTGTAAGAAAAGTAGATTTAAATATTATTAATAACCCATAATCAGGTAAATCTTAATCAAAAATAAATGACGTTGTTATGTACGTAATTAAGTAAAATGTTTTAGCAACATTTTGCTATACGCTGACAGCCGGGTCTATGGGACTTCTTTGGTGGCTCGGACTCTACGTATAAATTAATTTATGACAGCAACAAACTGTCAACTGTCATCTTCTCACAGTTAGACTAGTGCAGTACATAATGTATGTAAATAAAATTTCTTTGCAACCTTAATTTGATTAGGCTCTCATTGTCTTGACAAAAATAAATTGAAAATCTAATAAAAAAATTAGAAGTTTATCACTATATTTATTAACTTTATTCTATAGTCAATGCATTTTTGTTTATCCAATCTATAGTGTCCATTTAAAGTTATGACTTTTAATCCGATCTGTTATAATACAAAAATATTATAAATTAATTCGAAAATCCATGAAATAGGTGAATGTTTTGTGTATGGTGCGACTAAAAAATATGTGTAAATTTGTGTCTGTTACCTTCTTAGCCCACGCCTGACTCCCCGAAGCGAGTTCCCTCGGCGTAAGTATGTTTGCTCCTGTCGACCCCGTAAACTGACCGAGCGAATTCGTGGACGGCAGAGAACTAGCTGACCAACCAAACTGGAAGAACATTGGCATTCGGAAAGAGTCTTGTAAGGGAGCGTTCAAGTATTATGTAAAGAATTTTGGGGAGGGGGATTTTGGGGTAAAACCTTACGATGGGGATTGAATTATGCGTTATTCCTTATATTTTTTTTTAATATCCGATACTTTACACTACATAAATGTTAACTTTTAGGTATAATGAGTCTTGGGTCACTGGATGGTAACGAAACGTTTTACTATTGGGTACGGAAAAACGTTACGGGGCGTTAGATGGGGCGGGAGGGGTGAAGAATCCAAAAATTGCGTGACGTTATACTTGAACGCTCCCTAAGCTATAGATCAGCCACATCAAGTTTTATGTTAATGATGTTCCAATTTCCTTCACCATACTTTCACGGCTAGGGCTGCACAAATGCATATCCATTTGGATATTAAACAAAGCTAGTACAATTGTGCAAAATAAGGTTCAAAAATACTGGGGCATTATCTTTCTACGAATTACGGGTACATATAAGTATATATGTATGTCGTAACAGCTGTTGTAAACAATGTTGACAATAAAAGATTTAGTTTAAAAAATATATATTTAAAAACTAGATTTTTATTACATATCAATCATGCACATAGGAAGAAGCCATGGGTGCACCGTGATTCGAAGGCAAGACCTCAGAGTAGAGTGCAGGTATATAAAATATACTTACACCACTAGTTGTATTCAATTCAATTTCTTCTTGTTCCTTGCGAAGCAAAGACAGCTTTTGCGTAACGATAGCGGCCATGTCCTTAAAGCGATATTAATAATAAATATTTATAAGGAATATTCAATTTTTCTAACAAACAATAAAATTTAAACTGTTTCACTTGACAAACTATGTTTTACCATATTAAAATAATAGGACAATATTTGGGGGAAAGAAAAAAAATGTTATACCACTTTTTATATTTATGTCTTTGGTATGTGTATTTGGAATAAAATAAAGGTATTAAATAAATAACAAATAAGTGTGAAAATTGAGAGTTAAATGTATTTTATGAAAAATTCAAAAATTACCAAAAAATTTTTTTTTATATTTAAAAAATGTACGCATAAACCAGTCATTGTATCCTATATTCAGACACTTCATAAGCTACTAAAAAGTTCTCCACCGAAAAAGGGACAAATTTGACCCATTAAGGGCAAAAAATAAAATGCTAACTACTTTTTTGTTCTACCTGCAAAAAGGTAAATCTTAATATTTAACTTACTCAAGTGACCCAATACAAAAATATCAAATATTTCAATATCACGAACAATTTATGGACTTAAGTAACTTTAAATACTTAATTTTATTCTTTCTTAATAAAGATAACATTTTATTTTTAATAAAATAAAATGTTATCTTTATTTATACGTTTTTTCCTGTTTGTGATGTAATTATCACTCGCCGTTAAACCACTTTTAATATGCAGCACCGCACTTAATAAAATGGATACATTCACTAACAAATAAAGTGTATGTATAGACTCGTATTGAAATTGAAAAATATGGCCGGCCAAAAAGGTTTGCAATCTCTGACATGTCAAAAAATGATAGCTGTCAGAATTCTACGGAATTCAAAATCAGAGTATAAGTATATGTATCAAGTGCATAACTAGGTAAATTGTTTAAACTATATTTCTCTTAAATAAAAAAAATATAGGATCAATAAAATACTCACCACGGCTGGATGATCTGCGGGCATTACTTGAGGGCCAGGAGGCATCAAAGCCGGAACTGAGGTCAAATCTGAAAATAATATATCACCGATTCGATTGCGATTTTTAATAATACAGGAGATTCGCTTAAAAACGTTATTTACAGTAAAATCTATGAAAACAAACCCGGCAATTAGCTTTCAAAAATCAGTAACTGTTTAATCTAAAATTGTCTCTTTCTATCGAATCCTGGTTACGCGGTGAGTAAAAGAGAAAGCATGTCTCCAAAAATAACATCTTATTCCTTAATATATCTGCGGCCAATATAAGTATGAATTTTATTCATTATTTTTAATTGGATTGAATTTCATTACACGAATCAATTACCAATTAAGGCCAACTCAACAGTCAAAGCTTCATCAAAAACGATTCAGTAGATTTTGACTCGTATCTCAAATTACTTCTATGTATGATCAAATTAACAGAAATTCACAGTTTATTAATTATATATTATTCATGAATAATAAAATTTCCAATACTTACGACTTCCCGTAGTAAAACTCTTCATATAGGCCGGAGACGTAGTCGATGGGGCTGGTAATGCCAGGGGTTCGTCTTTCCTAAGAACATTATACCACTTTAATTACCCGTAAAGCGAAAAAGATTTCAAAATTCTGGCACAAACATGAAGTTATATAAAAAATGTAACTTTGTAGGGGGAAAACTACCGTTGCCCCTTCCCCCACAAGAATATGGGGGGGGGGGGGGGGAGGAATCATGGGTTTGTATAAGGATGATCGATGTTAGAAAAAACATCGATATTGACATCAATGTCATAATCGAAAGGCCAACATCGATGTTCGATATTCATCGAAAACCGAACCATCCGTCATCATATTTTTCGTAAAGCAACAAAACGTCAAAAGTCAAAACATCGATACTTTCCTTTCAACATCGATGATCAACGAACATCCCTATTTGTTATCCATATTATACTCAGATACTATACTATGTATATAAAAAAGTAAAAGAATACTCACTTATTGTTAATAGGATCGAAACCCAATTGAAGTTTTTCCGGTTTAAAATTCAGCTTCGCTATTTGCTGAAAAAATTTTTTTAGTAATATGAATAATTATGTATATTATATTTACTTATACTGCGTTACCTTAAATATGTTAATGTATATAATTCTATATCTCTGTCTGTACGTGTGTATTTGAGGTGAGCTGAGCTCCTCTTAAACGGCTGGACAGATTTTAAAATAAAAAATTGTATAATACATACCATATTATCCTTTTTAGGCGAAACAGGAACCCATTCAGAGGCTTTCTCCCGATGCTGACTTCCAGAAGAGACGGGAAACTGAAGCCTTAATTCGTCCTTATTGGCTATTGGCAATGTACTCGACTTTAATGGGAGTGGCGCTCCACCCTGGAATAAAAGTTGTTTGAACAATGTAAACCCATTTTAACCTACTTCAAAGGAAGGAAATTAACTGAATTGGAAATTTAAGGAAATATTTCATATTGTCAAAAAAATTGTAAATTTCGTAAAATCTTCTTTTCGTATATATTTATTCACAAATTTCACGGAAACTAAAGACGAGACAGTTTGCAAGTGCGTTACAGGCGTTTTAAGAATCAGTACGCGCTTTCATACGAACCCTAAGTCGTATCAAACAAAGAGTTTGAAAATGCGTTGCCGGCCATTCGTACCCTACTAGAATAGAAACCCAGATGCAAAGTCCTATATTGCGTGAAACTCACCCTTATATTCATAACAATCGGCGCTTTCTCCTTAACAAGAAACGGATGGTGGAATGCAATAGTATCCTCGTTGTCACTGTCGCCCTCGTTGGACGATACAGACGATAATTCACCAAGGGCCTCCTTTTTCGATAGATGCTTGCAGAAATCCGTTAATTCGTCCACCGATTTCCCTGTTATTCAATAACAATAAATGATTTTAGGTGTAGGTGTCATTTCTGTATTATTCATGCCAAATGGCAAGAAGGTGATCAGCCTCCCGTGCCTGACACACGCCACGACTTTTTGGGTCTAAGACAAGCCGATTTCCTCACTATGTTTTTCTTCATCGTTCGAGCGAATAGTCTCTAGCGAAAACTTTCTCTTTGTACATTTCAAAACAGATTTTTGGGTCTAAGGCTAGCCGTGTCTTTCTTTCACCCAAATAAATATCTAAACTCAAAGATGTGTACCCAAAGTTCGAACTTACGACCTCAGACTAAGCGTATACTGATTATAAAATAATAATGAAACAAAAGATTGTTAATAATGTTATGAAACAAAAAACCTATGCAATTCTGGAACCGTTTCAATTACAAATAAATAGTAAAAAATAAACATTTACATTTCTGGTTCTAAACAAAGTGCAGCATACAAAGCTGTGTGTCAAAGATCGATGGAACAATGTGTTATAGGGAAGAAAAGCAGAGACAAAATAAAGGATACAGCTTTAAGAGAAATAACTTAAGGTATGAAATAAGATAATAATAACAATAACATTTTACAATTTAAAGAAAACTGAAGTAGAAATGGGCGGGGCACATGCCAAGAGTAACAGAAAAGTGGAGCAAAAAGAAAGTACAAAACTTTTTTTATTGGTTATTGGTTAGTAATTACCTCCAGACTGTATAGCTGCCATGACTTGATTTCTTGTGTGTGGCGGTAGAACAGCTGCCCCAGCTGGTACTGCACCATTCTTCAGCATATTGATGGCATTACGCCTCGCCACTTCCAGCAGACGTTTCTTCTCACTGTCCGCTAACTTCACACCGCTAAAAGATTTATCACGTTCATATACTTTTCACTTTCCGCTTTATTTAAAAAAGACGTTGGTGTGGTGGAAACTCTAACTGGACACAGCTTTTCTGTCCACCAGGATGTCGAACTTATTTTAATAATTAAATTATATACATACTAACGCCAGTGATATAATATATACTATTAACCAATCAAACATTCCAAATGCAAAACATTCCAAGTAACCAATATCTATAAAGCATCAATGAACTACAATATATACTTAAATTCAGGTCATCCATTAAACACAAAGATATAATTAAAAATTCCTAAAGGATCGAGAATAAAATCTATTATTGTATGTACTACACATTGTTAACTAATTTTTATATACATTTGTGGCCCAGAAATGTCAAGTTACAGTTGGGTGAGAGCAGTTAGTGGCTAACTACAAAATTAATGAAAGTAAATAGTTGTCTGTAAAATCGGTTTACAGAATCGTTACAGCGACATAACAAAACATTGACGAAATGAATGCATACTGTTAAGAAAAAATTTAATCATTTTATTAAACTATCACTATTTTGTATGGATACAAAGAAGTTTTTTTTCCTTTTATGTAATGCAACGAACTGTTAATAAATAAATAAATAAGAAGTGAAACCTCGGACGCAAAGGCCAATAGAGTGGAAGAGAGATAGATGCGGCGTAAGCGTACAATGAGCGTAACGGGACAATTCAGTGCGTGCAGCCGGCGTTCATCGATTTATTGACGTTGTCATGATAAAAATATAAAATCATACACAATTTTTTCAGTAACAACTTGCACAGAAATGGGACATAGAATATAGATTTCCTTTTTCTAAGTAAGACAAAAATAAAATTAACTTTAGCCTATATATTAGAATAATTATTTATTTTATCTTGGTTTAACTTAAAGTTCTTTGAAGGATTTACATATAATCAGGATAAGGTTCAAACACATGTTCCATCTAGAAATTAAATCTACTACTAATAGAAGAACTACTTTATTTAAACTGTCATACCTTCTACTACTTCTATGCCGAGGAGATGGATGTCGCGGATAATGGCGACTTCTTGATGTGGACCTATGTCTGCTTCTCGACCTGGTCCTCCACCTAGACTTTGATTCAGATCTTCGTCTCTTGGAACTCTTGGAGTGGCTTCTCCGTCGTGATCTTGAGGTTGATCTATGTCTATGCCGGCGAGATGGTGAACGAGAGCGTGATCGTTTTTTACTTTCTGACCTGGAAGCAATTATGGCTTTATATTAACTTTAAATCACAGTATCTCAGTCATAGTCATAGTCAGTATCTTAACAACTACCGCTTTTTGATTGAAGATCATACAAATCAGAAAAATGTTTTATTAAAATTAATAAGTGTAGGAATATAAAGGGCTCAATAGTTTTAATTCAAGATTTGCCATCTGGGTATACCCACAAATTTATGCAATATCATGTCACATATGAGAATTTTTTATTTAATAGAAAAAAATTTGTTCTTAAGTATATATTATATCTTATATTTGCACAACTGCAAACAACAGTTATAAAAATGGCTAATTTTAGTAAGGGTTTCTGTGATCTTTAAAAATATAATATGTTGTAAAATAAAAACCATATCATAGGGCAAATTTAGATTACATGATATATATATACATTGTACATGTTAAATAAAAATTAAATAAATCTATTCAATGTGTAAGAAAATAAAGGAAAGTAACAAGAATGTTTACATCTCGATTTGTATATATATAGAAATCTTTCAAATCAATTTAGAAAGCAGCTGAATTACATACCTTCCTTTGGATTTACTCCTGTCTCTTTTAGATGACTTATGTGAGCTATCACTTTTACTTTTCTTTGATGACTTTTCTTCTACATCAGGGCTGAAATATATTACTAATTTATTAACATTAGTTATAATAATATTAAAGACTTTTATTCAGATCGACTTCGGTACAGACACACCCATACAGCCAAAACCATTTATGACATCATTGTTTTGAAAAACATACCAGTTATATTGACCAAAGTCAAAGGTGCCAGCGGATCAATGTATAAGCTACTTAATAACAACATCATCGACTGTTGACTATAAGTGTTTACAACCAATAAAATATGAGTAGTCCCTTTATTGTGGTTTAATAGATTTTAACTTCATTATATTAAACAAGGTATAAAAAAAAAATAATAGGTAAAAAAATCTACTTGACATGCCTCCTTAAGTCCTTAGTAGATTTAACAGAAAAATCTACCAAACAAACATATATAGCTTATAAATCACTCAGGCAATATACCAATGATTTTACTACTACAACAGTGGTTGACCTATTATACTAAGGAAATACAAGGCAAATACAACCTTTAAAACATGGAAAGACATTCCAAAGAAAAAATCAACTTACAGTTTTATATCCTCTGCTGCTTTTTTTAATATTCCACCAGGGTCTGATGACTTAGGGAATTGTGAATTAGAGTCTTCATCTTTCTCTGAGCTACTGGATGTATCTGTATACTCTCCATCCTCTACTTTCTCAGCTTTTTTCCTAGCCTCTTCTTCAGCTTTCTTAACCGTCTCTTCAAAGACAGCACTAAATTTCAAATTCTTAATTTGAATTTTACCTTTGGCTTTGTCATTTTCCGAATCACTTTTTTTCTCAAGCTTATGACGCAGATCGCTAGAATCAAGTTTATCACCTTTTGGAGATTCTGGCATGGGAATAAGGCTAGCATCAAGTTCTTCAAGTGGTGGTGATAAGCTTCGCTCAAAACTAGCACTTTTTTTTATAGCTTTAGTCCGTTCTTCACGTTTTATTCTACACTCTTCTTTAATGTGTAGTTCACGTTTAACAATGGGTTCAGATTTTATTTTGGTATCACTTTCAGACTTTACCTTAACTGGGTCCTTAATTCGATGAACTGGTGGAGTACGACGTACTCTGCTCTTTTTTGATTTACTTTTTTTCCGCTTTTTATGTTTGCGAGAGTAATCGCCATCGGAATCACTACTACTAGAACTTCGGCTGCGTTTTTTCTTTTCTTTCTTGTGTTTCTTTTTGCTTTTCTTTGATTTCTTAGGCGTTAAATTTTCTAACTGCGGTGGGTCTGCATTAAAAGCACTAAATAATTCGGAGAGTATTTCATTAGAAGATTTTTTGGTATCATCTTTTTTCCGATCAGGTGTTGTTTTTTCCCTTTTAATTAATTGCTCAATTTTGTCTATTAATGTTGTCATATTTACAATTTCACACAAAAAATCGAGAAAACATCACAATTTACAAATTATTAATAACTACTTTATTCACGCAGCATAACTAAAGTTTAAAAACAAAATATACTAAAACACAATGTGTTTAGCTTTTCCGCCATATTGAACTGACTTTAGACAAACATCACAATTCTTTTTGTCAAAACAGATACATTGACAATTGACAGAGAAAAATATATAAGGCTTGTACAACATTAAAGTTTATGGATTAGACACCTAATTTACATGCCTGTGCTTTTTTGCTTAGTCAACTTACTTTACCACGCCATCAAATGATCAAATTATTTAAAAAAAAAACAACTTACTTTTGTTTATTACTTATTTAAAGACTTAGGAATCAAATTAAGTGTGTCGTTCGGATTTGTTAAAGTCAGTTAAAATATAATGTTATTTGATACATTAAAATACGCGAAACTATATTGCACCACTAAATGTATAATAATATTAATGAAATTAAAGCCTCAAACTTAAAAGGTTAAATTTATAATTTTGTATACACTAGAATCGGTTTTTGTAATTCCAGAGGAATTTTTAAAAACATTCTTTGTTTAACAAAAAATTTTTTTATGGCCGATCTAAGAAATAATGAAGTAAGTTTTCTACCACGTTAGAATCCTTATTAAATGCGCGAACTTTTAAAGCTGCTTGCCAAATTGGAATAGTACATTTTTTTTTTCAGGATGATCAGTTGAACTAGTGCGAAAAATTAATTTTGAAAACTTGGTAAAGTATAAAATGACATTTTCCTACAAGTTGGAGTGATCGGCACAGGGTTTAGGATCATAGGTTACATAAAGCACTATTCGGGATGACGTAAGAGAAAAAAAATTGGCAAAAAGTAAATATTTGTAACAACAGGAATGAAAAAACTGTCACATGGTGTACATTTTCTGGAATAAAAGGAAAATTTCCATAACTTCAAAAATACATGTCTTAATTTTTTTTTGAATTTTTCTGATAATTACGAGAAAATTTCGACTTGACGTCCACTTTTGGGACACCTGTATATCGGTAAGATGTCGAAACAGTAGCACCTTAAAATACTTAATAGGAAAATTAAAACAAGACACAAGTTGGCAAAGATTCTAGAAGAAAACTAATAATATATTCCTTTGTTTGATACAACAATTGCATATTGTTTTCGTCGTGGTGATCGAGCTTTTTAGAATTGTAGAAAAATAAATTTCTTCATTGTTTGAAACGAGTATCCAGGATAATGGCATTTTTTTATAAAGTTACTCGTGAGGATTTTCAGTAATGGTAAAACTAATTCGAAACTTAAGTCTGAGCAAAGTGCGCCTTATAGATCTTGCCCTTAAACTTGCCCTGAAGTTCACTCTGAAACATAGCGTAGTAATAGAAATAACATAGACGATTGAAGTTAATTTCTTTATTTTTGGAATTACCTTTGCAAGGTATGCAATTTATTATCATCGACACTACATCTGTAGCGCGAAAAATGTATAACGTAACATTTTAATGCATTATTCCGTAGACATCAACTGTTAAGGACGGAAATATGTCCTTTGCATTTCTGTTTTAGAGAAGAGCTAGAGAAAAAATTCAGAAAAGGTATACTACAATATTTATTTGAAGAAATTTGTCCTACTATGTAACTGCGAGTAGGAATTTATAAGCTTCAGCATGATTGCATGTTGATGACTGCGAATAAATGTAATGGGTACATAACTTAAAACTAGTCATTAATTATGTTACCCCCTTACTTAGAGAAATTTCTCTGAACTGGGGTTATTAAATTTGACAAACACGGATGTTATAAAGGCCCGTGACATTACATTACCTCAAACGTCAAAACCAGTAAGGTAAGCAAAGGCGCGTTTTTTTATAAGTAAGGAGGTTAATTACAATAATTATCTATAAATGATAGTTACACGATACACAGATATCATTTTTCGTGTTTTAGGCATTTAGTGTTAAATATAATAATAATTAAATATCATAGTAAAATCGAATCGAGACCAATAATATATTTACGCCTGGCAACTTTTAAAAATGACGCGATAAATTACCGCCAAAAATGAAAATGGCTAATATTTCGTCAAATAAATTAATAAATACAATGGAAGTTCTGGGAATTGAGCAAATATCTAGCTCGTTAAAGCATTGATTTTTCGCTTTTAGCTTTAATGAAGTGCTGTGCCAGTGTTCTAGTGTTAGGAAGTTGGAATATAATGTTAGATTAATAAGGTAACAACTATCTTTTCTCATTCAACACATCACTTTCAAGACCATTTCCGATTCTAATACATTTAAATCAGAGAAGCTTAAAATAAGTTAACTTAGTAGGTAAATACCAATATTGAATACATTTAACAAGCGAAATTTCTAAATTATATTTGCAATTATAAATCTAACAGTTTTACATTTAATATGTCTAATCTCGCAATTTATGTCGTAGAAAATTTATGAAGCCTACAGTAAAAAAGTTGGTTTTTCATATTAAAATCCCTACCTATCTATATTTTGTATCAAATATTTTTGATAATTTATATTATAAGGTAACAAAGTTTTAGTTTGTAGAAATCGCGGTAAGCTACAAAATAAATAAAAAAAGTTCAGTCGACAAAATTCCATTTTGTCGTGTCATTAAATAATATAAGTCCTACATTTAAACATTTATAAATGCAATGCAATAAATACAATAGGTACTTAAATAAATTATTACTTTCCATTTATAATTCTATCAAAAACTATCGATCCCTACAGTCAAAATAGACACAGATTACCAAATCCAGATTACACTTTGTCACAAATCTATCGAGCCCTGAGATATTAATGCTTTATAATATTATATTGAAAATAACAATGTGGTGGTGCATATTTTAATGTATTGGAACAATTGTGCATCTCGAGTGTTACGGTTACTACAATTCTCATGCCTACCTAAATCTAGTCTGTAATGAGGTGGTATTGCGACTTTTAAATATATTTTTTTATATCCATAGCCAACTTTCAAGTACTATAAACTATGCAATGTTCCCACTTTATTTTTACTATGGTTTCTGTCGGTAAGCGGTCGTCACATTGTACTTTTTATTATAGAAGTCGCAATACAATCGCAAATTGTAAGTCACACACAATAAATGGTCCAAATCTTCCATCACTACCATGAGATAAAGTAGCACCGCTCGATCAACGAGTGGGAATAAGCTTCAACTATATGAGTTCCTAACATGTCAAAAATTCAAAAGTCTTAACTGGCAGTACTTAGGTAATTTTGAGAACGCAGAACGCCGATCAATTAAAAAAAAATGTTTTTTTGGTTTTTGACATGCTAGTGCCGTTTGGCTCACGCTAAAACGCAACGAGCGACTACTGCTTTCGTACATGAATAATTCGTTGTACTAACCAAACGAGATAGTGCGACAGCAACAGTCGCCCACATCTTAAAGCTACTACTAAATTTTCTAACGATCAAAGATCGCAAGCTATTTATTCAAAAGTCTTAAAAAAATAAAATCTGCTATCAATATTAACGTTTAGCGCGGACGTAAAACGGCGCGGACCGTTCGGAAACGTTTCTCGAAGCCAAGCTTAGAGTAGAGCGAGCGAGAGGCGTCGTTTTCCGGACGAATCACGACGAAGGGTTTGTAGCCGCGAGCCGCTACTTCTTTGGTGAGACGCCGAGCTAAGTAGATTCCGTAGCCTTTTCGGCGGAACTCTGGGCGTGTCTGCATGGAGAACATGGCACCATAGTAAGATTGGACCATCCAAGCGGCCAATTGTCCCTCGACGAAGATTCCATAGGCGGGTAATTCAGCGACAAGCTTCTCGAAGACTTCGCGGCATTCAATGTCACTCGCTGGGTAGAGATCGTGCACTGCTTGCATGTGTTCTGGCTCAAGGCGAACTAACTCCACGTCCTGTGGCAGTCTATGGAAATTAAGGCTTGTTAAGTTCTTTCAAACATAAATAAATTGTAAATTGTTTGTTTTAAATACTTACTGTTCATTACAATCCGTCGGAGGGTTATCACAGACATAGACATCTCCAGTAATCTTATCTTGAGCCTCATATCGTTTCTCGAAGCGATTCACGATAGCTTCGTGAGTGAAGTTCAGGTACAAGGGTTTCGTGAGGTCCAGTAAGATGTCTTCGCTGGTGACCAAGTCCACCAGTTCAGCACGCTCCGATGGACAGAATATCGTTACACTTTCATAGGGGTGGCTATTTGGCTGTAATAAAATCGATGATTAATTGAAACTTCAAAAAAAAATAAGTTTTACACGCCGATTTTACTAACGGCAATTGTCATCGATGCACAAATACAATACAATGAACTGAATGAAGGCTTATCGCAGAAATACGAAATTTAATTTTGCTGTTCGTGTATGTATGTTCATAAAAGTTTTAGTATACATTCTAATTCTAATAAAGAAATAAATAGATAAGGTAGAGCTTACAAAGTTAATATCTTTTAATAAATTATTTTCTTGTCTTTCAAAGATATATAATCCTACTAATAAACACTAATATACATCTGAGCAATAATATTTTAATATTACAAACAGTTGTAACATGATATTTTCAATACAGTAATTACGTTGACGTGAAAATATAATCCATACCTTTGACCTACTTCCTGCAATATGAATAGGCTCGTATGGAACAGAATTAAAAATGTAAGATGTTTTCTCAAGCTGAAACGAGAGCTCTGCGACACTAGTTAGGTTTTAATAAATCTGTTTTTATTATAAACTCTGCATTCATTTGTTTGTTGTGATTCATTGAAATGACTTAATAGCGATGAAGCTATTCAGAAATCTATCGCAATAATGTTTTGTTTACTTTAGTTTAGTGCGTTTTACTGTCGTCCACAGAATTCCTATTACGAAACTCATGTCACAGTGGAAATGAGTCCAAATGGACAATTTCAATGTTGGTACTAGCTTAAAAATTTAATATTCGTAGCTGTGCCGTTCCTTAAGATCACTTCTAGGAGCTTTTAGGAGTTTCGGAGTATTTCACAAGCACTGCATAGGATATATGACAAATAGGTATTGATCAAACTATTTCATATTTTTATTAATGGATGAAATGAACATTTACACGTTTGCATTTTTAATTTAGAAGAAAAAAATTGCCATTTATAAGACATTCTCGTGTGAGTGTTGTCTTCTACTAAATGGCCTATTTTTATAAAACTTGCCTATATTTAGGTCTGAAAATGGGTGGTAAATTATTTACACATCCTAGTGATAAGGCTCACCCATAAAAAGAAATTGATTTTATTACGATTTGGCATTAAAATACAGGTGGTCCTTAATTCGAGCTTCGGCCTACCTTTATTAATGGTGTGATATTAAGTAACATGGTTTGTATAGTATTCTATTATGTAGTTCAAATGACGTTCAAATTTGGTTGGAATGCCGGACTTTCTAATAATGATAGTAGTAGTAAGAGATTAAGTCTCAAGTCTCAATAGATAAATACTTACCGTACTGGTACAGCCGGGAAAGTGTAAGCAAATCGGATCCTCTGGCCAATTTTTCGCCACATAAAAGTGGAAGTCCCAAACCTTATTGTTTAGATATGTTTGAATCGTCTGATGAAACTAAAACCAAATATTTCAATGGGTCAATTTTTGTAGATGTCTCGATATTTAAAAATTAATATTGCTAACATTTTTAATAGGACAGTGGCGCAATTTTTCCATTATCAGTGTCCATGGGCGATATCACTTAACATAAGATGAGCCTTGTTTGTACCCTGTTATAGAAAAAAATCTTATAAAAAGACTTACCCACATAGAGAGAGAGAGTGAGAAAGAGAGATCGAAAAAATATACACGCTATTGGTTGATGAATTCATTTAGTAGAACTTTAGATGGCAATTCTGTCGCAGATTTTTTTTTATTTATATTATCATTAGCACATATTAAACAGTGTGAATATAGATATACAAATACATGGAGTGATAATATTTAAATAGAGTTTATTGAACAATAAATAAGTATCTAAGCTATCTATCAAGAATATAAATTACATATTTAGTATCCTATCACAGTCTGTTCTTTTCTGCATATTACTTTATATCTAATAAATATTTATATACAATTACAAACTAAAAATATATATCTAATAACTAACCTTAAAATTTAATTATTAAAAAATATTATAAAAAGATATTTAAATATCTTTGAAACTTCATTGTTTTTTCACCATTATTACCTTAAGAGATTCAGGCAAATACTGAACTAAAATATCTGCCACAGCTGGGAGCTCGTCTTTTGTTACCAATCGAAAATTTTTCCCCTCAGGCACGATTTCCATCTCTGTAACAAAGATTTAACATTAAGTCTTCCATTTGCAAATGATTGTGTATAGGCTTATCTATGACACGCTGGTTTTTTCATGAGGTTCTTCTTTACGTGCCTATTCTAATAAATTGATTTGACTGATGAGGATTATAGCCCCCAATTGTTAATTTAAAATATTTTTAATTTCATATTTATTTACACTTTATTACCATAATATACAAAAATATAGTACTCATAAAAAACCTTATTTAAAAAAAACACGAAAAATAAGTAGGTAACTAGTAAGTAAGTTATTAGACAACGGGCGGTTCACTTATCGCTAACAAGCGTTTCCTTCCCGGCAACCCTTATATGGAACAATAAAAAAAAGAAACACCTATAGAGGGTAAAGTACAAGAAGTGCATATTTAATTAACAAAAAGAAACTCAAAATAACATTTAACTATAACTAAAATAAAATAAAATCTAAGGAATGCATAAATAATAATATGTATAACCAGAAATATGAAAGCTTCTCAATTAACGTTTGGACACGTTAATTGAGTCGCAATTATTATAGTAGTAACTAATTACGATGCAGAAGAAAAATGATGTAATTGTTACTAACAATTTTTAATAATAATATCATGGCACGCTGTTTTCGACGAACGAGACACGTACACGTGATTCAGGTCAGTACGTATCCGTCTTTCTACAGTGTTATCACATAATAAGACAGAAACAAAAGAATGCTTAAGTTAAAATACTGCAACTAGACATAAGGACTTAACAATTATTCTTATTATAAAAAAAACACATAAATCCCTGGATATTAATGGAAGAAGCGATGACAACTCTATGGCTAAACATCTAAATGGTGGAGAAGGTTCCAAGTAATATAGAGGTATTGATTTACAGTACATATATAATGAGGAATATAGGTAGCTACAGTAAATATATATTTTAATATATACAGGCGCGTGAGAATACTTTTTTTAATTCTCTTGTCATACGGGCTATAAATAGCTATATATATGTAGGAGAACTGTATATTATTTTTAACATAATTACTAAAGCTTTCTCGCAGTCAATTGTTAGATTAATATGCCTATGTTTATTTTGCAATGCGGAAGTGCAAATTTCATTCTCAGTGGTAAATTAATAAATTTCATTAAGATAAAACTGCCGTAGAGGCTCTACGCCGTAGCACGGTAGACTGTCGATAATTATTTATACATTTGATACTCAGAGTCGTAGCTGAAATAATTTACACTCAACGTTCTACAGATATATCCTCCATTGAATATAATTGAATGTCCTATAAATCGCTGTTACATTGGTTACGGCTCATTCAAACAAAGAGAATAATGTAGCAACACGATATGCAAGGATATAGTGCCCTAGTGTACAAATTGCATTAATTACTACTGCATCGGGGGTCAAGGTCCGTATGCATCGATCGATGTTGTGTTTTCATTTTATATTTGCAACATGTAAGCTTAAATAATGGGAAACCATTACAAAAGTACTCGTATTCTAATATTTATTCTATCGTATAAATATTAATAATATATATAAATGAATGAATAATAATTTACATATTTATATATTATCTGATGGAGGGTCGGATACAGGAAAAGGTGACTCGAAACCACCATTTTTTGAATATTTTTTTTGCCGAAAATGAATTGTACCACGTTTTAACATGCTTTGAGCAGTGTTATCCATGGCGTCAGCGTGCGACTGTCATGCTTGAGGTCGTAGGTTCGATCCCCGGCAGTTCAATAATGGAATTTATAACACTCACTTGAACGAAAAACATGGTGAGGAAAATGGCTTAGAAGTCGTTGGCATGTGTCAGGCACAGAAGGCTGATCACCAGCTTGGCTATTAGATCGAATAATGACAGAAAAAAAAAGGTTTTGGCAGAAGAATCTACTGTTACCATTTGTCCAAAAAAGTTTTAATTTATCAAAGTAAGCATAGCCAGAGTAAGTATCCAATTTCGAATAAACCCATTAAAGAGATTTGTTTGATGCTTCTCGAATTCTACGTATAATGTATGACGAAATTCAATACATCAGCATTTGCTCTAATCGTCTACGTGGATCAAATTGTTCAAATACGCAAAATACCTTTATTACAAGTACACTTATAAACAACAGAGTAGTGTTAAATTGATTTTGAATTTACATTTACTACTCGCTATATCAGCTATAAATACTAAATTATTATTCTAATAAAACAAATAGTTTATCAGCAGTTTGCTAGAATTTATACGGAGTGCCACAATTTCGAACACAATGAGCTTCCATGAGTGTCCATGGGCGGCGCTATCACTTAACATCAGGTGAGCCTCCTGCCCATTTGCCCCCTGTTCTATAAAAAAAAACCGTGGACGGAGTCCGTTTTTTTGTAATTTTATTTTACATTAGTCAATTTTTTTAGATTGATATTTATATGAAGTACACTATGATACTGTCAATGCTTTGGCCAATTGTTCATAAGGTCATGTTGGTTTTTATTTATTTATTTATTTATTTATTTATTTATTTATTTATTTATTTATTTATTTATTTATTTATTTATTTATTTATTTATTTATTTATTTATTTATTTATTTATTTATTTATTTATTTGTACAACTTCCTTCAATATCCCCAAGCTGAGCGCCTGCATCAGGCGGTCCGCGACGTCAGCAGTCCATTGCATCGGGATCAACATCATTTGAAAGAGCTTAATTTGTTTTATTCATTAACTTAGAATCAGATGTGAATCTCTTATTTTCTATTAATTAAAACTATGACACAATAATAAAAAAATGAGCGCACCAATTCGTGTATAGCGGATAAGCCTTCAGTGTGTAAATCTCCTGTGATTTTATTTAGTTCATAAATAATTTATATAAAAATAAATTTAAATAATAAAAATTATAATGTTTTTATTCATAATAAGTTCACATGCGTTACAATGCAAGAACCATTTTAAGTTAAAAACTTCAAGTGTTCCCAGCTCTTCCATAAAAGAGCTGTAAGTAATATTAGCATGGAAAAAATACTTTAAACTAGGTATTAATTTAATAAATTAGTTGCTGCGAAAGTGAAACCACGAGCCAAAGTAACATCGTTATAAAACAAAAGGTTGAGACCTCTTTGGCGCGGTGCCAAATCCAAGACTTCGTTATTTACGTTTTTCGCACTCCTAGCTTGGACTGTAAGCTATATCTGAAGGGCTACTTAGCGCCAAGGTTAGAAAATGGACGGCACTATAAAATAAACTAGCCTATGTTGCCATCCTCTTGTATAATGTTTATTCAAAGCAGTAAAAGAAAGCGATTTTAAACATTAGGTCCTAACCCTGGTTGTACACCAGTCTTGAGGTATGTCGAGTATTAATGAAACGTCCATCCAAAAACCGATGGCATGTTGCTTAGATCACCTAATGAAACAGCCAAAAATGGTGTGCCACATTTCTGGCGAGAAGGCCGATGCCTGACCATGCGTAAACCTGACCATAGTCTTGAACGGGTGCTAGTTGTGGTGACTGGTCGTACTTGAATTCGTGTATGCGGTGATATTAGTTGTTTCTACTACGTATTTGTGTCTTGTTCCCATGAGTATGTAAGTGCGTGCTCCTATTTCATTCCATGCCTCCTGCT
Organism: Pieris rapae; assembly: GCF_905147795.1. Taxonomy (NCBI): domain Eukaryota; kingdom Metazoa; phylum Arthropoda; class Insecta; order Lepidoptera; family Pieridae; genus Pieris; species Pieris rapae. Next base: position 1,456,031 of record NC_059517.1, read on the forward strand.
GATACAGGACAAATCTTCGTTTTTAATTTATTTTAATATTCTTTATTACTCAAGATGTCATATGGAACATGGTGTAATGGTTGCAGCTCCTTACAAACGTTTTGTAAAAGTTTTCTTTTACAAGGAGTTTGTAAGGAGCTGCAGAACTTGGCGAATAAAAAGAGTGGTGGAGAGTTTATTGCCAAATCTTCTCCTCCGTTCTACGCCCTTGATTTGAGAACTGGCAGTAAATGTAAAATTAGAAAAATTTCATATTTCTTTTTCGACGTTCATAAGTATACATTACCCACCTGTTACCCACATGAATAGATGATTTTGATTTTGACTAAAATCAAAATTCTAGAAACGTTCTTAATTCATGTCTATTAATTTTAATGCAAAGTCCCATAATATGTCAATATATTGGTGCAGAACTAATATCCTCAATGAAAGGTTCGATGTATACATTAACACCGTATACATTATTTATCTCACAAAATAATATCTGCTCTTCCAAATCGTAAGAAAGTACCGTAAAAAAGTAGGTAAATTGCGTAGACAGTTCAGGCTTTTAATGGGCCTGCGCCCTTGGGACTGGCGAATCACTGCAGCGCCTGGATCGATCTTTTTCTATCTGCAGTGATTAATATTTATTTTTTAGACTAAAAACTCGTTACACAGTTAAAATGACAACAGACAAGAGGATATTTAAATTTTATCGTCTTGGCTTTCGACGACAATAAAAACAAACTAATGAGAAAATACTAAGCTATTAATTTTAAATACATTGTTATAACGGTTGTAACCTGACTCGGTTTAACACAAACTAAATACAATATATCAAAAAGATACTATGGTGTAAGTATACAATTCGATAATAAAAGAAAGTAAAAAGTTTTAAGATCAAATTTTATTTTCAAAATTGCGAACTATTACTTTATAAGATGTTTTTATACAAAAATTCTTATCTAAATCATAAGACCCAAACCCGTGATCATGACTACAGACTATGCTATATTTGTTTCCTTACTTAATTTATCTATATAGGAAGATAATCTCTCGACGCCATCGATTTTGGGGTAACATTCGGGTTTCTCATGATGTTTTCACTGTATAAGCTAGTCGTACCACCAGCCCTTCCCTGGTCTTAGGATTCAGAGCCTAGATTTATAAAAGAATGAATCAGATACTCATTGTACTTTTACCAATCCTGATATATTTTTTTATATACATGTATCTTCAGTAAGACTCCTCATCCTTTTTTGTAATTTAAGTGTAACCTAATTTACAAAAAAGGATTTTTATCGGAAGTGTCCAATTACACTACTTATAGTCTCTATTAAAGAGAAGACAATCTGTTCTTGCGCTCTATTTATACCTCACTGTTTAGCACTAAATATTAATGTACACTAACACTAATTCACTAGTTCAAATGGTTTTGTCCTTTTCAGTCTTCTCACTAGGCTCGTGGTGTAAAGGAGAGAGAATAGCCTGATATAGAATAGATATTGGAGCCTATGTTCGTGAGCAGTCTTTTTTATTAATATGACGACGTCCCCTACATTAAGGTCCCGATGGTGGTCATATACTTGATTCATATTTAAAACAAAGTCCTGGTATATATAATATTTTTGTATTTTCTTTATACTTGCCTATATTTGTTAACCTCGTCTCAATAAGTGTAGTTCGCCCTAATCGAACCTATTTAAAGGTTTACGTGCTCATTAAAATAAATAAAACAACATGTATTTATACAAAACTAACGTAATATAAATAAATTTCTTGTAGGGAGATCTATAGCCTTCGGCTGCAGATACAATGACGTCGTACCCTGAAACGCAGTAACAAAGTTATTTCGGGCGTTTATTTTATGTTTCTCTGTTACACTGGTCGAGAATTTTCCGTTTAGGGCGGAAAAAGTAGTACCTTCCTCTCACCATATTCTAATATAATATAAATCATTAAGCTTAAAAATGTTAATATGTGCTAACAACATTAAAAAAGTAGCGTAATTTTGCTTTCAGAAACACAACCCAAAATTGACAATATTAGTCACGTATACATACATATTTATTTCATAAATCTAATATAAAAACTGACCTTAAAATGTAATAACTAAAATATATAAATGTTAATTGTACTGTCTATTACATAACTCTCATACTATGTACCACTAGCGGGTAATCACGGAAATGGCGTAGGACAGCTGTAGATATTTCTCAGCCACGGGGTCTCCAAACAATTCCAGCATCAACTGAGGGCCCAAATCTTAGACAAATTGTTGTGACGCCGTTAATACAATAACTGCTCAATAAACCTTAAACAAGGACATTCTCGGGCAGTCTTAATTAAATTAATAATGTACATGTTTGTTTTCACGCTTTAAGAATTTGGATCGGTGTGTGTGACATTAATTACATTTCGTTTATTGAATACTTATTAGATTTCGGTAATAAGTAAATTGATATAATGGCAAGAAAGCCTAAAGAAGTGCTGGTCCATTAAAAGGACTATTATCAAATTACTGATGACGATTTAAACCCACTATCTTTTAGTATAATGATAATAATTGCATTTACTTCTGTAAAATACTTAGTACATACAAATGTGAATTGTTACAAAACTACTAACTAAAGCGACAAGGCAACCGGCAACCCGGTTAATTTCTATTTGGCACCTAGTCCTTGAACCTAGGCCTCATTTAACAGCTTCCACTCAGTCTATCATTAGCCACATAGGGCCAGCTGCTCTACTTATATCATCCTCCCATCTTTTAATTTGTCTTCCTCGTTGTCTTTTGTCATAGCGAGGGGGGCACTCTGTCGCTTTTACGAGCATTTATATTTGTTTTCTCTTATAATGTGTCCTGTCCCATTCCAAGTCAGTATTTTACTGAAGAAGTAACGGCATTTCTAAACTTTGTCATGTCTTTTCTTTCTTCTACCTTTACTCTATCTTTCAATATTAGATATAAAATACTGCTCTCGATTCTGTTTTAACACGTTTAGGAGTAGTTTACTTGGTTGTAAAATAAATTATATTTTAATGTATAAATGCTTAACGGCCTAATTAAAACTTCAGTTATACAAATACTTAAATGGAAAATGAAACTGCATAACAGTTTAATATTAGCGTATTCAGAACTTACCAACCCGCATTCCGCATTGCATTTTGAATAAAAGTTCGTTTCACTTACATTTTGAATATCTTCGTGAAATGCATACAACATAAAATATTACGATTTTAATATTTTGTTTATTTTCCACAACAATAATATTAATTTGAACGTGTCTTACAAAATTACAAGTGATTATTTGAACAATAGTCGCGTTACAATCCTTGATGTGTGTCTTAGATTTTTCTATTTGTTTATTAGGAAAATTACTCGTTTTTGGGTCCGTTTTGACGTGTGTAAACGTTGACCAAATGCTCTTTAATTTGGTGTTTTTTTTATATGAATAAGTGTGGCGCTTTATAAGCCTAATAAAAATTGATATACAAAAGGGTTGAGATACAAGGAAAACGTGGCTATTTGATACCCTCTTCTTCCTTGCGGGCCAGCATATTTCAAGACAGAATATTATAAATAGTTTTAACTAGAACGAACTAACCTAACTAAATTAAGCGTTTAAAAAGAGTGGCGGAGAGTTTCTTGCCAGTTCTTTTTGCCCGCTCTACGCCCTTGACAAATGAAGATATTTTCATAGTGTTTCTAGTAGACAACAGATTATCAATGTATCTAAATAAATCTATCGGTTGGCTGGAAGAGATCGCTTGGAAGCGAAAAGACCGCCAGTTGACCTCCTATTCATTTAGTTATTCAATTGTATAATATCTCTGCATGCAACGAAATTTAAATATATACATTGACTCTTCGCTATGAAATATAAAGTGTCGAATATTTTTATTTAACTCAACTCAACAGCCAAACAATCAATGTTAATCGCAGCACAATTACTGTTGAAATGTTTTAATAAGCATCGTTTTTGTGATTCTGTTTTCAACAAATGTTTTTCCCTTTTACAAAAACGTTATTAATGTTGATTGACATCTGATTCAATTGTGGAAATTAACGATAATATGCACAAGATGTGTTTAATAAAAAATATTTATTTCAAGTGAAAATAAATTATCTTTACGAACGTAACATTGGAAAATATGGCGTGTTTACTTAGCGTGTGAAAAGATAAGTTTAGTAGCGTTGAACTTTGAGAAATTAATTCAATAATTTCAGGAGACCCTTAAACACTTTTCAACCCCAATTTATAATTAAATCAGTTTTTTTATTATTTTTCAGGTTTTTTGTTCACATCTTGAACAATGCCATAAAGACTGCTACAAAAAATGCTTATAACTCTTATACAAGTAATAGATTATTTTACATGTAGATACTTAACTGTATTTTGCAGAGATTCCTTTATTTAGACTATTTGAAGAAATCTGTCATTAATGTAAGTATGTTTTATTTCACTGTAAAAAATATACACGAGTCCACAATATATTATAGCTTTTTAAAGTTTCTAAACGAAAAGGTTATAAATATGTAAAAGTAAGCTTTTGGTCTTGAGTCGTTAGCCGTCTGAAGTGCCTTAGCAATTAACTTTACGTAAAGAATTTTTCACACACTAAATATTAATTTTAACAGAAATTTTTAAAAAGCAATACTTTAATTATGTTTAGCTTATTTCAACATCAAGCCTTTATTTCTGACATCCAGTACATAAATACTTCTTTAAGTTATATATCCTCACTTAATCTAATACATCAGATGTGCCGGTTTCGGTGATCAGCGTGTCCTTAAACACATAAATCTCTTCCATCCGGTTCCATTCTTTTCTTATGTTAGCTCTTGTCCAAGTTGTGCCTCCTATTTTCATTAACCTGTCCATCTTTTTCTCTGTCTTGTTTTTTTATCCTTTTTCTTTGTCTGTTTCAGAATGTCAACCACGAGATAGAAAAAGTATTTCTCTCTTCATGTATCCGGTCAAGCACCATTTCAATTGCCTTATTTTCTTAATAATGTCCTCTATTTCCATTGTTAATCTAATCTATCTGCTCTTTTGCGATGCTTTTTCTCAACTTTCAATGATGTTTCAGCTGTCTTTAGCACTGCGTAGCACTAATTGTAAGATCCAGAGTTGCGACATTCCCCGACATTCTTTATAACTGGTTACCTTAAAAGTTACGCAAAAATTACACACATTAAACCCATCTCAAACTCAAAATATCTTTATTCAAATAGGTAAACAAGTACACTTATGAACGTCAAAAAAAACAAATTAAATTAATTGTAAATTAGATTTACAACCAGTTCGCAAGTCAAGAGCGTAGGGCGGGCAAGAAGAACTAGCAAGAAACTTTCCGCCACTCTTATCAATCGCCAGGTTTTTAATACAAATTGTTTGAACTGGAGCAAATCAATCCCAAGGTTTAGGATCATTTAAGTTTTCGTCACATTTATAAAAAGCTTTATTAATTAATTTACTTTTAACGAGGGCTTTGAATAGTTGTATCAAAGACGAAAAAGCTCTTAATATATGTAGTAAACTCACCCTCCTGTTGTAACATGAGCTTAGGTAAATGAATATCCAAAAAAATGCTTTTTCAATGCTATCCAGTTTCAGAAATGAATGTTCCAAATGAACAAACTAACCAACTTCACAATATTAAAATAATTTGTACGCATCGCTAATATCGATATTATATAACATCATAATTTATATCACTAATGAACACAATGGCTTTACGCATGCTATATACACATATGCTTTTGTACTGAAAGTCGTTACTACACACACAATAATATACAGTATTTCCTCGCCGTATTCTCTATCTGTTCGTCTAGCAAGGAACGCACCAGCCCTGGGATCACCGGTACTATCTACCAGGCGCCAACTTAAATCTTTATTTAGCGCCTGTGCACTTCAACACCAATGCTTAGGAGTAGCTACTCCAAAGGAAACAAACAGTTGATAAATTTATAATCAGATGTATCTATATAAGCATGAAACTCCGCAACGAAATAATGCATTAAATTTTAAACGCTGATTTAAGGATACATTGCAAAAGCATTAGCTTTCGATATAGCTTAAGTAACCGTTATCTTAACAAACGACTTTGAGTATGATTACTATTTGAACAATGTCTTAAACTCATCCTTCCTTTTACTTAATCAAAGGCAAATAGTTTCCAAAAATAATAACTTTAACGGTTTAATTGGACTTATCGAAATTAAATGTATGGACTTCATAGAAATAGGCAGTAATAATTAAAACAAAACGGTTTTTTTATTTAAATATTCACATTAATGCCAATAATAAAAGATGCGCTTTTATACGACGTTTTGCCGGAGATCAATAGCAATCTTGAATAGACGACGACTTTTCAATAGTCGATTGCGAACTGTGCTTTCGAATAACACTTTTGTGAAGTTCAAAAAGAATTTAAAGTGGCATATCTCAATGCAAATTGTTGGAGGCGATAAGTAAACAATATTTTTATAGAAAAGACGTAATAAAATATTTTTTTGTATCGAACAGGGGGCAAACGGACAAGAGTCATCCGTTAAGTACCGCCGCCCGTGTCCACTCACAATGCTCGCGAGTGCGTTTTCGGCCTTATAATTGGTACTTTTTTCTTGAAGGACCCTTAGTCGAATTGGATCGGTTCATTGAGCAGCTGGTTCCACATATTGGTGGTGTCTTTAAACACGCTTAGTTGTGGAACGACGAACGTCGAGGTGATACGGGTGGAATTTCGAATTCTACTTCGACGTCCGATTCGTCCGAAACTCAGCTGTGGGTATTAACCCGTACAACTCCTCTGAACACTCCCCATGGTAAATGCGGTAGAAGATATAGAGTGACCCCTTATTTCTAGGCAACGCCAAGGGATCAAGTCGCTCGGAAAGGGATTGGCCGTCGACGATTCGAGATTATACTAACATCAATAATGTATTTGACGAAATTCATTTTCGCTTCACATTACATTGGTTCGGATCTATTTAGATTTAAGAACGAATAGCGTTTTCCTCTATAGTCAGGTATTAAAAAAATAACATTGTTGGTTAAAAATCGGACTATTGATCTTGGATCTTGGATTGAATTTCATACATCTAGAAAAATCTTTATAAGTACAATGGTGAATGTTACATCAATGCCTAAACTACTGAACTATTACATTGTAAATTCGACATATATAAGCTTTCCTTTAAACGCAGACGATGACGCGGGATAATAACCTTGCAGTGTTTGATAACGTGAAAATAACGACCAGCCCGTAAATCCATATTGCCATATATTAACGATAATTTTAATATGTTCGAAGTTCTGTCAGATAGGATTCAGTTATTCAAGTTTATTGCCCAAGTTTTTGGGAGCAGCCGTGGGTGAGGTTACGTATTAGTTTAAATTACTTTGTTATTAAAACCATAGGTATATTTCTTAAATCACACAGACACCTAATAGTTATAGTAAAACTTGTTCAAATCCGTTGAGAAATAGTTATATATTAATCGTTAAAAGAGAAAAATTCGCACCCTGCACCACAGCGGCCCCTGAACAACTGCAATATGTTAGGGGACTTATTGAGCGGGGATGTAATAAAAACCTTACCTTTGATCCGCCGTACCCCTTGTGCGAACGCCGCCGCTCTGCCCTCGCAGGTGTTTCGGTGTTGGTATTGAGCTCCTGAGGGCTCCTGGCCGCGAAGGGCCGGCGTTGCTTGGCGTAGCGGACCTAGGGCGCGCGTGTGCCTCAAGACCAGTTTGCCGGCGGAGTGTCCACTGACAGCCGGGCCCTGTGGCAGCGCGCGCAATCACGCATGCGCCCTACTGAACAATACCGCAAGCGATTATCTACTCAGTATACGCAGTACCCTAATCGTGTTCGTAATTTGAATTTTTTTTGAATCTGTGTTCGTTTTTTTATTTATAACGTTTGAGGTTTTATTGTTTTTTATTTAAATGGTCAAAAGTTTGCTATATCGATCCACTTAGACATTTATTTTGGCCGCAGTCCAGGGATCGTGTCTCGCTTGTTACTAAGCACCTATGTCAGCATTTAGCTTACTAGCATTTAAGACGAACTGCATTAATCTCTATGTAGCTTAGATGCCCGACATAAATAGGGTAAAAGTAGGTAATCTCTATTTTATAACGGAGTAAAACAATGAACAGTGCAAGTAGGTACGGTTATGTTTTTCTATTTTGAGTTAAGGTTTTAATTAGTGCCTACTCCGGATTAAAAGGAAATAAAAGATCTAAAGAAAAGCTAGACCGCATTTTACACAAATTACTCAAGCTAGTTGCTATGGGTGATATAATCATAACTATATACCACCTTGTTCGTGACTTAATTACTTGCAGGTTTTTTGGTTTACGATGAAATAATAATTTTTATGGGTAGACACAGAAAGCTCCTTAGCAAAATATGATTAATGAAATTGTCAACAAGTTAGTGTGTCCCTAATAAGTACATTAAATTCTTAGCTAATAATCCTATATTTATAAAAAAACGCATACTATTAAATGATCCTACGATATTGCCTGACTTTCGTGCGTTTTAATGTTCCTAACTCTATGGGGTGTGTCGATTTTATATTAAAAGAAATGGTATTTATTAAAACCGTAAAAGTATTTATTATGTCTTGGCTAACCTACTTGGCATCTGTCCCTATGCTCATTGTATGGTGCATTACAGTCAAGATTTTACGCACAGGGGAATGTAAAAATTGTTTTTGAGTTTAGACTAAGTCAATCGATACACTTACGTGTCGTAATGCTCGTTAAAGTTTTTTTTATAGAACGAACAGGAGGCTGATGTTAAGTGATACCGCCCTCTCAATGCCAGAGGGCTCGCAAGAGCGTTGCCGGCCTTTTAATAATTTATACGCTCTTTTCTTGAGGGACGGTAAGTCAGTAAGTCTGCTGGTTTCAAATTGCACGGCAAAACGGCCTTAAAAACACTGTTGTGGAAGGATGAACGGCATGATACGGGTGGAATCTCGTATTCTGGCTCGGCGTCCGATGATTAACCTGCCAGTTCGAACAACTCCAATTATATGTGTATAATAAAACTAAATCATCAAAGAGTGGGTGGTATTCTTTAATATCCAATAGAATACACTGATTTTGGGCGCAATTTTGAAATACATAGTTCATTTATCCGTATCTCTAACAAAACAATTAATTGAGTTATAATACTACTACTAATGTTATAATAAGTTGAGTAACAATGAATAATTTTTGTAAGGTTGAAACATACATGAGAAATTTTTTTTAAATACTTAATAAAATTATTCGTGCAAGTTGAAATCTTATGTTCCATCGCTATGTATCCTTAAACCATTTGTTAAGTTAAGAATATAGAAGATTGTTAGAGATATGTTTGAAAAGCTAATTACACAGTAATTTTTTATTTTTATATTTTAATATATATTTTAAAATTTTTCAAACATCTCATCATTAGCAGAAAAGTAAAGGGCAACTCTTGGAACAGTTTGGTACACAAAAACAAATCAATAAATTCCACCCCTAGAATTGTTGTGGGCTTACCTAAAATCGATAATTACTATTTTACATAAAACACTACGTTAAAAGCAATTTTACATATAATAAGGAAGCTTTTCTGTATTTGTATGTGAATATACTGCAGTTCGGTCAAGGGCAGTGCAGTTACCAAGTGACGTGCTCAAGCCTCGTAAATATTTGATCAAATCTTTTTGTACGCTTACATTATGGTGTTTATGTTAATAGTCTGTATAATGTGATTTTCAGGTCAATTCGAGCTAAAATTCAATTCATCAAGTGGCAGACACGCTGGAAAAAACAAAATAATGTAATGGAATAATTAAATTTCAGACGATATTTGAAAAATTTAATTAATCATATTTTTATTACATTTAGATGTTTTATGGTAACATTTGAGCTCCAACTTCATTAATAATACTTTTTCGCAAATTAACAAAAGGAATTGTTGTACCTAAAAGTAAACGACTTGAGGTTCCGAAACGAGATACAGGGCCAAGTACAACCATACTCCAAAACAGGTTCATGTTATATCCTTGTGGGACTTATGACAGACCTCTGAATCAGAATCTAGCCTTTAGATGCTGAGAAATCTAGAAGTTGCGCTCCTTGGTACAAGCAAAAACAGAATACAAAATGAATGCATGGTAAATTTCGGTTTTCGTGAATTAGGTACCAAAAAAATCATTTTTTAAATGTTAACTTTTATATTTGTAATGGCCTTTAAAATTAACCTTTAGTACCTACTTAAATATCTAAAAAATACCTTCCTATTATTTAAATTTATTACTCTATTAGAATAACTTATGCCAAAAAGCATAACACATGCTATACAGCTTTAAGTATTATATGTACTGGAATTTCATCTCATAATTAGATTTGTAAGTGGCCAAAAGTAGTGAAAAAACGCAAAAGATAAATAACCTGTGCATTGACAGTCGACAATTCCGTAGTATGAAGAAATATGTTTATGTCTATTGTCATATTGTCAGAAACAATTCTGTCAGTTTTTGTGCTCTGTCAAAACAATGCAGAAGTGCGGATGCGGTTAAATTTTGTTTACATCTCGTATTGATTATTTGTTCGCTCTTAGTTTTGGAAAAAAAACTTGCATTTAATCCTGTAAATACTTTCGCTAAATTGGCAATTTAAAGGCTATTTTACAGAAAAAGGTAATAAATATAACACTGGAATGATTTTTTCTCTTATAACTGCCGCTTTTTCATTAGTTAGTTGTTTTTATTGCGCATTAGGCTAGTTGCTAATAAATACGTTACTTTCCAGAATGTCAAGGTTAAGATTTGGGCGGCCTACTAATGGATATGTTAGAGTACCAAATGACGACAGCGGATTTTGCGACTCTCAGTTTGAGGTACCACCTCAGAAGATACCATGGAAAGCTATTGCTTTAGCAGCATTTTTGTTCATAGTTGGTACAGTGTTACTAACAGTGGGGCTTTTAATAGTTACTGGTCATATTGATACAAAATATTCAGATCGCTTTTGGCCAATTATACTATTAGGCTGTATTATGTTCCTGCCAGGCGCTTATCATGTAAGGATAGCATACTATGCATATAAAGAATATCCAGGATACAGTTTTGCTGATATACCTGAGTTTGAATAGGTATAATTTTATGTGATAATTGAATAAGTGCAATTGATGTATGTGATTATATGAAGTATATTTAATTAAAAATATGTATTATAAATAAAAGTGACCTTTGAAATAAAATTTATTTATTTAGGCATAATAATTATGATCCATAATTAATTTTCTTTAATAAATAGAATGATACTCATTTCATATTTGTAGAGAGATAAAGAAATTTTATTATGATTTCTGAATAGATAGTATTTATTCCTAACTAAAATAGTATAGCATTTATCTATTTGACCGTTTGCCTTTTCTTTGAGCACAGCTAGTTTGTGGAATTGGAACAGAATGACCTGTCTTTTTGAGGTGGTCAAACAGTTTATTTTTAGATGTAAAGTCTGTTTGACAGACAACACACCTAAGATTAACTGCACTACTGGAGTCCTCTGTTTCACTTGCCTTGGGCTTCATTGTTTTCCTATCTGCTAGCTTTTTGGGCTTAATATTTCTTTGAACTTTAGGTAAGGTAGGCTTGTCTCTGGGACTAGGGAGAACTGCCTCACCTAAAGCATCATCTGTAGGTGTTGTACTAGAAACTTCGTAAAGATTCTCGGTAGATGTTTGGGATTGGGAACCTTTTTTAAGATTAGCTTCCTTTTTTGCTTGTAATTGGCTTTTCAACATATTAAATTTTTTAGCTTTCCTACTGCGAGCTGGACCTTCTATTTCATTAAAGCTCATCTCATCATGGCTGTCATTTCCCTCACTTTCTGGCATTGGAACAAAGGACTTCTTCTTATTTTTCTTTTTCTTGTGGCTTTTTGGCAATGCCTGTAAATGTGTTAAAATTTAAAAATCACATATTTTACTAAGCCAAATAAAGTTACATACACATACATGAAAAATTATATCCCCACCTGTACTTTATCAGAGTCATCACTCAATGTCTCCCTAACATCTGACGTAGAATTTCCTACTTGTTCATTTTCCCTAGCTGGTTCTCCATTGACATCAATATTTTCTTGGTTTTCATGTTCAATTTTGTCCATTGCTTCCTGGTCTAATAATTCTATTTCATCTTCAAGTATCATATTAGCCACGTTTTCTTTATGTTTCTTGCTATTTTCGTGATTTTCAAATGAGTTTATATTTTTAAATAGTTTATTGCATGCTGAGCAGTATAAGTTTTTCAGAGCTGCTCTGCCTCTTGGTGAAGATTTTGTTGCTCTGGAAGCTTCACTTGCCTATAAATATAAAACAAAATTAGATATTGTCAATACTGATCTTTAGGTTTTAAATTTTTATTACTAAGTCATTATTATTTTGAATTTGAATTAAAATACATCCTTAACATTTAAAAATGTTCTATTCTAAGAAAATATATCACATATATTATTATTTTTAGGGTGTTGGTGATTTTTAGTTAGTTTTCGCCCTACTTGTGGTCCCTTGATATTTATTGGATCTTTATTTTTAAGATGCTCCACACCATTTCTCTGGGAACTAGTCACATTTGATTTCACTCTATTTATTAGCCTTCATAAAGCCTGCTCCTATAGCCAGACATAGGAGAATGTTAGTGTCCATAAAGGGCTTTATTAAATCTAAGCTGTAATTTCCCTTTTCTTCTAAAATATTCCCGACATGCACAAGAGCAATGAGATGACAACATAATTTACGTATCTGCAGACTGATGAATGGAGGAAGCTAAGATTTAAAGAAAAACACTTTTTTAACGGATTAAAGTTATGTATTATTGTCACTATGACCAGGGACGCTGTAAAGCACGCGAAACGTCGGTTAATTTTAAAATTATGTTTAAATAATTATAAGTTTAGAATAATACATAACTTTAATCCGTTAAAAAAGTGTTTTTCTTTAAATGTGTTAAAGTTATGTTAATAAAAGACAAATACTAGGAAGCTAAGATGTAAGATTTAGATCTGCTAAATGGAAAGCTCAAAAGAATGCTTCACCCAAATCAGGTGCAGGAAACAAAGTAACAGAAATAACAAAAACTAACATAGACTAACAAGATAACAAAACTTAAATCCATTTGATATGTAATATTTAACAGTGAAATTAAAGCAACTTTAATATACTTTTCTTAATACATATAGTTAAAATACCTCTTCTGTCTTAGAGCTCTCTTCATTACTACTTTCCATACCACCTTCAGAAATAGTTTCATCATCAGACGACAAACCAAACTCTTTAGCTAGTAAAGACTCAATTTCACTTAATTTCTTTTGGTATTCTTCACTTTGCAGAAAGGATGATTCTCCCTCCTTAGTTTTTGCTTCTTCTATTTCTTTTTGCCTTTGAATTATTCTTTCACGTCTAATTTGTTCTGACTGGAATATAAATCAAATTACTGTAAAAACAATTTTGTTGTTGGTTGTTGACAAAATATGTAAATTAATTTCATACCTTTCTTTTATTTTCTTCAGCCTTCTCCTGAAGCAACTTTGTATGTTCAATAACTCTCTTATCACGTCGTCGTACATAACTCACTAACCTCCTAATTTCTTCATTGCGTTCCTTACGAGCCTTCTGTCTTATTTTATTATTTTCTTTTTCCATGAGTTTAATAACCCTTCTGTTGTCACCTTGCGATATTTCATATTGATCAAGCCATACATAGCCTGAAACAGTTAGCCAGATGGTTTAAGAAATTAGACTTTAAGTCTTGTACATTTTAATAACTTTAGAGATATAATATGTACTTTTGTTAGTTGAGAATGCCATCCAATAGGCATAAAACTCATGAACATCCTCATAAGGAGTGTTAGAATTGCCAAATTTTGGTATTTTAGCTAAATCTTCAGGATCATCAAGAAAATCAGTTTCCTCACTGGCCAGCTTAGAGAATACCTGAGGAAATATAAAAAAATTAAACTTTGGCAGATTTTAGAGTTTGGGCATGTACTTATTTGCCAGACTATAAAAATATAACTGATAATTTAAAAGTTCCAAGTTTACCTAATGATTAGACTTTAGTTGTTAAAAATATATTAAGTCCAAAACATAAATAATATTATTATCATTCTTATCAATATTATTCAAATAATAATAACTAATAAGTAGTTATTCTGTCTGTTTATATGAACTAAATCTTGATAAAAATCTTTAAGAGGTATAACTAAAATTAAGGATTAAAGATTCACCTCAGTGTAAACTCCATAAAATCCTTGAGGATCATCTGCAAAACCCTTATAACAGGATGGGCTAAAGTAAGGATAAACATCCAAGCTGTCATCATTATAAGAACTACCGGCACCTTTAAGTAGCTGCTCTCTATGGTTGTCATACCTGTAAATGAAGTAACAGGCCAGGCTGATTCATATTTGTCTTTTCTGTTAGCTTTATGTAGTTTATTTGCCTACCTTGTTGATAATTTTACTGAACATATTTATCCTAACAGTAATTACTATCAAATATAATTATAACAAAAGTGAATTGGTGATTAATGTTAAGGTTCATGTTTTGAAAATTTCATAGTTCATGAAAATGTGGCTGTGATGCTTAGGGAATAAATTTTTGAATTAAAAAATTAAAAACAAGGTTTGTAAAACTCACCAAGCACGTTCTTGGGGATCAGAGAGTACCTCATATGCTGTTTGCACTAATTGAAACTGATCTTTTGCTTCTAGCAAGTTTTCCAAGTTTTTATCCGGGTGCCATTGCAGCGCAAGTTTGCGGTAGGATTTTTTTATTTCAGATGCACTTGCATCACGCGATATGCACAGGACTTCGTAATGGCACTTCATTCTGTTTTCATTTTTGTCCGGTTGATATTTTTAGTTACTAATAAAAGTTATAAAATAATCTCTAGAAACCGTATCTAGAAACCGATGACGACCGTAAAGTGAATACTTTCGCGACCGATCAATAAATATCCTATTGAGTTAAGTCAATAATTTACATACACGGATAATATATATCTCCAAGGATATTTATCAGATTAAATGTTTAACTGAACATATGGAATTTTATACTACAATTATAATTCGCAAAAGCCTTAGTTTTTTCTCCTTCCATGCTTTTATGATTTTTCTCCAGTATTTATGACAGTTGACATAAAACATCCATAATGACTATTGACAAGTTCATGACATACATTGTCGGTTTCTGTATATAATATAGGTTGTCATGTGTAAGTTGGCGTGTGGCAGAAAAAGGTACTAATTTTGACAGTTGTGTTGACAGTTCTAACAGCTTGGTAGCCTCACGTGTGTCGGTGCTAATAATTTGTGTTTTAAAGTGTAAAAATCATTACGAAACATGCCAAAAGTAGTGCGGAGTGCAGCTAGAGAAATTATTCTAGCTGTAAAACGTTTTTGTGAAGAGGAGAAACGTAACAATGGGCCGATTATTCCATTTCAACAAGTGAATGCTCGAACAGCGGCTTTGACAGGTAAAGTATTGCCAGTTAAAAGTGATATTTATATCCCCAAATTTAGGGAAAAATAATAATTGCTTTTGAAAGTAAATGTGATTGATGGATAACTTAAAATATTTTTTGTTTTATTTAAGGTGTTTCTGAAAGAACCGTGAACCGTATAGTTTCAGAGGGAAAAATCATGGAAAGTAATTTTACAGCGAGAACTGAAGTCCCTAATCAAGCAGCTCAAGGACCTTCCACATCCACAGCTTGTGATGACAATTCCACACCAGAGAACACTACTTCCGAGGCTAAGACGATAGAAGAATGGCAGAAACACTGTAATCACGTTATAAATGTTGAAAATAATTATCGTATGACAGACAACCGCCTTGAAACAGTAATGGAACCATTTTTAATTGATTTGAATAGCAGCGACTCAGATTCTTCTGACACAGATGACTCTGAAGAATTCATGGAAGGAATAATGCCTCTAACAGACCATAATTACCATAAAAAATAATTTTTTGTTATTAAGTTTTTTATTTACCTTTAATGTAATATCTAAGAATATCCATCAATCCAAACTAAACAAAAAAAGTGGCAACACAGAGGGTTGTAGGAGGCGCCGCCACTGGAACGCCAACTTATACTTGACAGTCTATATGATACTTGACACAATATTTTTTTTTTTGGAGTTTATGGCCTGGTATCTAGTTGACATATTACTTCTTCAATTACTTCACAGAATATACAAATCAATGTAATTGTAAAAAATCGCACTGATTAACACTAAATGAATGTTGAGAGTATGCATTGGATTAGTCATAGGTTGCATATAATAAACAATTAGTCGTAAATAGCTTAAGTTAATTTTTTGTTTTATTAATTTGCTAAAGTTGCAACTACACGTCTTTTTAAATGGAATGTAAAGAATTAGAAAAAAGAAGGTTCAGCCAGTCGCAACGTAAGAATTGGCAGGTCTAACCAGATACAACCTCGTAACAAGAAGTTGCACGCATAGGCTATAGCGTTGTCTCCCTTAAATCCGTAGGAACAGAAAAGTGCTTAAATTAAAAAAAAAAATATTTATTATTTGGTAGAATCTCCATAGGCGGCGGTATCACTTAACATAAGGTGAGCCTCCTGCCCGTTTGCCCCATTCTATAAAAAAAACAAAACTTTACCTACGCCGTATAAAATTTAAAGAATTTAATATTGCATAACATAAAATGTCTATATTAATAATATTGAGTATACCCTCCAAATGCATACGCCCCGCAATATAATTTTATTATCAAAAAATAGATTGTGTTTTCCTACAAAGTATAGTATCACAAAATATTTATTGAAATCCAACACTGTCAGAGATAACTTTATTCAAGATCTTGAATAAAAAACTTTGATTAATAATATATTTTAATAACAAACAAACAACCTCTTCAACGAAATATTAGTATAGACGATTCTTTTCGTCGTGTGTGAATAATGTGTGAATTTATTTTCAGTCCTCAGTAGGTTCAAAATTAATAAATCGCTTATTCCAGGCTCCTTCTGAAGTTTTTCTCCAATAACAGGTTCCAAATTCAGATACAGACTGAAATATTTTAAAATAAAATATTTATTACGTGTTATTGTTTATAGTCCGGTCAAATTAGACTAAAAAATAGGGGTAAGGTTACAAAAATTCCCACTTGGCTGAATATTGGTAGGATTGTTCAATACACTATTATAAAGGAAATATAAAAAGTCCTCATCGATCCGGCACGTGCAAAAAAATTTACTCGGGTTCAAAGGTCACAAAAACGGGTTTTTCGTGATTTTCAGCAAAATGGTAAGTTTTATCATAAAATTAGCTCAGACAAAAATTGTATATCAGATAATTATCTATAAAAAATGTCTAAATACTTTTTTTCCTAAGAGCCACCGTTTTTGAGATATAACGATTTAAAAAGTTGAAAGAGTTGTAATCGTCATAATATGTATAAGTACACCACGTATATACATCACTGAAGCCGTAATACAAGCAAAAATATCGTTCTATCGGTCAGTGTGACTTACACATATAAAATATGAAAATTCTTCTCGCTATGTATGGAGCTCCTAAAAAAATTACGTGCTTAGATAAATTCAGATATGCATGTTTCGTTAAAAATACTCGAAATAAAAAACAAGTGCAGTTAGCATGTCTTCCTCCAACCTCAGCGGCTGCTCATCAACATCTTTTTCGGGTATATTACCAAGTTCAAGTGTGGCTTGGTAATCAGTTAGACCCAAAAGACTGGGGTTGGAAGTTGGTCGACAATTCATTAGAGCCAGTTCAAACTTTACTTCCACCTGCACCAGAAAAACTACTCAACACCATTTTTTGGAACTGTAAAAAAGGATGTAGTGCAAAATGTGGTTGCAAAAAAGTTGGACTGTTTTGTTCTGTAGCATGTACAAACTGTCAAGGCCAGTCATGCTCCAATGTTGAATTGCCAACAATTGAAGATTCATTTGATGTTGACGAAGAGACATGCGATGTGTCATTATTGGAACAATTTATTAACACCCAGAATTAAGAAGATGAAGAAGAAGAAGAAGGAGAAGGAAGAGAAGAAGAACAAGAGAAAGCAGAAGTTAATGATGATTTAGATTCAGACGGATAAATTTTCTTATTTTTTGTAATTTACACCCCTTTCATCATTTTCAACCTTTGTCAATATCTACAGTTATTCAATAGTTTCAAATTAAACAGAATCATAAAAGATCAGTGGAATAGGCCTACCGGGGAAACCACATTAAAAAAACGCGCTAAGTACACTACCTCAAAGGTGGCGTGGAAACGTGTGCATATTATGACGATTACAACTCTTTCAACTTTTTGAATCGTTATATCTCAAAAACGGTGGCTCTTAGGAAAAAAAGTATTTAGACATTTTTTATAGATAATTATCTGATATACAATTTTTGTCTGAGCTAATTTTATGATAAAACTTACCATTTTGCTGAAAATCGCGAAAAACCCGTTTTTGTGACCTTTGAACCCGAGTAAATTTTTTTGCACGTGCCGGATCGATGAGGACTTTTCACATTTCCTTTATAATAGTGTATTGAGCAATCCTACCAATATTCAGCCAAGTGCGAATTTTTGTAACCTTGGATGTCTAAATTGACCGGAGTATTACCCATTAGTCATTACCCATTTATAAAGATTGTCAATTGAATCGTTTCAAATCCAAAAATCGATGATGTGTCAGACAGAAGGCTAATCATCTACTTTTCTTTAAAACAAAAATACATACCAGAGAATACAGGTTATGACTGGATGACCTATGATTAAATATATTAATGAAATGGCTCAGAAATAATAACAATATTTAAGATAAACGACATAAATAAGGCATTTGACAACTTAAAACAACCCATAATGAGTTTGGTTAGACGTACATCAAAATCCTGTCCGACTGATGGATTTGACTTGCTAGGTGCCATAAACGGCATGGAGTCTTGCCGAGAGTTGCTTGGTAGATGGAGCATCGGTTCCACCCACTCCTCATACAGGTCCTTGCGGGGACCCAATTTTGGAATAGGATTGGAGCGACAATTGTCTATAATCCATTGCTGTTCACGAACTGATGGGGACCTATGATAATTCAGAACTTATAACCCTGATAGAAGCGAAATATTGTCAAATTATTATAAGTCAGGCGGGGATCATACTTGATTATTTAAATTTAACGAAGATTGGGCAAAGGACATATCATTAGGCCGTTTTGTGTTTTTTTCTAACTTCAGTAAGGAAACGACTGTTTTATTGATTACCTTATGATAGCAGTCAAGTCATGCACACTATAAATGACCTTCGTTTTTGGATCATAGAATCCATCACCAGTATCGTAATAACCCTGGGGAACTTCACGTGATGGCTGTTCTGGGGTCATGTAAGACTGGCCAGCTGGTTGTAAGCCGTTGTTATGTTCGATAGTAAATCTGTATAGATTGTATACATTATTTTCGCTTGGATACAAAGTTATAGTCTATCAGCGACAGCAACTATCATCGGTGATCAAAGTTCCGTGTGTCCTATTCGAATTATACAACTCAACCAGTCTACGAATTTTTAGGCCTAAGAAGCGTAGCCCTATCGAAAACAAGTGATTATGGATTTTAAAATGTATTAAAAGATTTCTATAAAGTTAGTAAATAATAAAACATTTCCATAACTACCTCCTATCAGGCATTCTGCAATAAGACCAATCAATATCATCATACTCCAATCCGTCAGCAAAAATAAGTGTCTTCTCAATCAGAGCACCTTTCTTCCATTTGCCACGAAGAATTTCTCCGCTGGGATACTTCAGCTCACCTTCTCCATGAAATAATCCATCATCAAATTCACCCTCGTATATGACGCCTGTAAGCAAAATATCGGATAAAGAAAATTATGAATTTTTTGTTAGTGTCAACATGTCTAGATTGTTTATGGTGAGCAAATGGAGTAAAGTGTCGTTTAGTTTGCATGATATTACCGTAAATAGAAAAAATAAGAGGCATAATTTTTATATAGTATTGAAAATTGTCATAAAATGAGAAGCATAGTTTTCTTGTGCTATGTTATATATTGTACTATCAATAGATACAACAACATTTTCATTTGTCACAGAACTGGATGGACTAGGTATAAATAACATGACCAAACGTCCTGTTTTAGACACGACTGTTCCTTTTCCAATAACGAGTGTCCGGCTCCCGAAATGGACTGTGGGACGCAAAATTGTTTTCAGGAATCGCGCAAAAAATTGGGCAGCAATAAAAAAAACCTACCAAGAGTTTCATTCTTATTTGAAATCGTCACCAGCATACTTAAACAAATTTCTATAAGCTATATTTTGTGAATCTTAACTTTTTTTCTAAAAAAAATACTTTAAAAAAGCTTTTTTCATTCATGATTTGACCAAAATTAAACCAATAGGTAGTTTTGAGTTAAATTATAAATGATTACTTTGTGTATAAAGCTTATAAAAACAAAATATGTTCCCGTAAAATGAAGGCCGTCATAAAAATTCAGGGACCCTGCAAAAAATATAGGTAACGTAGAAACACAGGTAGAATACAAATTTGAACGTGTCTCATTATAAAAGTCACTTGGCAAAGCTGGGAATAATTGGAAAAATTACATCGTAATCGGAAAATATTTGTCTTGACGCTAGAATTTTATTTTCAGTACTCTCGAGAAATTACTAGAACTACCAAAATTTATGAGCGGTAATAAAGTGAATACAACATCGGTAATTTACCGATGTTGTATTCAATGGAATTACGGATGCTGACCTGATGTTAAGTGGCATCGCCGCCCATGGACACTCGCACTGCCAGAGGACTCGCAAGCGTGCTGCCGTCTTATTAAGAATCTTTTTCATGCAATATATTATCTCAAACTCAAAATATCTTTATTTATAGGTAAACACTTATGAACGTGAAAGCGTAGAAATAAAATTGCTCTCAACACACTTGATCTTACTAGAGATGCCAAAATGACAGAAAATCAGAAATTTCAATGTATTTAAGCACAGTTAATTAAGGAATATTTATTCGCAATTCATACTGCTATTAAAATATAGAATTAAAATGTATATAGGAAATATTCTAAACATAATACCGTTGGGAAATTTATACACTCCATATCCGCTCATGCCGAGAACATCCCAGGTACCCTCGTACTGTGACCCCGTTGGGAACTGCTTGACTGATCGCTGGACCCGGGGTATATCTAGGGAAACTGTTCTGGAAAATTTAAGAAAACATTAGTTCTGTAAATAACGTGTTTTGTGTTAAGTGATAAAAATAGTTCTTTAATCTTCGCGATTAGTACACATTTAAATTCTTTGCCCTGTAAGTTTAGCTTTTATGTATACTCGTAAAATGTAGACGTATATAAAAAGTAATCATTATTCACAATTTAAACAAGATTGAACCTGTCAAGTATTTCTAATTTACCGCTATTATAATTATTTAATAAATAAATCAGTGGCGTTACAACCTATTTAGATGATAGACACCTTGATAGACACAGGGATACACGTATATACAGACATAAGTATGAGGCTAGGCCTCATACTTATGTCTGTATTCTTTGAAGTAAAACTTCTTTATCGGCGTTGAAAAAAAATTACCGTCACATTTTCGGTGACGCGTCACATTTTTCCGTTACGCACCATCGTTTCTCGTTCATTCGTTCGTTCATCATCGATTCGAAGCCATTACTAACAAGAATATATAATTAATGAAGTTCTAATTCTAATTCTGTACACATTAATTGCATATAGTAGATCATTTTTCGAAAAATAAGGTCATAAAGAAGTTTCGCTTCTTACGTGTGTACCTACACTAGTCTACGCACACATTTTTTATTTGTTTATTAAGTTTTTTATTTATTAACTAAATCTTTCAATATCAAACATAAGTGTTAAAAAAATATAAATTAAAAAATACAAGATAAAATAAGCACACAATAAAATAAAAAAAAATTATCAGAAAATTTTTGGTAAAGTAGAAAAAAAAATCCTTAAAATTCCTTTAAATCATAGCTATAAAACTATAGCCATAGATAGCTGTTTAATTATGTAAATTATAGTTACTTGCACTGTTCCTTGTGAGCATCGGAAAACTTCCGCATCAGCTCCTCCCATTGCGACACCCGTTTTGCGCTCACTCTGCATATAAATCACGTTAATTACACTTTTATTAACTGCTAAAGTACAAAATCTGTTCAATAACTCCATACATGTGCTAACTATCTATTTATGGTATCTAATACTATTTTCAAAATATCAATATATTAGTGAAGATAGAACCAAGGGGTTTTTGCAATTTCAACATATGAATCGTTGATCTCCTTTATTATATTAATGAAGATCTCTCTCTCTCTCTCTCCGACCGAGCAGTTAATTATTTTTTAAAACATTTCAGATATCAGATATTGAATTGTTTTACATTCAAACTCCATTTGAGCTGTAAACGTATACGTAAACAGGAGACAGTGAAATGGCTAGGTGGGTATACGTAGTATACGTTAAGTTTATATATTTACCTAAAATTTATATTATTATGAACTTACTATTAAATTTGTTATGGAAGAGCTGGGAACTCTGACCCAGGTTTTTTTACTTATCCCCAAATCAAAGATATTATAATGAATGGTAGTCAAATTATATAAGTATTTTTTTATTTAATAAATGTGTTTCGTTAATACATTTTCTGTAAGCCTTTAAAGAAAATCTTACAACCCTGTTTCAGGTAGTGGAGAAGAAAAATTCACAATTTTAAACTTCCTTCTGGTTTTTGAAGGCAGCAAAATGGTCTCAACACGACGACAAATAGTTTAAGTATAAATTGTTTTTATAACGCTTCTTTTATTGTTACATATTTAAATAAACCTATTTAATATCATTAAAAATTCTAGTTTATATTCCTGAAACAAAACTGTATTTATAAAGCTTACCCTGAATTATCCCGAGGTTTTAATATCGACATAATATAAAATGTCGGAGGTGACACTTGTTATTTCATTATCGTTTCTCGAAGGAGTATGTTTTGTTTTCCTGTCAGTTTGTAGGAGAAAATTGGAAATATATTTTCATGTAAATTGTTTTTAAATATGTAGTTAATTAATAAAATAGTTTCATCTGTTTTGAAATATTGAAATCAATATATCGAAACTTATGACTATAGGTAGATAGAGCTTTCTATGTTATGAAAATTACGGTCAACATTGTTTTAAGATGAAGTCCTTCGAAACAAATGTATCAATAGGTGAATTTAAAAACTCCTATATATTCTTACAGTTATTCAATACCGACTCAATGGATAAATAATGGGTTTACGTTTATATATGAACCGTGCGTATTTAACATTTGCTCGAACGGTGAAGGAAAACCTCGTGAGGAAACCAACATGTCTTAGACCCAAAAAGTCGACGACGTATGTCAGCCACTGGAGGCTGATCACCTACTTGCCTATAAGATTTAAAAATGATCATGAAACATAATCAGAACTCTGAGGCCAAGACCTAAAGAGGTTGTAACTCCACTGATTTTTTTTGTGAACCGTGTGTGGTATTGTATATATAGGTATATGTATGTATACGAAAAACTAGCTTTTATACACGAAAAATATATGCACTTAAAAATATTTAATTAGTAAGAAAAGTCTATTGGTACACAGCCGGGATTTGAACCTCCAGAAACTCTCAAACAAGTGTAGTGACTTGTACATTATTGATTTATTTGAAGCCGACTAGAAAAGCGACTCAGCGAAATGGACTGTTGTGAAACAATTTGGTATTCAAAAAGTGAACCTCGGTCATGGTCAATCACTATATGAATTATTTATATTGGAAGAGTGAAAACTTATGAATATCGTATACAATATCAGCTGTACAAACTTTGGTACCTTACATTAATTATATATTTATAACTTTGATCTAAAGAGGGTTTAATAATAAAACTATATAATCATGAAGATTTTATAACAATTTATTGTAGCTGGTTCTTATTCGCAGACTTAGCCATAAAGTTTAATAAAACTAATCCTTCGAATTTATTCGTAAAAAAGCAAATCTCTTAAGTAGTGATACATATTATGTCCGTTTACATAAAAAAATTTAAGTAATCAATTTATGTTTTTATTTGTATACGTTATTTTTTAAAACAGCGATTTTTATCGCTTATTAATTAATGTATGGATTGATCTATTTAGGAGACACGTCTTGTTAGAGTAAAATTTGTATATAAAAGTATTTATATATACATACTTAGGTAGTACTCTTTTTGGGTATACTTAAGTATAGATATTTACTTAATTTGATTGAAAACTGCTATTTTAAACTGCATATAAATAATTTCTTTCACTTTGGTTTTATTTGCAAGAAAGGAAAGCTTAGAGGAATCCCTTAAATCATTTTACAAAAACTTTCAAATAACTCGAGGTTTTAACCCACGTTAGGGGTTAAGTCAAGAAATGTAGCCAAAGTTAAAAGATAGTAGTCTCATTACAGTATACTGTTTATGTAGTGGTAATTCATATATTTATTTATTACTTAATTAAATGTAAATTTAAGATTTTTTCCTTTTGTTAATGTTTAAGTCTTTTTTATTATGTAATCTTTGTATAATTATATATTGTATAAATGTTTTGTTTGGAGTACGAAAATATAAATATCTCGCACAGGGTTATTATAGTAATTTGTATAATAGAAGCAACATAGAATGTTATTCATTGTATAACTTACATTAGGTGTGAGCATCCTGCCCGTTTGCCCCCTGTTCAATGTAAAAAAATATTTT
Organism: Pieris rapae; assembly: GCF_905147795.1. Lineage (NCBI taxonomy): Eukaryota > Metazoa > Arthropoda > Insecta > Lepidoptera > Pieridae > Pieris > Pieris rapae. The sequence continues at coordinate 1,480,846 of NC_059517.1, forward strand.
TATGTTAACGGTTAAAATTTCTTGATTCTTGAAAAACATGTCTAAATATAACATAGTTAAAGTTTAAATTCACCAACTATGATAATTTATTCTTTTTTATTTGTTTTTGTGTCACAGGGGGTGGTCTAACAGGGGCTCATGTCATTAATTGATACTACTGCCCATGAACACTCACACTGTAATTTCTGTCATTAGTAAAGTCAATCGTTTTTTTTTACCACAATATCTTAGTCGGTCTTCGTTTTGTATTGTTTTAGTTTTCTCAATAGTCGTTGCTCTAATCGCACAGAATAAACATATAATATAATTTAAATAGTCGTCACAATTGGAAGTTGCATAGTATATGTTCTTTTCCGTTCTTTTATCAGCTATAGTACTGTGGTGCGCTTTTATTCCTAGGATGAAATAGGTAGATTTTAGCTTGCAATGTTCCATTAAGTAATGAATGCGGTACATTGTAGGTATTAAATGAAAATAAGAATCAAATGTCTGTGTTGTCTTAGTTTGTGTAACTTTTATTTTACCTGAATACAAAGTTATTACAGTTATGACATTATCCTGACGTTTCGTTTGTTGTTGTGATAAAGATTCAGAAGGTACAGGTTGTGTATTTTTTATTATAAGTGTATTTTGTTCTGATATTCCCCCAATCACAGACACGCGATAGGATTATCAATTGACCAATCACAATTCCTTTGGCCCAAGGTCTTTGTTACGCTTAAGTTAATAAATAAATAAATAAAATAAAAAAGCCTTTTTATTTCCTACAAATATAACTTTTCACATTGGCCCATCTCCAAACGCTTACTTATCTAATTAAAATTAATACCATCTTATTTTTATTTATTTTCTATATTATTTTAGCTTATAGCTTAGCTTAGCTATAGCTTAAGTTAATATATGTGTAAAATATATTTTGAATCATGAGCTGATCCTCTGTATTACGGTTCTGATAAGTTTCAAATATTTTTCTAAAGGGATTTGTTTAGATAACTCTTTAGTCTATTTTGGTTTAGGCTTAAGAAAAAAACAAAAACTGGTCGGCAAACAGTTTAACGACTCAGTCAACTCTGGGTTCGTGGGCTGTATTATAATATTGAATTAAGTATTAATTAAATAACAAACATCAATTGTAATGTTTCATTTACACTGGATAAACTAATAGTTAAATTTTGTCATTGTAAGTTTTAAAAACTAATAGAAGTTAAAGAGATATTATGAAGGATAAACTACATGATAATAATTAATTGACCAATTATTTCTATATACTTAGTATATTACTGAAGGGAAGTAAAAAAAGTAGTCAGCCGTAAAATTGATAACGAGTGTCAGACCCAGACGCCAGATCTTAGCCTACAAAGAAAACTGATCTGGAAAATAGATACCATATGTATGGCTTTCTTTTAAGATTAAGACTTGTAGCGACCAGTACACATAAATGTTCTTGTAACTATATTTTTGTCGATTCTTTTATAAGTATTTCTGAGTTCTAATGAATACGGCTAATACATTACAACTTGCATATTTAATTTTGTGATCAATAAATGTAACCAAATCTCAATTAATCCTTTAGACATGTCTCACAAAGCAACTTCAATAACACTGTGTTATTGCTTATCGAATTGCTCAATTCTACGAAGCAATCGTTGCCTAATTTACACTAACAATAGACTCCCTACAACGCAATTGACGTTTTGTATGCAATTTTGTATGTGAAATACATTTGATGAATTAATTCTGATCTTATGTTGCTTTGTATGACAAATGGATTAGGAATTGCTTTTATCACACGAGCTCATGATAGTTGGTTTTACGCAACTATTATTATTATTAGTAATGAAATGGAAGGGGGGGGGGGGAAAGAGAAGGAGATAAGTCACAGAGATGAGTCACATGAACGTAAAAGAGTACCGAGTGTTTTTTACGCCGGCTTTTTCTCTCTGTCTTCTTTGAGTAGGGATGCCTACAGGTTCGAATTAAATGACGTGGAATAAGTGATACCTTGATGATCTTATGTTCCAAAATAAACGTATTTTATTTTTTTATTTTATAACGAGGGCAGTGCTTAAATAATACTTCTAATTCTTTCGGAGCTGAGGTTCATAATCGGACGTGAAAGCAAAATACAAAATACCATCCGGAGCACCTCGAAGTCCGTCGTTACATAACTGAGCATTTCTTAAGACAGGTTTTGCTGCGCACTACCACTATGTGGAATCAGCTGCCTGGAGTAGTTCCGAACCCATTAGACTTAACTGCGCATAACAATTCTTCCGGAAACGCACCCGAAAGTCTCCAAGCGTTGCAATATATTTGAATATATGACGACGGGCATAATTTCTCTTTCCTTGAAAGCCATTAAGACTGGCAGCTAGCCCCAGAACGAAGTGTGAACAGCCCAGAAGTGAATGTAGGCGACAAAACATGCCATAAAAAAAAGTTCTGCAATATCAGGCGACGAAAATATTTTATATTAATTTCATTTTCGTTCCGAAAATGCTTTTTTCGTATGCTTGTAATGTAGTTCCACTCGATGAGTTTTTCTATTAAAACCTGCAGAAGCAGGCAGAGTCAAGTGGACCGTTCGTTGCCGACTTGACCTCAAGTCCGATCCCCTACTCGCTGGACCGATAAGTACCGACCATTACAGGTCTTACTATCACAGAGGCGCAGAGGCTTGCTGAAGACAGGGGGAGAAAGTTGTGCGACACGTCACTAACACGTCCTTCAGAATTGAAGAGTTCTACTATGGTGAAAAGTTACAAAACTTGGAAGCATCAAGGAAATTGGCAACCCTGATTAAATTAGAAACAAGTTGAGTTTGTTCCCTTTGGAGTAGAGACTCTTGGGCCATGGGGTTCAAGTGCACAGGCGCTAATTAATGATTTAAGTTGGCGCCTGGTAAATAGTACCGGTGACCCCAGAGATGGTGCTTTCCTCGCTAAACGAAAATATATCGCAATACTGTAACTCTGTCTACTGTCAACGGGGACCAAACTTTTTGAATTTGTTTTTATTCCCTTTTTAATTACATATTTTAAGAATTACTTTGTAGGTTAAGAAAATTGTAAATATTGTTTAATTGTATTAATAAAACTTGTGTTTCGTAAGATACATATAATAATATTTTGATAAATATTATCAGATAGCCGAAAAAACTAATTAACACATCTTCCGTGATGTTCTCAATCTCTCCATGACATAATGACATTGCGAAGTAATTTAATCTCATGAGATTAATCTAAACTAGAGTAAACACGTCCCTTTATGTAAGCATTCTGTTGTAAGAGCAATGGCAATTATTTCCATGACAAATAATACATAATCTCTACCATAAAATATTAAGTAACGATGCCGATAATCTCAAGATAAGTTCCCAGTTTCAGACTTATAACTATGTACTTGCTTCACTTAAAAATCTAAAGAACATCGCTTAAATTTATGTAAGTGAACTAATAATATCAAATTTATTTATGATAGTTAAAATATATTAAATTTATTTTTGTTTGGTTTTCTGTCTATGGACCGATCTTGATAACATGTCAAATAGTGTAAAGTAGCTAATTCCATACATAAATTTAAGTTTTTAAGAAATTCTTTCTTGTAATTTTACAATGTGTGACAAACATTTTAAAGCTAAAACACTTTTTAACGGATTATAGTTATCCAATCCGCGAAAATGGAGGACACCGTGAGCAATTTCTGCAAAAACCCTACATCTTTTAGTCGATACCAACTCCGGGGAAATAAATACAGATAACACAACATTTTCTGCAGCTGTAATACTTTTTGACATTTAACACCTTTGTCTTCAGTCACCGTGACCACGCACGCTGTAAAGCACGCGAAACGTCGGTTTAAATTTAAAATTATGTACAAATAATTATAAGTTTAACCCCTTCCTGCATTTTGGTACAAATATGATCCACACCGTTCTTTGATCAATATTTCCTGTTTGAATAAATAAAACTTCGTTTTCTGCAAGAAGGATCATAACCGGTACATACGCTTCCATACTAAATACTAACAACACCATCTCTGAGTAAATAGCTGTACTAAAAATGAGTTGCAAGTTAGAAGGACATATTTCGACCGGTGCCCCGCGTAAGTGTCTTTTTAAAATTCGTTTAAAAATAGTTATCATCCCAATTTCAGTTAGTAAAAATACGTAACGTAGGTGAGATATTGCAACTTATCTGGACAAGGTAAGGTTTTCTGTATTTTTATGATTTTACTCTGCGAAAATGTTATTTTAAGGTTTGGACTAAATATGAGCCAACATGCAGAAATATTCCTTTTACTGTTGGTTTATATTTGGTACATTATGCATTAACGTAATACTTGCGGACTGTGGTTTTTTATTTCAATGAAAGGCAGCAGGTTCAGGAAAAACATTTTTTTATAATTAAAGATATAGAAAATTTATTTTTAACATCAATAATGATTATGTGATTCAGGCTGAATGCAAACTAAATGAACAACACCCCATTCGGATGAAATACTAAGAGACTCAATTTTTAGATTCATATTGTTTTGTTGTAGTACATATAATGGACCCAATAAAATTTTATGGTGGTGTACATACATACCATCATTCAAAAACTTCCTAACGGCACCACTGATGAAAAGGTTTCTGATTATGATAACTACAGAAAACGGGCTAGGGATCGGCCACCTATAATACTACCTGAATCAGATTCTGACATGGAAGGCGACATTCCATTATCAGAACTTACCAGTACCAGTTCACGTGCTAACAGAAACGCAAAAACTAGATGGAGGGACAGCTTTTTAGAGAAAACAGAAACAGAAATTCAGTTCTTAGGCAATACCAGCTTGCCTGCTGATATAACGGAATTAGAGTTATCATCCTGTAATCGCTTTGAAGAAATTAAACGTTTCTTACATTTCAATGATAATTCAACCCAAATTCCCAAAGGTCAGGTTGGCTATGATCTATGACCTACGTTGGCAGCAAACCCATGACCGAAGTGAGACGTTACGTTAAAAAAGAAAAAGTGCACCAAGCTGTTCCCCGACCAAAGGCTGTCACGTCATACAACAGTCACATGGAAGGTGTGGATCTGTTAGATGCACTTCCTGGTTAAGCGGAATCCAGATCTGATCACACAAATTTTATCACCGCATATTCTTTCATCTTTTGGATATGACGACAGTCAATACTTGGCTGTTATATAGACGTGGAAATATTGACGCTGGTGCATGGTTTCCCCTTAGCGATTTCAAAGTAGCTGTGGTGGAAGCCCTCACTATGACCAATAAGCCCAGCACAGTCGCCAAACGCGGATCCTGCAATCTTATCGAAACTGCAATCCAAGAGAAGAAGTCCAGAGGAGCTATTAGAGCTATAATAATGCCATCTTTCTGGATTCGAACTAGATGTTCCTCTTGACCAGCTGGATCACTTGCGTATCGGGTTATCCAGGTAGCGTTGCTAAGTGCCTGAGTGCAACGGTAGATACCACATGCCATGCAGGAAATGTCAAGTCAACTTATGCTTGAATGAGAAGAGAAATTGTTTCCTGCTGTTTCATACTATTTAATACTTTTTTTTGCAATTTCTGCATATTGTGCCATATTTGAACCAAAGTGGAAAAACCTGATTTTCTTACATATTTTTTAATAAATTTTAATTTGTTAAAATACGTGTCTTTTTATTTATTTTTTTACGTAACATATATTTTTTTGGCTCGAAAACAAAAAATCATGCAGGAAGGGGTTAAATACAATAATACATAACTATAATCCGTTAAAAAGTGTTTTTCTTTAAATGTGTAAAAGTTATGTTAATAAAAGACAATACTATTTTAAAGCTAATTAGATATAGAGGTGTTAGTGTACAGCTTCGACGTACGAAGCTGAAACTTAAATGTTTTAATCCAGACTGGCTCCAAACAAGCTTAGTTCTTGATTCAAGTCATTGAACCTTTATCCTGAACCCACAAAAAATATGTTTACTTGTTTCGATTTTTAATAACAACTAATTCCATCAGCGTTTGCCGTCGTAACAAGCGGAATTATGGATACTTCAGCGTATAACATTAATCTAGTGCCCATCATTAGAAGCGCCCCAAAAAGGAAAGTCATGTTTAGGAATTAATAAGTGAATTACCAAATATGGCGTTTTTATGGATTCTTTCTTAATCCACCAGTCATTGAATATTGAAAATGAGTTTAATACACGTTTATATCATATAATAGTGAAATAAGAAACAGTAGAAATTAGTTGGTCGAGGTTTCCCGGCTGTGCACCACAATCGCTTGAAGAAAAAACCGATCTATATTCAAAAAGTCGACGGTGTGTCCCAGGCCTATTGAAACCAGAGGAAAATCTGAGGGCGATACCAAGAATTATTGTATTTTTTTAAATATGGACCTTCATTTAAATAAACTTAATAAATTCTAACAGGGAAACAAATTATGAAACTTACAAAAGATGGCTGTAACTTGTAAAGTATTTCCCTTACAAAAGATCAAAAGACAACTTTGACGCTTTAGTTGTCTTCATTAAACCTTTCAGAATTCTGAGAAATGATCAGTTTGTTATAGAACTTCTCTGAATTGGTTTTTGATGAAGATTTCAACATCAATTTGTAACTGGCAAAAATGTCATTCATATTATTTCTGTCATATATAATACGTATATATATCTAATTGTAGTTTGATTCTATATTACGCATCAGTACTTGGTCATATTCCGTAAATCCAAGTTAGCATGACTTCTAACATAGCCGATGTATTAATAATTGAAATGGGCATTTTTTGTGTCGAATCAAAAATTGTCCCTCAGGAATTCCAGTAAATTTTGACACAATCCTTACGTATAGATTTTACGATGCATCTATAGCTAGCAGCTGCGGCTCACAGCTGTATCCTACCCAGGTGTAAGACCTCCTGCCTCAGATTGCATCCGTTTCTTTATCTCCTGTACCTCTGACTCATTTTTGTTTGAGACATGCCGATTTCCTTACATTGTGTGTGACTGTAGGAGGAAGTGAAGTGGTAAAATTTATGACATAATTCTAAAACCATTGGTGCAATATGTGATCCAAGCACAGGAGTCAAGTTGAAGGATTGCATTTAAATAACTAACGTAAAGCTCAATTTAATTTAAAAATAATAATAAGACGTGTCAACGTTATATATATCGTAAATCGATCTTAAATCGAAAATATTCTACCATCAGAAAGTTTTTGCATCAGGGAAATCGAAATAAACTTTAAAATTCTGTGGTCAAAGAAGAAATATTTGTATGATAAATTTTTCTTACGAGACGTCACTTCAACTTTACAAATCAGAATAATATCCGATCGTATCATCGTAGAATATATTAATGTACATATATATATTATATGTATTTAATCTCTGACTATTGCGAAATTTCTTAAAATAATATGTCTTGGATTCGTATAGTGACTACACCAACAACAACCTTTGAAAATCTTTTTGTAAAATAAAAAAAAAATATTTTTAATATGTATTGTCTTTTAGTAATTATTAATAATATTAGTCGAATATCAAACTTAATTGTAACGAAGGCACTACAATAAACATTATAGTAATACTGTAATAAACAAACCCGTTTATAAAATCTAAACATTATCAAATATACAGTTTTCTTAACCTGCGTAATAGAAATAATTATTAATTATTACAAAGAAAATTAAAACAAATTTAAAAAGGTTGCTCCCCGAGGCAGTGTTTCCTCTTTATGATGCGATACTTTGAGCAAGAAAAGTAACAGCCCTGAGGTCACCGGTATTATCTACCAGACGCCAACTTAAATCTTTAATATGTGCTCTTTCACCCTACGGCCCACTTTCCGCCTTATTAATTATGTCTATACTAAACAAAATTTGCATTTCAATTATAAAAACCATATGAGGCCAGCCCTATAAATACGGCATGGTACTTTTCACGCAAAAGCCAATTCAATCCAATTCAAAATAATAAAATATAAAGTACTATACATTTTAAACAGTAAAGATAATTTAACAATTAACGAAATTAAAATTTATCGAAACTGTCATTGAATACATTTTATATCGCCGAGAGCATTATCAATAAATTCAGTGCAATTTTGACATTTCAATATTTCGAGCCATGTTTCAACGATTATGCGGATACATTGAATGTTTTCGAATATAACATTTTACTCGTTATTGACCTGTATTTGTGTATAATTGCTAAAAGGTTTATTTGTTGTAATTAAAGTCTTCAGACTGCGTCGATTTTTTTGATGATTTGGAACAGGGGCAAAGGAGGTCACTTGATGTTAAGTGATTTGCTGTTGACATTTACAACAGCACACAGTAGGATTAATGAACTCGTCATTACCGGCCTGTTAAGGATTGATTGGTTCGGAAATACATCGACGAGCAGCTGTAGTATGAAGAACCACAAACCCTGTACTACTCTGTCTTATGTTAAAAATAATACAAAAATAAAAAGCTTAAAAAAATAATAACTTGATAAAATATAGTTAAAAAAACAAAGAGCATAATATCATAACAGTAAAGTCTGCAAAAATCCAACTACATTGCATTTCCAATTCGACTAGGGTCCTTGAAGAAAAGAGCGTACCGGCAACGCACTTGCGAGCCTTCTGGCAATGTAAGTGTCCATGGGCAGCAAAATCACTTAACATCAGGCGAGTCTCCGTTAACCTCCTTTTAATAAAGAAAAATTGGAAAATGTCATAAAATTATATAATTACTACATAGTATAATTACTTGTTATTAGACTTAAATCATTAGTTTCTCAAGCCTTGCAAGATATAATATAATTAAAATGTAAATTTTATATATAATACGAAATCTAGTTAAATTTTACGACTATAAAATTTCCTAGATAATCTTGTAGCTCGAAAGCTGAGCTTTCTTTGTAAGGTTTTTAAAAGCAGCTTATAACTGACTAATGAATTTCCACTTTATCCATTTTGTAGCTTAAGCTATTATCATCATCCAGAGCTGCTAGCGATTCTGTTCGCGTTATAAAATCTTACAGTTTGCTAATAAAATTTTACTAGGCGTAGCTTTAATTATTATCAAATCGTTCGTGGAAGCAAATATATATGGTTCAAAAGATCTACAGGCAGGAGTGAGTTTCTTTTATATGATTAATCAGAAACAAAACGTGGCCACTCAGAACATACCTAAAAACCAAGTACATCACGATTACGATCAGCCTCCTGTCCTGAAACAAGCCGGGGCCTTAACCTGCGACCTTAAAACAAAACTAATTAAAAGTCAGTCAGTCACTATTAATTAAGTTAACAAATTACTGTTAGTGATATAATGTCGTAAATGTGTCGCAGTCGCATGTTTATCCTCATCATATACGTATGGATAACAAAAGATTAAGGACCTATCCGGTCGCCATACTCCAAAAAAGTTCATACTTCCTTTCCTTTTTTGTCATCGATTCTTAAAGTAAGGCAAATTGAAACAACATATGTTGGAGTTGAGTAGTTTTGGATACATAAACGATCGATTTTAAAAGATCGATACATGATTTAAATAACTTCGCTCGATAGAGAAAAATCCAAACAAGTCAATTTTGAACATTTTGAATTCATTTTATGGCGAACATTGATAAAGAACATGATTTTGAAAATTATAAATATTGTCTATTATTATTATATGGACACTGACACAGTAATTGGTGCTAGGATAGGGCCTTAATGTAGGATTGCATACTTACAAAATAAGGAAACAAGAAATCGGGCCAGATTGAAAGGTAAGCTTTGCGAGAGTAATTTTTTAAAATTGCCACAGCCCATGTCACGAGCGATGTTAAGGTCGTCTCTCACCGGGAACATTTCGTGTAAAAATAAATAAAAAATAGCATTTATTTGAGTACTTTAGAAGTTTATTTAACTCTAGCAAGTTGGAGATCCAAAGGAGTGAAGACCTCCTCCATTTGTCTCTCATCTTTCTCATCATCATCATTCATCGTTTCTTTAAAAAAAAATTATATGGTAATTACGTCAACAATTAAACAGTTATTTACTGTTTTACACAATATAACCCACACATTGTGTATGCTTGAAAATGAAATGCACTATTGAAGATTCTTAAAAAAATTAAAATCTCTGCCACTATATTAAATCGCCAAGTTTTGAGTCATGCAAATTGTTTGAACTGGAGCAAATCAATTTCTAGGATCATTAAAATAATCGTAAAGTTATAAAAAGCTTTATTGATAAGTTTACGTTTAACGAGAGTATTAAATTTATTAAGTGATATTTACCTAATTTCTCTTGGGAGATAAATTGGTATTTCTTATATATTTATAAAAATCAATTTAAAAATTGACAAACACTAGCAATTCTTATAGTTAATGTTAATTATCAATGCATAGGTCAGTAAATGACTCTTTTTAGATTCCAATCTATGGTTAAGCAATCGTCATTAAATTCTCTTAGTATGTATCTGTTTAGTTTTTATTTCGATTTATTACTGTTGATTCGTTGAACATTATTTAGTTATTCTTAGTTACATGCTCTCGGTGTGTCCGAGGCTTTAACAGTGAGCTTTGATTACGAAACATCGTTTATGTTGATGGCTTTCAATTACAGTAAAGATGCAATAGTTAAATGCGCTCCATAACGACAGACTACGAAATACGAATGCAGTAGGTAATTCACCGATATGAGCTACCACTACAATATTTCGTCTTTTTATCACGCTTGTATATTTTTAAAAAGGAACCACTGGTTTGGACTTTTTAAAATTACACATCTATGATTGTTAAACACATATATTTTGAAATAAGTAAAAATAGTACTGCTCTGCTGGATCCAAAAGTCCAAAGATGATGTGCTGATATAGTATTACATTTAGTGCCCGTGGGCACTCAACAATAGTGTTCTCAAGAAAACAAATAAATCACGCTAATTAATCTCTACTCTGAATGTAGTGGTTACTCTCTTCCGGATATTAAATTAAAATTAAGTCTAACAAAGTCAGATAAAGTCAGACTAAAGAAACATTGAAAGTTTGAGTTATTAGCAACTAGATACGTACGTACGTATTCGAGCTCCAAGTCATAAATTTATTAAAGCATTTTTAATACTAAATGTAAGTTCCATTTCTGTATACGAACAGATATTCCGGTTTTTGAAATTCCATTTGTGCTTATGTCCTGGCGATTCGTTACAGTCACGGTGATCATTTTCAACTTTATAATCCGATTAAGCAAGGATCGGAGGATTATGTTGAAGAATATTTTGTTTCGTTTATTTATCTACATTGACAAAACATTCACATTGTGGTTATGAAATTAGATTAGTTTGAAACTGCTCGGTTAAATTTAAGTTCATTAGTTTTTTATGTATGTTTGTCTATTAATGTACTTACTTGTTTTCTGTTTCATATATATATCGTTTATCTATGTAATCTGTTTTGACTTTCTGTAGTTTCTTAGTGTGTTGTCTAATAATATGTATATAAGCTTTAAGATTACTTATAATTAAATAAATAAATAAGAATAAAAGGTTTATTTATTTCGCAATCCTACAGCTAACTAAAATTATATATAATAACAAACAATTACATAACAAAAAGGATCAAACATTTACAAAGCGAAACAAACAATAAAAAATACACTTAACTAAGTGATACCCAATTTTGCTGTTTTGTGTGATGGTGTAAAAGTGAGGATCTTATGAACTCATCTACTTACGACGCCAGGTTTGCTTGGGACACCCACGCTTTCGCTTCCCTTGCGAGTTTCAATCAAGCACCTGCTTCGGGATTTAATTGGAATCTCTTCAGAGAGTATAAGTACTGGTTCGAATTTAATGACGTGGAATAAGTGATACCTTGATGATCTTATGTTCCAAAATGAACGATTTTTGATGTGAAACATCTATCGCCGCACGTATAACCGATTTCTGGCGTGGCGACGCATGCCGTGGCGACGCGTCGCCACGCTATATGATGTTATATATATACAGTCTATATGCAGTAGTGTGTACGGTGTGGCGACACGTCGCCATGCATAATTGACATACGCAATGCTGTATTTAATAGATATCTTTATAATGTTATGTCCAATTCTTTTGTAACATACTTCAGTTACCATCGACCAATTGTCACAGTTATACCGTCCTCAGGGGCAACATCGAATATAAGTATTACCAAAGTCACTGATTAACCGAATTAAGCAGTCACGATTTAAAATAAATTCGTAATTGTTTTGTATTTAATGAAAATAAATGTTTATTCAATAAATAGTCATCGTTATCTGGAAAAAATCGTAAGATTTTATTTTATCATTATGACATATATAGTTCCTACCGCAATCTGTTATTTCTGCATATTACTTTTACAAAATTATGTCGATGTTTCACATCTGACAGGCGTCCCATGACGGCTCACAGTTTTTTTTATATTTTACTCTGATTTTAAACATCTGAAGTACACTGATTTGAGAACTCTGATGTCGTAGGAATATTTAAAATGTATAATATCAGTGACACCGGAAACGTTGTAGCAGAATGACAATTTACACGCGCCATATTTGCTTACACTATAAACAATAACATACATCCTTAAATGTCCTACAACCTACTTCCGACAAAATATTATAATTTTAAATGCCTTTCGCGGGCCTTTCCACAACTTTCTTCATCAATATTCCGACCACAACATTATTGAACTAAGCGACGATGAGATGGCATTGTTATAAATTGTATGGGAGCTTTATAAATGGACAAAGGTTTTAGTGAATAGAGGAAATGTATAGAGATGAGTTGCATTTATAATTTACAAATTGTAGATGTGTTCGTCTTTGGCATGAAGGAAACACACTTGAATATCGAAATATGAAAATTAACAAAAATATATCTGACATAAAAATTAACATAATTAAATGAAAAGGAGGGCAACTGGCGGCCTTATTGCTTTCGAGCGATCTCTTCCAGGCAACCTCTGTGAGTAAAGAAAAAGTATTAAATTACATAAGGTAGGTACAATAATTGCAAAAATACATATTACCTATTGTTTAGAAGAAAAGAATTCCAAAGTTCTTAATTAAAAATACGTTTAATTTTATATATACACTGTTAATCATTTTATTATATATAAAGGGGGTGTGATAAGTAAGATACTATTTCACTTCTTTTGAAAGTCAAGTCAAGTGCCAAGACATAATTCGTTGGACAATACCTGTGCTTCCAAAATGCTCTTCATACTGGGTTTATACATTGACTTTTTTCTCGTTTAAATATATTATATGACGTGATTAGAGCAGAATCTAGTGGTTAAACTCACCAGCTTGAGGTGATTTAAATACAGCCAGTTAGCCAGTCATAGTTTTAATTTTCTTTTCCTAGTATGGATATTCTCATTACATATACTTTTTTTTATATGTAATGAAATATATAGTTGTTAGCAACTATCACTTGTAGCAGCAAATGTCAGGCAGAAGGTTCTCTTGCAAATCACAAAACATAATCAGCTCATAACCTCAAGAAAATTTGTCGGAGTCATGCCCCATTAGAATGATACAGTGTCGTTCGCGTCAAACTAATTGTGTTATAAAATTAAAACCCGACCGTATCACCAGACGATCTTCATTGAGACATTGAAATAAATAAAACTGAGTACGGTAAAATATTCGAAGATATGAAACCAAATTATACTTTCTGTTATAACTTACATAATTTATTTAAACATGTTCAATGAATTTCAATAGACACTAATGTAATGAGTCATAAGGAGAAAATCTTTGCATTTCCAATGACCTATTGGCCCGGAACTTAACTAGCATGCACTATTTGATTTGAGATGGGTATTACATTGGATGAAATGGTTTGCATTCCTCACGTCAATATAATTAAGTAAGTCGTTAAATTTATAGCAATTTGAGAATTTGCCTTTTCTTTAGAAACAATACAATCCTTAGAATACAGTTAAGATAAATTTTGATTTAGCTTTCGTAATTTTTAAAGGTATTATTAAATTAATTGGATGATTTTAAACAAAATGAATTTTCCCAAAGCTTAAACATAAACATAGAAATATCGCTTTATAGTATAAAGTACGTATTATAAACCTTTGTTAGTATCTCTGCTAAATAACTAAAATATGAAATTAGATACTTCTTAAATATTCTCTGATAAAAAGCCTTTCTAGTAGTCTATATATCAAGTGGTGATGGGCGAGGCATATATCAAGATGGACAGTTAAAAGGTAGACCTTAGAGACACCTATATGGTAAAGACCAAGAGGAAAAAGGAGAAGTGGGCATCCTAAAAAGGTGGATAAGAGATACAGAATCATTAGCAGCAATGGAGGAAGAAACCCATGGATATTTGGAGGAGGAAGGATTTGTGAAAGGGTTCCTGTTAATAGTACTCAAGGAAGTTATATTCTATAAAGAAAAATTAGATTAAATTTTTAAAAAATTAGATTCATTTAATATTTCTTATTTTTTTGACGTTCGTGAGTGTAGATTATGTTACCTATATGAATAAATGAATTTTGACTTTGACTTTGAAAGAAAAAAAATGTATATATCAAATCAGTTGAGACTAGTACGTATATATATGTCAATGTCAATGTCAATATTTGACACACGACTTCCATTTTGAGCTACGCAACTTTTACTCAACAGGGTTTTAATATAAGCCATTCATTAGTAAGTGGTCGAGCAAGTTATGGTTTGCGTATGTTTACAATAAATTCACACATCAATGGGTGCCAGTTCAACGCCCTTGGACTGTGAAGATGTAATTTACAATTGCAGCGAATTTACTCTATCTTATGTACTTTTTTGGAGCATTACTGGGTTATTGACTTTAATTTATGTGTAGTACACAATCGAAATTTAAATATAAAGCTTTTTTAGTTTTAAATTTAGTGGTCGATAGTCAGAAAAGGTTAAAGTTGTCTAATTTCCAATTAAATGACCCATATTTTCTTTAAAATCTAATTTTAAACCTAAATATACTCTTTATCTTTATTTTTTAAAGATTTTGTTTTATTTTTTAGCTTCCTTAGTTTCCATACGTATGTAATAAATTTTCTATAATCTAAGGCTGTTATTGCTATCTATCTAATGGGCTATCTCGCACTTGAATTTTACTACTAATATTGATGAAAATATTGATATATTTTACAACAATTTTCCCACTAATCGTAACTTTGTTTAACATGCTCTTAATGACTTTTAAATTAGTTATTATTTATTTTTATTTTTTGGTTGCTCGTTATATTATTCCCTAGTATGTTATTTTAGAAATTTATAAATTAAATAAATCTATTATGTTTTTACACTATTTAATATCTTAGCGGTGTGCGAGTTCCTACCTTCTTTTAAACATGCACGCGAGACACTATGTAATTTACATTAATATCAGTTAAAGAATCTTGATTTTAATATTGTATTTTCAACACTAGGTCACAAATTTAATTCATAAACATTTTTCGCAATTTTACGCGGTCAGTGACCCCGAATTCGGCGTTGCAAGAATGTTTAGGATATGATAAATCGCTTGTCAAAGGGGAGAACAGTGATGGAGGCTTGCAGAGCGTCAGTAGATCGCAGCCTTTTCTCGGCAAAGCTCGTGTCATACCGCTATTCGTGGACCGCTTATTTTAAACTTGTGCAAAGAAATTGATGTGTTGGTAAGTTTTTTACTATATTAACCGATAAAGCGTTTTTTTGTTAAATTTGTTTCGATGAAGTTCAGATAAATGTAATTTATTTATCGTGTATTTGTCCTAATATATTTAAAAAATATAGAAAGTATTTACTTTAGTAATACTTGCGATTAATAAGCTTTTTAGTACATAGTAATCAACACGTTTATAAAATGTATCAATAGCCATTTAGGAAAGTAACGAATCATAGATTAGGTTATTAAATTTAGCTTTATTTGATGTAGGTATATAAATTTCAGTTTTTTTTAAATCTAGTAATCCTTACAAAATTTAATGAGTTATTAATGCCTGAAAGAAAATTTTTTAAAACATATTATATATATATATATATATAAAATTATCGGTAATTTTCCTGTAGATATATCTCAACAGTCGTAAACATTAATTTGTAGAAATTATGACTTTTATTTAACAAAAGCTTTCGTCCGCACCTTTGCCCGCGTGGAGTTCAAGTATTTTAGCAAGGTTTTGACCTTATCAACGAAATTGAACGAAATTTAGAAAAAATCTCTTGAAGTATCGTACCTATGTGTTCAGTAGTTTTGAGTGTATCACCTTCATACACACACAGACGAGACTGGTGACTTTATTTCAAAATATATGAGAATTTATTTAACCTCTTTTTAAATACAATAGGTAGAATTAAAAATCATAGTAAATATAACATTAATTATGCACGGAATACAGTGCAACTGAGTTAAAAGCTGACAGACTACGAAGCAACTGATTTTGTGAAGGATAGATAGAGCTTTTTTAGTTTTCTATGTGGAACTATAAACTAATCAACAATGAATTGAGTGGCGCAATGTTGATGCAGCAATAATGCATTAGTATATAATAATATGGCCCGAATAATTGTAGACACTTTTTCTTTTATTTCCTATTATGGTGTACCGAATAGATTAGCACAATTAAGTAACCGTTAACCCTTAATGAACGACTCTAAGTTGTTAATAATTTTTGTCGCATTAACAATACAAACATATTTATTATCTTTTATTCTGTATCCTCATATTTACTTCGGAGGTCAATTGTCAATAACTCTACGTCAAGATACTATTTGGTTCTTACTGGGTTAAATACTATCCGCTAAATGTTAAGTGCAGTTATGTTTATGGCACGAAAATGTAGATTTTAGTAAGCTTTATCTAATATCCTTTCGTGTTGGTGGCCAGGGCAAATACTGTAATTTATCTTAACCTTAAAACTATTACGATCTACACGTCATTCATCTCTTTCTGTCGCAGTGTTTTATGGTGTGGTGAATAAAAAAGTTAACGTGATGACTGATTTAGTACTTTACTGATGTTTGACACATAAATTACATATATTTTTAATGTTTTTGGAAACATTATTTTTTTATGTCCTACACACATATACAATTTACAATATTCTTTCTTCTAATAGAAATTTAAAACACATTTAAAAATTTCGGTACCTTTAGTGCTGGCAGCATTTTCTCGCTGCATTGCGATACTTATTCGTGCGAGAGAGATTCGAGGAAAGCACTAGCTCTGGGGTCACCGGTACTGGTACCAGGTGCCAACTTAATATTAAAGCAAATTAGATTTCGTAATAGAATTTACCCTACTGAAACGGACACAAGATTGTATTAAACTTTTAATACTGTATTACACATTGAAAGAAGTTAATTTATTATTAATATTAAATTAATCACGAATGCTCGATTTAGCTATTTGAAAAAGCGACGTGATTTAATTTCGCGCCGTCTATGTAATTTATTGTCCGTGGACTTGGCCAATGTTAATATAATAATTTTAATTTCTGAAATCGTTTTGTGTCCATCTATAATTTGTTTGACATCTTTAGGATCATAGTTCTGATCTGTATAATCATGGACTACCTGACTAAAGAAATCGATTACAGTGAGCGAATGAGAAATTCCTGTTATCAACGCTAACTGTAAATAGTGTAAACACTTAAAAACTTATGTTCGATTGTCTTATTAATATCCGGTGAAAATCAACGCAAACAGAATGGCCACAAAAAGCTACCTTGTGCTACAAGTCACTGACATGTAAATAGTCTAGGTCTAGTAAGGTCAGATTGTCGTGTGAATCTTTTATCGTTATGTAACGATCATCGCTCCTTATTCGCCGGTCCGACCGGTATGATACGTCATGTATGGAATTAATTGCATTGATAATAATCTTTTTACTATTTTTACAACGCCCGAGCAATGGTCGCGGGATACATGTTTAATAATTTGTATTTAAACTAATGTTTATCACAGACATGCGTATGATACTTTGATGATTTTGTTTTGTTTATCGGTTATCTCGACCGAGATACAGACATTGTTTCTTTGGAAATGGAAGGTTTTGGTTCGGTTCGACATATACGTTCAATGTTGGTTCCATGCAAGCGATTGTTTTTTGAATAGAGATAAAACTCAGAGAAATTTATTCATAGCTAGTATTTTTTATATATGGCGTGTAGTGTGGAGTCAGTTACGTTCGTCTGTGTTTCGAATGCGACATTTAATACGTTTTGCGTTATGTGACATACTACACTGTAATAAAAATAGCAGTAAGTAATTCAGGAAAATATCAGGATTTCACACTTAAATAATTATGGTATTTTAATTAATCAATTAATCCTTGTAAACTTAGTGATTACTAGTTTAAGAAATATATGTTCGACAGATGTTTTTGTTTCCAGAATTTAAATTTTTCATAGAAGGCAAATTGGCAGGAGCTCATCAAGTGAATACGACGCCCATGGACATCAATACCAGAGCTCGCGATTGCGTAGCCGGCCTTTAAGGAATTGCTACGCTCTGCTCGTGGGCAGATATATTAACAATATACATTAACTATTTAATAATACACAATCTTATAATATCTGAATGAGATACAGGAGAATAATTTTGAAGTTACCCTACCAACAGAAGATGGAGAGGGATCTTGGGAAGTGGATCTGGAGGCCTATGTCGACACACAACCTGACCAAAGTGGTTGCTAATAAATTTATTATTTTGCTAAGAGCCTGTTTCACAATATATGGATAAAGTGACAAATAGCTATGCAACACATAAATTATACGAAAGATAAAAGTTCCAAATAAGATACTTCGAATTTCATGACGTATAGCGCTATCTGACAGTCGTGAAACGAAAAAAATACTATTTATCCTACCAATAAGTAACAAATAGCTTATTTGGAACTTATCCGGACATTGTGAAACAGGCCCTAAGTGAATTAGATTTAAGAATACTATCATTTTATTAGAATAGCATGTAAGTAAAAAGGGCAGCCAATATATCCACAGATAGAAGGAGATAGAAAGTAGGCTAATAAAAGATAGCAAAATATTAAATCCATCTGCGGATTTTTATCGCAGGCTGCTGCATTGCAGGTTATAAAAATTAGGTCAGTTCCGATTTGACAAGCTTCCAATAAGCTTCTTTATGTGAGCTTTTTTTTTAAATAGAACAGGGGGCAAACGGGCAGGAGGCTCACCTGATGTTATACCCCTGCCCATGGACTCTCTCAATGCCAGAGGGCTCGCGAGTGCGTTGCCGACCTATTGCGTTCGGTACGCTCTTTTCTTGAAGGATCCTAAGTCGAATTGCTTCGAAGATATTTCAGTGGGCAGCTGGCTCCACAAAGTGGTGGTGTGCGGCAAAAACTGTCTTGAAAAACGCTCAGTTATGGAACGGCGGACATCGAGGTGATACGGGTGGAATTTCGTATTAAACCGAACAATTAGTGAATTACTTTCTGATACTTTTGTAGTGTAATCCGATATTATGAATGTTATCTTCATATATATAACGTGAGTGAGATGGATTCTATCCAATTATATTGTCCGTCAACATTGATTTACGTAGGAAGAATAAAGGATGTTTGAAAACACAGTGAAATTCTATTGTTATGTTTCGTTTAGTAATCTTATAACATTATGTTTTTTATTCTCTATATCTATAGAATGTACTAAAATCTGGACCCTAAATAATAACGATACATTTTTGTATTAAATAGCGTACTTATACCTAAACAGAAGCACGATGAGATTTAAGCTTATTAATCAGATTGAGGCTCTATAGGAGATATGTTTTGTATGGATTTTATTAGATTCGTTATGATAATAATTTGATCCAATAGATGGCATTATACGGCCATCTTATGGCCAAGATATACAGGCTCGTTAGTTTAATATACATTGTTGACTCCGCGGTCTCTATCGCTTGACCTCTTTACATGTAATTTCTTCGAATGCCCAGTTATTACTGTCCCGTTTATTTAATTAGTTTTTTAAGACCCAATTGGGATTTGTACAATTCAATTTTTAAAAAAGGACCTTTTTTTATTTAAAATTTTGTTGTGATAATTAAATTTATTCGGTTGCGTATTTTTGTTATATATTTAAAACGTCCAGTTTATTTACCTTATCCCATGTTCTCATGATACAGTTCACAGGAAATGGGGGGGGGGGCACGGGAGGGGGCACTATTAACCCACTTCATACGCTTTCCACGACGCTGACGCTGTATTTGGCAGAGTCCCTTTCGTCTTAAATGGGCCTTAAAAATAAAAAGCATAGTGTTGTTTATAGTTCAGGAACCGCTATGAAATAAAGAAGATTATTACACGTAATTTTAAGGCACTGGGACAAACAGAATCGTGGGCAGTATCGTTCATTTGACTTAGAATGCCAATGCTTAACAACTTAAGTACATAATATATGGCTATAAACTATGGTTACCGTAAACTATAGTAAAACCACTATTGAGGTAAGACTCAGGTAGATAGAACTACGATAATTAATGCCGACACGAAGGCAACTTTTAAAACTAATTCAGAGCAGACTAATTACTAACTTATTGCCAAGTTATAAAACGATTTTTCTTAATTCAGCTTATGCATGAATTCTCGTGTCAGTCTTTTGAACTTTGCAATTAAACTTTCTCAATTGTAAGATTGAGATTGCTATAAAAAAACTGTGTGTACTTATGTACACGCGTTAGAAGTTATACTTCTTTGGCGTATGGGAAAAATAACTAAAATACAGTAGTGATTAACGATAAATATTAAAATAATCAAAAATATTTTACTTTAAATAAATAAATTTTTAGTACACCGTCGTATCTGAAATTGATTTATAAACACCAAAATAATATTTATTTATTCACACTGTTTAATTGTACTGTTACGAAACACGTGTTCTAAATATAAAAATACTAGAATATACAACTTGAAGATAGTTTACGATTTCCATGTCAGCTAGACCTAACTTTACGATGTCGAATTTAGGTGTTGGTGTGCGCAAACATCGTAAAAATTCACTCTCATCATTTTTCTCCATCGAGCCAAGAGAAGTATAACTTCAAAAAATCTGTTTCGCCATAAATAAAAATTACTTGTGCCATATAACTATAGTGCGAATAGTACACTACGTTTGTGTGTGTGTCAATGTGTAATGTTACATTATAACAACCATTAAATCCTCCACTTCTGCGTAACTCAGGTTTTGCAGCCAGGGATATTGCTTTTAACTTTGTAATTGATTATTGTGTATTCAAATTTCAACAGCTTTGACAATTAGTTAAATTTGAAATTGTCAATAGGTTTATACGGGTACTAAGTTAAAACGGGTTGTGTCAATGTAAAATTAATTATTCTGGCTGAACTATCTACTATCTACTCATTACTAGCCATATACACAAACCATATACACAAAAAACGCGCTGCTGTTAGGAGAAGCTGCTTACCAACCTCAGAATAGGAGAACTTTATTATATTAGTGTAGATATACGTGCAATTTATTACTTGCCTGGTCATTGGTCAAAGTTTACGAGTAATTAAGAACCAATACCTGCAATTACAAAATCATATAAAAATTCAAAACAAAAAAAGTGCGTCCGTAAAATGTACACATGTTAGATGTTGTCAAATTAATTATTACTAAGGTAAAAGGTAAAAAGCCCTAATAGATAATCATGTACCAGTATGTGTCTCTATGTTTTCGTGCTTCTGCGTTCGTTTTTTGTGCTAATGATAATGTATATATATAACATGTCTGCGACAGAATTTCCATCTAAAGTTCTAATAAGGAGCTACTGAACGAATACACCAATAGAATGTAATTTTCTCGATCTCCCTTTCTCACTCTCTATCCATTGATCTAATTAATTTTACTAAAACGTGACGTCATCCGTGGAATTTTTTGTCTTATGCGCCTAAAGAAGTTTCATTTAAAAAAAAGTAACAGAATAATAATTTATAAATTAAAAACAAAATAATACTTCCCCTTCA
This sequence comes from Pieris rapae, assembly GCF_905147795.1. Classification (NCBI taxonomy): domain Eukaryota; kingdom Metazoa; phylum Arthropoda; class Insecta; order Lepidoptera; family Pieridae; genus Pieris; species Pieris rapae. Next base: position 1,502,816 of record NC_059517.1, read on the forward strand.
TACTCCTTCTTCCTCATATATTCCACGAAAACTCCATTTTACCCAAATGAAATCTTTTAATAACACCATCATTGACATAAATGTCAAGTATTACTTATTATATAGATTGTAATTAATGGTTATATACAGTTATCATAAACACACACTCTTTTATCTAAAAGCTCAATATTCCGAATAAAGCTTATTTGAAAATAGAAATTCGCGAGCTTTCCTGAAACATTGCATTGGAAATGATTGGAGCGGTTCGTAACAATTAGGTATAGGTTTGTACAATAGTCATGTTTATACATTTCTGTAAAGTCATTGTTAGCGGGGAAAATGTCAGCGCTTTTATACTCTCACAATTTGTAGTTTTAACAAGGAGTTTTTATGGTCTGTGAGATACTTGAATTAGTAGGGAAATATGGTTTTATTAATTCATCGAATAGACGATTCAAAATAAGATTTAACAATTGGCTCTAATATATTATAAGCAGCTAAGTTATTCAATATATATATGCTTATATATTTCGTAAATAAGAAACTGAACAGTTAAACTTTTTATCTTAGTTAATTCTTACCTCAATTTTTACAAATCGAAGAATAAACCGCTGCCAGAAAGAAGAAACAAGATGGACGACCGATTGTGGTACTATATTTTTTCTTTTCGAATTACATTTCAATACATATTCATAATGTAATAAAGTTTTATTCTTATAAGTTTCAATTCAATCATTCCTGGCAGGTTCTATACCTGTTTCATTAATTATTTTTGTAGGAAAAAGCCTCATGTCCTACTCATTCGTTGTCTATTATGGACCAGACCAACGTTTTGTCTGCCATGCCCCCCTATTCAACATCATAAATAATAAATTTAACTGACAGTGTTTAGGAAGAAATTACTAGGAAATCCTTAATGTAATACACTAAGTAAATTTTCAAAACATAATGAACAACTGAAATTGAAGCCAAAATAGCTGTCCTAATCTGCTCCCGTTAACTATTATTGTTCTTTTTCCCAGCAGATTTCCCACAATGGACAAGTTTATTGATGACAACTTGTCCCATGTGGGGCGTGGGCCCTGCGTTGGGAAACACTGTTCCTCAAACACCTTTTTTCCTTCATCATAATTCGCTAATTCTCTGCTCCGAGTCTTACTTAAGTGTTAATTGGGTACTTAGTGCGTGGATTCCAACCTCAAAGTTGAGAATCTCACTGAGTCCGTAATAACGTGGAGATTGGAATAAGAATTATTGTAAAATGCATCGGGAATAAAAAAGCGGTGTGGTCGAGGTATAATAGGAACACGTAGAGCCTGTAATGACTTGGTTCAACAAAAACGGAACATGTTTACGACGGGCTCGGTTGAAATATACCGCAAAAGTTCATACTTTTTGATGTTGGAATATTTTTATGGTTGCGGTTTTCAACGAAAACTTTTAGATGTATTGGACTTTGCTAAAATAACTATCAATTTGTGCAGTTCATAATTTAGCTTATTTTATATAATAGAGGGTGAACGGGCGGGAGGTTTACCTGAACTTAAATGATATCGCACATTGTCAAAGTACTCAAGTGCGTTGCCGGCCTTTAAAAAATTGGTATGCTCTTTTCTTAAAGGACTTAGTCGAATTGATTCCGAGCTTCCACATAGTGCCTTGAGACCCGCTTATTTGTGGATCGACGGACGTCGAGGTGATAAACTTAATATTTTTGAAAAAGCCACTTCTGCAAGGCCAACATTGCTTTTAGTTTAAATGCTTCAACATTTTAATTTCCAAACATGATTAGTATCTTAGATATATACACTTGAGTATAATATAATGACGTGAAGAAATATCTACTGTAAAATGTGTTATATTTTCTTAGTCTAATGATGTAATATATAATAATGCGTAGGAAGGAAGGTGAAGCTCTTACGGCCTTATGTAAAGATTATTGGTCAATTTAACCATTGATTGACACCTCTACGTCCGAGGAGTAATTGGTAGTTCTATTTAGAATATAACATCGTGTACCCATAGTTTGTATGTGTTGCTACAATACTATAAATCTATGTTAAATTTACCAATCTTGAGAGAAGTTCCAGAAGCACATAATGCTAATGTATATGTAGGTATATAAAGTTTTTGTAATGGCCTATAGACGATGTCGAAACGATAAATATTCAATTTCAAAAATTACATCACTTATTTCAAATTTGATTTAATGGAGTCTAATGCAATTCTTCGTATGAACAAATAATGGTTATTATTGAATAAGCAACTTGGCTTTGAACATTATCTAATGCTGTTAGGAATGTACCTCAGCATGTGAGAATTGTTTGCCACATTCGTAGTCGGGTGTTATTTATGTCGCAGTAAAGTTGTTAAATCAGAGAGGTAATTGAATCTCTAGACAGTTAATTAAATATCTATATTCAACAAAGTCGCTAAGTTTCCACCAGACAAATAACTGAACGAAACGTTTGACGAGTTTCCTAAACGTTCCTAGGCAACAACAGTAGCTTAACCTAACGTAACCTAACCATTTACAATAAAACAAATTTTTAAGTCTCTCTCTCTCTGTTCTCTCACGATCACACTAAAATAATCATGGTGGAGTCTACAACATGTTGACTATTTCACCAAAGACCACAATTTGAAACAAAAATCCACCTTGATTAATTTATCTACTTAAAGTTTTAAATTTATAACAATAAATACTTGTTTATGATAAAATTATAGTATATAGCTAGAGAGACCGGTGTATGCCAGGATTTGAAAAAATCTCTTTTAAACTTGGATAATTTTTTATTAAACAAAAGAAAATCAATTTGTCATTCTAATAATTGATTTATTTTTTATTGTTGGTGATACAAACGAGAAGCGAACATTATACATTCGTTTTTTTACTCTTCCGCTAAACATTCTAATAGCTGTGAGAAAAATTTTAACAGTTATTCTCTGAGAAATTATAGATAATTAGGCAATTTTCACACCTTTAGATTTCGTGACAAAAGGCTAATTAGTGTGGATTATGAAAATGCGAGAAATGTATTAGGTAGCTATGCGTACTATTTTAAGTTAGTACCGTTATTCTATAGTTTTGAAGCAAATATTTCTTCCGAATGATTCTCAATTTTTATTGATGAACCTGCCTTTGGGCGCCAAATTTGGCTGAACTTTACTGTAAACAATTATTTGTTTTAACTCATATTGATGTTATATTGTTATATGCTGTATTTTACTTAATAAAGTGAAGAGCAATGAGGGTCTGGTAGCTTGAGCATGCGACTCTCATACCAGAGGTCTTAGGTTCGAACCCCAGCTGTGTAACAAATGGACTTTCTTTGCTTTTAACACTCGCGCGTACAAATAAAATCGTGATCGTCATCGTGAAGGACCGGCACGCCTTAAAATCAAATAGCTACTTTATAATGTCGAAAAAAAAATTTCGGTTATAAAAGTAAAAATAATTACTAACATTTAAATATAAATATAACATTTTAAATTCTGACGGATAAAAATCTAGATATATAGCAAAGTAATCGCATTTGATAAAAATGTATGAATGTCATTTGGCAGTTGAATAAATCGAGATTTCTTTGTAGCTGTGTCAAATAAAATATTCATGAGATAGACAAATGTTTGGTCCCTGTTGTAATAGGAAAGCACTGAGAATTTTCTTTTATAAATAAAAGTTTTATTTCGACGTTAATCCTTAAAAAATCATTTTTTTTTACCGTGCTGATATCGCATCCAGGTTATATTCAATATGTTATTAAATGATGGAAAGTACTCTCTCTCTCTCTGTGGTTGCAAGTGCTATTTTGCTCTTGAAAATATACACACATACTTTCTTAATACCTCTACACTACCCGACAAATTAATAAGAACAAAACATAGACAGCCTTATAAGATACGATCCGATTGGGATAAGACACTTAATATGATCAAATCAAGCGCAAAATAAATGCAAATATACGAAAAATATCACTGGCATTGGCCGACTCTGACCTGAGTTGAAACTATTTCGTTTTATTTGATTTTAAAGACTTTAATTGCAACTGTATACAAAGAAATCAACTCAAAATCTTACCAGATAATCTAAAGTCTGTTATTTATATATCAGTCAGCATAATAAATGCTAATCTGTATATAAGATACATCAGCTAATAATGACAGTGCACATAACGCGGCAAATAAATGATCCCACCTAAGGCGAGTAAAAATGAAATTGTTCAGGGATACTAATGGAAGCTTTTACTCATTTTGTTAAGTAGGTCAGAATAATTGCAACTCAGTGTTGAGTACAATGCACTGAAGAGTATTTCTTTTTTAAAACTGTTTGGAACTGTTTTTCCGAGTGATGCTGGATATTTATAAGTAGCTTTTAAGCTCGCTAATAAATCAACATTTTTTTACAAAGCTTTGTCTTTAATTAATGACCGCCTCTATAGCTTAGTGAGTAAGTCCTGCTTTATTTTTCTGATGAAACACTAGTTGTTTTGAAAAAGGGTCAGCGCTGTTATTGCATTCTTCTTCCTTTTCAGCTTGTAATTTAGATGACCTTAGCAGTTTTAGATTCAATATTCTAAATAGAACTTATTTAGGTAAGTCGGAAATATTTCTAGTATAACTAACTAGTAAGTCACACGAGTATCTCGTTTTATCCGTTAATTTTCATTATAAAAACACTTTTTTGTTATTTTTACTTTTAAATAATTTATAACCTATACATCTTTTATTAAAGTTATTCTAAGATTCTCTTACTAAAATAATTAAACGAGCGTAAACTATTATATAATGCAAAACAAGATTGCCAAGATGCAACAGAATTGGCTCCCAATGTAGGTCAAATTTTCTAGAGATTTCGACTTGAAATATTATGAAATTGAAAATATTCTTAACAAAATATTTGGATTTATATTAATAACTATGCATTATTTTCGTGAAAAACAATATTTAATGCATACACCAGAAAGGCAATTGCACTCCAACTCTTTCTTGACCTATTGGATCTGTCTTGACATTTTTTTCTTAATAGGTAAGTAGGTGATCAGCCTGGGACTGATACACGCCGTCGGTTTTTGGGTCTAAAGCATGTCGAGATTTTCCTTAACCATATAAGCAAATGTAATGCGCACATGAAAACAAAAAGCTCATTTGTGCACGGCCGTGGTTCAAGCAACGCAAGCCGGTTTCCTCACGAAGTTTTCCTTCACCTACAAGAATATTAAATACATAGAAAGAAAGTCCATTGTTGCAGATCTGTGATCGAACCTACGACTTTAGGAATGAGCCCACACTGCTAATGAACTCCTAATCATTTGTGTAACAAGGTGTATTTTACGTAAAGGTAAAAAATAATAACATATTCTATTAAGAACTGTGTTATCCTTTAAATGAATGATTAGAAGGGGAAAATTACTTCGGGATTAATTCCTCTGTATTTCAATTCCCGGCGTTAAGCCCTTTATGCTTCTGTTTGTTGACCACAACGGATGAGGTTGAGAGAATTACATATTAGCTTTAAATTACACTTTGCGGAGTTGTAACTTGGCGTTAATTCGCTGACATTATTTGTATTTTGTATATAATTAATATATTGTGTCGGATTTACAATAACACTGATGAAATTTAAAGAAAAACACCACGCACGCGGTAAAGCACGCGAAACGTTGGTTAAATTTAAAATTATGTTTAAATAATTATAAGTTTACAATAATACATAACTTCAATCCTTTAAAAAAGTGTTTATCTTTATATGTGTAAAAGTTATGTTTATACAAGACAATACTATCTGATTAAATTTGTTTGGTCATTTTCACCGACTCCATAGCGACATAGTTTTAGCCTTTTCATTTTTGCGTACTCGATTAAAAGCTCACTCAGTTGTTGTTGCATCTGCTTTAATAGCAAGCAAGTTTTATGGATGGGTATATAGTATTTCTTAAATATTATGTAAGTGTTATATTGTTCTCGTCTTAACATGTGTATTTGATCATCAATCAAATAAAAACGGGTCATGCATGTGTTTACTGTTCCTAAATTCAATCAACCCATGTTGCCTCAAAATCCCGGGGGTTAAGGTTTCCTGTCAAACATAAATGTTTGATAAAATATTAATAATGCAGTCTTCATGTATTTTACTGTATTGACGTACGTATCCTCACGATGTAGGCTTGTCTGGTCAAGTGTATATTTTTAGTTTGCACGAAAATAACCTAGATACTTTCCCACGCACGAAATATACAATTCCACTCAAGTAGTCCTCGTCTATTCAGTTGAATTGTTCACTCTGTGACATATTGGCTAAAACTTCATTCTACTTTAAATGTTGCTTTGAAAGATGTTGTTTTCCATCAATTGAATATTATACCATAGTTGATATTAGCTCATTAATTAATAATAACATGGGAAAATGTTATTTAAAGATTTAGATATACGACAATGTTTTATTTCGATATATGACAAAAATTACTATTATTAGAATAGGTATATTATTTTTATTGTCAAAAGTATTGACTGTTAACTGTGTATTTATACCTTGCATTTTTTCCCTTTATTACACTTAATAAAAAAGGATTTGTATAAAAAAAGAAAATGCACTAGGAAATTTCCTCACAAGGAAACCTTGTATTCTCTTTTCTTGTTTCTGCCGTTCTACAATTGCGCGTTTTTCTAGGCAGTTTTGGCCGCGCACCACCACTTTGTTGAACCAGGTGCCCAATGAAGTATTTCCGAACCAATTCGACTTAGGGTCCTTCGGGAAAAGAGCATACCAATTCTTAAAAGGCCGGCAACGCAGTCGCGAGCCCTCTGGCATTGAGAGTGTCCATGGGCGGCGCCACTTAACGTCAGGTGAGCCTCCTGCCCGTTTGCCCCCTGTTCTATATAAAAAAAAAAAACACACTGGACTGTGTTAAAAATATTTGTATCTTTATAGTCATCAAATATTTGACATCAATTAACAAACTATATTAAGTAATAATAATCTTTTAATTACCTCACAACTTTCTAAAACAAAAGATTTCCGAAAACCGTTGTACTTTCAAAAGCTTATCAAACAATTGATCGGGAATTTCTAAGATCGTACTGATACACCGTTAGCGGAACGTGTTTCCGATCGTTTAGCAAAAACAGCCAACGATAGCATGACGATAAGCGGTTTAATAGCACTTAAAATATCGTTTAATCTTCCGCATTAATTTATGAGTCGTAGGTTCAATCCCCGGCTGTGCACTAACGGACTTTTCTTTCTATATACACTCGCTCGTACGAGCGTATGGTGGACTGAAATATTGTATGGAAATCGACATTAGACATAAGAAATCATATGTTTGTGTTAGGCACATAAGGGTGATAACATATTAGAAAAGATAAATTACCACTGAACACTACAGAATCTCAGGCCAGGAACTCCTGTGTGCTATAACACTGCTTTTTACGGATTCTTTAGTCACAAACGCCAAAGACCGAAGGGACTTTTACGATTGGTGCGTCCCACATTAAATGATGTGCAACGATCAAATGACCATACAGTTTTATTATGAGTAACGTCACAATGTATCTGAGCCCTGAGCGTGGATCTGTCCATCGATTAAAATATGCTGCCTTCAATATCTGGTGAAAAAAAATAATTCGGATCAATAGGTATAGTCTGATCAATTAATATTATGCTGTGCATACCCACTAAAACCCCACGGCGCCACCAGCAATCGCCCGAAGCAGGACACGCCTAGCCTTGTCCGCATCCAGTCTCATGGCCTTCCGGGTATCCAGGTTAGATTAAGGTTCGTTACCCTTATGTAGACGATACTTTAGACGCTCAATCTCATTTGTTACTTAAAGATTTTTCTCAAACATTAACAAAAAATCATTGACTGTACTTATCATATTTAGTTAGTACAAGTCAATGGCCAATCAATCAAGTTGAATCAAGGTATTTATTTAAAAGCATTACTTAGTGCAGCTACCTCAAGGCTAATAAGTAATCTCTTCCCGTGTGCCTTTTAATTTTTAGCTATATGAGACCTCTGCTACGTAATTGAACATCGGGCAAAAGTTCAATCTATTTTTAGTCCTTTGAAACTTCTCAATTACACTAAAAAGACTACCGTAATTAAAGACTTGAAAAACTCAATTTTAGTTTTAATTATGACTGTTTAAATACCTGTGGGGAGCTTAATGTAAAATGTGAGTACTGAGACGGTATTTTCATTTGAATGTTAATTAGCTTCAACTAAGCATTCTCGTGAATTCTACGTTTATTAGCAAAGTTTTTCCATCAAATTTTGACTTTGATATAATTAAACCATAAAGGCGAAAATAACATTTGTGTGTTATAAGTTGTTATCACTCAGAGTTAAGATATGACAACACACGAATTGGCATATAAAATTTGATAAGATTTATTTCCCTTTGAAACACATATCTTCTCGCTAATATCATTTAGAAGAGCTCTTAGAAAATATGTCTTTAGAGAATAGACGCATTAAAATTATAAATTATATTACTTGTTTATGTGCAGGCCTACGTAACGATCATGTGCATCAGTATTTTTCGACAGTTTATGCATTTATTTTAGCATACTTGGTTCAGATTTATTCGTCCAAAATCATATATTCATAATGTTTACTGTACATTCACAATGAAGGTATATTGTACATATGGTAAAGTTTGTGCTAGAAACATAATTTACATTTTCAACGTCGAGAACTCAATAAACTCTCCACCACACTTAAATCGCATCTTAAAAATACTTATAAACTAAGTTAATAAGAAATAGTTTAGTCAGCAAAAGTAATCTTAAAATGGGAACACGCCTTATATAGCCTTACTGAAATTAGATTTAGTTCTAATTAACACTGAATGTGTGGATACTTAAAAATATCTCTACCGTCTTTAAATATCAGGCTTATTGTATATAGTTAGTATACGGTGATAGAATCGATAGTTCAGTTACTACTAATTTTTTTTACACAGAAATATTTACGTACCTATAATTATCTTTGCTCCGACTATTAATTAATTTACAAAAGTCATTTAGGAATTATAAAAACTAAGGGAAAATTAATTTTAAATTGAGAGGAGATTATGAATGTCAAGACCTAGCTCGTTTATCAGTATACCACGTTATCTACGCTCAGTTTGGGGACAAAGTGATGGTACAATTTCGAAAATTAGTATTGATATAGAACTACGTTTATTTACTCACTCATCAATATATCGATCTGAGTCATACAACAAGGCTCTGTAGGTATACTGATTTTGTTATAATTATATTTTACAATTTCCTTTATAACGTCCGTACATCACAGACCGCTGCTTAGAATTTTCTCACTGTATATTGAATGGGTAAAATGATTGATTGAAAAATATAAATTATTCAAGTCAAAGAAACCTACTTTATAAATTTAAATTTAGTTAAATATTTTGATTTTTAAATACCTTAAACGTAAACGATACATCAATTAATTTTTTACGGTATCAATGCCTACAGTGCTTTAGCCTGGTTTCGTATATTGGCAACACTTTCTTCTGGAGAAATCCGGAGAAAAGTGGATGCCTCATTAATCTTTATTGAAACAGTATTAACAGTAATAAAAGAACACTGTGAAGCAGCATTTAATGATACAAAAAAGTTATTTAATAAATAACAAACCAATATAGCCGCGTTCAATTTCCCAGCAAATTATAAATTACAAGAAACAGTTTTGCAAATGAAAAATACAAAATAAAAGTTGAATGCAATAAATTTATTCCAATGTGAGTTAATCCAACGAAAGAAGATTGTAGTGATTACATTATGCGAAATAAGGATTTTACGGTTCTCGCAAATAAATAGGCTTGTAAGCAATCTCTCTTTATTCTTATTTTTTGTCTCGTATTGTTTATACCTACGTTTTCTTACCGCGTTTTTTCTCGTGATTTGAAAGAGTGGCGGAGAGTTTATTGCCAGTTCTCTTCCGTTCTACGCCCTTGATTTGAGAACTGGCAGTAAATGTAAAATTAGACGAAATACATTAAATTTCTTTTTTTGACGTTCATAAGTGTACATTATGTTACCAACGTGAATGAATGATTTTGAATTTAATTTAGTGAGTTCTACAATGGAATATATAGGTTATGATTATGTAGGAAAATTTAAATCATACTTATATCGAAAAGTATAGTCACCTTGATTTTGACATTATTGATTTACATTATTATTATACAATTAGATTAGATACTTTAGATTATTAATGTGATAACTGGTGTTTCATTTAATTTGTTTGTTAGTATCTGGAAAATACACTGGTTGGGGGTGGTTATTTGAATTTTAGTTTGTAATTATCGTTAGAGCATTTTGGATTGTAAAGAAATAGCATAAAAGTGATTATTATTAAGTAAACTCTAATCTTGATTCTTAATATACATATTTCAGGAACACGATTAATTTTATCCATGATATACAACATATATATATATAAAACATTCCTATATTAATTTAATGCTACAGACTAAAAAAAGTGTCTGTCCTATGTCCCATTGAGGTTTACGGGACATAATGTTCCCTGCATTGTGTATATTATGTTTGATATCATACAAAAAATAAATTTTATATGATGAACTATAGAGAAATGTGACATACATGTCTCTTTAATTCCACAACATTTCAGAAACAGCTTTCAGAAGCCTCTCATTTTGACAGCCGTCGACAAATTCATTATTAACAAGCGAACCTAATTCCAGTGCACGTGATAATTATGTCGCGCATAATTACTCTAAAAAGGTGTTCCTTTGTCCTAAACACTCCATTCTAAAGCTAAATTTATATTTATTTACACATACGTGGCTAAAAAGATGTTTGACAATTGTCTTTGAAACTGCATAGTACTCTTTTTAATTACCGTAAATGAGTCCATATAACAGAACTTTCTGGATAGAAATTTAGCTCTGATGAAGTAGTAATCGCCGAAATTGAAGCCTATTTTGAAGTAAACTAATCGTACTATTAAATGAAAATTGTATGACCTCTATTGCAACTATATTGCAATCAAATTGTATCAATTTTTTTTCTTATTACATATGCGTATGATCTAAAGACCACCTAATATTAATCAACCAACAACCTCAGCCTGTTTTTCAAAAAAATTGCGACCTCTTTAATTTTTAATCAAATTACGTAATCGTAAGTTGATAATTGACGATAATTGGCATCTGGTTCTATTTTAACGCAAATCGAACGTTATTTCCGTAACAATTAATTAAATTAATTTGTATCCAAAAGGGCTATTTTAAATTAAGCCCAATAATTTAGGTTCAACTCACATGTATTTTTGTAAATATATTTCTAACACCGTAATATAATACTCAAACGTCTTCAATATTCTTAACATAAATAGAAAAAATAATTAATTATTGGTAAATAGAAAATTAAAACAAACTATAAAAGTTTTGTCCCTGTGGTATCTTTAATGCTGACAGCATTTCCGCGCTCTAAATTAATTTTTGTAAATATATATTAGAAGGATTTTTATATATGTAATAATATAAAGAGTGGATAGAAATCTATCTATAAATAATCCTGCTTTAATACCACTTATGAAGACTCCAGCAAAGCCATTATACTCGATAGTAAATGTCATCGGTCATTAGTGATTAAAAATAAATATCAATAACTTTAAATACAACTCCATCGAGGATGCGCAAAATTAGCAATTGTTGTTTTGTACTTACTCTCTGGCCACGAATAATGAAAATACTTGAAGTGTCAAGTTATGTAAATATCATAATAATAAAAAATCTTTTTTGAACCGAAAAATGATACAGTTTTGAAAATATTTTATAGAGACTGCTTTAGTATTGCTCGCTTTCGGTGTAATTTGAATTTCATAATGTAAACCCCATAATGTATTCGTACAAAGTTTATTTTAGCATATTTTTAATATTTAAGCTTAGTGGGTACATCGCTTGCCTTCTATTTTTTTACTCTCAATTAAATATTGCCAACACTATCTAATGATATATATGTCTTATTATAGTTTCTTCATATCTGATAAAATCATACGAGCACATTAAACTTTTAAATACTTTTCATATTAATTCTGTTAATTCTACTCATCTCATCGTTACAGGGGGTGGGGGGGGGATATCTCTCAATGAGGGAATACTGTACTGGGTACATTCTTAAGTTTGAGGGGAAAATACTGTTTCGACGGGATTGACATTTAATTTAAGACAGTTACGAAACTAATGAAAATGTTGTATTATTATTATTTTTACTATTTTTATCTTATCGGTACCATTGGCCGTTCGAGAGTTATGCAAAACAAGTAGAGCAAATGAATTGCTTGTTATATTTAAACACTCACTCATGTCAAAGTGTATCTTAAAATAATTCTTAAGCTAAACCTGCCACTACTGTATTCTGTACATTCCTGTCTAATATATCTGAATAATTCAGTTCATAAAGAGTTTAACATAGCTCCAACATTGACGTTCATGTGATGCCTGAGTAAAATATTGCTCACTTAAAGCAGCATTTCTTACCTCACCTTAATTTATAGCCCAATGATATTTACAGAATTGATGGGAAAGTTTAGCCGCAATTGTTTGCGGCCTAATGCGTTTGATCCACTTACTAAATCGTTTATAAGTACTTTTCTAAAACGATGGTATTTTGTGCGTCTCTTAATGTCCCATAACCCCTTGGTGGGGCAGAGAGCGTCCACAGTGAGTCTCCATCGCGTTCGGTCTTGAGCCTCGTATTTCACCTCGCTCCAAGTCTTACCGGTTCTCTTTGCCTCGTCTGACAACATTTCTGATATTCGAACTTCGCAAAAAAAATACCAATTAAAAGGCCGCCATTGCCTCGTTCAGTGTGAGTGTCCATAGGCAGCAGTATCACTTAACCTATGTATCTAGTGAGCCTCATGCCCGTTTGCCCACTTTAAAACGGGGCCCTACTTCTATAGATCACGTACCATATTTGTTCTTGATTTAAAGCAAAATACACCGACCGGATATTATAATAGGAACTGTAAAATAATAGTTACTTAAGAAATTGGTTTAAAGTTCCAAGAATTATTATCGCTATTGAAGAAAGAATTTTCAATTTACTTGGAAAATAATTGAAAACGCTTCTCAGGGAATATAATGACTATCATTAATATTTATATAATGAAAGTAACCGATATCTAAAGAAAACACTTTTTAACGGATTGAAGCTATGTATCTATACAGCGTGCGTAGTTACGGTATCTGAAGACAAAGGGTGTTTCATATCAAAAAGTATCACAGCTGTAGAAAAAATTATATTATCTGTATTCATTTCCCCGGAGTTGATATCGACTAAATTAAAGAAAAATGTAAAATAATTATAAGTTATAATACATAGCCATTCAATCCGTTAAAAAATTGTGTAAAATTATATTAAATGTGTTAGTGAAAGAGATATTATGAGTAACCGATATCTGTTTATATAATAGTTTTTAGAATATCTATATGATTGTCGGCATCACATAAAAACTAATGAAAAATATTTTTTAGTGAGGGTAGAAGCTCTGTATATCATACTTTTTGAAGTATTCTTATACGTATACATCAGTAAAAAAATGTGAAAACTCTTGATATAGTATATTTCGTATTCTTGATATAGTTTTCTATCGTCTTTATAATGCAGTCAAATTTTACCAGCATCTTCGTTTACGGATTATATTATCCGCGGTAAAAGCCTGGTTCCCACAGGGCCTCTAAAGTTTCACATAGATAGCCTATACCTAGTATTATGAAAACTTGTAAGGCAAACATCTAAAGAGGTAAAAAAATTAACTTGAAACGAGCCAAGATAATTTGAATGCTATTATTTCGTCATCTCCTTGGCGCCAGTTGGCTCTGGCCTGGGAACTAGAAATATACAGTAGTAGAACCCTGTAAACTTACCACAGTTCTATTTAGAACTTTTTGAAGTTTTACTTCTTTTCGCTCGTTAGGGAAAGATGATGAGAATTATTTTTTCTATTCGTGTCGTTTTTGTAATAAGGCGAAATAAAAAATATTGAAAAGATTTTTATCTTGTTACGCCAAAGAACTTCTAACGCATGTACATAAGTACACACTCCTTTTTTTTCCAGTTCGTGATTATCAAGGCATTGAGCCTTGTTCTAGCAAAAGACATTCAGTTTTAGGTTATCTTTTCAGCCACGGATCAGCCCGTGTGATGTTTAATAAACGTCTTAATATAAAATAATTATACACGGCCGCGATAGATTTATTGTGTAGGAAAGGCCCTTAACAGCCCAATTTATTTTAAAACATTTGTTTTCTAACCGACATTGTTGTAATACAAATTCCAGTTACGTACCGTTGGATCCATTTAGAACTATTAGAACCAGGCTATCTCTGTTTACGTCTACATTTAAGACAATATCGATTCGTTACAAGAAAGAATACCGTACTTTCTAAGTCTTAAAGCTATTACAGTTGTACGTGAGTTAAATTTATTTTCGTTTTATGGTATTTTGCCGGTTATAACATATTAAATGTGAGTGTTTGAACGTGACTCAGTGAAGCTGGGTTGCATTTGTTGCAGGCTTTCTATCTGATCGTCTGGAGTTCTTGTGAAAAGCTTTGCGTATATGTTTCAATGATAATATTCAATTTAATTAGGTACCAGATATGCTTTTCTTAGAGCATTTTTAGAGAAGGTGATTTACTCTTTAAAGTCAAGGTGCCTTTACCATGCGTGATTATTTAAACCATAAGTTTGACAAATGTTATTATTGTATGACATTATTAATAAAATATGACATTTGCATGTTTATTTTTATATGGCTGATTGTGTGGACATTTGTAATTAATCCATCTAAATTTACTTATAAGTACAAAAGTAACAAAGTAATACTTTTACAGTAAATTAATTCTGGCAATATTTTCAAGTTAATGAAAAGTGCTATCTGTACGCGTCTTATAAATTGATACCAGTTAAAATCTGAGCCCTTGCTAGTTGTGTGTATACAGTTTAAAGTTATGCAAAAATAATCTTTTAAAACGGAAAGAAACATTTATCTCAAATGATATAAATGTGAGAGAAAATGCTACATGCAGTTCTACTCCTTATTAGTACATTGTAATAATAAAAAAGCCATTGTTCAACTGCAAAAGGATTTCCTACAATAGAACTAAACAATTGTTTCTTTAAAATATTCGAAGCATCACGGCAGTACTGAATCTCTTTTGACAGGTTTACTATCAGAATAAGAACTACGAAAACTAGATCTTTAGACTGACAAGCGACTTTTTTAATAGTCTAATTGTACCGATGCTTTACTATGTAGAATGGGTTGTACGTAGAAAATTTCGTGAGGAACAACACTCCTTCGTCGTTGAGATGGGGTTCTCTGTACGATTTGGTTCGACCAAAGAACCCCTTTCCCTGGACAGTCTAGATGGGTTCATTTACGCGGCGACAGGCGTGCCCTTTAATAGTCCACATCTTGCCATTTTAAATCCGACGTGTCAGAGAAAGAAGAATATATTTGCCTATAAATAAAATTGAGGAGATTCGGCCCTAATTGAAATGAAATGAATACTGTGTATTAAGAAAGGTTGCAATACGACATAACTGTACACACTAACTATTACCAATTATGTTTTCACTTTTTGGAATAGTTATAACTAAGTTTGCGTAACTAATTTAGTTATATATGGTGTAATTGTTATTGAAAAAGCAATAGTTACGCATTTGTTTTATAGAAATCCATAAGCTATAAGGTGGCTGTATAAGTTGAAAAAAGTGTATACCTAACATATTTTATCACAAACAATAACTAGTTTAGTAAACTTTTTGTACATTCGACTTAGATTTACGTACATATGTAGATGTCAAATGCTGCATAAGTTGCGTACTAGGTATTAAAACAGCTACCGAATGACATCTGAATAATTTGAAAAAAAATAGTATTTTATCAGTAAAAACATGATTTCAATTTCTTGGATTCTCGTAGGAGCGAGTTACTTAATATTTTACTCATAACTGTCGATCACAGGGACACTCTTGGGTTTTACATAGATAGTAGTAAAATAAATCAGTCATCTTTAGTCTTGGCCTCAGATTTCTGTATATGTTTCATGAAAATTTGTCAATCGAATAGACGACGTCCACTTTTTGGGTCTAAAGTAAGCCTCACGGTGTTTTTCTTAACCATTTGTGCGAATATTTAATGCGCACATTGAATATCCATAGAAGCACAGCCCGGGATCGAACCTACGATGTCAGGAATGAGAGTAAAACGCCGAAGGCACGAGGCCAACACGGCTATAGGCATTTGTAAAATCTTATATTCACATTCAAGATTTAGTGCGAACTATGATACCTAGGTTAAAATCCAATACATTTTTTTCTGCTTCAATCTCTGAATTTCTTAAAATATCACACTTCATAGAAAACAATTGAATAAGGATCGCGGCTAGTTCTTACTTTGCAAAACACTTTGCTCGTTCTAAATTCAAATGCGTTTCTCTATAGTGCCCCCAACTGATAAACATTATAAATATTAAATCCTTTGACATACTCGTAAGAAATTGCCGAGTACGTTGAAGCTTTCCCGTCCTATTTAATGTCGCTTTGAAATGTGTCAATAGGATTATTTAACTTTAGTCTCGCTGCAATTATAATTAAGTAAGATTGAGGTTAAGATCGTTGTAATTGGGTCAAGATTTAAACGTCGCAAGTAGTGATTATAAAAAACTTCTCTTCTAGACACACAAATTTATAGTACATATTTACAATATTCTTAACCTGCATAGAAATAATAATAAGAATTGAAAATTACTATTGAGCGAAGAATCAACAGCTCTGGGGTCACCGGTACTATCTACCAGGCACCAACTTAAATCTTTAATTAGCGCCTGTGTACTTGAACTCCACGGCCCAAGGAAACAAAATCTAACTGGAGGAAATACTAATATTTGTGGCGATTATTATTTGCCACCTCCTGTGCTTTTGTGCTTGTCTGAGGTAAGACGGGGCTAACGTGTCCACACAAGTAACATCCCATACCAAAGCCCGTACTTTATGGTATCAAAGACATCTGATCCGGCCGCTTGCCACCGTATCTAGCGATACAAATGGTATATGACTGTATAAATTGCGGTTAAAAAAATGTATAATTAAGTTTGGTACGTGTTATTTAGCTTATTGTTGTATAAAAAAAGTTAAAACCGTAGTTATAATTGTCGTCTTTATCTGATATTGTAAATATTAAGGTTATTATTAAAAAAAGTCAATTTTTAAATTATTCTTTGACTTATTTTACACTGTCTTATCAACAAAGAACCCGAAATTTTATCTTAGTTTGCACACGGATAAAACACGAACATCCTAGATTCGATCCCGGCGAATCACTGCCAAAATACTTATGTCTAACAGAGATCAGCTAATTAAACTAAACGGTTATAATTTTTCCGCAAATATGAATACGGAGGTGCATTGAACTCAGTTGTCACGGCTAACAGTACCGTTATGCTATAACTTTACTTTCGACGAGAAACACCGAAAAACGGCGTTTTAGTTCTGCTTCTAACGGGAAAGCTCTCATTCACAATTATGTCAAGGTCTTGCTGGCTTACTTTAAGCTTTCAACATTGTCATTAGACGAATGGCAGTTCTAGTAACTTGTGTATAATACATAATAAGGCAATATTTATACATAGAACAGTCAACCCTAGTATGGAAAAGAAACATCTACTGAAGGCATAGTACAAGATGCGCATAAATCATTAACAAAATTGAACATAAAATTACATGTAAAACTAGAAATATACCGCCTAAAACCAATATTGTACTGAAGTGGAATCTTTTGCTATCGTCAAAATAGTTAAAATATTTAAATGAAAATGAGAAAAAAATATAATGTCTTCTATTGAAATCTTTTAAATGTATTCTACATATAATATAAATAATTCTAATATAATAACTAAACTTAAAAAGTAATAAATAAAATATATTAATAAAAGGAGTCCCTTTATGCAAGGTTCCGAAGATACTGGCAGCGTTCCCCCTTTGAATAGCTAGACTAATTTTTTGACCAAGATAGCTGCAAGCTCTTCGGTCTCCTGTGATGTCAAATAACCTTTTTGATATTTCTCTAAAATAATTTTATGTTAGGAGATAGTGATTCGTAATAATATATAATGTTTTTGTTGTACTTTTTATTTAAAATAAAATAAAATAAATAAAGTGGAAATGGGCTGGGCATACGGCAAAAGGAAGGAATTGGTGCAAACTGGTGCCCAAGACATATAAAGTTCTATAGCAAACGAAAAAGAGGGAGACAATTTAGAAGGTGCATAAACCAAATTAAAGAAACAGCAGGTGGTACATGGCAGAGCGGAATGTGGGGATTGAAGGAAACCTTTGCTAAAAAAGGGCACTCTTACACCTAAAAGAAGATTGAAAAAGAAACGTGTTTAAATGTAAAAGTATCCGAATTAATATAAGCAGAGAGTAAAAAAATTACAGATATACTAGCGGATCAGACAGACGTTGTCCTGTCTACACGTCTTTAATTTCAAAATTTCAATTTTTAATAAGCCATTTTGATGAAAATTATTATTCAAATGTTATGACAATATCTAACGATCCAGCACATGGTCACACACGATATAACACAATGATAACAAAACTTTTTTTAAATTTCGGGACAGACTAAAATTAAAATTCGAATATTATTTAAAATTTGACACTGCGATGGTAGCGCCGTCTGTCGGATCCAATGTAAAACATTCCAAAATCAACAACAACTAATAAATTGAAAATTAATTAAAAAAACATTGTCCAGCGGACAAAATTGTGAATCTAAACCATTCCCAGATCCCCTTGAACACACACAAAAAATTTCGTCTAAATCGGTCCAGTCGTTTAGGAGGAGTTCAGTCACATACACACGCACACAAGAAATATATATATTAAGATAGACGACTAATCAAAAACTTAAACGAAATAAAAAATCGTCCATAAATGCAATGAAATAGCCGGACAATTATCTGCATCCGTTACATAACGTCGCAAAGCAACAGGTGGCAATTAGTTACGTCTCACGGTTAGTTCGGATAACGGAGATGAAACTCAGCGAAGCATGTTATTATTAACTGTTATCAGCTGATATTATAAAACTTGGTGACTGAGATGAAAAGATAGGTTTTTTTATTAGTTAAAATATTAGATACATTAATTATATAAAACCGCACAATCATAACATATAAATAGGCATGCAAATGTCATATTAATTTTATAATTATTATAACATTAACATAATGTTATAATAATTGGTGAATTAAGTTATTTAGGGTCTGTTTCACAATGTATGAAGATAAGAACCAAATAGCTATGCAACATTAACATATTCGGAAGATAAATGTTCCGAATAAGAAACTTCGCGTTTCATGACGAATAGCGCTATCTGACAGTCGTGAAATGCAACAACTATAAAGACAGGCTCACTCTATAGAGGCACCTGGCTTTTAAAATTTTTATCACCTTCATCTTGAAAATATTGCATGTCAAGGTGATTAAATAGTTTAATAGTCAAGGCGTGACATACATCGTTGTGCAGCATGTAGTTATATTATTTAACTACATAATAGTACTGAATACAACAAAAAAACCCACTATACAGCCGGGTTTGGTAGGTACCAAACCAGGCTCTATAGTGAGTTTTTTATTTATTTTGATCTTCAGGTGAAGATTTTTTTTTCCTAGAAATTTCCTAGAAACTAATGAGTAAAAAAATACGATTAATACAAAAAAACGAAAAGAAAACAAGTTTGTTATACCTTGTCACATCACAGGTTGACTAAAACTATCTGAGATAGTGTGTGTCTCTCCGTCCTATGAACTTCATTTGCTATATTATGTACAATTAACTGTGACGGTAAAGTAACTGAACTTATTCATACGTGTCATCATTCAGTGTTAGTCACGGAAGACTATTTTATATTTAAATTAAAGTTAGGCAAATCCTAAATTTTTTAAAAGGTTTTATCATTTAATGTTAAAAACTTTTAAAATTTTTACAATCTTAATGATTTCTTCTGAAGTTTTTTAAGTATTTGGTTATGGAAATGTATTAAGAACATTCCTAACTACGCATGTCTTTAAAATGAAATCATGTATATTGTATCCTATAAAATTCAGGTCAAATGGTATTTGAGTTGGGATATTTGAAGAAGCTCTGTCTGGAATCTATTACATATTCATGAAACCGACTGTATTTATTTGCGTTCTGACGGATCTTCTCTCGTTTTTTTTAATTCAACACGGTTTTGCCTATATAAACTTAGACATAGATAAATAATTATTAATTCATTAAAATTCATAATTGCGAATAGGCTTAAGCCTTACCTAGTCTTTCGCATTGATATTACTTTATTATTTTTTTAGAAAAAGGTAAAACCTAATTTTAAATAAAACAAAGAAATAACTTCGCCGGTCTATTTTTACTACACATGTACGAGTTCGCTCAGTCAAAATTCTGTGGCTTTGTATTTCAACGTGTCTCTGAATTTAGAACCAAGGCTCCTAGGGCTTTATCAAAAAACGTGACTGGATTTATTTTATACTTCTTCAGAAAGATCATCTGGTAATAAACGAAATATGTAGTCTCCAATAGGCTGAACTTAATATAAACTTCAATATTCTGATTTGAATTTAACTTTTAAATAAATAATCGAATGCATTTATGTATAACCTTTGTTTTATATGTTATAGATAACTTAACGCGCAAATTTAATATATAAATCATACAGTTCAATAAAAATGCAATGGTTCTGGGTATGGTGACTGTAATGTTTCTGCCTGTTTAATAATTTCTGTTCATAGCCAAGCAGGCGACCAGCCACTTTTATTATAAGAAATATGAGTAACCGACTACCAATATAGTTACATTTACATATTAATTGTCTTAAACCATTATCTACAATGAAACTCATAAAATGACAATCTTTTTCAGACCGCCGAAGGTGCATGGGCGTCGAAAATGAAAATAGTCCTGAGTTTAATCATTTACGCCGCTAGTGTGTGTGCTGACGACAATGAAGAAAGGTATTAATGAGTCATTACGTATGATTCTTTACAATAAAATATAAGGGTACCATTTGAATAAATTGTAATTTAGTAGGTTAATGCATTAATTTACTCAAGCAGGAATCGGTCGATTTAATAACTGCAGCTGAGATTCAGTGATGAATCTTCAGCGTTTAAGGCAGTTTTCCTGCTCACCACCACTATATGGCACCAGCTGCCCGCTGTAGTATTTCCGAACCAATTCGACTTCAAGTCCTTCTTGAAAACAGCGTACGGAATCTTAAATGGCCGTAACGCTCTTTCGAGTTCTCAGTCTGAGTGTCTATGGGCGGTCGCACTTAACAGCAGGTGAATCTCCTGCCCTTTTGCCCCCAGGTATATAAAAAAAACGTAATGTCTATTTTATGCCTCACACACTTGTATGTAACGCTAAAATGGAATATCTGTAGTGGCTCAAGCGATTTATGATCTTGGATTAAATCCATTAAATTCTACTGAGTAAATGCTACTTGTGGGTTTTTTATATAATGTTTAACGCATTACTTTTTCATTAAAAAATCACCACATGCCTAGAGCAAGAATGTAATTGATAAATTTATATTTTCAGGCGATCCAAATTACCATACATCGCTGATGCGGCTGGCATCTCTATTCCACGACCTTCAAACCTACCAGCAACGGTTGGAAGTCCGGTGAATTTACTTACACCTGACAGATATGAATTCTATACATTTGATGAATCGGGAGAGTTAGTCAAAAGATTAATGACGTTAGAGGAAATACAGGCTATAGTCGCAGCAGGAGAAGATGCAGATGGACTAGTTACGTTTGCTAACGAAAATCAACCAACTATCGCTTTTAATTTCAGTCAACCTCCATACACAAAAGTAAATAGTGTCGTAACTAATGTACAAAATGTGTTAAAAGCCCAAATGGAGGCTCATAAAAATAATCCACTTATGCAGCCTACATTAGATACGCCTGACGTTTCTGATTCATGGAGTTTAATTTTACCTTCAATTTTTGGCAACACAGGAGTTGATATTGTACCAGACAAGACTTCTGGGACCTTTATTACCCCAGAAACTGAAACTATTGAAGATGACAATTTAAATGGAGACTATTTGTATGCGTTTAACAAGGAAGCCAACTCGGCATCTTTTTCAAGACCCATTGAAACAAGTACTAAAGTATCTCCGAAGCTTGAAACAAAAAGTCCTAAAACAACTGTTGCTCCTGTTACGCATCTTATGACAAAGCCAAGCACAGTTCGTTTAGAAACTAAACCAGTTACATTAAAACCCTCGACTACGACTGTAAAGGCAACAACAGTAAAACGAAAAGTTTCTACAACTACAATCGAACCACTTGCATCGAGTACAGCTATTCATAAAGATAGCATCACCACCGCTTCCACTGTACAAAAGATTGCTACAAAATCTGAAGTAACGACAAAACTACCAAGCACGAAGAATGATGTAAAAATAAGTACTGAAAACCTCATAAATAGTCTATTGACTACAAGAAAAAATGTTCAAGCTACAACTGAAAAAATACAGAGCATATTCGTACCAGTCTCTACGATTCCATACAGTACTCAAAAAACGACGAATGTATCTATAAACCACAGCACAAAGTCACCAGTAGTAGATTTTAAAAAACCACAGGTAACACCATTAATTGAATCGAGTTCTCTTAATAAAGGTGATGAATATAACAAAATAAACTCTACTACTATAACAACACAATCTGTATCATTGTCGACTGTTCCTTCGTCTACTGAAGAAATAACGTCGGAAAAATACTTGCAATCATCTCAAAGTGAACAAAAGGGTGAAAATGCATTGGATACAGAGGAACCAATTTTACCAATGTTTGATTTTGCGCAAAGTATTAGTCAAATTGCATCTGATTTAGGTGGTAACTATGCTCCATTGCCTACAGCAAACAATATTGTCGATTCTTCAAAAGAAAATAACATTAACATTATGGAAAGCAAAGAAAATATCGATATTGACATTCCTCAAGAAGCTGAAAAGATAATTGAAAAGCAAGAAAACGTCACTGATAACTATGTCAAAGTAACCACATTAAATGCAAATCACAGTAGTGAACAAAGTATAAATCAAACTAAACATAAACAAGATGAATTAAATAGCAATGAAAATACTACGTTTTTTCCAGAGGAGACTAAAATAGAAACTACAACTGCTGCAGATGTAATTGAAACTACAACATTCGATTTAATTTTAGCTGATTCTATGGAAGATCTGTTATCTCAAGTTGTTTATCAAACAAATAATATAGTATCTTCCCGAGATGAGGAAAACGAATTGAATAATACTAGGCCAGATTTAAATACAACTCTAAAAGATACTTATGAGAATACAAATATTTCTACTGAATCCCCAGTAGAAATTTCAACAAGTATTATAACAGAAAATCTAAGCAAAAATATTGATCAACCCATTATAACTGAAGAAAACGTGACCATTAAAATAACAGAAGAGTTAACAACTGAAAGAAGTTATAAAAACGATGATAGACCTAACTTTTTACCTATTTCAAGTTCTGAGAATAAATCCATTCCAGAGATTTTAAAACTCTATGACGACAAACAAAATACAATTATTTCTTCAACATTAGCAACAATCTCAGGATCTAATACTTTAAATGATAGTATAGACATAAATAAATACAGTGTTTCGAATAAACAAAACATAGAAACAACTACTGTGCTAAACAAAGTAGAAACAACCACTTCTACATTAATAAAGGATTTAAATTCCGCTTCTAATGAAAATAAACTTAATGCAGTTAGCATTAATAAACTGAACAAAGTTCAAAACAAAATTTACGTTAACTTACCGAAAGCAGATGAATTCAAAAAGAAAATACAAAAAATTAATATTGACGATAAGGAATTTGCCAACGAACGTAATAATTCATGGAAACTTATACCTACCGTGCCTCCACCAAAGTCACAAAGCGAAACGAATAATAGATATAAACCAGAAGGATTTTACACCCCAGAAAGCAACTCTAATAAGCACATATCATTAGACGTGTCGAAGGAAAATCAAGGACTAGTAGTAACCACTAAAGATCTAGGTGACGATATTTTACAATTTGTAGAATTATGCAATGAATTGGCATTTCAATATTGGAATGATATGACACAAAATATAGACAAAAAGCGCAGTTTTGTTTTTTCACCTTATGCTATAACATCTATGCTGGCTATGATGTTTATGGGAGCTCGAGGTGCCACATCAGGTGAAATGAACGATATATTGAAACTTGATGACATGGTGACATTTAACCCCCACTTTACTTTAAGGAATGTGTCAGATTCTATAGACGTTTCCTCTGCATCTGGAGTAGCAGTGTCGGCATTTATAAGAGAATTATACAGTGACAGAAGTAAGGGTAAAATTTTGACTTTCTATAAAGAAAGGGCTCAACAGTTTTACAATGGACATGTAGAGGAAATCAACTTTAAATTAATAAGTGATGTTATTCGCCGAAGAACTAATCTCTTAGTTAAGAGGTATACGATGGGCAGAATAACGGAATACATGAAGACCAATTCTATCGTAATGCAACCACCGCTAGCAGCATTCTCCATGAATATTTTTGAGGTAAGTTTTTGTAACTAACTGAAGCAAAAGTATGCGTACGTAGGATCTCTTTAAAAACGAAATATATAAATTATATAACATATATATATTATATAAACTTATATTTTCTAATATTACAATGCAAAAACCAAGTTTATTAATAATTTCAGAAATAAAACTAACTTAGCCAACCACCAGAACACAAATAACATAACCATTTATAAATTCAATAAATATTTTACACATTTACAAGAGCTATATTAAAATATTAAATAAGAAAATATTTAATATTTTAATATAGCTCTTGTAAATGTGTAAAACATGTTTTTTGTTATTACAGACTGACTGTACCGGTTCATCAGTAGATGGAAGAGATGGGGAGATGTACTTTGTTGTTTCACCTAATGTACGACAGAGGCGATTAGTTCCCGTTCCAGCTGTGGTTTACAGAAGTAACTTCTTAGCTGGTTATGATCCAGTTTTAGATGCTACTGCCGCTACATTAGGAAATACTAACTCAATCATCAGCACTCTTTTCCTCATGCCTGGTCAACAAGGAAACATAGTCCACGGTGAGGATCTAGAAACGCTAGAAAAAAGACTATTAGCATCAAACCCTACAACATCATGGAACCGGCTTTTACGCACCTTACTTCCACGTCAGGGCCTAGAGCTACAAATACCAAGGTTTTCTCACAAGTCTATTTTCAATGTGTCATCTTCGTTGCGAAAGATGGGATTAAAGGATCTCTTTAACCAGGAACATGCAGATTTGGGCGGACTTAATGGTCCGTCCAAAAATTTGTATCTATCTGATATGGTCCAACTTTCAAATTTCGTTACATGTGGCGAAGGTATTGTTTCTGAACAACATCATGTTGAGGAATACCCAGAAACCCTAGATGAGAAAATTCAAAGGCGTAGAAGTGCTAGATGGTTGAATTGGGATGAGCCGAGAGATTATCAAAGGGCTTTTCATGATCCACATGATGTTGGAGAAGCAATGCATCTTCCGTTACATTTAAGGCCGAGACAGGCAAGATTGCCTGCTCGATCCCAGCCAGCGAGATTGAAATTTGATAGACCGTTCCTATACTTCGTCAGACATAATCCATCAGGCATGATATTGTATGTGGGGAGATATAATCCAAGACTTTTGCCGTGAATAAAGACTGTTAAAGACACTTCGTATTAAGCACACCGTCAATCAAAGGTACATATTACATTTTTTCAAATACGATCCTTTTAACGCAACAAGATAGTATTAAAATAACACCAATAATTTTGGAGAAGAAATTGGTATGTGCTTAGTACGAAATGTTGTCAGCGTATAATTATGTACTTAATGGTGTAATACTCGAATTCCTCAGGGAAAGTGATAAGGTATTGTCGTGTGGATTAGGTTAGTGAGCAGTTATGTGACAGTATTATGTCGTTTGGTATGGAGGTACTTCGATTATAACTATTTAATAAAAGAGGCAAAATATACATATTGCCCTTGTACAAAGCCAGTATTCAAATTTCGAACTAAGCTAGCAAGCAGCTCTTAAAATTTCTCAATTTCAAGTAAAAACACACATTGCAATAGCCATAGCACAAGTAATCATTAGTTTTGTTTAATATTTGATTATGTCGATGTTATTTGAGTTTCTGCTACAATGCATAGATTTTCTATTTTTCGGTATAGCTGTCTTGATTTGATTCAGTTTCAAATTCAGAGCGATTCTCAAATATAACAAAATTATCGACTATAGTTACAGTAATATTGATTTTCAATAATTGAGGCTGTTACTAATAAAAGAAGTAGTGTTTCCTCGTACCCACATACTAATTTGATTTATATGACTTAGCTTATCTAGAAATAATCTCATTTGACATTCTGATAACATTGTATAAAATCTAACTAAGGTAATATTAATATTTGTCGCAATTATAACATACATAGAACCTCGGATTAAAATTCATTAGTTTCAATTGGACATAGTGAAGTTTTCTTGTAATATGTTCGTAAATTAATGGTAATTTTCTATGCATATCTAATGTCAAAATGAGATCTTGGATTAGATAATGATGACGTAGTATTAATAAATAATAAGTTATAAAATAGTTCATTCATTGTAATTATCATGAAATAAACATTTTAGATATTCTTTTGTTTTTACATTAAATAATATTGTTTGCACTCGTCGAAGAATTCCTTCCATTCGTAACATTTCTTTGATTGTATTAACACTGGACAGTCCTGGAAGAAAAAGTTATTAAAATAAAGAAAAAAAAATGTCACGTCATTAAATTTGAGCCTGTAGGCATCCCTACTCATCAAGAAGACAGACGGTGTAGGCCGAGAGATAAAGCCGGCGTAAAAACCTCTCGGTAATCTTTTAAAAAAGCAAATCATCGAACAATACTTATTTTAAAACAGATATAGCAAGATAGATAGAAGAATTATTTGAATACGTATTTTAAACTAAACATCGAGGCATCAATTATGCATTAATAATTATTAACGAAGTAACTTTTCTGTTAATTGATGAATGCTTTCCACCGCTTGGCACACAACTAAATAGGTAAAACAACCATAGTATACAATTTTTAATGTGACAAGCATTTATAGACAAACATGAAATACATGATATTATAATACAAAAGGCTGGTTTAATATACAAAATTAAATATGAGTCAAGATACGTTTACGGTATCCTTAATTTATTTCGTATAAATGAACAGATATTTCATCTGTAATATAAAATAAAGTTTGTATAATGCACCTCAAGATATGGGACAGACAAATTGGCGTCCGATAGCTGGATATACGTGGTCTTATAAAGAGACAACATTATTTTGTTTTTTTTTGTGTTTCCTATATATATTTCATTATCATTTGACAATCTAATGGCAAGTAGTTGATCAGCCTCCTGTGCCTGGTGCTGTTGACTTTTTGGATATAAGGTAAGCCGTATTTCCTCGTTTTCCTTCACCGTTCGAGCCAATGTTAAATGCGCATACGAAAGTCTATTGGTGCACAGTCGGGGATCGAACCTACGACCTCAGTGATGAGAGTCATACGCTGAAGCCACTAGGCTAACACTGCACAACAATTGAGCATATTAAGAGACATATAGTTTATACAGATACTTACATATAGTTTCAAATAATCTCGAATGCACAGTAGAAAGTTGTAAAATTCACAAGTGGATAGTGGCATAAACATTATGAAATAATGTCTGCAGTGAATCTTCGCACTTAGCAATAGACTACTAAATGGCTTGTTCAATGATGTCCACTTCTCTAAGTGCGTGTAAAACTTTTCGGTATTTACAGATTTATCTTCATTAAGCATTTTGTATTTTTTTAAAACGCATTCCCAGAATTGGCACTGTAAAATGTATACTTATTAATTTGAGAAACGGCGATTATTATTTTAAGCATGGAAGACACAATTAGTTTCAATACTACTCACCTATACTACAATAGACAAAATTCTACGATTACTTATTTATTCCTTATTATTACAGCATTTATTCCTTAACATATTATATTTCATGCCATATATCATATACGACGAATAGTACCCTTTTTTCAGCTCCTCTGATGATAAAAGACGTCTAACGCCTAGAGAGGACCTAATACACAACTTGATAAAAGAAACGTATGTTTGGTTTTAATATGTACTTTTTAGTAAATTAAAAAAAACAACTTACATCTGGAACAAAATGGCGCCGTCCCATAGCGACTGCTTCCTTTTTGTGAACTTCAAATATCTCCGTAATACCACCGCATGCTCGCACCACGAAGCGATCAAAAAATGCTGGTACGACACAACAGTGTCGATCCTAGAACAATTTTAGTTATTATTAAATTGAAACTTCTTTAGGCGGGTATTTTTTTATATTATATTAACAGTGTCTAAACAGTGTGAATATACATGGTGTGATCATATTATACGGGTACTATCATCATCATCTATTGGGGCTTCTACCTTAGAAATAATTAATTTACAAAGAAGTTTCACTTTTCACATGTGTATTTTGTATGCACGCACATTTTTATAAATATTATTTACACAACTTAGCCAATGCCTGTACATTGTCGAAAAGTGGCAATATCGGGACAATGGAACGGGCCTAAATCGTGTGGTCGCCCAAAACAATTTCTAAGTTGTTGATAGTGAAATTAGGGTACGATTTGCCTGCAAACGAGGCGATCTAGGGTGCTGCGACCACTTTCCCTATGTTGTCTCTGAATATAGGGCCGTGTTAAAGCGGGGTAAGGTAAGTCAAAAAATAAAATCATCAGTGGCGCTACAACCTCTTTAGGTCCTGGCCTCAGATTTCTGAATCTGTTTCATGATCATTTTTAAACCTAATGGGTCTAAGACATGTGGGTTTCCTCACGATGTTTTTCACACATAGAAAAAAGTCCATTGGTGCACAGCCCGGGATCGAACCAACGACCTCTGGTATGAGAGTCGCACGCTGAAGCCACTAGGCCAACACTGCTCAATGTAAGTCAAACCTGCCTATAATATTCGAAGCAAAATTGTTAAGAACGATTCGGTTACAGCTGAAAACTGATCGTACGTAGGAAATGCGTTCGACTGTGTGCGGGTTGTATTCCTGACGAATTTCCGGTGGCAGTATCAACTAGAATTTTCTTGAATACTTACAAATAAAATATCATCTGATCCAATACATTTTTCTGGTTTTATCGGGTTTTCACTCATAATGTTGTAGAATTGCGCAGATGCCTTTAGAACACCAAACAATAATATTACTAAATGCTCCATGACTATACTGACATCGGGTAAAAGATATTTTAGCGTACTGATAATTAATATACGTTCACTAATGGAGAAATGTATAGGAGCAAGTATTATTCAAACTACTTGGGTTTTATGAAACATTAAACAGTTCTTGTTTGATAACAGTATCGTTTTAATTTAATACTTTCGTTATAATAAAGGATAGGTGGTATTTCTTTTTTTATATGAAAAGGACGAACTATCTACTGAGACAACCCACTCAGTAGCACGTTATTATAAAAAGTAATGAGTTTAATTATCGTATTTTATTAAAAGTCCTATTTCGTATCTATCTATCCAACCGTGTTTACGAAGTGCTGAAAAGAGACAGAAGAATGAATTAAAACAGTGCAATAACTGTTTTAGTTTCAAGATTTAATAGGGAAGGTACGTATCTTGTTCATCTTTGATAATAATTAGAGATGATAGTAAGATTATTACTTGCTTTCTTAATATTCACTACTAGTTAGCTACTATTAATATCTGTCAATTGAATGAAATTTGTCAATCGATTATGTCATGACATTATCACACGTATATAATATCGTTTCTATAACACATTTTCATAAGTATCTGATTGTCCTCATTTCAACTCTAACAGTTGAGACTTGAGAGTAAAAATAATATCTTATCTAGATTTCAGTAAACTCTCACAGTTTTTTCATTCCAACAGTTCTATTTGTCTGTACAAAATAGGGACCACAATAAAAACCGACTAGTAAACACTGGTAAACAACTTTTCTTTTGATATTTTTTTCGGTGTTTTACCTTTTAACATGATTATATTGTACTTAAATATAAACAGAAATCATTGATCTCTATTAAAATTTTTATATGTATGTTAAATGCTAAAATACTTAACTGTACATAACTGAGAAACTTAGTTTCAAAAAATTGAAAAAGTCGACTGAAAAAACTGTTCATTTTATTAAATAAGTAATTTGGGAGAGTCCTGGTCTCTAATTATACCCGATATGACTTAAAACGAAAAACAAGGGCCAACTTAATACTTTATTATTACAACATTTAGTACTTCATTACAATTAATGCCATTACAAAAATAATACATAAATTCATGTTTAAGTTAGCCTCGCTCGGCACTGTTCCATGTGTGTCTTCAACTTATCGCATTTCTCACTTTCCTCCCATTTAGGACAGTTCTGAAAAGAAAATTTTCTTAGTTATATGTTAAAATCGTTTAAAATAACAGAACTCAAAGCTCGTTTATACGCTCCTGAAAAAGAGAACATTTATTTCCAATTTCCAAAACTATTTTTTTTAATAATATACTAATTAGTTCTTAAAATTCGTTTGTACATCAAGTTTAATTTATCAATCCCCAGTGTACAACGGCCTTAAATTTCTGTATCCCTCTCTTTCATATTGAAGGCCAGGAACATGCTTGACTTCTCGATATTTGGGTCTTAGAAGTTACTATAACTTATTGTTAATAGAACTGTCATTGCTTAACACACTTAACTATACGTACATTAAATGTCTCGAAGAACATGCAGGTTACGATTCTGTCTGGTAAGCATGCCTCTGGTGGTCCAGATACATCGTCTTTGAGACATCTCTCTTTGGCCTTATCCACTGTATCTTTAAAGTCCGCGTTTTCTGCAGTCCATGTATCTAAGAAATCTGATACTGCATCTAAATCTACATTCTTCTCGTCCTTCATCAAATTCTTCTTATTCATAAGGCATATTAGTTTGCTACACTATAAAAAGCAAAATGCACATATTTTAACAGTAGGCTGAATTTTAAGAAATATATTTATTTAGATCGCATTTTATTATAGAGATACAATTTATTTTATAAGTATTTTTTTTAAATAAAATAAGGATATTTTTTCTCACGATGTCAATAATAAAAAACTTGTATTCAAAATCGAAGCTATAAATCGATACCGACTATTATTTTTTGATAATTGCGACATCTAGTGTATGTTTGTAAAACTTACATCAGGTGGCCCTCGTCGTTTTCCGTCTGTAGGTTCTTCAAATCCACAGTCCGCACGTTCTTCACTAGTAAAAAGGTGCGGCATCTTACAGCATTCGAATGGTTTATCCTGGAATGTTATTGTTTAAAGAATTTTAGCAAACATTTTTTACCTCAGCGCCATCTGTTAAACCCAAGCAAATCTAAATCTTATAAGAATAATATCAAAATTGGCCTGCACTAGAGTACAGAGTAGGACATCCTGTGATTGCAATGACAATATGCACATATCTTAGAATCTGTTAGATAATATTAAATTGGCACAAAAAACATAACTATGATTAAGTAATACCGTTTAACTCTCAATTAATTAATAACGTCATTCTTGATAAGTATCAAGGTTGTTCTATACAATGAAAATGTAATAAAAAATAAAGAAGTAACTTACAACAGGGGGTGGTCCGCAGAGACCAGATGGTCCTTGAGGCATTACGCTCTGTAAAGAAAATAATATATATAGATTGATTAATTACAAAAAACCGCACAGTAGTATAAAAATGTCATATTAATTATGATTGTCATAATAATAAGAACAGTTAACTTGATAAATTTAATCAACCCCTTAAACGTTTACACGGCAGTGATCTCTCTTCTAGGAAAGTGATTTTTTTATGTTGCAGGAGGCAGACGAGCAGGAGGCTCACCTGATGTTAAGTGATACCGCCGCCCATGGATACTCGCACTGCCAGAAGTCTCTGAGATTGAATAGATAGATAGCGTAACATTTTTAAAAATATATTGTGGTTTAAAAAACACCCCATGTTTCTTTTATAGTTTTAACAACTATCGTTTTATAACAGAAACTAAGTATTCCAATATAATTATATAATATAATTAATGTTAAATTTTATCCATAATTTACCTGTAATGTAGATAGAAGAATGAGAAAACACGAAAATGCCAACATTGCGAGAGCTGTAGGTAAACTGATGATGTATTGTAATGGTATACGGTTTTATAGACGTCTGCGGCCCTGAGCATTGTAACACGGGAAACCACCAAGGCATTGTCATTGATTATTAACATCGTGTACAAACAAATTATAAATATTTCGACAAATTTGCAGGTAACAGGTGTGACAGGTGGCCACCGGAAGTGCGATTTAGAATGTAAATAGTGACTTCCGCTAGGCAGACTTTTTTTTAGAAGAGAATAAAAACGAAACAGCATATAAAGATACTCAGATACTCAGATTTCTGTATCTGTTTCATGATGATTTGTCAATCCAATAGACCAAAGACCATCCACAATGTGTGTCTATGCAAGCCATTCGTGTTCAGCCAGGATTCGAACTTGAACGAGTCGCACGCTGAAGCCACTAGGCCAACACTGCTCAGTCTATGAAAAAGAAAAATTTAAGAAGTGAAAGGATTATTTATTAAAAATTATTTATAGTGATGAATCCCCAGCAGAAATGTTGATTTATCAATTTAAAAATTATTACTGCTTTCTGATGGACTTGATAATAAAAAATGGGTCTCTAAAATATTAAACGCCCTTTACTAACTTTACCTTTATAATTTAACTGTTTGAGTTCCGTAGATTGTTGTAGCGTTTATAAATTCCCAGAGCGCAAACAAACAAATGTCAAACATCTAGGGACTATACGATGTATAGTACAGTAGCTATGCTTGCCGTGTCTTGCGGTTTTACACACGATAATTCGTTCATTATCTTCTTAGATATATCCAATATGTTTCCGATTCGAACTAGACTCTTCAACATTAAATATTGGCTTCAAATTAATTAAGTTTGTAGTCATTAAAATATGTTTTATATGAAATTCCTTTTCTAAGGATTGGCAATTCGCCAGGTAGACTTATAGATATAAAAAAATCGTGTTAGTTACACCACTTCTACTCAAGATTGGCGAGACAAATGTTAGTTTTCTCCTTTTTGGTGGATTCTTCTCCACTTTAAATCGCGGAATAAGTAATAAAATATCGGATAAGTTATCGTTTAACAATAAATAAATTATTTAATTTTATCAATGCAATCAGCCTGTGGTGCCATTTGTTGACAAGATTACGCATCATTTTACATCGAATTCCTGTCGGTTCAAGAAATTCCGATCGTGAGGCGAATGAGGAGATGCTTAACCAATCTTTGATTTTAATCGACATTTTTTGTATGAAAGACATGTCATACAAAAAATCTAAATTAGAAAATACTTTAACATGCTGTATAGCAAAAATGAAATCCTAAATTAAGTTTAACGCAACAAAACGCAAAGTTTTTAGACCTTTAGGCGGAACGGAAGTTAGCCGGGACAGCTAGTATTAACTTATAGCTAAATGTTTGTAACAATAAGTAAGTATAGTATATGTAATATATAACTACCTTTTTGGGCATAGGCCTCCTCTAAACTTTTCTAGATATCTCTATCTTTGCCCATAGTCTGCCAGTCTTTTTACTATATCTATCTCATCGTATTTTCTAATATTTAATAAAAAAGAATCCTAAGCATCGGCGTGTAACAAAGGATTGTTTCCTTTTTTCAACATTAATAAATCTCTGAAACGGCCCACGGCAATGTTAGCCTGATTACTGTAATTTATTTTAAATTACATGATTTTCATTTTATATGTAACGCGTGTGAAAAAGTGCAATTACTCGCAAATGATTTAATGTTCAGATCTTTGTAAAATGCGTCATATTTTTCGTATTGAATAATTTTGCTTTTGTATGAATTTATGTTAAATTATATACTATTTCAAATAGTCTATTTGCATAATTTTCGTTGTCATAATAATACTATAAGGTAAGATTTGTATTTTTCTCAAAAAATACCTTTAGATGGCTAAACTACTCTTTTTTAAATTAGTACTATTTCTATTTCCAAAATTAAAAACAATTTTCCAGCCGTGCATAGTGAGGATAGTCCGCTCAGTAATAAGTAGATTATATTTTGTGAACCACAAGAAATCAGTCTATCATTTAAAATCCCTTTGAACTGTGAAATGAACTATAAAATTTTGTATTAAATATTGTCTCAATCACCCCGCATAAAGTACAATCCTTCTTGTCTGATGCTCAGACCACATGTGTCATGTTTATAAATCTCTTATTTTATGCTACTATTCTAAAGATTTTAACTATTACTATTTCGCTAGGAGTAGAACTCAAACCTCCATAGGTTATTCTAAATAATAATTATTTTTTATACATTTCCATACGAATATCGTAAGTTGAGATGTCAGCAAGTTCCAAATAAAATAATCCTTTCACTTATTTTTTAAGACAGACCTTCATGGTATTTGATTAGTGTCAACGGTAGTGTCGTGACAGACTAAATATACATTGTAACTATAGGGTTATACATTTATAAGTTTATTTTTATTATATTATTTTAAAGAAACTGCCAAACATAACTTGAAATATAATCAATATGCGACAATTACGTTAACTAAGTGACAAAAAAACAAAATAACTATAAAAAAATAAATACGTATGTCTATATGAAAAACTCTAAATATATATCTATAAAAATTTCATGTACAATAATTTTAATAATTTTAATTTATTACTTCTCGTACTAAATAAAATATACAGGCGGTTACTGATACGTAACAAGGATCGTTAGACAAACCAAATAAATACAAAAATTAATAATATAATGTCTTTGACGATGATTAAAAGCTCGATTAGCCGTTTTTATTTGTTTATAATACAAAAATGAAACAATAAACAAAAATAAGATTTGGAAAATCAAAATTACATAATACAACAAAATAACAAACTACTATGGGTAATAAAAAATTGTAATGGTGAGTGTGTGATTTATTTAGGGGAATTTTGATTCTATGAAAAAAACAAAAATAAATACAAAATAATGACTTTCTTGTTGGCTGCCGACTTCGTAATGAAAAGATGAGGGAGACCCTGAAACATCTTGTGGGCTATGAAATAATTTATTTATATATACTTTATTACCTTAATTAAAAACATACAAAAAAACAGGTTATAAAAGTTATAAGGCAACGGGCGGCCTTATCGCTTACAAGCGATTTCTTCCAGGCAACCCCTAATGTGAAACAAAGAAAAAGAAACACCAACATAGGTTCGAGTACATAAAATGCAAAATAATTAAGAAAAAATCTCAAAATGACACGTTACTTATATTAAATAAAATAAAGTAAAATCTAAACAAAAAACAGCAATAATAATAAAAAAATCACAAATTTAAAAGCCAATCAAAACGTTAACTGAGAATAATTAAAAAGTAACATACGATTAAAACAGATTATTTTTAATAAGACAACTTTTCTTGTACAGTATTTAACATAAGTATTGTTTTGTCTATTCAGTTGTAGTCTTTAGCATAAGGTAAGTTATAATTTGGGTAGAGAAGGGTATATAAATATTAAAATAAAAAATTCAGATTATGACTTTAATATTAAAAATAGTTTCGTCTCTTCAGCATTTCCAGAACTCTTTAGGGCATTTCTGAAACAAAATACATAAATTTTAAAAGAAATCCGTTCACATCTGTTTATGCTATGAACACTATCTTTTGGTGTCAAAATAATGTAATGAACATATAATATATATAACTGAAGCAACTTATTCAATATTTTCTATTATTACTTAGTTAAATTTATTCAATATTTTCACTGTGTTTTCCTTTCGTAAATGTTTGAACCTTTCTATATAGTATTTATTCGATCTGTGGCAATATCTTTACTATTATTTAAAATAAAAAATTGTCAATAGTCGAAACATAAACAGACACATGACGAACAACCTTGCACATGAAAAATACAGAAACAATTCGGCAAGAACCTACCTTAAGCATAGCAATACCGGTGCAAGTAAACACGTCGTAGGCTTTGCAAGGGTAATCTAGGTACTGCCGCAAGTCACGTTCTACGCAGTCTTTGATGGCTTTTTCGATGGCATCCTTCCATGCCTCGTGGCTCTCAAGCCATTTCTGCAAATGCTTTTTGTAGGCTTCTTTGTTTATCGTGTACTTGTCCACTAAAAATCCAGACTTTTCGAAGACGCATTGGACATCGTTGCACTGAAACAATTTTTATATTCTCAGTTTAAATGTCTGTAATTGTTTGATTATTTTAATTTATTTTTCTGTGATGTATGTTGATGATAAATTACTTATTTAGGTACGGCTTTTATTTAATAAATATGTCGGAGCGATGGCACTGGTATCAGCGGGCGAACTAAGCAGAAAAAACGGAGCCAAAAGTCGAAATTAAAATGCCAACAATCAATAGGTATATTTTGTTGACGACAGTAATTTGAGCAAACGGTATCGAGCAATGCATGCTTCCTCGTCATTGTACCTAGTTCTCCTTCTTCAACTTTGTCTGTCTTACCCTGTTTTCCTGTAGATTGTCTTTGTCATTCCTTTTCGTCTTATCCTCACCCAGTCATATATTTTTTTTATGACCAACCAAGGAGATAACCGCAGGCCTTCGACATTCATAACATTCAAGTATCTGTCTTTCAGAGAGAGTAGGGCGCCTTAGAAACATTCGGGTCAAATCTCTAGGAAAAACTATACTGCCGATTTCAATTTTTTTACACTTTTTCTTTAGAATATATTCGATATAATTTAAAAGCATTTTCTACATTTGATGGGCAATTAATTAAAAATGCATTTGCTAATATCACTTCTGACTTATGTGTGGCAGTGGTAAAGACCTAACCATAATTGCTACTTACGGGTCCAGACAATTTAGGCACAGAGCACTCAGCTAAATGCTTTTCGTCACCTAACTCTGGTATATCACAACACGTTGAAATCGGTTTCTGTAAATTAAAGAATTGAATGGTTTAACATATGGAAAATTCCTGTATTATTTTATACGAGAGCGAATTCCAGTGCTTTCATACAACATGAAATATGCAACATCCTAATTTCACAATAGGTATAGCGATTTGTAAAATGTATCTCTGCATCTTATAGCGCATTTACCATGAAGAGTATTCAAAGTGTTTTTGCACAACTTAGCGCATCTTAAGGCAATATCGGTCGCGCACCACTGCGATTTGGAACCAACTGCCCACTGAATTATTTCCTAACGAATTCGACTTGAAGTTCTTCAAGAAAAGAGCGTACCAATTTTTGAAAGGCGCTTGCGAGCCTCTGGCTATATAAGTGTCCATGGGCGGCGGTATAACTTAACTCCAGATGAGGCTCCTGCCCGTTTACCACTATATTACATTAATTACAAAATTTTCTGCGAAACAGGTAAATGGCTTCTGTACATTTTCATCGAGCAAGTGTCCAATGCATACATAGAATTAAAACCTAAGAGTACACAGTTGGAAATCGATTGTACGACCTCAGAAAGCTACACGCACTAACCACTAGGGCATTTCTAATTTAAATATTATTAGATACTAATATTCTACATACAAGTGTAGCTCCCCGGTTTCTTTCTTCCGTGTGTCCCGCTTTGCAAGCCTGCGAACAATGATACATAGTTGAATACTTTTTTCATAGCATTTCTGTTTAGCTGCTGTGGTCCCTTGTTCGCGTGACGGTGCGACTCTCAATCCTGAGGTTCGAACCTCAGTAGTGCACCAAAAGACTTTTATGTTTTAGTGCACATTTAACACTTCTACGGTGAAGGAAAACAACGTCGAAGGCAGAGACGGTTGAACACTTCATCACCCCTTTCCTATTAGAAATAATCTCTCATAAGAAATCTGAGACAAAATTCAAAGGTTGTACCACCGTTTCTATTTAGTATGTCTGTAATTAAAATATTTCTAAATACATCTTGTCCCATATGCATACATTATGCTAATAAGAATTAAGCAAACTATTTAATTACATAATTAATATAACAGTCTGGATTAAGTATACTGAATATGAAATACAAGTGCATTAACGTTGTGCCTGTATATGCTAAAAAATCACTGTGGTACAAAGGCACACACTTGTCAGTCGCAAAGATAACGGAACAAGGATTACAAGGAACAAAAAACTTTGCCTTTAGAATAGTTCACAATACGCACAAACAAAAAAATATGACATTGAGTGCGTAACTATTAAATATTGCAAAAAGGTAATAAAAAGAAATGTGCAGATCGGCCGAGTTAAAATATTTTAGATTACACTCAGCAATATTTATGAAAATAAAATACGTAGATAAGAAATTCGCGATGGGCGTTTTTTCGTAAACATTACATCTCACATGACCTGCAGGTTAGATAAATCGATATTCAATTAATTTATTCGTAATATTAAACATATAATTAAAGCGTTATCAACTCATATTATTATTTGCATTATGCATTCGAATAATATTAATTTATTCGACAGTCCAGTAGCAATATAGATTGAAATTATGCATTATAATTTGTGAGACAGGTACACCACTATGAATAAAATGAACCGCTCGTGGATACCTGCAAGCTTCGGATGTGTTGCCGGCCATTTAGGGAATGACCTTTTTTGGTACTGATTTTTTTAGCATTAATATGTTGTGTAATCTAACATTAGTTAAGTTACAAATATATATTATACTTAACAATTAGAAGTAGAGACCTAATGATTGCAATCATCGCATACTTGAAGCCAAAATTATCCCTTTTGGTTGGAGTGTGGAATACACTCATATATAATATATTATCATTCTTGTTTCCGATACTATCAAAAAAAGTGTTACATGTAACATATATCTTTATACATGTCTAAAACAACCCCTATAGAACTTAACTCTTCTGTATTTTTATCGAGTCAAAATATATTAACATACAATGTGTAAATATATAAACGATATAAGTTATATGTCTTTTGTATGCATTTTGCCAAACAAAGGAAGAGAAACAAATAATACAAAGAAACTCTTTGTATTCTATGCATTCCTTCTTGTCCCCGTAAACAAACACACATCAAAAGTGTTTATTAAGTTAAAAAACAATATTTAAAAAATTAAATTACAGATAAAAAATATTTACAGAGGAAATTTTTACTTAACAGTATAAATCCGTTTATAACGTAAAAACAATGAGAAAAATTCCACTTACCAAAACAAACAATAGAAATGAAAATATTGGAAGCATTTTGCACTGTCCTATTTCAACATTCTCTAGCAAATAAACAGAAAAAGTTATCTGCAGTGTTATATACTTTAATATACTTCAGTAAATAAAGTTATCTTATGTCAGAGGTTAAGTTACTTCGAGGAATGTTACTCTCTTTAAATGGGCTGTTAAGTTTATTAATAGGTTTTAAGAAATGATAATATTATAAGTTATAAATCAAAAATTAACTTTATAAATAATTATTTATTTATTCAATTAAATTTATATTAAATAATATTATAATTACTTACTATAAATAACTAAGGAATATTTATTAAATTATTCAAGTGCTTTGTGTTTACATAAGAACAAATTTTTATTGGCAACTTATGTTAAATATCCCATAAATTAGATAAGACATAAATTACTCATTTGTATTAAGTTACGCTAGATTGTAATGTTCTATGATGTTACAGTGAAGAAACTATTATCAAAAAAATATTCGATGCAGTACAAACTAAGCCAATATGATAGTGTCGAACAAAAAGGTGTGTTAAATTAATTGTAAAATAAAGGTTTTATTAGAAATGAAGAGGAGCAAATCAATGATCCTAATCCTTGGGATTGATTTGTTCCAGTTCAAACAATTTGTATTAAAAACTTGGCGATTAATAAGAGTGGCGGAAAGTTTCTTGCCAGTTCTTCTTACCCGCTCTACGCCCTTGACTTGCGAACTAGTTGTAAATGTAAATTTACAATTAATTTAATTTGTTTTAATTGAAGTTCATCAGTGTACATGTTTACCTATATGAATAAAGATATTTTTGAGTTTGTGTTTGATAAAGGCTATTGATACAGCAACGAGAGGAGATCTTATTATAATTTATTTAAAGGGTCTGTAGATTTATTTAATGAGCCTTTCAAGCATGAACATGACAAAACCCTGTAAGTTAATTGAAATGATCTAGACACGTAGCCAGTAGCAACGATGGCAGGTGGACGCAAAGTCTGTAAAAATGTCTGGGCCCGCATGGCACAAG
Source organism: Pieris rapae (assembly GCF_905147795.1). NCBI lineage: Eukaryota > Metazoa > Arthropoda > Insecta > Lepidoptera > Pieridae > Pieris > Pieris rapae. The sequence goes on from NC_059517.1 coordinate 1,543,304, forward strand.
ATCGAGAGTCTGAAGGCCGGTCTTGTGTCAGATGGACGGATGACAATGGCGGAGGCGGAAGAGGGCTGGAGACAGCAGGAAATATAAATAGACCTTGGAGTAGGGTTTTACCCGTCGTATGTCGAGAAGCGAATAGGACTCTGCTGTTACCACATCCCGCATTAGGCGAGTTGGTGACGCCATGGGATTTCAGTGGGTATGCGCAATGCACTTCCCCAAGTAAAAAAAATAAAGGGTTTTACCCGTTCACATATAAATTTAAGTTCATTTTATTTAATTGCTTACTGTCGTGTCTTAACGTCTTGTTTCGTTTGTATAAATCAAAACATGTTCAATAAACATACTTATTCGCTGGACATTGCGGATTAGGTACCCGATAAGACAGATTTTTTTAATTAATCAGTCCACTTCCGAAAATAGCTCTGAATATTCAACGATTATTCTGACGTATTTCCAAAGAATTGAAATTAACTAAAATGATAAAAAACCTACTTGTTAATAATAAAATGAATGAATAAAATAGTGTATAATGTTTGATAAAGAACGTAAATATTTGTGTCACTTCGATATCTCTGAAAACAACGTACCGAAGTGCATTTCACGCTTGCACGATACTTTCAAAGTTCACGTGAAAGTTTATATTTCATTATCTGATATTGTACGAAGATACGTGTCTACCTACAAGAGGTACACTACCTACAAATCTAAAAAGGCGCCAGGCGTTCGATTATCACTGTACAAACGAACGTCATATTTTGACATATCATATCCTGTCAGCGAGTGTTGGACTTTTTATTCTGTGCACTAATCAGGATTAGAACGCGGAATATCTTCATTTATTCGCCTTAAAAAAGGAGCTTCGTCCGTGGCCTGATTTGGATGTTTGCAGTTTCAACTCAGATTTGCATCGAATGTTCCTATTAGCTACCAATTTTATATTTCAAATTCATAACATCCTCCTTTGTTTTTTAATTTGTTAGGAAATATATATTTTTCATTTTAAAGTAATACGGTCAAGGACGCAGATGAAGACTTTTAAATAAAAATGCTTTTGTTACTTTTCAGTCATGTATTAATAGAATTAATGAAAAAAATGTATATGTCGGTGGAACACATTTGTGGTCACAATTTCTCCGTCCACCGAAGCATCATACTATTATAATTGGTTTACAATGTTAAGGACAGATAGGTTACGATAGGTATTCCATTATGTATCTAACACGTAAATATATAACAATTATTCTGTCTCAATAATTCTATTTTTGCTCTGTTAAACTAACAGAAATGGAAAAAAGCGAGTACCAACTTACGACAAAGGATAACGTTGCTACGGCAACGTCATTCACTTTACACTTCACACTACAACGATTTTAAACAAAATCGGTCTAATCTAAGTACTTCGTCCCAGACCACAGCATAAACACTTTTTGGCAGAGGCACACAACGAAATACTCTTTTAAGTGTGCAATTACTTATTTTTTTATGAATTAAGGGGTAATATAAGTTAGTCCTAACAAAGTCTAACCCCTAAGTAATTTACTTGGTTTATGTGTAATAAGGTTGAAGTGATCACTTGTATTAGGAGTTTATGTGTCGTAAACCGAATCTTACTGCCCGCAATTGATGTGTTACTAGGCTGGTGACGCGACGAATATATTACGTAATTTGTAGCACAGGAGCTGGTATTTAAAGTAATTTGCATAAATTATTCATAATTAGTACATACCCCATACGTTTCACAGATTGGTCAATCTCTGACGAGGAGTTGAGATGACTATTAAACTGCGAGAGTAAGCTGGGAGTGGGAGATGTTGACGCTGGACGAGTCGAATACACAGCAAAAAGTGTATGTTTTGCGGCAGCGAATAACGAGAGATAAATAATGCTTAAACGAAATTCGAACAAAGCTAGAACTAAGCAGTTCTAGTGAATCATACCCTAAAACCCCATCACAAACTTAATTAGGAGATAAGGTGTAGCTTCTTTCATCGAGTGTCCATGGGCTGAAGACTGCCCTTTTTGGGTGTCCCGTACGTTCGTTTTCCTATAAAAAAGCCAGCTTTCCTATAAAAAAAACAAAAGCTAAAAGAAAATAGTAGTAGTAGTAGATACTATAATAATACTGATTTTGTATCCTCTGAATAAATACTGGTAACAGAAGAAGTCGATTCGGTGGTATTTTAAATGTTACTAATTAGGTTTAAACGTTTTATATTGATACTAGCAGACTCGGTCAAGCGTTGCCGTGGCTAAGGTTTTTGTTATATTACTTAGTAGTAAACTATTAAAGGGAAACGGTAGCAGAACTTATGTAAAAGATAGATAGCTTATGTGAAACGTTGGTACGTTTAACACAGCGCCATCTGTTAGAATGGTATCAAATAATAAACAAATATTTGCAATAAAATAATATTGCGGGTATAAATTGAGATGTTAGCTATCCTATCTTTTTAGTTAGATATCGGTTCGGTAGTTTAGGAGTCCATAGCGGAGAAAGAACGTTACTCGTAATTTATATATATATAAAGATGTATTCATGTAAGTCTAAAAATCGACCTCTCTTAGTCTAGAGAAAATTAACATGTAACATTGTTAACTTTCATTACCCTTCGATAAAAATTAAACGATTGTCGAACATTTACTTTTTATGTTATCTATTTTTTTTATTTCAATGTTATCTAATAACTATGCAAGAATATGTTTGTAGTCCCGCTAATTTTGAGCATTTTGTATTGCATCGCAATACACGAAACCGTGATAGCTTTTTAGTTTTTATTTATTTTTATTATTTTATATTCAGGTTGGTTTTTATAAGATTTCGTTTTGCGCTTCATGCATCATATTTATTTTTTTAAGTATTTTTCCCTTACTAGAGTTGCCTTTCAGAGATAGCTTGTTAGTGATAAGGTCATCCGTTGCATCTCTCATGATTTTTATAAATCAGACCCTAAAAAAGAAGTGTTGGTATAAGTTATATGAACCATCACTAATATTCGGGACCCAAAGAAATTCTTAGACAACTAAGCTGGCTTTAAAAGAACAGTACTATTTTCATAGATAATAAAGACACAGATAACACAACTAATACCAAGAACACATATGACCCAAATCTATTACATGTGGGCGTCTCTTTCCAATCATATTTCTTTTGTTTGCGCATCGTCTCCCCATAGCTATTGTTTGTTCAATGGGCTCCTTACGACCTTTCACACGTTGCTTTTTACTTAAAGACTAATTAAAGTCACCTTCATTCTTAATGCAACTGCACAGTATAGATTGTATACAGCGTATATTTTGTTCCTAAATAATGACGTCATAGTAAATATTTGTATGATTAGTCCTTTGAGCGTGTCTGCAAACTCTCTATCATTTAATAGCCTTAACGATCGGGACGTTTAAGAACCGTATGGGCCTACAGCGTGCGACTCACATCCCTGTTGTAAGTTGTAAACTCCCATCTATCCACTATTGTACTCTTTTATATGCGTATTCAACGTCACTCGGTGGAAAATATCTTTAAATTCACCCAAGACTCAAGAGTTGCTGAGCGTGATCATGCACAGAAGACCTGCCTACTTGCCTATTAGAAAAAATCATCACGAAACAAATACAGAGGCAATTCCAAGGCTATTGTTTTTTAGATTCCGGCGTTTGATACATTTTTGACATAGTTAATATTAGTTGCAAAAGCTCAATATACAAATAATAATTCGGATTTATTCGAAAACCTCACACATTTCTGTTTATAACCTTCTCAACTCTATAGTAGCACCAAGTTTCCAATAGTTTTATTAAGTATACCTACGATGCGATAATTTTAGAGACAAAACGATGTGCCACATTTGGTATAGTTTACGAGAATTATTTGGAGAGAATGCTCGCGGTTTTACTTAGTTCCAGTTTTCGCTACGTAGCACTTGAATGATTTTGCTTAGATGCCTATCTATTACATGAATTATATTTTACATACTTTCAGTCTGTTGTTTTAAATTGCATATACAATTTCAAAGACCAGAAGAGAGGAGTAATAGTATATCTTAAGAAATTTCAGTTTAATTTTTTTATAGAACAAGGAGCAAGTCTATTCTAATGTTAAGTTACCGTCACGCACAAACATCCTCAATGGCAGAGGGCTCGTGAGTGCGTTGCCGGCCTTTTAATACACACTGTTAAATACTAAATATGTTATTGACACACATTCACACTCGACTATAGCTTCTATTACTCAGATATATAAAACATAATATGTAGCTTCGAATATCTTTTGTCTTGCACAAAAAGGTAACAAAAAAGCTATTCAATTCAGAAGAGACATTTAAATTCCAAGTGGACAGTAGTGAAGCACGACTTAGGAAATCTCAGATTTGAATGTACACCACGTTCTAAGATAATTTTAGGTACTTTCAACTTCAAAAAGTCTCTCAGACAAAATGAGTACGACCATAAGTTACACTAATGTTTGAGGCTTTACATAATCTGAATTTTAATAAAACATATATTGTTTAAATTGTTTTATTTAAGTTTTTAAGGATCGTTTTTTTTTCTAACAGGCAACTAGATAAGCCAGCTGCCGTCGATTTCAGGTCTAAGGCAAGCCAGTTACCTCACGTTATTTTCGTTCAAACGAGCGTTAACTGCACACAAAAAATATTTAACACTGCATTCAAATCTACGACCTTTCTTTAATATTTCCGTACCCAAAATAGCCATAGAAATGCTAACGGCAAATACACTTATCAAATATTGAACATTGAAAGTGTGCATCTGATTTGATATTTCAAAACGATATTTATATAACGCCTGACCATTTTTATATGTCATATATATGGTGCGTTTCTGTAAAAAAAACATCGAAAAAGCGATAGAAAACTTCAAAGGTACATTCATACTTTTATTTCATTTACGATTGCAAGACTTCTAGATCAGCCGTCTTTGACGACCAAAACAATGGCATATGTATATGTGATCACTAAGCTAGCTTGTTTAACACAAATATAGCCTAAGCATGTATCTAAAATATAAGAAGTTGAATTTTTGGCATTTTTTGGTTTAACTAAGAGTTCTTTGATAGCTTTTTCAATCTTGATATGTCTCGCCTATAAAGCAAGTTATCTTTATGTTCAGGGTACAACGGCAATGCAAACCAAGATACATAAAGAAAATATAATTTTCTTAACCAAATTAGATTTTTTTTAACGTTAAGGCAATTTCATTAGCAAATTGCACATAAAAACAAACTATTTCTAAATAGCTGAATATATTATCCTCACCAAAAAAATGTCCTAAGCAATACTAAATTACAAGAATAGAAAATATATTTATTTGCCTTCACAAAGCCTATTTTTGGCTAATATGTACTAGAAAATACGTCTGATACTGACCTTTCCAGTCAATAGGAAAAATAGAATGTACAGTAATATTATAATGAAACTTATTTATTAATGACCTAGGATACATCGAAGTACATATACGTATATTAAAACGACTTACGCCCGAACCCAATAATTAACCCACAATCCAGATTGTTTCAAACTGAGATCAGACCATGACTATCGATCAATCTCATATCTGCATACCAATAATCAAACCCTACGAAGACAATTCATTTTTAGCGACGGATAGAATGCAATCTCTTCTCTCTTTACACTCATATTTGATAATATGGACCAAATAAAGTAAATAAAGACGTACAAATCATATTAAAATGTCTATGTTTAAAACATATCAAATAGCTTTTTAATTACATGTTTTAAAAACTGTTATAAGTTAAAATCTTACGATAGGATATTGGCACATTTGAACTGTCATTTTCATACAAAGGCCTACCCACATACACAGATTCGACCAACAATGGATAGCTTGTATCGACAGATGGCTATTATAATCCGTCGATTGGTTATTGGCACAATATTATCAATATCTGGATTACGATGTTTATCTCAGATGGTCAAAATGTTTCTATTACAATATCACCTAAAATTTAAATTTAAATCAGTGGCTTTATATCTTTTTTAAGTCAGGTGATCAGCCTCTTGTGCCTGACACACGTTGTCAACTTTATGGGTCTAAGGCAAGCCGGTTCCCTCACGATATTTTCCTTCACCGTTCGAGCGAATGTTTAGAAAAAAGTCAAATGAATGTTTAGAGTAAAGTCCATTGGTGCACATCCGGAGCTCGAAACCTATGACCTCAGGTATGAGTGTCACACGGTGAAACCACTAAGCCAAACAAAATACCTGAAACAAATGATAGACCCATAAATTTAATCTACGTCGTGTTTAATAATAATTTTAAAATATCATCTTTCCTGTCCATTATATGTTTAAATATTAATCATTCATTAATCATCAAGCTTTTCATTTCTTAAAGTGGCTATAAAACTGAATATCGAAAGAGAATTTCATAAACTTTCTGCATTTTCTGTGGTACTTGCATTTACATTAAATTTACTGAATGTGAATTGATACAGACCAGACATTCATGCAGTATTAATGTTTTAGCAACTCTATAATAGAATTTTTAAAATTAGATATTTATCACTTAGTTCATAGATTTATATTCCGTCAACCTAATCTTGTATGGAACTCCTACTATGGGTATATATTTTTTTATACGCAATTAAATTAATCAGTAACATATAACAAGTATCGAGCGCACTTCGGCTATCGTCATTGCTAAGAGACGTTATTGAATTTAAATTCAATTCGACTAACACGTACAGAAAAATACAGTGTGAAGTGTATTTTTAACAGAACATAAGACACCTTTGGCTGTAAAGCTGAATTATCAATGAACCAGAAAAGTTAGACCGAAACCTAAGGAGCTTATACATATTGTTTATACGTATAATATAAATGTATAACAATATGTAAAAACCCCATTACTTGATTATATGTAGACGCGCTTAGAAAAAGTTTGACTAAATACGAAATCAAAATATAATATATTTCTTAATCAATTTTATTTTTAGTTACAGTACCAGATGTGATGTGATAGTTTTTATTTGCAAGATAATAAATAATTATATTTGTAAAAATATTAAAACTGTTTTTATGACTGAGTATAAAAAACTGTAACGTCACAATCAATATGATTAACGGTACTCTACAAATCAGACCACAAAGTAGCCCTTATTTCTACCAAATGGCTCTCATATTTAACACCTCAGTAACGTTACCTTAACTCAACTGATATATAGATTTGCTCTAACATTATTAATAAGAGTCTTATAATATACTGATTTATAAGATAAGTTCGTTTAAACTAAGCTGTGACAAGACAGATATCAAATATAATTTGTGATATATATGCAATTTCTAGACATTACAAAGGATTTTAAGGTTTTAAATAAGGCATTAATTTTCTATAAAATGTAACGACATTAATTGTATTTGTATATGTCAAAATAAGAAAGACTATGCTAATAATAAAGCCGCTTTATAATTATAATCATTTAAAGTTGCCGTAATTTATAAAAAATAAATCAATAACATACACACGCATTAAAGAATATTCCCTAAATAACTTTCATTTATGGCCATAAAAAATATTAATTTTGACTGTGGAAATTGAAATGTAAACTATGTTAGCCGTCCGCTGATTAGGTCTACGGCGTTGGGCGGCGACTCGGCGCAGTATATAAGCAACCGCTTGGGCGGGCGGCGGCATAACACTTGTTGCCCGCGTGGAACCTTGTTGGAGAAGCACTCGCAACTTTACGTTAGGTAAGTGATAAAGTAGAAAAAGTTAGGGCCAAGTAGGCACTTAGAATAAAATCCGATATTTTGCTTCGAACAAGTGAGCTGTGAAAGATATTTTCTTATATTCAAGTATTAATCTAAACAAAAATTATTTCTTACGGTTTACTTTACGTTTCAAAATGATGTAAATATTTATACCAATAGCTATTTATACAGGTTTTCGCCGATAGTGATCATGTGATAATCAAAAAACTTAATAATTTGTGGTGACTATCAGTATCGCGAGAACTTTTACGAGGAAACTTAGAATAGGAGTTATCGTATTCCCAAACTAATAATAACTTAAGTAATTAATTCACAGTTTCATAACAACTTTTTTCTTTGTTTAATAATAATAGCCTAATCACAGAGAAGTGTTTGCAAAGAAACATTTTTAACGTCATTAATTGAACCCGTATATATAATAAATAAAATAAGAGGGTATAAAATATTCGTTAATAAATTCTACCATACATTGCAAAATACATAATATATAACTACATAAAAACTAAACAATAACAGTGCTTTCTTTCCAAATCATAGAAATAAATTACAAAATGCTTTTTCTTATTTTTTCACTTAATATATTCGAATAATTATATAATTTACATGTATCTAATATATTATTAATTAAATGTAAATGAGATTAGCCTAAGTGGGAGCCTATGTTTATTTTTAATTAAGATTGGCGTTTACGACGTGTTACAGAATACTTTTGTTATACTAATTTTATAGTATGGTGTCTAGAGGGTAATGGAAAATAAAGTGATTTTTAAATATATACACGTATAATTCGTAAATTATTTAGTTTGTTGCCACTAATGACATAATATGATTTTTATGCAACAGAAACATAAGAAGTTTTTTCAATATTTCAGTCTTAGTTTTCTAAATTCTCTTAAAAAAGATGAAAGATCTCGGATCCCCTATTTACTAAACATAGATTCACGAATTTGAAGTGTTTTTTTTTTAAATACTCCGATATTTATGGCTATATGATTATTAATAATAATTAAATAAGTTCTTTTCAATATTACACAGAGCTCGTCAAAAATAAAATCTAGGTGTAAATCGACTCCTCAACGTCGCCATTTGGTGATGATAAAGCTGTCAACGCATCAAAATCACGAATTTTTGGTTTTTATAATAATTAAATAAGTTATTTTCAATATCACCTAGAGATCGTAGAAAATAATATAAGGAACTGCGTCAAGTTCTGAAATGTCATCAAAAATAAAATCTGTCTGTAAACCGGTGCCGTAATCGCCATTTGGTGATGAAGCAATAGCGAATCAAAATCAAAAGAATATATCAAAGTCGTCTTCAAATTCCGTCACTAAAGAAATTTGTTTTCTATGACCTACATACAAATTCATTATTATTATTATTAAAGCTGTATTAATAAAAACATAGAAAATGGTTAGTTAACATTTAATGAGTATTAGTTGTGTTAATATAAAAGTTAGATTATAATATGTTAGTTAATATAAAGCATCCTATTTTATATTTCTCATTGTCTTGAGCAACATTCAATTATATTTTCCCCGAGAGTTCTATTACGTCATCTGTCCATCTTTTCTTTTCTCGTCCTATACATCTCTAGGTCCAGTCTATTTTGTTGTTTCAAATCATCTTCCATCCACTCTAGAAATATGACCTGGCCAGTTACAAATAATATACATTCATTGCCTAAATTATGCCTATAATTGGATAATCCCACAATTTCTACCATTATAATCACCATGCTAGCTGTCGGTTTTTGTCAGTTTAATAAATTTTAATTTTCGCAACTCTTAACAAAAAAAGAATACGTATATGTCTAATAAATACGTATAAAAATAATAATATATCTTTCTGCGAGCAACTTTATAAAGTATTAAGATTCATCTTTGAATTCTTAACTTCTCCTTGGAAATGGATAAAAGTTATTAATTTGTCATAAGTTATAAAATTTATAAGTTAAGAATTCGAGTGAAAGATAATTTACGCACGTATTCCTTATTTTATAATTTTCTGATACCCAAATCATTTATGTTTTATATAGACTGGCACGAAATTCAATTAATTTGATATTATATTATTTCATCTTTAATTGTTTGTTCTAACTTAGGTACGATACAATTATAAACTTGAATATAATATTAAAAACCAATAAAACAACAATTTAATTTTAATTTTGAAAAAATCTTTACTGTCCATAAAACCAAACTAAGAACACTTTGGTCAAAAGGCTTTTACAATATTTCAACAACAAAGACATTAGTGAAACATTTCGTTAGAAAACACTTTAACAGGTCAAGAGCAAGACAGAATGTCCATCTTTACGTGCACTTAGCTGCAATGTTTTACTTTTAGCCACGTTATTTTAAAAAAATCTTTACTTTTGTTCCAAAAAGTCCCAATTGAAGAAGGTGCCTGGTTCTTTACGAATGAAAATAGAGAATTCTGTAGGAAAAAAATGGCTGTTTCTTTGTCAACTGTGCCATTATTTAAATATTTTATAATTAAATTTTATTCCCTGGTATATTGTGTAGTGAAGTATCGTTGTGCTGCCCATACTTTTATGACGTAGATAAAGAGCCGTAGGCAGTAAGAAATAGAGTTATGGACTGGTTTGATGGACAGGAATTCGGGTATATTAAGAACTATTACGCCCACAAGTGTACTATGATATTCGCAATGATATGTTCCTCCCTAATAAAATTGAAGGCATATATAAGGTCATTTATAATATAATATTTTTGAAGTAATCTGTTTATATAACATAGTTTTAGTTTTAGGTACATAAAAGTTGAACGTTTTAAAATCTTCAAGATTAATTGTGTTCTTACTTTCACATAAAGTGTAAAATATTCAATAACATATAGATCAGTTTCCGAAAAAGTTGATTATATGAGCAATTTTAGGTTAGAGGCCGTCTGATATAGAATTAAAAATTTGATTAATTGTGTTGAACAACATTAATTAGTGTACTCTTACGAGATACGTTCCTTTGAGACATCAAAACAAAAGATATACGTCAAAGAGATGTTCTTAATTTTACATTTGTCAGTGTAAACATCTTTTGCGTGTGTATAATTAGAGAGAATTTTAACTTTTCGTTATGGCTTCGTATATAAAAGTTAAAAAATGCTGAGTTCTAGCGATTAGGTCAGCGAACATACTGCTAACAATCTATATGTACCAGAGAAAAAAAAACAAAATGTTTTTTCCTGCGTTTATATTAAAATATATTTAACAAAATGAAACTCTTCAAGTGTGTGTTTCAGTTTATATTATTCATATTTCTTACATATATATTTCTTAGCAGCAAACTTAGTCAACAACTTTGTTTCTAAGGTATTAGAAATAACGTAACCCAAGTCCTAGCTTCGATTATCGACTGAAAAATTAATTATCTGGTCTCTAACTTTGAGTACAAAATGAAACAGACAAATTTCAGCCTTTATTGACAATCTTGCAAAGTTACATGTTATCTTATTTCTACTTTATATACTACTTATACTTATTAACGAAATTTAGTTAAGGTAAATATAAATATTATCATATTATTTCCTAATAGACACCGGTTTCTTGATTGTCTTGCTTTTCAGCATAGGCCTCCCCAATTGTTCTTCACAAAGATCTATCTCTTGTAAAGCCTTTACTTGCTACTAATTGTAATGTGTCTGTCACCATCCAGAAAAATAAAGTATCGGATAGCATCGATTAGCATTTTTTACGAATCTTGAGAAATAATATCAGCTGCTGTTAAAATAATTTAAGCCTCCAAATTCTATATTATCCTACAAATATATGCTTGGGACATTTCGTATGTAATATATACATACTATAATAACACATGTATATACTGAAGATTTTCTTAACCACTAAGCTGTTCTTTGAATAGCATTGAGGATTATCACGAGATCCGATTTCTTTGACACTAAGCCTTATAAATAGTATTATATACATTAGATTCCTGTACAGCATCGTAGTATTAACAAAATGACTTATGAAGTAATATATTAATTTTGTAATAGTTTCAAATGAACTGTTTTACTAGTAATTTCTTCCAAATACCTATCATTTAACTTAAGTGAACAATTCCATGTTTACATAAAAAAATATATGTTTCGGGCATAATAATCTTAGAAATACCTTACCTGGGGCAATGCACAAATAGGGTGGAACCCTGCATTGGAGTATTGGAAATAATTTCAAATATTAAAAGTAATCAAAAAACTATGACAAGAATTACAAATTAAACAAAAATACAGAACAGAACAATGCTGTAATTGCAAATGCATTGGTCATAAAGATTTTTGATTTCATATTAATTGTATTACAATCATACATTGAATGTAATTAAAGGTAATGACTAGTTTTACATATATAAGGAAAAAATGTCAATATCCAAATCTATATTAACCTTCTAATAGTACTTGTGTGGGCTAAATCACATATTTTATCGTGAATATTTTAATTAATCTAGTTACGCATCGTAGATACATGTTAATCCAGGTCGATAAGCGGTACTATAAACGAAAAGCGTGTTTGTACAAAACCCATCAGTGAAATTGGGGATTTTCTATATGAGATTGAAATTAATTTGAAACAATGACTTTTATGAATAAACAATAATAGTTAATATGTTATGTGATCGATTACTTTTTGTAGAGAAATGAATATATACTCTGTTGTTCAGTGCCGGATTAAGCCAACACGGGGCCTGTATCAAGTTCTGTCAAGAGGCCGTTCTCAAGTTTACGATTTAATAAAAAACCGTTACAAATAATTTTATTTTGGATTTAATATCGAGAATAAAAAAATAATAAGAATAGAGATACACACTTTCAATTAGACTTACTTAAGCAAATCTGATCGATATTCAACAAAGTGAGATGATGACCTCGCTCCAAGTCTTTACCACATCTGGAACTGTACGCCAGGTTTGTATGGGACGGCTACGCTTCCGCTTTCCTAGAGGGTTACATTTAAGCGCCTGCTTCAGAATATGGTTGGGATCCCTTCAGAGTGTTAAAAGTCCTCAGTTCGATTCGACATTAAATAATCTTCTTTTGCATCCCTAATTTATATAAAAATTATAAGAAAAATATCTTTCTATATTACCTTTAGGCGAAAGGAAGACTCGAAATACTCTTTAAATTTTTTTTAAGAAAAATCATTCACAAAATCGAACCTACTACTCGTACTAACCTTTAACGCTACAAATATATGAGTAATGTTTTGTCTCGTTTATCTACTTTCAAAATATGTACCACAAGAGTAATAAGGATATATAAAGGAGATAAATTTCGACGCATCTTCAAGAATATTGACGAAAATTTCAAAATTTTCATGAATTTAATAAAAACTGTTTTTATACAGTTGGATCTATACACGTGTCAGTTAAGGGCAAATAATTCTAAGAATCGTTAAGGTTCAATCTAGTTAAATGTTTTTAAATTACTTAAGTGCAAAGTGCACATCTCCCTTGATTAAGTTTCTGACATTTCTACATGTACTACGAAGAAATTGGTAAAGAAATTCGGTATTTATAAACAATTTTCTGAATTTAGTAAAATTATATATATTTGTATTTATTCGTATTTATCTCTTGAGATGCAATTAAAAATAATAGGCTTTCTCAACAATGTCATGAATATTTTTAACTCTTTTAAACAAAGGTTAGCATATTAACAACCATGTATATGTCGGTTTAAAGGTTCTCCCTAATATATAATTTATTAATTTGTCAATGTAACAAACAGATGTTTCGAGTTGATTATCTGACAATGACATATTAAATTAATTAGCCATTTCCCTGACACTTTACCTTGGTGTAAACGATTTAAGTTTGACAATTGACATTATTTATACTAAAAACAACACACTCTTACCATTGAATGTATTTATTTCTGTTACCACAGACTCAGAAAGTGTGTTTTACTGAGTGGAATACTAACTTACTATTAATTAATAGTAATATATAATAATCAATATATCTGTATGTAATTTTATTGTCTATTCATATCCAATTGTACTGATACTTTTACAGAATGATCAATGAAATTGACATTTGAATCCGTCCCATGCCCCATTTTGGGGTCATAGTATACAATATTTTTCTGTTTGGTTTCCGAATGAATAAATAAATAAATAAATATATACAACCTTAAATATTTAGGTAGCAGGAAAAGTCACTGTAACATTTATAATGTAAGGTATTATTGAGATTTCATTATTCGTAGAAGCGGTTCTAGCAGCTAAGAAGAAATCGACGCGATGTATGTACTGTCAGCAAAATCGTTGATGTTACAAAACAACTGTGAATGATTAAGTTTCTGCATAGGGATTGCTCTAATAAGATAAAATAAATTTTACTTTTCCGTCGACAAATCCCTCTTAAACCGATGTTGCTTAGGAAACTTAGATCTCTAGTCAGACCTTTCTCTCAAAAATTAAGAAGAATGAATCATACAGAAGCATAAATTATACAATTCTGTTAAACTAATTATTTTTCAAGTGCAACTTCAGTACTAAAGGCTGTTAACAACTTGAATTGCGAGGTATCTTGCGCTAGTCTATAAAGCTATTCATCGAATATGATGCCGGTTCACTCTCTCCGTTCACATCTGCCCCAACTTCTTCCATCTACCAGCCCGTTGCCATGAATTTTGCCCATCACTATTAGCTAAAATGTCGATCACTTTAATCTATTTCACTGTCAAGTCTTTTATTATGATATCATTTTCGTAAATAGAAAAAGCATATTCCAAATATTTGACTACTAATATTTTCCTATGTTGCTGATAGTACAAACCCCGAAGGAATTTCGAATGCTTTGCATAAACCTCTTCGAATACAAATCACATTGAACATATTCTTATCGCCCACCTCAGGTGTAGTCAATTGTTAAAAAATATTAGCATCTCACAAAAGTTGTAATTCCTTTCAAAGTTCGGATTACATCGCGGAAACAACCATTAACAAAAGATCCGTCATGGCGAATTTTAATACAATTTTCTGTTCGGATTTTGTTCAGGTAAAATAACTTTTTAATTTATTATGGGTAGATTTTTATCATAAATGAAAATGATTTTGGTCCAAAATGATATATATTTTTTATGTTACGTAGTATTTTAACTTTATGTAACACTACGTACATCTTTGATACGGGTTATTTTCTATAAATAATTATAATTAAGGAACATTCATAGTGATTTCGAAATAAATTTGACATTTTTTTTTGTTAATACATATGTATATCTCTCCTGGGAAACTAAGGGTAGGATAGTCTCTACGTATGACACCTGTATGTCTTACACTATGAGTGGCAGTAATCATGTTAACTTCTGTCACTCCGTTGACACTTAACAGCGGGACACTTATAATTTTAAATAAAAACTTGAATTATTTTAAGTGATAAATTTAGTTTTAAATAAAAATAAGTTGACACATTATAAGCATAGCTATCATAAATTAGTTTATTATTTTCTTTCAAATATTATTATGATAAAAAAACATATAATATAGGTAACATGTATCTAAATATATAAAAATATATCCAATGAACGTAAACGCACTCTCTACAATTGGGTCTCCATGGTCTGCGTTGACTGCCTTTTGCGGGCGTCCCGTAGGTTCATTTGCCCGCTATGATATAAAAAAATGAATATTAAGCAAATAAAGCATTGACTGTAGATTTTTCATATAAATTTCAATGTCAACCATCTATTATTGGAGCTGTCAATTGTAAGCTGTCTTTGTTTGGCCTTTCTGATATGGGTTCGAGAGTAGGCATTTTGACACTTATTGCCGCATAACAACTCGTTACAGAATAATGAGAAAACCTGTACGATAGAACTCAATTGGTAAATTTTTCTGTTTCAAGACGATTATTGAAATGTTTTTTGCCATACTGTAGCTTGTTTCTTTTGGGTCATGTGCAGGGATGGTATGTAAATATATAATACCAAATTTTCATTCTGCCATCTTAAAGTAATACTACAAAACTTGTTCCTGCTAACTTAATTAACTAACTTTAATTAACTTAAAAATAATCATGTATTGAAATAGAAGAACAAATGATGTAATTATATATATACATATTGTTATTGATGTAATCAAAAATTATAAATACATTTTCATAAGTATTCCATAGTAACTCGGGAGAATTTCGGACGATATTTGCTTGAATCACCAATTTTAATTCCCTCTGGTGTCCCGAGGGCTCTGCAACATTTGTGACTTTCTGTATTTAATACCCAAAATATTATAGTAAAGGGAATACGAAATATATATTTATTTATGAATGAATGTTCACCACATCATATAAAATACATTTTCTTGCAATGTAGTCTAAAACACAACTATGATGAAAATGATATTTCCAAAACTTATGAATATATATTAGAAGTTTTCAATCACTTATTATAAATTTTGCTCAATAATTTAAAAATACTTATTCGCCTATTACGATTAGATATCTATTAGAACAATGGTTTTTATATGTATGAGAATACTATCGAATTTGTGAAGCTCTGAATATATTGCGTTAATTCTGTTGTATAAGCGAAAAATTAGCATTAGAGGTGCCTGTACTCCTACCTAGGTTGGTCACTACAGAGGTTATTTCGAAGGACAAATTTAGTGTTGGCCTCGTAGCTTCAGCGCGAGACTCTCATTCCTCAGGTCATAGGTTCGAACTATGGCTGTGCATCATGAATTTTATTTCTATGGCCATATTCGCTCGAACGGTGAAGGAATATATCGTAAAAACAGGCTTGCATTAGACCCAAAAAGTCTTGTGTCAGGCACAGGAGGCTGATACTTGCTCATTATATTCAGGACTAATCATAAAACATATACAGAAATCTGATGCCCAGACCTAAAAAGATTTTTATTTGAATCATTCTGTTGATAGAACATTGGCATCGTATTATTTTTTTACACAACATTATACAAAACATAATGACGTTAATCGATTTTTTTCTATTCTATACTAATAATATGAAGGGAAAAGATTACTGTCTTTGTAAGTAAATAGTTATTAGCTTAATATATAGAGCAGTGTCTTTTACTCATACTTAATTCAATTTGCATACTTTTAACAATAATACCCCGAATTCTCATTAAGATGAGATGATATTAGAGATACTATTGCAACTATAAACACAGACAAATTTGCATTGGTAATATTTGTTGTGCTACATATTTCTAGATGATGTATCAAGTCTTTAGTCTTAAATAAATAAAACTTATTAATCAAATAACATTCCTACAGAGATGTGTGGATATTTCAAAAACTACCAACTACCTGATTTTAATGAATCTTTGAACTGCTATTTAGTATCCGGGAAATTTGTTAGCAAACAAACATCTACGGAAATTAGAAACCACTAAAAATTATACACAATAGATGATAATTTTGTTAATAACATAAACTTATTATTCAAGAATATCACCTACATACATATATCAACAATTCAAATTAGGTTCCCTCAAGAAAAAATATACCAATGTTTAAAAGGCTGGCTACGCATTTTTCTGGTGCTACATAAAATCAAAACTAAAACATACAAATCCAAACCTTTTTTTGCAATCAGTTAAACAGTCGGGTTTGTAAAATATCTCGAAAATAATGAAATTTAAGAACAAGTTGAAAATTAAAGTGTTTGTAGTGTTAAATTTAGCAGTTTCCGTTTAATTACTAGTGAATGACCCATTTGTTAATTAAGCCTGTTATTGGAGTCTTTTTGGGCAGGGTTTTTCGACAATAATTAAGGAGAACACGAGACATTTTTGTTGTTGAAGCTTTTACGCCAGTTACACTCTTAAACATTCTATTTTTAAATATATTTTTCCTTTATACGTAAAAGGTACAGGTAAAATAGCGATAGTTTGCCAAAATTCAACAAGAATTTCCTGAGCTCTGCTATTCTTGCTATGCCTTTGTGATATAAACAAAAGCATATCTTCACCTGTCATATTATATTAAGAAGTAGGTGATATTTACTAGAGCTAACGCATTGCCCCATCTTGTGGTCAATATAATCGAAACCCAAATTGCTTATAGAACCTCTATTTGACAACACACCTCCATTTTCAAACATTCAAGAAAATAATATTTATTTTAAAACATGGATTTAGTATAGCATAATTTAGCTTGATTTAAATATATTTAGTCACTCGAAGTTTAATTGAATGCCGAGGGGGCGTTCATGTTGCCTCTAGGCGATACGAAATTGACAATTCATGTAGATTAAGATATTCATGTAAAAATTTTGCGTGTATGGTGTCACCGTCACGTCCGAATAAAAAAAATTACTTTTTAAAATAAATACAATTCCCAATGTTTAACGTAATAGCTGCATTGAACGCACCGGCTATTAAAATAATCCAAATAATTATTGTATGTGAGATAGTATTTGTTTATTTATAAAAGCTTGTCAACACTCGGCACACTCATACATTGGTACAAGAAATCTAAAATACAAGTTTTAATATGACAAACCTTATATAACATAGGAATATAAAATTGAACAAAACAATTAAATTATAAAAACTAAATGAAAATCGGTTTCAAAATGTGACGGGCGCAACTATGGATATCCAGACAGCATGTTTATCAGAATGCTCGATGGATATCTTAGTTTCAGCCAAAACACATTCTTCTGTAAGGGACAAATGGAATGTTGGGATGCCTAGAAAGTAACCACATTCAAGTTTTGTTAAAAGGTTGTATAAACTATATACTTACTACTATTTTTTCTTTGAAGAAAATAGGTAATCAGTGGTGCTTGGTTATCAATTGTTTGTAAGACATGGCAGTCTTAAAGTAATCTTTTACAAATAAGTGTTAATTACAGACAGAAAAGATTTTGAAAACAAATGTACAGTAGTCATTATACCAGAATATCACTAATACTGGGCATATATCTTTTAAATGTATATAAGTTATTAGTTATATATAATATGTTTATCATAGTATTTATGTAAGTTATAAATTCCACATAATATGCCTTATACGGTACTGTCATTATAAATAATTACAAGACATGAACAGATCTTCGAATTCGAATCTATTTCTGAAACATGATGGAAAATAAAAACGCCAACCGCGTATTTATTTTCTAAATGAGATTTTACTCCAAGTTTGTAAGCTTATCATATTGTTATTCTCACGATGTTATGGTAAGTACTGTAAGCGGATTTCGCATACATTTAACGTTATTTTCAGCACTCTTCTGTAATAACCGTTTCGTAATCTCTTTATGAGTGGTGTCTTATAAAGTTCGCACACTTTGCATAAATTAAACAAATTAACATAAGCGTACTCTGCATTGGTACACTTAGTTGAAGCTTTTAAACGTAAGATTTCTTGCGAGAAATGATAACTATTTTTTTAACCTTAAATATTCCACAGCACTTGATTATCGAGATATAATAATACTTGGTGTTTAGGAAAATAGAAGACAGTGGCGATGCGTTTTGTTTGATTGGTGAAACGGTCATGCGTGTTGCTAAAGTGACGAGAAATGCAGTTGACCAATCACAATCAAGCGAAACGCACCGTACACACACACACATCTATCGTTTTATATTAATCATCTATTGATTGATTGACGTTTAATGAGCATTAGAAGTAGAAGAGAAGGAAGGGGAAATTAATCGTGTTTATTTAATTTATAAACGGATTAGGAATGGACATTTTTGATACAATTAAGCTTCTTAAATAATATGTCAACACAGGAACTAAAAGGACGTACCTAATAAAATTATAAGGGTATTTCATTCGCGACCAAAAAAGCCTAAACCATTTGAGGGTTGAAAATTATTCCTTAAATGTTTATTCCAATTAACCTCGCCCGTCAGATATTTCAACGATAAACATCGCTCTTATTTTTCTTTGAAAATTGTCTTTTAAATATTGCGAGACGTTGCCAAATTTGCCTTTAAAGTTGATATTTTTAACGGATACATTTATCATGTATTGTATGTGATTACTTCTTAAAAGAAACATAATCCGTTTAATTCACTTTAATTAAAAACAAGGTGTTTACGAGTGTAGGAGATTATCCAGTGTAGGTGTTATAGCAGACTAGTGAGCTTAAACAAAAAATTTACGAAAATTTCCTTCATAATTGGAAGAAAAAATTGATTGCCCATGGGGTTAATATAAAATGAATTTATGATCGCCTACGTGACTATTTATTAGTTCAGTTTTATCCTGTTTTTATTTAACAAATTAATATATAATAAAATAAGGTAATAGCATTATTTTATATACTAACATTATAAAGAGTTGTACAGGACCAATTATTCGTTTTCAAATATTATAATCTGACGTGTGAAACCGGGATAAGCCGCTAGTATGAATTAGAATATGTATTATAATGACTATTAGTACAATATTCTCCATTAATATTGATTTCAATTTTCTATGAAATGATAAGCGTAAATCAAGTTGACAATTAATTAGAAAACTCGGGAAAGCAATCATTGGAAAACTCGTAGAATGATAAGACAGCCTCGGTAAACAATACAATTTTATGGGGCTAAATAAATTTAAAATTTGTTGTATCTCAAGTTTTTAAGTTAATCTGTAAATGATTGAACTCACCCTTAGTTAAAAAATTTAAAAACAGAAACATTTAAGAACAAACATTTTTAAAAACAGGAACATTTAAGAACATACATTTTTAAAAACAGAAACATCCAATATTCTGCCAATAATTCAAAATTCGAATTTTATAGAAATAGTTTATAGGGAATCTTACTCATAAAATTTGTTTGCTAATGCAATATATTTGCGAAAAATAATAAATGGCTCAAATAAGAGTCTTTCTCCAACTTCGATATTTTCCCCTCTGTCCCTGAGAAAAGATTGTGTAGGCGGCTCGTAAATAGTACCGGTGACTTCAAGCATATGTATTATATTTTATTGTAATATAATTAATATTAGCTGTGAAATTATGAAATAAATGAACCACATAAAACATCGGTGAAAACTATATTATAGTGATTTAAATTTCAGTTCATCTTTCACATACTAAACAAAAATAGAGTGACTCATATATTTTCGTTAGATATGTTACAGTTTAGTAATGGATAACACGACACCGCACTTTGATGTGCAAACATCACTCTTTTTAATACACGGTCGGTTTAGAAAATAAATTTGGCTTTAATACAGTTTGGCTAAGGCTTTGAGTTTTACCTTTTTTGGTCGCTTTAGTATTAAAATTAAACGCTTGTAAAATTCCAAAAATGCTTAGCTTAAATAGGCTCGCGTTAAACATTGAATGTACCGACTGTAAAAAAATAGTAAGTATATTGGCTTGGTTTTCACCCACATAGTGTATGTTCTAGATTCAATTACCTTGCAACTACCCACACAAAAGCTTAATTCCTAAGTAACGTCGACAACAACCGCAAGCCTCCATTGGCGTTGCAGGTTCTCTTCTGGTTCTTAAAAACTAATAAAGTACGGGAAAATCGATAAAAGGCGCTGTACTATACACATTACACATGGACTATTTTACCACCCACTAATACTTTAAAAATATAAAAAGTTTTAAGCAAATCTTATGGAAAAAAAATCGTGTATTTCAATGGAAGAACCTATATATTGACTCTCGAAGATAAAATTAAAATATAAATAATAATAATATCTCATACGTATAGTATAGTATAAGTATATTATATGTATTGCTTGTACTTTTAAAAGCCATTATTGCCGCTAAGCATCTATTTCCGATCGAGAAAATTAATCATAAATACAATCTAACCTCAGTGCTCCATAAAATGTCCGTATTATGAAGGAAATTGAAATTCGGATTAGTTTTTCGTTTATATCATACTTGTGACTCATACTATAAAGGGTAAGATTTATTGCTTAATGGGGGCAAAAAATTCGCCGACAAGACGTGTTATGAGTTGTCACGTCAAGAAAATTGCTAACAGCTAAAAGCTATGCAGAGAATATTGTTTTATTAACTTACTTTGCCTACTTCTGTTGAAAATGTCATAGTAACTGAAATCTGAAATCTAATATATGTAGCTGAGGCAATAAGCATCGCCGTAGTATCTACGGCGTAGACGATTCTTATTCCATATAACAATGATAATTATGTTATAAAATATGATTTAAATTATCATAGACTATTCTTCAATTAAAATATGTTTAAGCTATTGTCAAACTACTGTCCATAGAACGAAGGGACATATTACTGTAATATTCATGAATCATATTACTCATTACGTACTCGGAATATTACCACAGAATATGTGCATGAACTTTTCAACAAATCACCTCGAAATTTAGTTAAAGTAAAGGTTCCAGTACTTCCTTTTTCAAAATTATTTTAAAATTGGAACTGGAATTCAAAGATAGAACAAAACGTCAAAAATAACAGCTGCCTTAATGCGCTACGAAATGTTAAATACTTTTAATACCACGATTAAGTTACATTCAAATTTCAAGCGTTATATTAAAACACATTTCACGTGCTCTCTAGAGATATTCTGTGCGAAATATTTCATGAAACTAAATGCAATGATATTTTATTTTATTATATTACGATTTCACTTTAGCTCGAAAGTTCTAATATTCTGCTTTTTAAATTTAGCAATTTTGTTATATTTTAACTTACCTAGTTCTATATATTCTAGTTATAATATATTTATATATTTTGATGGATATTTAATAACACTTCAATAGTTAGGTGCCCTTTATACTGCTTAAGCTAAAATTTGTGAAGCTTACCTAAACATGACAAGAACCGTGATGATCTATCTTGATCATGATCTATCTACCTTAGTATCGACCTTAGTTTAAGCTTAAGGATCTCGTTAGGCATATCCACGATGTGCCTGATGATGATGATGCCTTATAATTATTAAATAAAGAGAAGAAATCTCAGCAGATTCAACGGCACTTATTAAAGTTTAAGGCGTCAAGGCTAACGGTTCTTTACGTTAATAATTATTGTTGTCTCTCGCGGTTAATCATTTCTAAATAATAAACAATAATACTCAGTTCATCCACTAAATAAATTTATTGAAGTTTTTAGCGAGATTTTACAATTTCGCCCGCGTGGATTACGTACGATCGATACGAACACAAGATATGAGACCCAAAAATCGTTTCAGTCAAATTGAAACCATCTATCTCTATTGGCGAAAATGTTCTCATATACCGTACCGTTATTGAGTTTAGCACGTTCATACATGCAGCTGGGGAATTTAGTTTTATAATATTGACATAAGAATGTTTAAAACTAGATGTGGGAACTGACAAAACTAATATATTCCGTCGCACGCAAAACGACGTCTCATAGTTATAATTTGGTTATCTGTGTTTTCATTTTATTAATAGAATTTCACTTGCATACAATTCCACAATGCAAAGAATATTCTTCGTGGTTTTAAGGTTTTAGGCGTGGTTTTACGATGTCAATGCAACTCGAATGTTTACTTTGTTTTATTGCACAGAAGTTAATGTCTGAAAAAATTCATTTCTATAAAATCTACATTTATTTTTAGAAGTTTTATGTAGATAGTTTTAAGTTGATTGTTTTCAATTACTTTTTGGTTTAAATACAAGTCAAAGGATTTTACTAAGCTATATTTACACACACTAAAAGTATTTTAAAATTGTCAAGTTATGCTTAGTTATCTATCAATTATATCAAATAAATACTATCGGCTATTGGTTACACCAAATTTAGTGACTCACGATTTTAAGATGGTCTTAAGAAGAATCCGGTTCGACCACAGCGTTTTGCTATACAGAAACATTTTCCAAGTCCATGGTAAGAATGTCGATATGGGGCTTAGACAGTCACACAGCCATGCATTGGAGTTATTATTCAAAACAAGGCTTTGTCAGTAGGTCAGACATATGTATATATGTATATGAACGCAAAACCCACATAACACTTTTTTATTTCGCCAAGAATCCACTGATACTGGACAGTATGTAAAATAAGTTAACCGATTCAGTCAGTAAGGGACTGATCCAGGACACACAATCCTTTGGTATATAATTCATATGTAATAATTATAATATATTTAGTTATTAGTTCTCAAAACTAAAATTTAATGAACATTCTTGCATTTTAACACCATTACGAATGGCAAATGCAATATTAAAGTCATTCCAACTGCAATTAGACTTGACTCGAATTTCACATTTAATAAGGTTCTACTAATTGCGAGCTAATTAATACTAATAGAACCTTTTAGTTCTATGCCTCGTTTAAATGTCTATAAAGTAACACTTGAATATATATTGCTAACAGCCTCACTCAGAGACGTTAGTTAATCAAATCAAATCAAATTCAAAATCATCAATTTACCTCCTGTTACATAAAAAAATATTTAAGAAATAATTATGGATGTAGCAGTGAATTGCAGAGTAGTGTTGGTTTAGTGGTTTCTACGTGCGACTCTAAGCTATTTTAATATAAGACAATACTATGTTTTTCATCGTTTCTTGTACATGAAAGTCGTTATTTAAAAGTAATTCCTAACGGTAAAAAAATATATTTTCTATTACTGGCCTTGCAACATAAAAGATTATAAAATAGGACTTTCCACAATATATGGACATTGAAAGCAGTAACTTAGACATGCTTGCCAGAGCAGTGTTCGTAGAATAAATTTCAATAGCACACAAATTGTGCGGTGAAGCCGACAGATGTGTCGTTTATAGAACAAAAGGGTGGCAGAAGTTATCGTCGTGGGGGCTTATTTAAGCTCACTTTTATATAACTTTACTATAGGTATGTTTTATCGCTTTTTATTTACAAAGGAAATCTAATTCAATCTTAACACGTACAAGTATTCACCTATTATAAATCGAATTTCGAACTCAACTATTTTAAAATTTGAACTAAGAACATTTGAATGTAATAAATTATATTGTGTCGTATATATAAGGATCCAAATACAAGATGACTCGTATATATTCAATCAACAGAACAAACAATACAATAAAACTACATCATCAAAATGATGTTTTTACTATGTATTTAACAGGAAATGCGCTATAAAATGAAGCAATTCCGAATGAAGGTTTTAAGTAGGATTTGTAAATTCTAATGAATAGAATGTTCGAAATCTTTCATACCAAAATAAATTTTTAGGATTTCGGAACATATATTTGTTGCGCAATATTTCATGAGTTATTCTAATATCTAAATAGGTACTATAGATAATACTATCTATAGTATATATAAAAACAGTAATCGCAAACTTCACATTAAATTATATCAGCTGTCTTAACCTTTATCTTGATGTGTAATATTGTCACTTATAAGCTTAATACGAGTACATTTAAGCTTCCATCCACCCTATAAAAATGCCATCACGTGCGTTGTGGCTTTATTGACCCTGTTTTTAATTAAATTTTAAACTGTACTTTCACATATAACTACGTATACATAACAGAACAAACTAGATACAGTAAGTAAAGCTAAAAATTCTTAATATGTACATAGAGCACATTTTATAATTATTCACTACAAATGTACAGATTATTCTATTTAAAAAATAGCCTTTATTTGAGTACTGCATATTCAGGATTGCATTAAGGCTATGTGATTATGTTAAACATTAGTACCTCCGACAGAGCGGCCTACTCAAAATTCTTCCTCTTGTCTCGTATACTCGCCACCATTTTCAATCTTTCCCCGCTATCCCTTTTATTAAATCATTTCTGGTTTCTAATTATATTACGATTTTATTTGTTTCATAAATTATTATGTTCGATCTCGCAATTCGAAATATCATCGCCGGTATTAGAATCTGCGTAATCCAAAACATATATAATAATCTTTAACAATACACACCGCACCAAAAATAAATCTACAGCACTACAGTCAGGTTTAGGTTTTTTTACCGTTCTAGTGAATGTAAATGCGCACATAGATAGAAAGTCCACTGGTGCACAGCCGGGGATCAAGCCTACGACCTCAGGGTATGAGAGTCGCACTTTGAAGCCACTAGACCAACAATGCTCTGCACCACGAATACTTCAATAAAAACAAATTCAATTTTAAAAAGTTAATATAAATTCCATGATTAAATGCGGTTAATTTCAATCACGGCTCATGAGAGTTGAAGCTATGACAATTGACATTATTTCCTATACGTCAAAAAGCGAATTTTATTAAAAGACTTCGCTGACGCAGCAAATACTGCAGTGGTTTATTGTTCAATTAAAAATGTGTTTTATGTCGGTTTTCAAACATCATATAAAGTTTTCATCATACACGTTTTGACTGATGGATAGTTAGTACACTCACAAATAAATATGCACCTGATTTTGACACTTGCCGAGGTACCTAGTTAACTTCTTCTATTAAGTAAAACTAGTGACCCGCTCCAGCTTCGCACGGGTGCAATACTGATGAAAAGCAGGTTTTTATTATGTACTTATTGTTATTTCCGGCGCTGGAAAGCTCCGATAATATACGCGTTCGATCGCTGCTAAATAAGCTGTAATGGGCTGTATAGATCTATATTAAATTAACAATGTATTCAAGGTATTTAATTGGTGCGGGATTAATGCTGTATTAGTTAAAATAGCTTAGAAAATTTGCCATTATTTGTCGTAAAAAGTAAATGACAAAAAAAGTTATTGTGGGTTATCCATAAGAGATAGACATATACATCACGGACTTTTCTGTA
The DNA here is from genome assembly GCF_905147795.1 of Pieris rapae. Lineage (NCBI taxonomy): Eukaryota > Metazoa > Arthropoda > Insecta > Lepidoptera > Pieridae > Pieris > Pieris rapae. The sequence continues at coordinate 1,569,724 of NC_059517.1, forward strand.
GACCTTTTCATGTGTACAATACTTAGTACATTATTTTGATAAAACTCGTAGGGTTCAGCCTGCGTTTGCAATGTAAGCGGAAAAAATGTAATTATTTACGACATCACATTAGAAACCTCAAAAAAACAGTACTTCTCTACTATTTAATGGATGTAATTATACATATAAACCTTCCTCTTTAATCACTCTATCTATTAAAAAAAACCGTATCAAAATCCGTTGTGTAGTTACAAAGATTTAAGCATACAAAGGGACATAGGGACAGAGAAAGCGACTTTGTTTTATACTATGTAGTGATTAGACTGCATTATTTTTATCAATAAGGGGACCATTTTTTAGATATTCTACATTACGAAAAGATACGACTATTTTTGAAGACGACGTAAATAAGTCACTGAAAGTACCCCTTTCCACTCGTCAGTAGTATTTAGTTTATAGACTTTATTTATTTCATAGACTTTTACGAATCATGTGTTAGAGATGTCAACGGTCACGAAAAAATATCACCCTAAGATGTGTCACGTATCTGCAGGACAGTTATCGCCGTTGAGGCGTGACTGAATGAACATGTCAATGGTTTTACGGTTATATGCCTGTTTGGTGCGATCTTGATCAAATATACCTTTATAGTCAGGCCGAATTTGTTTTACACACATACATCTGTTTCGACCATACAATGCGCAGAGACAATGACAACTTGGAGAAACTGATTGTATTTGGTAACACAGGCAAAAGATGACGTGGTCACACCAACTAGATGGACCAGTCTAGTGAAAAAGTCCTCAAAATTATACACTAAGAAAGAGGCCCTGTGATATTAGCAAGCATGCACATGATTGGGTAAACCTAGCGTCGTACAGTTGCAAACGAGGTAAAAGTGAACGAGAAAGACGAGTCAGTGAGCTGGATCCGTGGAGGCTCAAGGCCGAATGTGATGGAGACTCACATGACAATGTGGTGGACGCCTTTGAACCCATCTAGGGATCATAGAACGTAAAAGAGGCGCTGGACGGAAACCAGTGGAAACAGATAGTCCGCTCCAGGTGCATCCTTGCTGGCCACGACGCTCAGATGCAGCCGATAGAAGAGAGACATACAACAAATCATTTTAATTATCATTTTTTTAATTACCAAAGGTGTCAATTATTAATATCGCTAAGCTGTCAATTATTTACACTAGCAATATTTTGCTTTTTAGAATTCCTTCATAATATTCCTTCATATATAAAGAGTTAATTAAAATAGATCCCATGAACATTCAATAAATAGCCGAGATTTACCCTTCTTTAAATACATAATATATAATTTCTATCACAAGGATTTTATGAACATAAAATATGTCTATCAGAACTACTACCTACTATAATACAATACTAAAAATAGTGTTCGAACCCCTATAAGCAGTATTAATTTTAATCCCTGACATTTCGTTAACACTTCGTCCTTTTAGTTTCTCCCTCATATAACAGGCATTATATAGCTTCAAAACATGGCTTAGTGAGAATTGATTTAATGTTTTTATTGCGTAGCATGGAGTAATATAGAAATATGGGTAATCAAAAAGATAAATAAAGTTAAGACCAATCGGTCAATGTCGAGATTTTGGTACATTTCGATTTAGTTACGTCCAATAAAATTGTTTGGCTATCGTTTGCGGAATCGAATCGCGCAGTTTACCCAATACTAGGGTAATAAAAAATACATGATCAAATTACGATGTTGAGGTTAACGAAAATTGCTTTTAAGAGAAATAAAATATCTTATGAGATTTGAAAGAGATATAAAGAAACAAGATTGACCATAAAATTAGTTTAGTTATCCAATTCGACATAAATAATTGTTTATTTAATTTAATTAATGAAGCCTTTATAAGAATAATAACTGCATTAAATAACATTAATGTTTCTAACAAATTAAAATAAATTAAAATAATTGAGCGTACAAATTCTTAAAAGGCCGGCAACCCACTCGCAAGCCCTCTGGTATCGAGAGTGTCCATGGGCAGCTGTATCACTTAACATCAGGTGAGCCTCCTGCCCGTTTGCACCGTTTGCACCCGTTTGTTTGTGTATCGAACAGGGGGTTCCATAAAAAAAATATTACGAATACATAAAAGTGCATGAGAAAATTCGTAATACAAACTACGACGAGTCTATGATATTAATAAGCGGATATATTAAGAAACGTTTCTTAATATATTTATAAAATATATATTCGTATACAGACATTTTCATTTTGATCATACTTAAAATTTAGTGCGAGACGCAGCATAAATTTTCTATAAATGCAGAATATAATACACTTCGGTCACTTTGAAACCGCTTAAATTCTACAAAGCATAGATAATTCAATATGGCTAAAGGAATGCCTTAGACGCTTCTCATAGCCTGTGACCAAGATGATCAAACGCGGGAAACTTACTCATGCATAAACTTCACGCGCCAAATTTTGCGGTTGACATTTCACAGATACTTTAATATGTTTTTATGAGTAAAAACAGTTTGTACAGGTATAATTATAGTTTTATATTTAGGCATGGTTAATCATGAGCATCGTCAAAGAAACACTCGTGTTAAAAACGAAATATCTTGTAGTAGTCTTGACATACTAAAGTACATCTTGAAACTTAGCCTTATTAAAAATATTCTAATTAATAATTACACGTACGTACGTACACATTTATTACGTATCATACATAAACACATTTAATACAGATGTATCTAACGGTTTCAAAAATACCTTTTAAACTTTATTTGAAAGCGATTTTTATTATTTCTTAATTTTTATATCAAGATTATTATTAATATCAAATCAAATTCAAGCAAGCAAAAAAAAACAAGTATTAACTTTTCTTATGTTTTGCCTATAAATTGAATTTTATCTATATATCGAGACTAAAAAAATCAGTATCGTGGAAAGCTAATGTTAAGCAAGATAATATAATTATTATTAATAGAATCTATACAAGTATAAAATTATTGTTGAGAAGGAATTTGTTTTTACTGAGCCTTTTAAAGCATGTTCGCATTTGACGCTAATCCTTTAGGTCGTAGGTTCGAACCCCGTCTGTGCAACAATTAACTCTCTCTCTATGTGAGCATTTTGAAGAGAGCATCGTATGGAAACTGGCTTGCCTTAGACACAAAATGGTAGCTACCATTTTGTCCCTTTTAGATTGACAAATGATCATAATGTTTTATGATACAGATACAGAAATCTGCGGCTCGGGCGTAAAAAGATTGTAGCACCATTGGCTGGTTTGAAGCATGCGTATTTTTAGAATTGGTCACTTTATCTGTACACAAGCCCGCAAGACTAACAACCATTTGCGGGTAGCTATTAAAAAGTTAGGAAACATACTTCGTTACGTAACTTTATTAGCCTGGAGTTAGTTTAACTTGTATTTGGTACGTGTTGAATACCGATCAGGCTTTATTTAATTTACAGGTAGACTTTCAAGATGTCTAGTTACGAGTGTTTTAGCATTACTAATAATGCCACGGTTTTTTTTAATAAATATATACTAGATTCCCTGACTATGTAGTCGTCGGAGGTATTAAATAGCTTACGTAAAATTGATAACTCGGGTGATAAAACACTACTAACTATTTCTTTTAACTACTTTTTGCGTGAACTTGACAGTAAATCCCAAAAAGATGCGCGCTAAATTTAATGTTGAACATTATTACCATTAAATTCGTCTCCGTTACTTTTATGACCATAGCTTGCTCAGTGTTAATCCTAACGTATCCATACATATAAAACCCTAAATATATTTCATCACATACAGTTTTTAATCTGTGTATATTTATGTCAATAGTATTTAAAGCGATACACTCCTAGACGTTTTGCTCATGCTATTCATAAATGTCGAGAATTTTTTTTGAGTGTTTCAGTCAGTTAAAATATTATTCAGATAAAAATTACCATATTTATATTAAAGTACCAATTATATTTTACTGTCACTATAAGTGCGTGCTCCTATTTCATTGAGCAAGCCCACTTCAAATAGAGACTGAGTTTTCTTATCCTTATCCAATGTCTATGATATGATAAGTAAAACCTTTTTAGATCTAGGCCTCAAATTTCTGTATCTATCTCATAATCATTTGTCAATCAAATGAGCGTCACCGTCGATTTATTGGGTCTAAGGCGAGCCGAATTCCTTAGAATGGTATGAATAGGAATGGCCTTCACCGTTAGAGGGAATTTTAAATGGCGCACCTAGAAAGAAAGTTGGTGCCTAGCTGAGGATGGATCCCAATTCTGCCAGTTCTGTACCCTTGATGAGAACTGGCAGTAAGTGTTTAAAGTTCTATTAAAATATCACAAGGGTAGAGTATTTTGTAATGGTCATAACGATTTTGCATAATAGAATGATGAGACTGATAAATTAGAGATATCAATTAAAGGATAAGGTTGGTATGTAAATCATTTCGGAATTATGTCAGAGGCATGGAATAAGTTGTAAGCCCCATAGATAAGGGTTATCATCCCTTAGCCTAAAGGCTTATGAAGTTAGTTTAACTTCGACACGATAGTTCGACTTATTTTACGCACGTCAACTTATTGAATTTTCTGTCCCTTTGGAACTTAATTGTTACTTTTATATGTTTTAGTTGCAATGTTTTGAAAGAGACAATGTTTCACAAATATGACAATTATAACATTTCTTGGGCGTTGAATGTTTACTTTGGTTCACGTAATGTTAAGTGAATCCAATGCCCGCAAACACTGCTAGAAAGCTCACGAGTGCGTTGCCGGCCGTTTTAGGAATTGGTACGCTTTTATCTTCTACCTTAAGTAGAGTTTGTTTCGAAAATATTTTACTGGCAAGTTCCACATTCACATAACTGTAGCAAGCATATTTCTTATACTTTATTCTTTTTATTTTTTAAAACCACAAGCATAAACTGTTGACCAATGAGATGAATTATGTGGGATATCCCTGCTATAGAGCAGGCAGGCCTATAAGTGAGTCTGCATTATTAATACTTTTTATTGTAAACCCGTAGCAATTGTTTTTATGTTCATCTAACATATAAATTCTTATAGAAGATCAACAATTAAACAAAATTACAATCTCTCACATTAAATTAATTATGAAGTGGTTTCATGGGCGTACCGAACTAAAGAACCGACGCACGAGGTCTGTGGTAGTCTGTGTGACCACGGAAGTATCACTTAACATAAAGTAAGCCTCCAGAAATAAAATACATTTCAGATTCATATCTAGACGATATCGTTCACAATTTCGTTTATCTCGTTACTATCTCGTCAAACATTCGAGTATTCAAATAGTAATCCAATTTTCGTAGAAAACGCAGATAACGAAGGATTTCAATACAATTTATATCAAAGCTTTATCTTGTCCTTTGCGGCCACCATTGTCATACAAATAAGTATTGTTCGAAAAGAAACCATTAATCCCTTATATTGTAGGGTTACAATTCCAGATGTAGATTGAAAAATATATAAAATGTCGGTAAATACTTTTTGTGTGAAATAATACTGGCTAATTCTTTATTTTAAAAACATAAGCAAATAGGTTTTATTAAAACAATATTTAACTTTTTTGTTAGTTCCACAGACTATTAGATATTTAAAGATTGGTTGTCTGACTGTTCTTTGACGATAATTTCGTCAAATATTTGTATTTGTATATACACTAATTACAGTTTATGTTACCTGAAACGTATAAATACAATATTAATTATTTATTATATATTCTACTTGAAATAAACATATCCAATAAAAATATAAAATAATCGTGCATCAAAAATATATACTAAAGCAGTATATTTTAGTATCTTTCCTCTGTAAGAAATCAATTAAGGTGTAAATATCTGGCTACGATTTGCCAACTTATCATTTGATTTTTTTCTATAATTTATTACAAGTGAATAAAACAAATCCTGTGCGATTTAAAAGGGAGAGAGTTTCTTATCGTCCGTTCTACTCCCTAGAGAACTGGCAGTTAACAAAAATTAACCATTATTTTTTTACTGAGTCATTACAGATAAGTTCGCCTAAAATTCTTGTGACGAATGTCTATAAGGTTACACTGGTTAGCAATTATTAATGTATCAATAGAATCGCGTATCTTTTTTTTAATAGAACAGGCGGCAAACGGGCAGGAGGCTCATCTGATGTTAAGTGATACCGTCGCCAATAGACAGTCTCGATGCCAGAGGGCTCGCGAGTGCGTTGCCCGCCTTTTAAGAATCGAAAAACATAATTTTCGTTTCATACATTATTTTTGGATCACAAATTTTTACTCGGCCGATCGTCGCATGTTTTAATTGCCTTACTGCTTTGTTTAACTCGTATTGTGTTGGACGTTTTTTTATTACTTGTTTGCCAATTATATTTGTTAGTACTTACGTACTTAATTTTAACCTCTCTTATTGCTCATAAACTAATATAATTTCTTCATATTATTGCAACTGAAAATTGCCACTCTTGTGTGCCTCTCTTCCTGATAAGTCATAGAAACGAGATGTACTCAGGACTTATTAAATGATCATAAAATCGAATAATTCTTTGTGGTACAGCTTTTTTTTGGAAACAGAGCGTGAATACACAGTCCTCCGGGTTATGGACCCAGCACGCTTCCAATGCGCACTCTGCTTCTAAATAAATACTAATGTAATTAATAATAACATAACTAATAGTAGTTATATTATGATTAATTTAGAACTACTATTAGTTATATAATTATTAATTTAGAAGCATACTTAGTTGATAATACGGAACACATAAAAACTAATTGAATATATGTAATTTTTTGCCTTTATTTCAAGGAAATTTATCAAACCTCATATTTAAAACAAGATTTTTCCTAAACATGCAGTGGCCAGTGATTCTGTAGGTAATATTTTTTCCTTTACAGTTGGTTCAGCAATAAAAACACAATTGTTTATAAATTCTGAATCAAGCAAGCGGCTTTTGTTTTTAGATTAAATTTTACAAATAGAAACATTTTCTTAAATTACTTCCGGCTCTGTTAGTAATTTTCTCTTTGTGGCTTGTAATAATGGATGTTAATTAAGGTTTTCGATAAGCAATTATGTTTCAAGATATCTCTTTAATGCGTCTTATTTGTTAGCCTACTATAATTATGAAATAGTACGCCTAGTGATTAAGTGTTTCATGGGTATATTATGTATTTTAGGTTAAGAATAACTTTATTTCTCATAAGAATTGCATGCATGAATTGAACTTACTGAGAAATAATATAAACTAAGATTAATAAAGATTACAGCGCACAGATGTAGGTATGTATATAAAATTACAAAACAAAACAGCAACAAAAATGTGGGTAGACATAATAAACTCGATCGGTCAACCAAGCAAAATATAGGTGTTCGGATTGGATTTATTACTAGATGTGGCACTGATGGCATAGTCTGATATAACATTATATTAACTATTTTTTATAACACTATTTTGTTTTTAGTTTATGTTCTATTTATATATTTTGGGTATATACATAGTATATTATGTATCACCTCGACGTCCGTCGTTCCACAACTGAGCGTTTTTCAAGGCAGTTCTTGCCGCGCACCATCACTTTGTGGAACCGGCTGCCCACTGAATTATTCCCGAACCAATTCGAAGTAGCGTCCTTCAAGAAAAAAGCGTACGAATTCTTAAAATGCACTTGCGAATCTTCTGGCAATGTCAATGTCAGTATGCAGTGGTATCACTTTACATCAGATGAGCCTCACATACAAAAAATATTGATTTTTCTCAGGCCAAAGCTAGGTGTTGTTACGCCATCTTTTTCTTAAATACAGATTTAATGTAGCTGTGAAATGGGACCTTAATGGTGGACCTAATCGTGAAAATTTTCACCAACGTAACGTTCTTTTCAAGTTACTAAGTTTTCAAGTGTCTCTTAAGGTAGTTAATTGAATATGAAACTTAGGGTCAGTCACTAACTATATATACATATTAATTTTTTTCACATAAAATTTCAATTTCACATGTATGTATAATATTCATACAAGAGAAAAATACAAATAAGATTCAAATGTAAAGTGATCTCAAAGTCAAAGGGAATCTGTGGATATCCAGACCAAAATATAAATATATTTTAAAAACTCTTCTACATAAACATTTCATAACCATATTCCAATACTTCTCAATCGTGACTTTTGTATTTCTTGCATTTCATATCTTTTTGTATTGCATCGCAATTCATGAATCCGTGAGGTTAGCTGTCTAGTTTACTTTATTTAAAAAAATACATGTGTTTAGATTAAGTTCGTTCTTTCTTTTTTTATTCTATATTTACTTAATTTATTCTTTATTTTTATAACATTTGGGTTATTCACTCTCACTTTACCCATTATATTTATATTTTTTTACTTACTTACCCTAGCAAGGAGTAGTCCGGGACGTCATCGCTCATTAGCCATAAGGCTGCCATTGCAACCCTTATTATTTTATGTATATTATTTGTTTTTCTATAAATATATATACGTATGTAACGAAGTGTAAATAAATACATAAAGAAAAATATCTATTTAAAAAGCAATCTGTTGCCTATTTGCATTACACTACCCTTTTTTATTTCATGTAGATTTCATTTCAGAACCTCTCAGGCCCAGTCTAGACCTAATTTGAAAAACCACTAACTATGAATATTATTTAAGTATGTATCTATAAAACATACAAATTCCTTTATGTCGTCGCTGAATATGATAATACTGTAATAACTCATTGTTAATGGGATTGTGTGTACGTTTAACAGGTAATTTTCTTTTGTAAATATTTTTTGTGAAATCGCTACATACATTTTCCGAGATTCGTAATATTTATGAAACGATATTGAAATTATTGAAATACTTGATTGAATTAAAAATGCAAACATTCAGATTCGACACACAGTAATATTCTCAACCTACATTATAATAATAATTTAAATTTGATTATTAGAAAGTTAAAACATATTTTAAAAATAGTAAATAATTTTTTGCAAAAATACATTGAGATGTGACATGGCATTAAAAGTGTCTATGGGCGGCGGTATCGCTTAACACCAGGTGTGTCTACTGTCGGTTTGCTCTCTGTTCTATAAAAAAAGAGACATTCGCTTACGATTTGTGAGGGATAAATCACTTTCTGATTTATTGACGCGTGGTATCTGGAAAATTCCAATTGATGTCATGTTTCGTAAAAAAATCATTTACCACAACGCTTGCAGTTTTATGCCTACATGTATCATGTTTATCTTCCTAAGAAAATTTATAATTATTTATAAAAATTAATATATTCAGGCACCTATCCAATTCACCGCGATTATTATTATTATTAAATATTGTTGTATATTGTTGTAAAATTGTTATATATTGTTGTCCGACTCACAGACCTAACCAATATGCACCTAAAATTTTACGAAAATCGGTTGAGCCATTTTGGAGGAGTTTGAACGCCATAACTCTAGGATTGTATATATGACACAATTTATACAATCAAGAATACAGTATTTAAAATAGTACAGGCGCTTATCAAAGATTTAAGTTGGCGCCTAGAGAGTACCAGTGATGCCAGGGCTGGTACGCTCCTGGCTCAACAAAAAAGTATCCAATTCAGCAAGGAAATTCTGCCAGCGTTAAAGGTACACTGCCACAGGGACCAAACTATTTAAATTTGTTTTGTTTTTCTTTTTAACCAATTTTTAATTATTTTTAATTATTACTTAAAATTATTTGAAATTTTTTGTAACATATACGACAATTATGTTTACCAAAGTATAAGATAACAGTATATAACTATGCATATATAACGTTTTCCTTTCGTAAATGGAATCTTTATGTATATTTATATATAATTCATTGTTTCTGGCTGGAGGTATATAGTTTATGTTAGCTATTAAAATGTATAAATAAATAGCTTAAAAGGCTTCCTGTCTTATATTCCATTAAAACATTTCACCAAAAGTACAATCTATTCTTGTTTGTGTGCTAACGCCAAGAAGTCAAAGAATAGATAACCGATAACGTTGTCATGTTCATTGTGAGGCAGAACAATACACAGCTATCGTGTAGCTCACAATGTTCTTTCATCCGAATATAACCTGTACTTGGGTTAAGAAAAACAGCTATTTAAAAAATGAACAGATTATTGAAAAATATATCTGTGGAAACAATCGTGAAACTGCTTAAAAGTTAACGCATTTCCATTATGTCATCTGTCATTACCAACTGTCAAGACGTTTGACGCAACAGAGGCAATATCTTATAGCAAAAAGATTGTAATATATAACCAATGCTATCTATAGATAAGGTAGAATTCTATTCGCAAAAGATTTTAAAATTGATTCAATTATTGCCCAATGCGTTAGAATTTATGTTACCTGTTTTTTACGTATGTTTACGAAGTGTTAATAAAACAATAGTTTTAAATTTATTTATTTAAACCAATAGTTTTAAATAAGTCAAGTCACGTCAAATCATTTATTTCAATCAGGCCTATTAAAAAGGCACTTTGGAAAGTCAAAATTACAAGTTAAAAATGTAAACAAAATGACTAGTTGTCCCATCCAAATAGTTTCATATGGGCATGTAATTCCATACTTAATCTTTTAAAATAGTTTTAACGATAAATATCTATGTAAAAAATATATTCTATACTAAAATTAGCTAGGTACGTCAAAGTTGATTTATTTAAAAAAAATAGATAAATGTTAATAATTAAAAGCGAGTAGTTATTAGAGGGGCTATTTGCCTTATTTAAGTCAATGTAATAAAAAAGAACTGGCTCCACCCTCGCAACCTAATTGTGAAAATCGCTGCCATCGGAAAACAAGATCACGAAAAACCAAATGATATTTATCGCCTGTACGTGGGACATTTGAATTATCAATGGATCGTTCGTATTCTGTAGGATCAGACAACACGTTTTTGTTTAACAATAATATACAGTAGAAATACAAGTCAAAAGCATTGGGATAATTTTATTGAACAACACCAACTATGTAGGTTGCGAGAATAGGGCATGTAAGTCCGAGCAACGTAAATATTAAATTAAAAATAAAAGAAATTAATAAATCAGTGCCGCTACAACCTTTTTAGATCTAGGCCTCAAATTTCTGTATCTGTTGAATGTTGATGATTTGTTAATTTAAGTGACAAGTATGTGATCAGACCTGTACCTATAGCTATCGCCGTCGAGTTTTTTGTATCTAAGGCAACTCGGTTTCCTCTCGATATTATCCTTCACCGTTCATACCGGGGATCGAACCTACGAACGTAGGGACGTGAGTCGCACGCTCAAATCACTAGGCTTACAGTACTGAAATGTTAATTACGTTGAGTATATATATACTGTGCTTGCAACAATTATCTATCGATTCTATCCCTATCTTCTCTCTCTCTTTCTGTCTCTGTATTGGGATAGATAGATTAGTTAAAACGGTGATTAAAATTGTTTCTAATACAGGGAAATCAAGCTGATAAATATTAGAATTAAATAACCAACATTTAAATAAATTATATTCTTAATAATTTTGGAATTTATCGTCCAACTTTTAACATCGTATATTTACAACTGTTACGTACAAAATAAGCCTTCTAAGACTGTTACTAAAACAGACAAGATTTTACCAGCTCATAAAGTTTGCTCCATAAAATTCTTGTTTATCGGCCTTATAAAATAGTCCTAAAATTACAATATAAAATTTCTGCTTTCTCGTAGAAATCAAGGAACTTCGTAATGTATTTTTAACATCAATTATAAACTCTGAATTCTAAATTCAAAAGCTCGAGAAAGTAAGTCATAGATTATACCTATGTTCCAAATTTAATTTTATTATTCGATTTTCAAACATTGAAAATAAAACTATTGTTCCACTAACTTGCTGGTTATAAAGTGAGAGGCTTTCAAACAAAGAATACTTCTTTCCACAAATCTTTTTTTTTATTTCTGTTACTCTAGAGTTAGACCATAAATTACATAGACTATATGACTCTCACAAACATAACTTAACTTTTATACATAATTCTAAAGTTTTCTTCAAAGCTATAACTTTAGTGTTCATTCGTGCTTTACAAGCGATTCTTTGCAGGCGCTGGGTAATTGAAATTTATTAGTACAAACTTTAAGACTTCTATGAACTAGTCGAAAGTAATTAATCCCGAGCGCATACAGTTTTCCTTTAGCTTTCAGTTAACTGCTTTTAAAAGATTTATTATCAAAAAATTAAGATAACATGGTCGTGTTGCTATAGCATCTCCTAACCTAACCTAACAACTCTGTGTTAAAAGTACCAACGTTTCATATAAGCTATCTACCTCTACCTTTCACATAAGTTCTCCTACCGTTTCTCTTGAATAGTTTACTACTATGTAATATAACAAAAACCTTAGCTACAGCAACGGTTGGCCGAGTCTGCTAGTATTAGTATATAATGTACCTCCGTTATCTGAATCTATCGCTTCTCAAAAGTTCACACGTAATTAGTTTCTGAAGTTCGTGTAAGAACTCTTATAGTTAATGAGTTACGAACATCGATACAGATTCCCTTAGGTAAAAAAACTTTATAGTTATTTTTTTAATGTAACAGATGGCAAACCGGCAAGAGGCTAATCTGTTGTTAAGTGATACCGCCGCCCATGGGCACTCACATTGCCAGGAGGCTCGCAAGTGCGTGCCGGTATTAGTTAATGTTATGGTTGTATATATATTTGACGTAGCAAGTTTATACTCAGTAAATTCTGCCAATATCCTTTTAATCAAAAATTATATTTTTACGAAAGCTGACTTTTGTTATGATTAATATTGTTTATGGTAAGTGTTAAAAAAACACTCGTTATTGTAAACACATGGCAAGAGGAACTACTTTTTGTCCTTGCCAAAAAAGGGCACACAATATAGATGTAGGACTGAAACAGTACATGCCGGATTGCTAGTAGATGTATGGTGTTTGCTAAGCAGCCCCATATCAATCAACGCTCTATTCTAAGTATGATAAATCATGATCTTCAGGCCCATCTCGGATTAGTAAATACGTAGCGATTTATGGCAACAAATAAAATACCGAATATATAAATACATTTTATTATTGAGAAATGGAAACTATAGGAATGCAATGTTCTATTTACTAAAGTACATATTTTATTAATTTTCCCTGCGTCATAAGCATATTGGAAATGAAAAATCCATGAAACTAAAGTCCTTTAAGAAAACATTTGTATGTATGGACATAAATATCTTCTGGACCGATTACAAATATTCTTCTTTATATAAAACGTAAATTTCAATTTCATTCCAATTCCGTTATTTCATAGAAAACGTGTTCCTAAAGAATCACACCAGTTTTTTGTAGAAACTTATATTTACACGATTTTCTTACTGTACCACTTGCGAGATATCCTTATTTAAAATTATATCAGTTTGATGGCATATTAAACTAACGTACTCTTTCGTCTCTTACGAAAGTGACTGAGCATGAGAACTTTAGTTAAATCGGTGCAATTCGATTGATTATTCTATGTGAATAGGAGGGGTTAGAGTAATAATAGACGCTCTTGTAAGTACAAGAGCGTCTATTACTTTATAGTAAAACTTTCCTCTATATTAAACGTGCTCTATGCTATAGTTTTGATCAATAATTTTATTATATTATTAAACTGAAACAGCTCACAGCTATTTGCCAACTTTAAAGTGAATATTACCAAACGTTTAGATTATATTCTTATATTCTAGAATATTGTGATCTCAGAGCGTGGCAACTAGACACGTTCACAATGTACAATGTAAAGAATACTAAAACAAGGGTTGTTGGCCATACATTTCTGTGTCAAGTTTATATGACTGTGCGCTTTGCATTTTTAATAGAGTTTAGTCTAGGAGATGAGATTTTCAAGTGGAAAAATATAATACACAGAGTATAATCGCAGTGAAATTTAAAGCAATTAAGATCTGTGCAATGATGGTTCCTGTTAATTTTTATAATATAACGGTTACATTCAAGATGTCATTTGCAAACGTGAATTTCAATTGCACATAAAAATACACATGTTTGAATCGGTTTTAAAATCTAAGTACATATATATTTTTATGTGTTCGGCGTAGGAATTCTTGTGTCATTATATTGCATTAGTAGTTAGTGTTAAGATGGAATAATTATGTGGAAATAAATAAAAACTTAAATTTAAATTTGAAGCTAGACTTTCATGTAATTAACTACTAAACGAATACATCAACCAATAGCGTGTATTTTGTCTCGATCTCCCTTTCTCACTCTCTCTCAATCGGTTTTAATGGTTTTCTTCTTTTCTTCGACAAAAACGCTGCACATGTTCGTGACGTGTTACTTAGTTTCACTTCAAAAAGTATTTAAGGTTAGGTGGTCATCTAAATGGAAACTATTTCGAATATTTCGACTACAGCTGCCATCTTTTGACTGTTTGCTTAAATGCTTTTAAGGGAATACAATGTAAACGTGTAAGAGTTAGCTCTTGAATCAGGTTGAATTTATTTCAGCTCGTGAGTCTTAAAGTTCAATCGGAAACTCTTGTACGTATTTTAACTTTTACTCTAGAGAATTGTAGGAATTTGTTTAGTAAAGTGTAGTAAAGTGACTATTACTTTTAATGTCGGACATTTAGTTGAAATTGTTTATACAATTGTAAAATCTACATCAAACTAAGTTTAACTAAAGAATATGGACGAACAAAGCGATGGCTAATTTATGCATCATGCATGTGATCATCGGTATCTTGTAGACTTTTCTTTTCTTTCTGGGTCTAAATGATAAAGTTCGTATTATATTAATATGTGTATGTATGTATTGTATTCGGATTATTATATTTACTATAAGTAGTGTATATATTAGCATATAACTATAAGAATTTGGAAAGTATCTCAAATCTTTTTTTATCCTGTGCCAGGTGCTGCTTCTCAGCAATCGACAATACCCTGACATACATATCAGATTTCCTTCATATACACTTATTAATAAAAGCTTAAACAAAAAAGAGCTAAAATTCTGCACAGATACAAAAACAAAGCTCCGACATATAATTACTATGAACAGAATAATAAATTACTATTTACAGTGATAATAAATGGCATATATGTCAAACGATCGGGCAGTTATCGATTATGCAATCGTGTTAATTAGATCGAGTGGGTTATGTCAATCGTATGCATGATTGGCCACCTGCGATAAAAGATAATGCGAATATACCAAGTGACACGCGAAAAATCGCTTATGAATGTCATTGTTCAGTTGTGGTTTTTGCTCTGTGAAAACTTCTGTTTATAAACAGAAAATCACATATTTTAGAACTGATTTTACCAACAGATACTGTGATTCACGAGGGAAGCTTAATAATAAATTTCAGTCATACTGACGTCAATTCAATTTATTTATTAGATTTCATAAGTGTACATTATGTTACCTACATGAATAATTGAATTGAATTTATAACTATTTCTCAACGGGACAACTTAGCTATATGGTTCATGAAAGCATTAATCAATAAGAATAATTCTAGCTAATATATAATAATATAATAGTTAACAATACAGAATTTCTATCGTGAAAGTATCATGACTCTGAGTAACTTCTTGAAACGCAGTTTCTGCGTGCCAATGCCATCAATAAAATGAATTTGGATATCAATATTAGTCGCCGCTCTACGCCCTTGACTTGCGAACTGGTTGTAAATGTAAATTTATAATTCATTTTATTTGTTTTTTTTTGACGTTCATAAGTGTACATGTTTACCGATATGAATAAAGATATTTTTGAGTTTAAGTTTGAGTCATGCTAATGTCATAATAATATGGTGATATCCCATCTTAATCAGAATCTTTTCAATCCCTGCCTAATAAGAAACATCATATTTTAATAGTTAGGTACATTAATCTTGATTATAACTCTTAAGTAAATCTCAAATAACAAGTCTTGAATAAATTGTCGCGTTTTAAGGGTAAATTCAAGTTTTTGGAGCTTAGTTAAATCAAGTCAAATATAAGCATCATAATTTACCTTAAACTCTAATCCATTGTTGACTCGTTCAGGAGACGAAACTTTTTGAATGTCGTGTAACCTTTTTAGTCATACTTAGTTTTAATGTTTTTCGCGAATTACTCAAATAACAGATCTTAATGCGTTTAAATGTTCTGTTATAATAAAAGCGAAACCTTTATCTGTGGATTATAATGTACCACATTATTAACTATCTATAATATGCTTCAAAAGGTTCCCTGGAGACTGGCAGAGAGTTTTTGGATATTCTTGTGCGTTCTACACACATTCGCGGGCAGTATATTTATTTATAGTTAATTGTTACATATTCGTAATTGTATATTAATTAATTATATGTATTCTTATTTATCAATTATTAATTAAAATTTCGTGTGCGGTCTAGATACCCTAGGCATCCTATTTTTCTTTTTTTGATGTTCATAAGTGTACATTCAGTTACCTAAATTAATAAATGACTTTAAAAAAAGGATATCTGTCACTCATTCAGAATAACGCGTTTTGCCCAAATCTCACCGACATCAAGATTGACCATTCTGATAAACAAGCTAGGTCTGGATAGTTGCTCCAATCATACTTTGAAATCACTTTCCTTTAGTTTTTATATTTTTCTTTATCATTTTATGTTTGTGTGTGGTGTTCGTCACATTAAATCTGGTATTTTGTTTTTTAAGTGCCAATATATCAGTATTAAGCATTGGCATATAAATAAATAAAACCTCAAATATCAATATAAAATATAAATCATGCATCATGTCATCAATAGAAAAATGACGTAAAGAATATCTTTATATTTTTTTGTTTAGAATTATAATAAATATTTGTATGCTACACTAATAATTTACCAACTACTTACTTACTTAATTTACCAGCGGTAATTTTCTCACCCCTATTCAGATGATAAGGGCTTTTCGTATCACGTAAAAGTGATTGATTGAATTAATTAACATCTCTTGATAAGGGATTATGAAATCTAATCAACCTCCAATCAAATGATCGATTTCGATTTATTCTTTCCTGTTTTTCGTTAACATCTTAAGTTTTGTATAGCTTGTTTTTTAAGTTATCGTTTCGGTATGGAACGTGGAAGGCTACTTTATGAAAAAGGAAACTATGTTACACGTTATAAAAAATTTGTAAAGTAAAAGATAATAGCTCGTTCATCTTCTGTCTAGATAATCCAAAATCTATATCCATACTTGCTCCCCTCAAACTTCAAAATCGTTTAATGTTTAAAGTTTGCAAAGAACACTCTGACATTACTATAGCGTAGGTCCAATGTAAAGATGTACTGTGCATATTGACATTAATCATCGTAGACTAAAAATAATGAATACATAAAAAAATATTTGTTTCTTACGGAACTTTGCTTCTAAGTCAGCAAGCTTAAAAGCTCTACTTAAACTATGGAAGCACTCTTATCAAACAGCTAGCCGCCATTTAACTACGTAATAACTATTAAGAAATATTTATATACTAAGAAAAATCATAATTATTTTAGGATCAGTTTAGTCCAATATTTATAACGTCGATAAGACGTTATAACTCTTCCCTGAAAATAGACGATAAATCAAAATGAATTGCACTAGTATATGAATTAGAGTATTGTATTTATAAAACATTATAAATCGTTTTATAAAAGATAACTGTAACTAATATCTTTTCAACAAAATCTCTGTTTAATAACTAACCACTTTTATGAATATGTAACACGTATGTTTATGTAATTATCATATAAGATATATCTTCAAAACAATATGAAGTATTATTGATTAAAGTATGTATCACATTTACATGTTTAAATTAGGAATTCAATCTTAATTCCTCATTGCGTACTTGCTATATAAAATATATAATATATAAACAAAACAGAACTCGAGTGGACTAGAGCATACTCAAGCTAGCCTGGCTCATTCAATTGACTCACAGACCTTTGCTAATTGCTCAACACTAAGAGCATACATCAATGAATATTGAAATGTTTATGGGCGTTCCATTTGTCCTTTTTAATTTCATTGAAATGAAAAATTCAATAACGTATATGAAGAAATTGTTTAAAATTACAAGACATTAAAGATTAATTATTCCTTTTTTACAGACTAAACTAATGTGAAAATGTTGGGAGGGAAATGGAAATAAATTATAGCAATTGTCACATATTTTTACGTATATTCTTTTTTACTAAAATCCTCCAATTATTTCAGTATAATTAGTATTATTACTATTTTCTTGTGTAGCCAAGTGCACATTTCAAGGATCGTCATGCTCACTCAAATGTCATTGCTTGTGGCGGCGTCCATGCGTCGGGTTGTCTCTCTCCCTAAAATATGGCGAGGGGGCCAATGGCTGGCCATGCGTCATACTCGTGAACGGGTGCTACTTGTGGTGACTGGTCGTACTTGAATTCGTGTTTGCGGTGATATTAGTTGTTTATACTACGTCTTTGCGTGTTGTTCTCACGAGTACGTAAGTGCGTGCTCCTATTTCACCATGCCTCCTGCTGATAGAGGACAAATCTTTGTTTTTAATCTTTTTTTTATTTTTTTATTCTTTATTACTCAATATGTCATATGGAACATGGTGTAGTGGTTGCAGCTCCTTACAAGCATTGTGTAAAAAAAACTTGGCGATTAAAAAGAGTGGCGGAGAGTTTATTGCCAGTTCTTCTCTTCCGTTCTACGCCCTTGATTTGAGAACTGGCAGTAAATGTAAAATTAAATTCATTTAATATTTCTTTTTTTGACGTTCATAAGTGTACTTTGTTACCTACATGAATAAATAAATTTTGAATTTGAATTTGAATTCCACAAAGAAAATTTTTATATGCACCAATTTGCTGCATGATTGCCTCCGGATATTACTAGGATTATAAAATGTAATTACAAAATGTGACCTACATATACAGATACATTTGGTTACTTACATGTCGACATTAAATCTAAATTCTAAGTAACTTGTATTAAAGTGTCCCACACAGTCTTTATTGCACCATAAAACCACTGTTACTGAGTATAACGAGGAATATACATAACATAATAAAATTAACTAAAAGAAAAATATCAGTGCTAACTTCCCTGTTACATTATACATTTCCTACTATTACGCAAAAATCATTACTAGTAAAAGCTCGACTCAAAGCGAATTCTAACGATTTTTATAATAGTCAAACAATTTATTCCGAACACCGCGAGGTTTTAATTGAGAACGTACCAATCAGTGCTATACAAAGACTGGCAATTAATTATAAAACGTAACGTTAACGTAATCTAAATATTATAAAGATCGAGTACACGGAAATTATTAAAAAATGTGTTATTTTCAGAATGGTGCGAATCAGCTGCCTTTTTGCCGTCTTCTTCCTCGGCGTCCTGCTCCTGGCGATACCAGCTTCCGCCTACCCCAGGATGTAAGTATAAACAATAAGAGCACCGGGATTCCCTGTGCCATAGATGGTGGCTGGTCTCTTGCTAGTCCTTTGAGGGGTAGTTCGAGTATTACTTAAGCAGATTTACAGCAAATTATCCCCACTCCTTCCTTATATTAGTTAATGTAAGCAAAGCTCTCAAAATTAATAGTACCTAAATGTTATATTTTATTGTAGGAATCCTCAAAATGCATTTTGTTTTCAAGCATAGATAATGTGTGGGTAATATGTGTAAAAGTGTAAATAATTACCTACTGTTAACGTAATTACCAAATAAGACAATCATGGATCAGGATAATATAAGTAAACCATTTAGCACATGTTTTTTTTTATTTTCCGTTGGCATAAATACTTACTACTACTTTACCTAAACAAAAGTATTGATCGTTACAGGCCCAGCAACTATTACTTGGAGGATAATTACGAACCTGAAGAAATCATGGACATGTTGAACCGCCTTGATAATTACTTACAACAGGAACGTAAAATCGCTAAGTATGTTTCAAATTTCTATACAAATGTGTATATATAACATACGAAAATATTTCTTCTTTAAAAAAATTAATAAATGTCAGGTTTTCATATAATTTTGAACTTGTCTATATGCGATGTAGGTAGCACTTAATGTTCGGTCTATGGCTTCCCTTCAGACAAAACAAATTGTTATAAGTCGCGATAAAAAGCCTATTTTGACGGTAAGGTTAAATAAAATAAAACTTCTTTAAGGCATATAAACTCCAATATACATTATTTACATGACTGGACGGATGGAGTACTTATAAGCATTCGTAGTATAGTTCCGTCTATTGTCAATGTTACTAAAACTACTTAATGTGTCTGCTTCTCTGCAAATATTTTATAAACAGTGATAATAACTGTAAAGGATTATGTACATATCATCTTACGTCGTTTAACTTAAGTTTGACAAAGACATTAAATTGTAAATTGGTCGGCTCCTGAGAAATGAACAATTTTGTGTTGCGTTCATTAATTTAAATGGCTATATTATAAGTTTCTAAACATTCAACATAAGATCATTAGTTTTTGGTACGTGTTATTAAAGCTGTTTAATCATATTACAGATTAAATATCAAATATTATTTATTTATTTTTAGCCTTATATCAGAAACAATATATACATTATAGCTGTTGTTTTTTGTTGTCTATGATAACCGATTCTGTGTGCCCACTGGCAATGGCCTCCCCCATTTTTTCATTTAAGGTTGTACATTTGGGCGGTTGTGGTAATTCCCCACGGGGACCAGCCGGGTCATCAAATATTAATGTTTAACAATAATTAAGGAGTTATATATATTCGTTGATTTATGAGCTCTCTTTTTTCTTTGTCTCTGGTGATGTCATCTGCTGATCCACTTCTTGCCACCTGTTTATCATCACAATCTTATTCGGCCTCCCACGTTTCTATTTGCCCTTCGTATAGATACTTAATATAATTAATAATAATATTTCAGCGAGAAACGGGCTCTAGATCTTGGCTTGAACCGTGGCTACTCCGGCGCAGTCCACGCTAAGCACATGATGGGTCTGGCTGCCGCTAACTTCGCAGGGGGTCCCGGCAGAAAGCGACGCGATGCCCACTAAAAACTGATATTGTACCCAGAAGCTATTTATTTTTAATTTTAATATAATGAAATCCTCGCATAACTGTACTAGTTACTTTATCAAAACCATAATTCTTTAAATAGTTTAATAGTTTATTGTATGTATTTTAAAATGAATTTAAGTTTTTTGAATGAAGGGAAACCTTTATCAAGAAAATATTGATTTTTACGTATATTATCGGCCTAGTACGAATTAAATTCAAGTAGTGAATATCTTAATCTTCTCTCTCTCTCTTTCAAGTCTTTCAGTAGAAATATAAAACATTTGGAAAATATGCTTTTCAAATTGTAAAAATTACGCTTTTTTGAACCTTGCTAACATAAGCATTCTAATATATATAAGAAATTCTATTGTTGGGAAATAAAGATATTCGTATATTAAATACTTTTTATTTCTGAATATTCCTCCATCGACGAGTGTTTAGAAACACATTATTAAACATATTTCTGTGGTTTACTAATAGAAACAAAATAGCGCATTTATTAAATGTCTAAATATTTTAATAAAAAAATTATATTGGCTTTTGAATTGGTACTAAATTCAATAATTTTAAATCAACAATTCAACATGTCAATAATAATAATACAGAGGCTTTACAACCCTACATGACCGCAGATTGCATACGTTTTTCTGATCATATTATTTTTATAGTGTAATCTGTAGATTTTTAAGCCACACGGTATCGGGTATCCTGACTTGATATAAATCTCACAAGTCTAAAAAAAATGAAAAATGAGATGTTATTAATAAGCTGCATGTGAGGGTGGCTTTGAATTCGTTTAGGTCTACTACTCTTACAGATTTATAATTTTTAGTGATTGCGAGATGAAAATTTTATTGCAACACATAAAATGGTTGTAAAGTTCTCCATATAACAATCATAATAGCTTTGTAAACTTAGCTTAGTGTCTCTTTTTAATAATGATTCTGTTATGTAAGTAGAATTGACTGGTAACCATAGAACTAGTCATCCTTTACTCATTCTAGACTGCTATGGCTGTAATACAATGGTTATCTGTGTATATGTATGTGTAGTGAGTGAGTGATGTGTAGATGGGTTCAGTAGCCTCTGTATTAGGACAATAATATGGCATGGCAATTTAAGTATGTAAAGATTAGAAAAAAAATAAAAAAAAGGAAAAGTCGTAACTTTTAACAATGTAAATTAAAATATTTAACAAGTTTGATTAGGATAAAGTGTAGCGTAGTCTCTATTAGTCTATCTAGAGTAAGAGCTAGAGTTTTAATAAAAACTATATGGGATACTTTTGTATTTCTATGTAAAATGTCTTCAAAAACACATTTAATAATAAAGTCAAATATTATTTAATGTTGACACTACCATAGCCATACCATGGTATTGAACATATATAATTAAATGTAATTTCAGTATTTATTGTTACAGTATTTATTCATTGTACTATGAATAAATGATATTGGTTTAATAGTGCCATAAAACCAATAATTAAGCCTGGCTTGAAACCAACTTTATGTTTTTTCTGTTCTATAAAAAAAAACAACATATTTCTTAACCAACATAAACGAATGGACGTAACGTCTTTTTAAATATATCTGATATCTTATTAGTATAATTATGGAGTATTTTAATGACAATATATTAATCCAAACCATATAAGTTTGAATATATTATTTTAATTAAAAAACAACGTTTAAAGTGACATCTAGTGACGATTCTAAACACTGTCGTAACTATACTACTCGTCACTATAAAAGTTGTGAGTAATTTCGAACAGATATCTGTAAATATAAAATTAGTTTCACTCTTGGAACGTGTAATATATATTCTACATAGGTTCAATAATAAAAGTTAAGATGGCGTTGTTCACAAAATATTCCCCATATCAGGTTTCGCGAAATATTAAATATCTTATGAAACTTAAATTGTAACGTTAATAAAAAATATAACATTCAAATTTAAATTTTGTTTGTATTGTTATTAAATGTAAATTTTTAATATTTTATCAAAATGTTTAATTTTTTTAATTAAAAATATAGATATAACTCGTTACTTAAATAAAATAAAGCGTTATTTCCATTTCATCAGCATCTCCCGTATGGTCTAGTGGCTAGGATACCTGGCTTTCACCCAGGAGGCTCGGGTTCGATTCCCGGTACGGGAATATCCTTTTTATGTTTGTGTTGTATCTAATTGACTTCAAATTATTTTATACTGAATAAAATGTGTTCACTCATCACGCATTCGTTGTTAGTTATATTTGTGAAGTTTTGTTCTTGTGTAAAGTTTCCGACTAGTTCCTCAGCAAAATATGAACTAATAGGCATCATTGTATACAGACCTCTCTAGGCACAATAACTTCTACGTGGCTTTGTTCTGGCATCCATTACAACTAGGGTGTCCGACCATTAAACTATATTTTGATAAAAGTGTGTACGGATTTATTTGCACAAACATAATTACGATTAATATTTTTTTAATAAATTAGTCGTTTTTCCATGTAAACGATTAAATTATTTGTTTCTTAATATAGGAACCATTTATAGTTGGTTGTGTCTAAACCAAATACTATTACAACCTTGATTTGTTTACCATTTTTACCTATACTATACGACGCATATGTGACAAATAAAAAAAACAAATGCGAGTGGCGCTACTTTTTTGGTTAGGGCCTTAGACTTCTGTATCTGTTTTATAATTATTTGTCAGTCTAAAAAGCAAATATGAAGTCAACCTTTTGTGCAGGAACGGATCTACTTAAGGGCTATTTGCGGCGCAGCCCAGTTTCCACTAAAATCAATAAACTAAATTTTACCTAAATATATGTTACAAAAATATGTTATTTAAGCTCTTTGACAACCCTAGACTCTCAGTTGGGTCTATGTCGTTCGACATAACGAGCGAAAAATCGTGCAGTTGTTTCAACTTCTAAAGCTTTAAATCCATGATTTAACGATTTCAAAGTGAAAAAGTTTTTATATCCATTAGTAGCTGCGCTGTTTTGGCGTAATGTCCATTAGCCTATAGCCTCTCTCGGCATCAACATACAAAGAATTCGATCGCGTTCAATCAAATTTTCTGATGAACGACGATGATGACATTTTGTAATTTAATAAAACGAACAAAGATAAAATTTGTTTAGACTGGTACTTCCATTTATTTATTTTTTCTTCTTTTATATTTTATTATCATGATGCAGCATTCTAAGGCTGGAAAATACGATCATCTGAAAGGAGAAAAATAGATGCTCTGGAAATGTGGTGTCGAGTCCAGACTAGGAGAGGCAAAAAAAATCTTACGACACGTTGTTACCAACGTATCCAAATATTTTTCCTGTAACACGCAGAGATCCAGTAATTTGAGTGACTGACAGGGCGGACCTCCTCGAAACTAATCTCCTAATCTGGACTGATTAGGTAAAGACCCTTACAAGTCTCACGGAGAGTGGAGGAAGTTGTGCGGCGCCACACGATCTTCAGAAAAGAAGAGCGTGATTCTCCTTTTATACCTTTTCTGTTCTTTCTTCTGTTTATAAAAATACAGTTTCTCTTACGTTGCGATTCGGGAGGGCGTTGTAAACCGGCACCGGTGTCGGTGTGTCGGTATGACACCGGTGTCAATTATTACGACACGCGCGTGTCGTTAAATTTTACTCCCGTCATTTTTCCCTAACACGCTAAAAGAATAACTTAAAAAAATTCTACAGTAACCTAAAGCGACATAATTCTAAAGCCTTCCTACGTAACATCCTGTTAATACAGCAATGCGGTCTCAGTCTATGCCAAAAATAAAATCACAAGGCATCGTTGTATTTCCTAGACGTCATGTAAATTGCACATAATACGCTGCAGAGGAAAAATATGATTCAAGAAATATTTAGTCAAAGGTATAATAGCTGATCTCGTAACTAAACAACACATAACGTTTTAAATTTCAAACTCGTCCTGTACCTATATTTTAGAATGAATTCTGCATTTTTGAGTGCAGCTTTATATGCAATGCGATATTATTTTCTCAATTCCTGAAAGATGAAAAACAGATGGACCGCCTTTGTCATGGAGCTAGTATGTAAGAGCAGTGTTGACCTAGTACCTAGTAGCTTATGTGTCATGCGAACAAGGCTACGCTGTTATCATGTCCTGCCATGGACAATTGCTGGTAGCGCTGTGGGGTTTTAGTTGGTATTCACAGCGAGACTTACATAACCCTTCATCACGAGGTAATCGTGCCGCGAGACCGCGAAACCGCTCTCCACGAAAAAAAAGTGTCAACACTTATCCCAGTCGTGGGTTTGAAACCTGGCTTTGCGACAATAGACTTCCTGTCTATGTATGCATTTAATACCCATTCATATGGTAAAGAAAAAACCTTAGATTAAGTCGACGGTGTGTGTTAGGCCACACACGTTTACTTGCCAATTAGAAAATACATATAACCACAAAACAAATACAGGCCTAAATAAAAGGTTTTTTAATACTTAAATTGTCTTGAGTTCGATTCACGAAACAATGTTTTTTTTTCTATTAAAAGGCCAGCCTGTATATAAAATAGACCCATAAATATATGTGCAATGGGAATTAAAACATTGCTTTTAAATTACATAAATTCAGAAGAAACTGTAAGCTTAACAATGTTTCTAAAAGTTCAGTAGCTATAAAGTTCTAGGAATTGAAATAATTAAAAACCTCGCTGAAACTGCTGAATAATGTATTATGAAAGTTTTAATACATTCCTCGAGACAATCTTCCTAGATCCAGAAGGTTGTTCTAGATTTTTCTTTGAATACGTTTGCACTAGGAACGCTATTCGTAGCACAATCTTTTCTCTAACCCAGTATGAATTTTATTTGTTTAATTTGAAATATGACTCAAAAGGACAAGTCTAAATCCTACCAGCATTTTAGTTAAGACTTACTAATTAAATTGAGTATTCAACACTAAGTAGTACCTGAAAATAACTAGCAAAACAGACAAAACATTCCTGGATTGACCATATTTTCATAGGAATAGAAAAAAGTTATTTCGATGAACTTTTATTATTCTATATAAACCGTATATATATTTTAACTATTAAGTTTAAGTACCCTGAACAATTAAATTATTCCTCTGATATTTGACCAAGAGATAGGCACGTCTTTTATGTCATATTTTTATCTTTTTCATGTGTTATGCAATATATAAATAAATTTACATTATTATTAAATCGACTTTTCACTTTTTAACTACAATCTTGTTGACAATGTAACATGATATTTTACATAAAATATAACATCTATTATCTATTACAGAATAATAATAAATAAAATACATACAGCGACATACTTCTGTTAGCCAGCGGCTGATAACTAGCGTCGCCATTTTGAAATGTCATGTAATTTCTTGGTGCGTATAATAAATAATTTTACTATCTCCCAACATCTAATAAAAATCCAATTAAAATATCTTTATTCCTTGCTATCTAATAATAAATGTTATCTAATAATAAACAAATAACAATAACAAATATCTAACCGTTTTAATTATCAAAAGGCTATTATTACTTGGTATCTTAAAAAATACTATATTAATAGTATAGATAAAAAACCTATCATATCAGTTGTTCCTAAGTTTTTATCACATTGAGCCTAGAAATGTATTTTCTAGATACATTGTTTAATCAAGACATTTCAATAAATTATATTATTACTTTAAATTATTCACCTTATAATGGTTAATTTTTATTTACTGGCAAAACAGCGACTGACAGCTGGCAATACAGGTGTATATGTAGGATATCAACACTCTTACTGGCCAAGAAAAGTATGTGGCACTATACATACCTTACCTAGTTGATAAATTTTAAACACTTGAATATCCGGTATAATTATGCCGTGTCATTAACCCCACCAATTTCCGTTTTAAAACAATCCGAAAATAGATCGTTTAGCGCGTACAGAAATGTTTGAACATTATCGTTATGATAGATGTCGTTTCAATACACTTGGCCTTTGGAAAATAACGTGCTATTCGTGGAATGGGGTAATGAAAACAGTTGATATTAACTTCATATAGGAGTTATTTGTAGTAGTCTTGGTGTGGGAGTAATAGCCAGCAATTAACTGAAATAAACCAAAAACATATATTTTTGATCGTTTGATAGAAGTGTTAACATAGTGGTTTCAATTGCAACTCTTATATGTCGAAGGTTCGATCCCCTAGCAATATCATTTTTATCGATGTGCGCCAATACTGGCTCGTACTGTGTGAAGTGTGAACGTGGACGTTGTCAGGCACAGGGCTATTAGAAAATGAAATCACGAATCAGATACAGAAATCTGAGTCCCAGACCTAAAAGGTGGCGCCACAGCTCTCAGTTCCCTAACCATGCTTTTTAAGTTTTATATGTGCGACAGCGTGCGTCTCTCATACCTTAGGTCGTAGGTTCGATCTCGGGCTGTGCACTAATGGACTTTCTTTCTATGTGCGCATTCAACATATGCTCGAACGGTGTAGGAAAACATCGTGAGGAAACCGACATGTCTTAGACCCAAAAAGTCGACGACGTGTGTCAGGCACTGGAGGCTGATCACCTACTTGCCTATTAGATTTAAAAGGATGATCATGAAACATGATTCAGAAATCTGAAACCAGGACCTAAAGAGGTTGTAGCGCCACTGATTTATTTTTTTTATATATAAAAAGTGACTAAAGCTTATAAGATTCTTAATCAATTCTTTCATTTACTCTTATTTTATGTATTTATTGTAAGGATATATATATATAATATGTCGGAGCAATAGCGTACTCACTTCCTTCATATACATACTAAGAAACAAAATATATGTGGTGGAAACATAATTATCTTAAATCCCTAAAAATCATAATGGTCGCAATAAATTTATACGTAGATCTAGAATGTTCTCTATGAAATAATTGTTTTGAACACAGAACAGTAAATTATAATAAAGTGAGGACAAGTTCATTGCCCGTCGCGAGTGCGAAACATTGTTTTCGTGAGAAATGAAATTTTTAACAGCAATGGTGATACGTGAATAAAATTATTGAGTATAATAAAATGCTTTGAGAGAATAGAGATCGTTATCAAGACATAAAGTTGGGAAGTTGGTAGATGAAATGTATGAATCTAGCCAATACTCAAGACAATTTATTTCCATCAGAAATACACAGTATTCACAATATTCTTAACATGCTGCCAGTATTAACAGGCAGTGTACTGGGACTAAACTTTTTAAATTTATTTCAATTATGTTTTCATTTAGATATCATTAGTTAGTATATGTAAATTATTGTAGATATCAACAGAACGGCGTATAAAAAAAATATTTCCAAAGATATTCATTTCGACTTAAATAAAACTGTATTTAAGCTACAAAAAATTCTCTAATTTCACCCTAAATAAATTAATATTTTTGATCACATCTTCTCAGTGTAACTGGGCAATAATTTTTTTTACTTACAAAAGCTTGGAAAACAAAATTTAAATACAATATTTAATGTGAAGCGTAATGAATAGTACTAGGCAAACATAACAAACACGACGAGAAAGAACATTAGATAGATTCATTAATTATATGAAAACTGAATTCATAGTGTGTGAGAAAATTGATTTCATAGTGTGACGGTAGCAACTACGTATATCCAAACCTATCAGAATGCACGGATATCTGTGAGTTTTGGCCAAAACGTGTTCTCTGAAAGGACTTACAAATGGGATGGGCCCCTAAGCATCCCATTTGCCACTACTATCTAAAGGTCACCCAATTTTAATGTAGTTAAGAGACCATGCATTAGAAGGCCATTATTTTACTTCTATTATATTACATAAGAATACATATCATTCATGTATATAGAGTTAACACTATACACACTATATGAAACTCTCAAAAAATAATTATAAATATATATGTATATACTGCCGGTTCTCGAATCAATTGCGTAGAACGCACAAGAAATTGCAAAAACTCTCTGCCACTCTCCAGGGAAACGGGTTCTTTTGACAAGAAGGACAAATGAGATGATATAATAAGAAAAAAATGTATGTAAAAACAAAATATTAGATTGTGAAAAAAGCAAATGGCGCTATAACCTTTAGGACCACCGATTTGCTGGATTTGTTTCGTATTTTCTATCAAATTAGTCGAAATGACTGAATCGACACGGTAAGGCACTTAAAGTGTCTGACAGACTATCAGAGTCCAAAAACCAAAAATGTATGACCTTATTTAGGAGAGTATTGCGCAAATGTAAACAAAGGTCCATTAACACAGCCGTGATTCGAACGCACTACCTCAAGCGTTAAGAGGCGACGTATAAACCAACACGCCATTAATTGGTGGAGGCCATAGAAAAATCGATTGTCCAGGAATAGAGAAGTAACTTCTGCTAAGGGTCAAGGCTCGTGACTCACGAACGAAATACACGTGTTGAACGAAACTATTTATTACATAAACAATGCAGGCTGAATCATTTTGTGAGTTCACCTGTTTGGTGCACCGGAATACATAAATAAAGTTCTTTTCCCACACCGTTAATGCTGCGATGAGCTAATTTTCAGAATAAATTCCGAAGGTTAGAAAAAAAACCATTGGTGCGGGGATCGAACCTACGACCCCAGGGTAGTCATATTTTTAATATGACAATCAAATCTTCTTTGGTTTCGGTTTTCTGTGTCAGCACTGGAAATTTGAATTAAAGTGTGAAATGAGAGCGTTTTCTTATATATTTGAATAAGTTTTGCGTACTTTTTCATACGTATAGAGGATTCATTCGTGTAGCCTGTAAAAAAAAACAAAGCTAAAAATGTAGATTTCGTGTGTTTGTTTCTTCCCAATGTAGAATTGAGATGTTTTACAGATTGATGAATCACGTCGAAAGTTGAATATTTTGAAAGCTATTTTGCAATGCAAAACATTGTGACTAAAGCAGCTTAAAGTAACATATTGGAAAAGTTCTTAAACTTGATGGCTGAAAATCCTCCACAGTCCAATTCAAATTTCGTGGATTCGACTACCGGCGGAGGTCATCTTGAAGAGATACGACCTCCAACAATTCAAAATTCGAGCGTACTTCTCCCTTAAAGGCCGGCAACGCACCCACAAAAAATGGGTGTCTATGGGCTACTATAACTGCCTTCTTGGGCGTCCCGCAGGCTCGGATGCCCCCTTATTAAATAAAAAAACTTACCTTTACGTACTTTACCTTGGCAGACAGTTAAGTAGAAAAAGGAATCCCAAAATGCTTGGGGGAAAGGAAAATCTAGTTTTTAGTAACTGGTGACTTATTTCTAGAATATTCTCCAGAATCTTCTAGAGAATTCTTGCTGGACAGAAATTTTGCGCTGATGAAATATTTTGGGGCTAAAGCCAAATCGTTATATCACTCTCAAAGGATCTTGATATTAATATCAAAAAAGCCTACGAAATTTTGAGACAAACTAAAATATTGAAAATTTTGCCTAATTGTCACTAAATTTAGTCTCACGTCACGCTCCTCGATTTACATCGGATGCTATAAATACTGACGTCTTATTACCATAAGTGAGAATCGCAAAATTTTACAATTATTCTTACCAAAGTGTAAGAATGCGTGCTGTAAAAAATATCGTAATATTTTCCGTACAAATGCGCAAAGAAAATCAATCATCATTCAGCGAATGCATACATACTAATTATATATATAAATCAAGATTAGCTAATATCGTGCATGATTTTTACATTAACATAAAAATCTAAGTCTGAATTGATTATCTCAATAGATAGATTAGGACATTTTTACTTAATCTATCTATTTATGGCACACTTACACACGAAATATCAGATGACGTTGATACGACTACGATATAAAGAGACCGAGACTGCGTCTACTGTATATTTATTAAAGTTGACCACATCATAGATAGTACTAAATCTACGGTATATGTAACAAACTCTTTTATCAAAAATGTATTCCAATAAAGAAAACAAATGTTTTTTTAATACAATAAAATAAAATACATTTTTTGTTAAGAATTAAAAATTATCACCAAACAGCGGATTGAGTTAGAAGGCATTTTACGTATACAATGCTTCCTTTAAAACCGATCACCCCGCTGTTTTAGGTATTTCACTAAGAATGATAGATTCGTATAAAGTTAAATCGTTCACACTGATAAAGACAATTACCTAAGAAGCTGATTTAGTCATTTACAATTAACTGGGATCGTTATAAAAATCCTTACTTCAAAATAACTCCACCGAGCTAAAAATAATGCGTTTGAGGTCGTTTCATATAAACTATACATATGTATACAGAATAGATGTGATTTCCAGTCGGTTGGTCTTGTGGGGAGGCTTTCCAGACCAATGGGCTTGGAAAAACCTTCGTTCATAGGTTCTCACATAAGTTCAACACTGTCTAGCATTTATTCTGCCCTTGTGAATGATTTTGAAATTTTTAATGCTTATAAAAATGTTTTTACGATTATTTTCAATTTTGAAATGCATTGAATTGGAATTGCATTTGGAAGGTGACCTATAAGTCTGGCCCTGGGATTGTGTATCTATTTCGTAGTCATTAGTATTTTTCAAATAGAGGAAGCAGGTCGGCCTTCTGTGCCTGACACACTGTCTAATTCATATATGGGTAACCTTCGGCCGGCGGGCTGGATCCGGCCCGCGTGATATTTTTAAAAACTTACTTAGATTACATTAGATTTATTTTCGTTTATTTCGTTTTTCTTTATTTATTTTCGTATATCATCGTTTATGTTCGTTTATTTTCTTTGATTTTCGTATATCTTCGTTTATTTCGTTTATTTTCGTATATCTTCGTTATTTTCGTTTTTCTTCGTTTATTTTCGTTTATCTTCGTTTTTCTTCGTTTATTTTCGTATATTTTCGTTTTATTTTTGTTTACTT
This sequence comes from Pieris rapae, assembly GCF_905147795.1. NCBI lineage: Eukaryota > Metazoa > Arthropoda > Insecta > Lepidoptera > Pieridae > Pieris > Pieris rapae. The sequence continues at coordinate 1,601,645 of NC_059517.1, forward strand.
TTGTTTAGTTTCGTTTATCTTCGTTTTTTCGTTTATTTTCGTGTATTATGTATTAAATAAATTTTAATTAATAAATAAACACATCGTACAAGACTGACGATAATTTGGAGAATTATTTACGTCTTTTTATCAGTGGATTAATCCATCTTAAGTTTGACACTCAACATGTCAAACGTTGCCCATACCTGGTCTAATGGACGCCGGTGGCTGTTCATTTTTCCCTTATACACAGACATAAATTATCATTGGTGTTCAGAGGCTCAATTTTCGAAGACCGGAATGACAGCTTAGAAATTTGTGGATGAAACAAATCCTTCCATTGACCGTATTATAATAATTAGTATTAATAATTTTATTACTAACTAAAACGGGGTACATTGCCAAAACAACAATTTCACAATTTAAATTAGATATTGGAACGTTGTTAAGCTTAAAGTATTAATCAATAAAGCTCTCGTAATATGACAGGATGACAATGATTTATCGAATATTACAACGTAATATTACCGTCTGGCTTTTTGACGCTAATGATATATATTTCTATATATTATATTCTCGTGTCACAATGTTAGTTCCCATACTCCTCTGAAACAGTGCTACCGATTCTTATAAAATTTATTATGCATATGCTGTAGGTCTAAGAATCGGCTACTATCTTTAGAAGCCCTAAACGATAAGGTGTGTCGAGCCCAATATTTTATTTTTTAGGCACGCCATACTGGAAATCACTAAAAGGAGAAACGAAGTTCACGGGGGCAGGTAGTAATTCATATAATTTATATTTTATTTATTGTAACCTGAAGCTTCCGGCTTCGATTCCGGCGAACACTAGCTTCCACTTGGTCATTACACTCTTGATCATGATATACTATTTGTGAGAATGGATAGACTATTATTGTATCGTTTATTTTGTATAGGCATAGTAGCTTCTTCGCGCGATTCTCAACTTTGAGGTGGTGCACTCGCATCACCGCTGTGCACAAATAAGCCACGCCCTTGACGCCAAAAACAGAGGACTACCCTGGCAATTATAAAAGTAGAATTCTGAGGCAAAGAAGAGAGTGGTAACGCCACTGATTTGTATAGTAGATTATAACAATACAATAGAACTTATATAGTTTCTTATTAATTAAAGAATCCTTTTTATAATTAAATACACAAATAACATCAAAAGAGCTTCATTTGTAATTTCTTAATTGAAATCGAAATTGTTTTCGAAGTTATTTCAGTTCGCTTGTGTAAGGTATATTTTTAAAGCGACTCGGCTGGCGTCAATTACACTCGGTAGAACAAAGGGAATCCGTACAAACTTAATTATACAAGGTGTTCCAAACGGAAATAATTCCAGAAACATTTTCAGTGAATTTACTAAACTTAAAAATGACATCAATTTTTTATCGAATTGGTTTTAAGTAACCGTTTTTTGAAGGATGTTACCTTCCTGAATACGTGCATAAAATACTTAGAGAGAACAGCGATCGTTTTCAAAACACAAAGTTGGAGATTTGGTCTTTTGAAAATAAATACTAAACACAATTTATTTCTAACATAAATATACAATATTACAATATTCTTAACATGCTGAACCAAACTTTAAGTATCTTTAACTATAGAATTAATATTATTATAATGAATTGTTGTCGAATGAATTATTGTCTGTCCTGATATAACTTTCAAATAATGTAAGCGTAGACTGTCGTGCAGTGTGGCACCTGGGGTAGTCTACGCGAGGCAAAACTCCTGTCGACTTTTAAATATGCTTAAATGTGGATAGTACCAGATTGTACCATCTTCATTTTATTCATCGTTGAATACTCTTGCTCTTGTAAAATAAATAAGTAGCCATATAACATAAATTTTTTTCTTCGTCTGATTCAAGGCGTGTGATTTGATGCGTTAAAATGTTTACTATATTATTGTGTCTAATTTCTAGGACAGGGTGGAAATGGCCTGACAACACCGATGCGAAGTGATAACACCGTATCACTTCGCATCGGTGTTGTTGTTTATCTACAAAATATTTTTTTCTAGATTAATATGTAAGCCTTTAGACTTTTGATAGAGGACTCCACCATCAGTGTGTACTGAAGTTGATATTTTTCACAATAGTATTTGTAAATTTAAAAAGATAGTTCATGGTGAATACTTGCAACCTTAATTACTAATTTGAATTAATTAATGTATATATATATTTTTTCCTTTTTTTGTCATTCAGTTTAATATGTGTATGTTGTTTGGTTGATATTTAGTGTATAATGCTGTGTACAGATATAATTGGATATCAGATTTTCAAATGTTGTTTAGTGTGTAATAACTGTATGTATGTAATCAATCTGTTTTCTGTTTTAGTACCTAAATGTAAAAAAAAATCAAAGATCTGTCCAAACTGGTCTTGTAGATGCTATTGACGGATGATCATCCATTGGGTTGGTGCCGAGGTGGAAAGACTTAATGTGGTTTATTAAATACTAAACAAACGTTGGCTGTTCTTTATATTAAATAAGGGCAAGTAAATAAAATTGATTCACCTTTTTGTTATAACATATTAACGTCTGGTCATGTCACTATTGGCATTCCACAAATAAATCGCCTTTGCTTTGAGGCTGAGTTCTGAAATACGTCTGCGAAATGTACAAGAAATGACCTCAGCTTTATTGCGCCGTAAAGCTCGATAAGAGTCTATTTTTGCGAATCTGTTTTCGATATAAAAATGAGTTATCTTTATGAGGAATAAAATGTTAATGCTCTTTGTACAGGTAATAAGTAAGTAAAAAATTTGTCTTTAAAGTCGGTTAACGGACGGCAGTTGAAGATTGGCACTGACAGATGGAATAATTTTAATAATTAATTATTATTTTGTATTGATATAAAATTGGAATGAATCCTCGGACGCATAGGGCAATCAATTGGAAGAGAGATAAATGCGGCGCAAGCGCACAATGAGCGTAATGGGACATTGAGCGTAATGGGACGTCATGCTATTACGTGCGTGTTACCGGCATTCATCGATTAAATCGATTAAATGTCATTGCTTGTTGCAGCGTCCATGCGTCGGATTGTCTCTCTCCCTAAAATTTGGCGAGGGAGAGGCCAGCCATGCGTCATACTCGGGAACGGGTACTACTTGTGGTGACTGGTCGTACTTGAATTCGTGTATGAGGTGCTGTTAGCTATTTCGACTATGTATTTGCGTGTTATTCCCGAACGAATGTTTAGTGCGTGCTCCTATTTCACCGTGCCTCCTGGTAAAAGAGGATCTTTGACAATCTGAGACAAATCCTTGATTTTATTTTATGTTATTATTGTTTAAAACTTAAGATGTCCTGTGTAACATGGTATAATGGTATTTGCAAACGTTGTGTATAACAAAAAAAACTTGAGTGGCGCAGTTTATTGCCAGTTCTTCTCTTCCGTTCTATGCCCTTAATTGGAAATCTAGCAGTAAATGTAAAATTAGAAGCTGCTACCTATATTAATAAATTATTTTTGGCTTTGACTTTGATTTCTTAGACGTTGCCACGTCAAAAATTATACGGACTTAAAATATTTGTCAACTGAATATAAAGACATGTTATTCATTCATATTCATAGACGATGTGCAGTGAGGAACGAAGAATACTTCGAAAAAGAATAAAAATATTTGCAACTTTCTACATTAAGCCGTTCATCATCATTTTCTAAAAGTTTTCAGTGTTAGCTAGGTAACTGTAATATCAGGTCCAACGAGCAGCATCGAAGGAGGATCAAAGAAGAGGATCAACTCTACTTTTTTACATTTCACGCCTCAAACGGATGTAGATTAAAAATGCCGCAAAACTATTCCACTAATTTCACAAGCGACTTCCATTACTGAGCGTCTCGCGAATCAATTAAAGGATATTTTACGGCATTTTAATTTTGACCGTAATTACTTGGAATAAGGATTAAAGTTCTTTGAAAGTGTCCTGACCCCAGCAAGTCGTGAACGCGATCGGAAATGGGTCAGCTGGGTGGCTCTCTTCAATTCTTTTTAATTACTTTCAAGTGCTATTAGATGTTAGGATTAATTATCTGTTGTGCTCTAAGCTTAGTCCTTTGATCCTAAAGGCTTTGGAAACTTTATTGGTATTCAATGTCTGAATAATTTAGGTGTTTAAAGAGTTTTTATGTTCTATATTTGCTTTTAAAAATAAATTGGTGGTACTTTGAGTGAGTACTTTAATTTGCAGTATTTTTTATCTAAATCATTTAAAAGAATTACCAGAAAATGTTTCCAAAACATTAATCTTTAATAATTAATCACGATTAGACTTTTAGATTGATCTAGAATACAGAATGAATCTATTTTAATCGAGTGTTATTTTGATACACATAAATCTGCCAAAATATTTTATCAACGTAAATCTTATAGTAATTATAAATAGTCTTAAATCATCGGTCTACAGCTGTTTGATAATTCTGTAATATTTAATACAATAATTTAATTAAAACTGTTCCTTATTGTAGTATCCTAATTGTAGGTAGTTTGGTAGAATTACGTTTGAAGTGAACAAAGAAACACGCTGTCAACCATAACGACAGAATGTCAACTTCAACTGTCATCAGCCGTTAAACATCAATATATCCATAGACAAAAACTTTAAATACATATGTCAAATTAATGCTTATATTATTGTATTATTCTTACATTTTTTGAAAGAAAGATTGTCAACTCGAATAGAAAATATGATAATACTTTGAAAGTAGTACTTTTATCTACTTCGTTCGGAGTCCTTGACCGAAACGGTCTCTTATAATATTAAAATGGTTTCAACTTTCAAAGTTAAAGGTGACTTGTCTGTCCTGAAAAGACAAATTGTTTGACCACCCTCCGGCCATAATTACAATAAAGTTGATTGAATCGAACTAAGAGCATTATTTAAAAATATAAATTAAATAATCACATTTATATATTCATTTATGCGCAAAAATACTGGAATTTCTATATTTATAAAATTCTCGTGTCACAATGTTCGTTCCCATACTCCACCGAAACGGCACTACCGATTCTTATGAAATCTTTAAGCATAATATGTAAGTCTGAGAATCGGCTGTGATAAGGGGTGTCCACCCCAAATTTTTTTTTATTTTTTTAGGATACGACATACACAAATACATACAACCCCTCATTTTAACCCCTCCACAATCCAACCCTATTATTTATTATTGTAGATAATAAATTTTTGTTGAACTAAAAAATGTTTCCTGGAAATAATATACTATATTATTAATATAAATTAAAATATACACGGCAAAACACAGTTGGTCAGCTAGTTAATAAAATTTCAAATTTCTAGGTTTTATAACGGTGGAACAAATTTTTTTTGTTATATATTCCCTTTTTATTTATTACTTCGTCAGTGCAGAGTCCTAAAGAAATTAAAAAGGTACGCCAAGAATCCAATCGCCAGCTTTTTAACCGTACAAATAAAAATATTAAGCTGTTTGAGCCGTCGCCAATAAAAAAACACCAGTGGTGCTACAACCTTTAAAGCTTAAAGCTTTAGTAATAGACAAGAAGATGATCTGAGTTCTGTGCCTGATACGAATTTTTGGGTCTAATGCAAGCCGATTTCCTCACCATGCTTTCCCCCTATCATAGAAACAATCGGTGCACCTACGAGCTCAGGACTGTTCTCCTATAAATCAATGAGGTAACATACGAGAACCTTCCCGGTATAAATAAACCAGGTCTCCGCTTACACAGTAGGTTATTAATAAAATTTCTGCTAAGGTTGACAAAAAGTCTAATAAAGCCGTGCGTAGGCTGTAATTAATTGGCGGTGGGCGTAGGTGTGTTAAATTTCTAATTATGGTAAAAAATTTCTTTGTATAAAACGTCAAATTGTACACGCGGATACAGGAACACCAATCTTCAAATTTTATCTCTATCAATCACATGGTTACAATTTTTTTACTATTCCCTATGGTTACGATAAAAAAATGAATTTCCGTTGAGGCACAAATGGCAGTGTCCTTTAAGATAATTCTTATATCAATTATAACGCTGCCAGTATCTTCGGAACCTTGGCTAAAGGGACTCCTTTTAATAATATATTTTAATAATTAAATTTTAAGGCTAGTAATTAGGTATATTTTTATGTATTATGTTATTTGTTTTGAATAAAATATGATAGTGTACATTATGTTACCTATATGAATAAATTAATTCCTATACCTAAAATTATAATCCATGTATTAACACACTATGTATTTTTTAAAGAGATTCTTAAATGTTCTTTGTTTCACGGTCACATATATATTAATATGAACTATGCAAAATACTGAGTATCGCGCAGCTTGGACATACAACCACTATTTTAGCCTGGACTTGTTTCAGCTATCGCGTTATATGTCTCTTAATCACCTGCATCATGAGAACACCCTCACTTTTTCACCATCACCCTACATAGCTATATACTTAATCTTTAATATAGTGTTTATTCACATTATTCTTGTCACTACACTTTTGCATTGTACTTGTTTTTTTTTGTTAATCTTTGAAAAACACCATACAAGTTGTAGTTTGCCGACGTCATAATGACAATTTGAAGAGGTTCGTATCCAGTTTGAGAGTATCATGTAGCACTAAATTCATAGCCAACGCTAGCCAAGTAATCAAACGCCGATCCAAATCATCTGCCTAGGTGTTTGATTAACTGGCTGAATATAATTCAGGCCACTAATTAAACTGTGCTGTTTAGTTAAGAGGCTTGGCTGTTAATTGAACGGCATTATAAGCTATTTGGCTGCGACACATACATAGCGGTCGGAATAATTTCGATAGCGCTTTTCAGGGTGTGACATCATCGCATTGATTGTAACCGTAGATTCTAGGTGTCGCTACCAACATAAATATCGTAAAGATAAACCTCAATATCCAGAAGGACCAAACGAGACTAATCTATAGACTGCTTCAAAAGATTTAAGTTCACTCTTGATTCCATAACTCTGGACTGACATCGCGAAATCATTAGCGGCTACCATTAAAAATCTCTAAAATATTGCAAAGGCGTCTTTCATAGGAATTAAATTATGACAGATGTAAGAAGACTTATTGTAAGATCCGAGAAAAGCTCCCATGTGTCAGCGCATAATGTCACCCTTAAAACTCTAAGCTTCAGAGTCGATTTTCTCCTGTATCCTCCACTTCTCCTTATATAGTGCCATCCTTCGAAGGTCGGCGATCATAGCTAATTTAATTTTGGATGCCGCGCTTGTTATGAACCATCATCTAATTTACTTCGTACTACGTCTTTGGCCAGGTCTCCTTCAACCTGCCAGTTGGCTTGAATGATTAGTAGAAGGAGGTCGTGGTATTTGGTATTATATAAGGCGTATCAGAAATGCTCCAGTTTTTTCTTCTGCATTCTGTCGACCACTGTTGTTAGTACGCAGTCTGTCCAAGACAATCCTCCATTTGGCAATGGTTAAGGTTTTAGCAATTCAAGGTGCTCGTTAAACCGTTCATACTGTGTTGTTAAATAACAATGAATTTTAATTACTGGTAGATTAGACACGGCTCCGGCTTTCATTTAAATTCATATGTTTCGACGTTTAGTTTTGGTTTTATAGAGTGATTAATGTTATTTATTACATACAAACGAATGTAACAAAAGTTAAGAAAATAATTCATTTTTAATCAAAAATTAAGTAATAATATTATGAAGTTAAGAAATTAATTCATTATTAATCAATCTTGGACATGAAGAAACTTTAATTTGTGTCCACACAATCAATTGGAAGGAATACACAAAACTAGCGGATCCGATAAATGTTGTCCTGTAGGTAAATCATAATGTAAATCATTCTCAACTACTGTTGAACACGCAAACAATTGCATCAAACTCAGTCCATCTGTTTAGGAGTTTAATTACGAACACTTTCACACAATATTAAACATGAAATAATAAACTTAAAATCTGCTAGAAGCATTTTTTTTATTGGTTGTTAGTTTGTAGACTCAGTTTCCGATCTTAGAATCTCACTAGATCAGTTGTGCGTAAAGTCAGCTAACTAAGCTATGGAGTTAGGCACTCCTTCCAAAAGCACAGAAGCCCAAATAAACCCTATATTTATTTCCAAAATATTAAAAAAATCTGCCAACAGATTTGATTAACAGGCTGCTAGTAAAGTGTGTTGGCCTATGTAACAATAAATTTAAAATCTACTGGACATATTTGAAACACCTGAGTCCTACATATTTCCAAGATATTTAAAAAATTATCTAGCCGTAGGCTTCAGGTTAATAATAGGTCATATAACCACCGCAAGCGAGCTCATGCGAATATATCCTCTTCTGACAATCACCATGTATATGTCGTTGCCTTTTGTTTCAAATTGTGGTCTTTGGTGAAATTATAAACATTTATTTATTTATTTTCACTACATTTGTCAACATGTTGTCGACTCTGCCATGATTATTTTCCGTATTTTATTTTATTGTAAAATATGGTAAGGTTAGGTTGGTCTTGTTGCCTAAAAACGTTTAGGAAACACGTATAACGTTTCGTTTACTTACTTGTCTGACGGAACTTGTAGACTTGATTGAATATCGATCTTTAATGAACTATCTAGATATTCAATGAACTCTCTGATTTAACTACTTTACTTGTCGCAGTATAAATGAAAATCCAATTCGCCTCATCCAATTTTATGAATCTAATCCGTGATATCAATCGTACGTATTTACATTATTATTCGTTACATAAACAGACACAAATTATCCACAAACAATCAAAAGGCCCGGTTAATAAAAGCGGAGTTCACAAGAAAAAGCGGCAACATTCCAGTAGTATGGAAGGTTGTGTGGGGTGAACGTAGGGTTGGGAAAATTTATTTCTGTTTCCTTAGTTAAATTATATACTATTATATGCTCGACTTGTAGTTACAACAAGCAGAGATCCAGAAAGCCTAGAATCTCATCTAACTGACCGATAGACTTTAATTTCTTTTATTAAAGTTAAGTTTATTAATAATGTTAAGTACATTCTACTTTTCGCAATGTAAAGCCAAAGCAAGTGCTAAATAAATAATGTATCTCGTAAGAATAGAAATTTATGGTGGAGCATGCCCTCTCACAAAATAGCTTTGCCTAACCAAGGTCCTTATTGTAATAAATTATAAAGTGTCACGTGTAAAATATTAACATAAGGGATGCAATAATAGAGTGGATGGTACCAGACCGATCAATTACAGGCCATTACAAATATTACCATCATCCAGGTGCAAAGGATTGCTTCGACAGGGGAGAATTTTGCGGCGCCACCAACACAACCTTCAGAAATGAGGAGTGCAACTGAAGAAGGTGGTAGAATATTTATAGTATAATATTAGTTTATTCACATATTATATTTTCTTAATCAATTTGGTTCTTACTATTACACCATAATTTTTTTTTTGTAAATTCATTTATTACTCATTAGTTCCTAATATCATCGCGTTCTATGCCCTAGATTTGGGAACTGGCAGTAAATGTAAAATTAGAAGCACTTCATATATATTACTTATAGACGTTCATAAGTGTACGTTGTGTTACTTATAAGAATCAGATTTTTTTATCAAATAAAAACTATAAGTAACTACATAATATTTAAAAAAAAAGTAATATATAAAAATTCGTGAATCGGTGTTTGTAATTAAACTCCTCCGAAATAGCTCCACCAATTGTAGTGAAATTTTGTGTACATATCGGTTAGGTCTGCGAATCTGACATCTATTTTTCAAATGTTCCATGTTCGTATGTAATAAAAAGGTAGACTAAGTAAAATAACATTAAGGAGAAACGAAGTTCGCTGGGGCAACTAGTATAATATCCCCTAATTTATTTTTCGCTCCAGTGGATTTAAAAAATATATAAAATTAATTTCAATTAAAATTCTGTGTTTTCAGGAATAATGTAAATTTCTTGTGGAATAATAATATTGATACAAAACAAGCAATTAATTAATTGAAACTTACTTTTAAAACGCTAGTTAACTATGCATCGATGTCATGGCTATTCCGCGAATCAATTATGAATATAATTGTTCAAGTATAATTTCTTTGCTGTTTGCCACCGATATACCGAACAAATAATGCCTAAGTGTAAAATTGGTAGTTGATTTAAAATCTTCAAATCTGGTTACATTCATTCAACTAATATTAACTTAAAAACCAAGGTTGTAGTTTTTCTGCTAATAATTTTTTTTTGGGTTAAAAGTGTAGTTTCAGTAGTACATCTAGAAGTTTACTGAAGAACTTGGCCCATCTTTTCAGTATACCATCCAGGTGATTTACTATTTCAACGTTATGAGACGCAGTTGTCCTGGGTTTGAATTCTGATCTCCTAAAGTTCAATTTAATATAAAAAAGTCGATGGTGTTTTAATTAATAAAAAAAATATTGATTTTAAAGCAATTTGGAGTCTCTTTAAGAAATTTATTAAAACTTAAATTCAAATCTATATTGCATTTCAATGTTGCGAGAGGTGCTCAAACATATGCATATTTAAACATTTCTATTCTTACAAGATACATAATTTATTATACTAATTAATCGTTTTGATTTCCTTTTAAAAAGTAAAATGCCTAGTGTACAACCCTACGTTTAAGGACCGGTGGGTGGTGGGTTTTAAGCGAATAAAATTTCCCCCGAGACATTTCACCCCCTCTATTGTCATGCGCGTGTTAACGTACTTAAATACGTATGTGTTCTGTATATCTGTTTAAAGTCATATGAGGACATACAATATTATTTTTAAATCCGTTTCACTATGACATCCAGTGTTCCAAGACAGAGTGCTTCGTAAATCGTAGGACAGCACGTGTTTTCGAAGAGACCACTTAAAGGCCAGCAATGCTCTTGCAAACCTCCGGTGTTGCAGGTGCAAGGGGCTGCAGTAAGCAATTAAATCTAAGTGACCATGCTTCAGTCCCGAAACGCCTTTACGGCTTAAATTTTGAATACCCTTTATTATTTTTTTATTTAGGCTTAAATCAAGTTTAGTTAGCAGTCAAACTCTTTATTTATTAAAGGTGTACTGGTAAAATTCTGATTGGCATTTAAAAGTGGCAATCGATACATATATGTATTCCCATACTTTGAACTCGCACGAATATTCAAACTGTTACTTTACGACACAACTTTTCCTTATTATATGGAACAAATGGAAGGTCGAATATTGTTGCGTGTATTGAAAACGTGGAATATATATACTTATTATCTTAATATATATAAATCTCCTGTCACGATGTTTGTCCGCGATGGACTCCTAAACTACTTAACCGATTTTAAATTAAATTGGCACACCGTGAGCAGTCTGGTCCAACTTAAGAGATAGGATAGCTTAGATCTTTAATTATAGTCGCAATTTTATTTTATTGCAAAGTACCAACGTTTCACATACGCTTTCCTACCGTTTCTCTTGAATAGTTGACCACTATGTAATGTTACAAAAACCTTAGCCACAGCAACGCTGTCAGGGCGTCGAATTTAAGAATTTGTAGTGTTATTTAAATCCTTGGTCCAGACACCTGACACATATTACAAGTTTAGTGCGACGCCAAGCCTCTATGTTAATAATGTCCCTTTTTAAGAAAGAGGAGATTTCAGCACTCCCCAGCTGCTTAGCCACTCGGTCACATATCGGCCTTATTGCGTGCCTAATAGGCCAGGATGTAGGGGTCCCACAAAAAAAAAACAATTTTAGTGCGTAAATCTTAATAAGAGAATTTGTGTTACCAGATTTTATACGTTCATTATTAATACAGCCTCAATTTGCTACAAAAGAATAAAACAAAACATTCTGTTACGTACTGTTTGAGTTGTTATTCTTGTATTATTGTTATGTTAAAGCAAACTCAAGGTTAAATATATCGTTTTAAGGAACTTCAACATTGGATATATTTTAGTTTAGCGTGTGATTCGAGAGTCTAACTTTCCTTCTTACCGTCTTAAGAGACCTTCAAAGGCCGGCAACTGGCCATTTGCCTTTTATTACATAAAACAATTTTAGCTCTAAGTATGAAAACATGTTAGATTTCGAGTTACGGGGGTCATAGCTAAGCCGTCTAAGAGTATGGCAGTGTGATAATGAAATAGATTCGATTCCCATTAAAATAATTGTAGAATCATGTATATCTAAAACAATTGATTTGTAAACAGAGAAGGCAGAACCTAAACCGGACAAAAATGACAATGTGTGCGACAAGGACGACAAGAATGACAGTAAGATTGATTTGTAATAATTGTATAGATGTATGTATGTATCAATACTATAGACCTTTGGAGCGTCATCACTTAAAATAATAAAAACAATTTATAAATTTCTTTACTAAATTTGTTGACTCAGTTCTATCACCTTCTGTATGAACCTTTCTAATTAAAAATTTCCATATATACGACGGCTACAATCAAAACAATGACGTCATACACTAAATCGCTAACGAAGTTACCCGTGTACACACAACATCTCGACAGCCTTTGGGCCTCGTCGAACTTGAACTGGAAATTAAAAGTCAACAAATACTAAACAAAATGGTCCAGACATGTATTACTAAAAAATAATCACGTTCGTGAAATACTATCCTTCAATTTAGCTAAGTGCTACGAAGCGATACGTGAGCTACAACAGGACTACAGGTGACCTTGAGAGGACGAACATCGATTTTACGTTACTAGATTTGGCGTTCTTATTTCAAAATAATACTTGAAAAAAGAACGTGCTCCTAATATTTTCAGGTGTAAAACAGAGTGTATCAGACTTCTCCCTGCATTGCTTTGCCAGTGCCTAAAATTTTTTTCAGATCTTCAATGCATGCCCTGCTGCCTGAGTTGGACCTCAAGAACTGTTCTCCTGGGATGAAAAATAGATGTTGTCCGATTCTCTGTCCTACCCAATATGCACACAAAATTTCATGAGAATCGGGAAAGCCATTTCGGAGGAGTTTAACCAAACACCGCGACACGAGAATTTTATATATAAGATTATTCAATATTTAGGTACTTCCAGCATCACTGTCGCCATGTAGGGTGAAAGTTACATAATAAGCGTGGGTGGTGGCTGAATTTCCCAGCTCGAACGAATGAAAACTTTCGACCGTGCACCTCCTCACACCTCACAATAATGAGCCTATAAATAGACTGCACTATACACATACTAAGATAAATATAATGTTTCTTAATTTATAAAACTTTAGTTTTAGAAATACGATAAATGAATGTAATGTCATATCATATTTTATATGAATATCAGAGAGACAATTTAAAAACAGCTATACTTGTACTTTATACCAATGTTAGTAAACGTTGTATTGGTATGTTTGTAAAGGATAACCCGAAAAACTACTGGACCGGGTACAAAATTTTTTAACAGAATATAAATTGTTAAATTCCAGTTATTGCCAACACAAATTTTATATATGAAATATGATAGGTTGGTATATACTGTACTGCAAATATTCTTAACATACAAAGTAATAATAATAAATAATAAAAAATGTATGAATAGAAAATTAAAAAGTTTGGTCTCTGTAGCAGTATACCTTTAACGCTGGCAGCATTCCCTCGCTGTATTCCGATACTTTTATGTAATTTTAATTATTAATTTAATGAATTAACACTTCAATAGTATATCCTTACATCATTAGGATTTTAAGGTGCTAGATAATACCACAATACCACAGGGTATATTCAATAATATAATTATTTCAAAATATATTTAAAAAAATATATATTCTTTTGTAGAAGTTTATGTAGGCAGTTTTTTATGTTCTATTTACAACTCATATATTATCTGATCAGTCATACGGATGTTTTGCTAGCTTAACTAAGTTGAACTTTTTTCCTGAATAATAATTTATTGGACAGTTTACCGGATACGTCCTTATAGGGGTAATAACCCTCATAAGAAGCTTTAACTAAAGTAATCATTTGTCTCTTTCCATCATAGCACAGACATAGAAAAGAAGAGAGAAGGAAGAAAGTGCACAAGCCCTCATACAAAGATTCTTTTTTCCTGGGCAAATCTCTTTCTTTTGACATACTTGTTTGCAGATACTTGAAGTCCATATTATTGTATCATGTGGAATAAAAAATATGCAGAAAAACCCCTTTTAAAGAAACATTAAAATCCACTTCATGTAAAACTTATTCCTGAAATGGAAAAATAATTGAAGATCGAAAAAGTTTTATATTTTGAGTGATGGAGAAATGTTTAATACCATTCTCTCATTTCAGACAAAGGGGCAATGGGGTGTAATTAACGCGCAATTAATTGTCTTAAGAGCTATTTTTTATTTCAAGACATAAATCACGGTTAAACATAATTTCTAATGTTATCTCGTATTATGTAACCTAACGTTAGTTAAGTTACATACATATTTTAGTAAATAATTTAATTCAAATGTAATAATTTGTAGAACGTCAATTTTGGTAGTAATAAATGAGTTCTTTAGTTTTTCATCTCATATAATATGTACTGTAATATAACATTCTCGTTTCCGATAATGTCTAATAAACCGACTTCACTTATATTCTTTATAGGTAACAGATGTGTCACATAAATTATAGAATTGAAATAAGCCAAGTTGTCTAGTTATATGTTAGTTATAAGCTCATGTTTTAAATAATTAAAGACAGTTGAAACTTCAAAAACAGAGTTACATTTATTTGAAAATCTTTCCAACCGAACTTACTGGTTCATTTTATTTTTATTTTTTGGCTAAGACTAGACAATCAATGACACACTAATGTAAAGGAAGAAACCCTTTTCTTCCCCTGAAGGAACCTTATCGCACACTTTTAAAGGCCGGCATCGCACTCGCCAACGCTCTGGCATATATATAATATTTATATCATTAAAGATCCTCCACCAGCCTCCAGCCGGTTTGCCCCCTTTAAAAGTGCTACATTAAAGGAATTTTCCCGTGGGTCGTCTCGTTTAAATTACTTCAACAGAATCTACACAAAGTTTAATATGCTTCTATTGAAATAGTTACAATTTCGCATCTAAGTTTGTATGTCCAATAATGACCGCTGATGAAGGAAAAAATCCCTAAAATCAGCAAGAGCCTTTATGTAACTTTCGGCTTAGTTATTCAAAGTTTGAATGGACATAGATAAGGAATATGTAGAGGTTGCTCAGCCTTCTTGACAGTTGACACTTTAATTTTTCAATGTCATGTCAAAACTGACAATAGAGAAGCTGTTGATCTAATATATTTAAGGTCCTTATTTCGTATTTTATTTTATTATTACTTTTATTTATTTAATTTCCACATAATTGTGATATGTTTACAGTTATTACTTATACGTACTAACCAACATCTAAACCTACCTACCTACACGGATAGTGTTACAATTTAAACACATAAAAAAATATATGGATACACCTAGAACTTATTACCAATAATATAAAGCTTGTACTCTTGTGAACTCAGTCAGAGTAAAAACAAACATGTCTACTACGTCCCTATTTCAATGATCTAGGTGTCAAATAATTCTTAAGTACCTGGATGGCCGAGCTTTGCTCGGTATTTTTAATTTTTTATAAATTGTGTTTTTGGAAATTATATATAAGTACGAATTACATACTAATAAAATGATGAAATATGAACAATTTAGATTATATATGCTGGAATAGCTTTATTGCTGTTGTGTCGTTAAACTAACTATTGCTGTCTTCCGCGCTGCACCCGTGGGTGGCGCCGGGAGCCCCGTTACGCCCGTGGGCTTGCGGGGGGTATCAGTTTCGCGCCCCGCTCAAGGGCGGGGTGGTCGTTGTGGCGGGCCTGGAGCGGCCCTGGGTCTTTTAGTTGCTATGTAGCGTGTTGGCTGCAATGTTGTTGTGTGTCAGCGGGGTGGAGAATGCGTAGGGACTTCTTCAGTCATCGGAGTCCTCCGCGCGCACTAGCTCGCGCGGGAAGGATCGGCGGTGGTCGGGAGGCCTGGTGTGGAGCGGGGCGAGATTCTGGAGGTGCTGGAAGCCGGAGGCGTCCGCACGCTCGAACATGCGTCTCGCCAGCGCGCTGATAAAGTCATCCAGGCTCTCCTGTTTGAGGTCTCGTTGAATGGTGGAATTCCTTACGTAGCGCGGCGCGTCGACTATACGCCGCAGTGTGGTACTCTGCACGGCCCGCAACCGACGTCGGTGCGTCTCGGCCGCAAGCGCATACCACGCGGGCGCCGCGTACGTAAGGTGCGGTCTGAGGTATTGCTTGTAGAGCGCCAGTTTGCGCTTTATAGGCAGCGATGACTGCAGCACAGGGCGTAGTTTCACGGCAACCGCCTTTGCGCGGCCCGTGGCTGCAGCGATGTGGTGGCGCATTGTGAGGCCTCGGTCCAATGTGACGCCTAGGTAGGTTGCTTTGGGGCGCCACTGGATCTCGACCCCTTGTAGCTGGAGCGGTGGCGGGAGATGTCGCCGGCCAAAGACTATGGCCTGGGTCTTGGCGGCATTTGCGGTCAGGCGCCGCTCAGCCAACCAGGCGGGAAGGGCATCCAGCGACCTCTGCAGCTTGACGCCTGCGTAGCGCGCGTTGAATGCCGTTGCGATGTAGGCGGTGTCGTCCGCAAACAATGACACCGCACACCCCGCTGCGACTGGAACATCATCGGTATAAATAGAGTAGAGGCTCGGTGACAAGCAGCTGCCCTGGGGGACACCCGCGGTGATCGGCCGGCAGCTCGACTTCACCCCCTCGACGGAGACGTGGAACCGCCGGTCGAGAAGGAAGGAGCGGATGATTGCCACCACGCGCCGCGGGATGTCGGAAGCGAGGAGCCTGTGCTGTGTGCTGTGTGTCGTTAAAGCAATTTAAAAAAAATAGTATTATTATTCGCCGATAGATGTCAGGAAGATACATTTTTCAGTTTAAATTGGGACTACTCAAACACCACCTTTTTGTTATTTTCTATCATTTATTCCTTAGCTAGATCGATTTATCGCCCCCGAAACCCCCCGTATACTAAATTTCCTGAAAGTCGTTGGAGCCGATCCCGAGATTCCAATTATATATATATACTAGCGGATCCGACAGACGTTGTCCTGTCTACACGTCTTTAATTTCAAAATTTCAATTTTTAATAAGCCATTTTGATGAAAATTATTATTCAAATGTTATGACAATATCGAACGATCCAGCACATGGTCACACACGATATAACACAATGATAACAAATTTTTTTTTAAATTTCGGGACAGACTAAAATTAAAATTCGAATATTATTTAAAATTTGACACTGCGATGGTAGCGCCGTCTGTCGGATCCTATGTAAAACATTCCAAAATCAACAACAACTAATAAATTGAAAATTAATTAAAAAAAACATTGTCCAGCGGACAAAATTGTGAATCTAAACCATTCCCAGATCCCCTTGAACACACACAAAAATATTCGTCTAAATCGGTCCAGTCGTTTAGGAGGAGTTCAGTCACATACACACGCACACAAGAAATATATATATTAAGATACAAGAATTGCTCGTTTAAAGTTATAAGATAAGATATAATTCGATTATTTAAAACCTTTTTTGCATTTTTGAGACGGTATTTAATTAAAGCAGGTTATATATATTATTATTAGTAATAGTTTCTGTTTCACATTACTCTATTTTACTTCAATATTCCATATACCCATGAGTATGGAGCAACTTTGGAATAAGATAGCAAAAGACGTGTAATGAGCTATGACGTACTTGGTTTCGCACTTGAAAATTATTTTGATTTGATTAAAGATACAAATATAATATTAAGGACAAAATTAACTAACACAATAAGGACTTATGATAGTCTGCTTGTATATAAACATGGTGATCTGTATCGCTCTGTATCTGAAAGTTACAGAGTACACTATTAAATTCAAATTCAAAATCATTTATTCATTTAGGTATATGTACACTCATGAACGTCAAAAACAGAAACTAAAACTTGACCAAGACCTATTATATTTCTCACAGTAGTTGCCTGGAAGACGTCGCTCAAAAGTGATAAGGCCGCCAGTTGCCTTCTTTACAGTTAATTATTTCATTTGTACTATATTTTTGTATGCAATGTACTACATAATAAAAAAAAATCATCTATTCTCCCCTCTCTCCGTCATATATGTATAATTATTATTTATCCATGAAACTGTTCTAGGATACAATAATTACTCTATGTTTTATGTTTAATTTCTTCTTTTTGTGTCTATTTGTGAAGTGTAAAGATACAACACTATCTGTTTGTTCTTAATAAGTAATTCAATATGCTGCTTCGTGTTGGACAAATTAAAGGCGGAATCTTTTCAGATTCACGAATCCTAGATTTGACCTTGATAGGATGACGTCACAGGTGTATTGAAATGCACGCAGGCGCACAATGTACAAGCGAAATCGGCCACACGAAGTTTTGGACATGTAATAAAGTGCGATCTACCCGTTTACTCGTAAACGACTTTATATCTTCCATTATATTGTTAATAGGAATTAGTTTTTTGTTTCTTTTTCAGACTGTACGAAACAACCAATATATATATTATATACAGAACAGAGTGACGCTTACTTTGTCAAAGTCATTGAATGTTCTCTATTGAATATATTGATTGCCACTTGGCTGGTGGCTGAAATTGGTCCTACCGTCGCCATTTTAAAATATCAGATTGACATTGTCAGTTAGCTCTCAAATACAACTATCATAACATCTATCCAGAATCTTCGGAACCTTGTCTAAAGGGACTCCTTTTAATAATATTTTTTAATTATTAAATTTTAAGGTTATTAGATATGTATTATGTTTTTTATTTTGAATAAATTTACCATTTAAATTCAACTATCTACTAACATCGAATAAAAATCGAACTAAAAAGTTCTTCATTCCTTGCATTATTAATTACAATTTGAATTAGATATCGGATTGCTAGGCATCATAACAGGTAACAAACCAGTTGTTCCTAAGTTTCACTCACATATTTTATAGAAGCCTAGAACTGTAGTATACCTTGTTTTATTAAGACAGTTCAAAAATTTATTAAGTTAGCCTGCATGACTAATATCCATTGCATCGACGTTCTTAAAGGCCAAAAAAAATAATGTGGCACTGTAATTATAATTACACAATTAACGAGTAATTTAAGGAAGTAATAAAAATTATATGTTTATTCATTATAACAGTGCATTAGAATGTATTACATTTTTACGTAAAATTATCTGTGTCCAGGGTTCCCAGCTCTTAAAAACAAACTTAATAGGTTAATAATACGTAATTCGTAATTACGCTTTTATAACTTGTTAGCGATAAAGCCGCCCTTATCAATTTATGTATGATTTTATTTGTAGTTTGAAGTATAAATAAATACATAAATAAAGGTAAGGCATCGTCTTAGTATAGGATGTAACAAGTTTTTTAAGCGTCATTCTTCGCTACATGTACAGAATGCATCTATAAAGAAAAATAGACAAATCAAGTCACCAATGCGTTATAGTGTCAAATATTTGAACGTTAGAGGTCATTATGGGATAAGTTTGTCTTGCGCAGTAGAGAACGATTTGCACATAAAACCTTTGTGATTTCACCGCCCCATTAACTTTTCCTTATCTATCAGCGTAAACGTATCCATTACTAAAGGAAATTTTCTCTTATTTACGACACATTCATTAACTTAGCGGATTCTACGTTTAATTATCACGATAAATAATTGCTTTACAAACTGAGCAGCCCCTTAAAAAGAAAAAAACTTGGCGTTTATAAAGAGTGGCGGAGAGTTTATTGCCAGTTCTTCTCTTTTGTTCCACGCCCTTAATTTGAGAACTGGCGGTAAATTTAGAAGCATTCAACGTATATTTCTTTTTTGACGTTCATAAGTGTATATTGAGTTACCTACATTAATAAATGATTTTTGATTTGATTTGATTCAAGTCTGAATTAGACGATCAAGCATTTGTATGTATGAAGTCTTGTGGTGCAAGTTAAACAAGGGGGAGGACATTGTTTCATTTCCTCAGATAAAACATAGTTAACTAGATTATCATTGCTTAAAAGGCCGGCAACGCACTCGCGAGCCCTCTGGCATTGAGAGTGTCCATGGGCGGCGGTATCACTTAACATCAGGTGAGCCTCCTGCCCGTTTGCCCCCTGCTCTATATAAAAAAAAAATATTTGTCGTGTTTGCGGTATATTTCATAGAATTTTTTTCAGTGCGTCTTTTAAATGACTTTAAACGAAGTTGTTGATTTAAACATTTAGTACCTGTTTTTTATAAATTGTGTTTTTGGTATTATATATAAGTACGAATAATATACTAATAAAATTATAAAATATGAATTATATTTTTCGATCTTAACGACAGAATAATAAAAAATATGAACTGGTTATTTAAAGAAAAAAATCCATCATCATTCCTAGATCTAGATCTAGCTACATCGATTTATCTCCCATGAAACCCCCCGTAATTTCATGAAAATCGTTGGAGCCGATCCCGAGATTCCAATTATATATATATATATATACAAGAATTGCTCGTTTAAAGATATAAGATAAATAAATCAGTAGCACTGTTTATGGTCTGGGCTTCGGCATTTATTTGTTAATCGAAAATGCAAGGATGCGACCACGCTGTCGACTATTTGTGCCTAAGGCGAGCCGGTTTCCTCGCGATGGTATTGTTTTCGCGCGAATGTTAACTGCGCATATAGGACGAACGTCCATTGAGTGCTTGGGGCATAGTCGGCGATCGAACCTACGACCTCAGAAATGAGATTTATAGACACTAGGCCAACATTGCTGTAATGATTTAAACAATTTATATGATGTTAGAATTAAGTTTGTTTATTTAAGAGCTGGGAACCCTGACACAGGTATTTTTTACTTAAAAGCTTTTCCAAATGTTACACCTAGGAATGGAAATGTACTTAAAATGAATAAACACTTTTTTTATTTGTGTATTTACCCAATTTAAATTACCAACGAGTAAATTCAAAAATGTGTAACAAACACGTAATATAAATGAATGTCATTTAACAATATTAAAAATGGAATTACTTTAATAACATCAGTGACCAAGAAATACAAGAAGACTTTTAAAAATATTTGCAAAGGCCAAGGTTTGTTTTGGTTATTTTACAATAAACTAGACGACCTTGAGAACTAATTGGCGATACCAAGGGCACACTGGTGTGATTTTTTTATTGTGGCACTTACAAAATATTGACGTTTATCGGCTGTAACATTATCACAGCCGAATTTTATTTGGCTAAGTTCTAGACTTGTCTATACCTAGAATTTTCTAGTTGTAGATGTAATGCGTGAGACACATTAAATAAATTGTGTATCAAAATCTACATATTCATTATAACATTAAAAATAAAAATAAAGGATTTGGAAATAAATAAGGCTTTAATATTAAAAAATAAAATATGTTTATTATGGAATATAAGTTCTGTATCTAGAGTATCACTTATTCCACGTCATTAAATTTGAATCGGACATCCCTACTCATCGGCCAAGAAGTTATTCGAGAGAAAAAGTAGGCACAAAAAACTCTCGGTACTCTTTTAAAATGGGAAATCATCATACAAAATGTTTATGTCACACAACACTTATTTTAAAACATTATATATCTGCAAACAGCTGAAGGGCCAGAACTGGATTTTTTTTTGGGACGCCTATCTTCGATTATCAAAGACAGAAGTATAAAGGTATTCTTTAGTATATACTCAAAAAGTTCTTTTGTAATTTGTCGTTGCCGTCCTTTTCTCGAGGCAGCCCAAGGATCTTTTTATGGATTAAACTAGAAGAATGTAATTTTCAGTTACCAAACAGGGATAGGTACAAATATTTCTTAAATTTGTCATTCACTCTGACTGATCGATCACGTAATCTCTAAGGCAGACAGATCCTTCAACTTTAGATTACAATTTGTGTTAAGTGTTAAAATCAAGTTTCAAACAAAACATATTTTAAAGATATTAACTAATTACGTAATAACAAAGACAAAAGGTCCCTCAACTAGGAATTGCGTTATTGACCCACTAGGTATCACAGACACATCTCACAACTTTCACAGTAGACAGTAGAACTGTTTCAGACAGTAGAACTGATTTGCGAGACTTGGTTTTACAAGATATGTATTGTGATGTCATATAAATTTAATCTACGTTCTGTAAATGCGGCGTCGTATATGATACCTAGTGGCTAACCTATTCTCGAAAATGTCCGCAAAAGTTCTACCTTTTTTTCTTTTTTTAAAGGTTAATATAAACATTATATTTTAAAGTTTTTACATTACAGTATTTAAAATTACCCTGAGACTAAAGCTTTAGATGTTTGGGGATCTTTTTACACATCGCAAAGACCAATATAATACTTTAATAAATTTAATAGAATTGAATAACATTTTCGTAAGAGAATTCTCGTTACCGGGTGTGCAGCTGTTACAAAATGGCGCCGACAAATGTTATTTTGAGGACTGAAATCTGAAACAATAAGGTCTTATTACAAGTGAATTCTCATTGCAACACATACTTGCTTTTAACATATAGCAGAGGATTGATTTTCGGACACTAAAATGAAAACGTTGAGTTATAGAGGAAACTACATTTATGTTGTAATTGGTCAATCAAAAATCTTGATAATTAGACTGCATTTACATTAAAAACAGGGAAAACAGTCTTGAATAACTCAAAAAACAAATGTATTAATTTTTAAAGTTTACCATATATAATGTATATCCTACAATACTTTATTTTCTAAAATACATGCATGACAGATTGTTTAAAAAAATTAAAATATAAGACTTCTAAATTTTCTAATAACAATAAATTTTTAAAAATCAAAACAGCGGATTAGGCATGAGATAAGCACTTAATGATTTATTTATTGATCAGCTAACTACCGAGTATGTGAAGCCCTCGTATTAAAAATAATTGGTATCGAGGTAGATAGCGTTCTCATCCAACTTGAGTGTAAAATGTTATAATAATTTCCTGTAAGAAATCAGTCAGTTGTATGCTACTTCTAATAATAAACCTGAGTTACACGATGTACCTAGTCGTATCAATATTCGGTAGCAGTTATTTAATACATTTGACTCAACAAAAATATTAACACAATTTAAACTTTATTACCGACTCATAAATATAATATTGAACAAAATGCAATCGTAAGAATCTCTTGGTTGTAGAACGGTTTATATATTGTGCTAGCAAATCGCTTTTATTGAAATATGTTCTCCATATATATAATATAACCTGTATGATAGATTTAGGCTTTGCATATTTTTTTGTATGTTGTCTATGGTTTACTCCAGTACTACATTTAAATAACTGTATTGATTCATCTTATGTGGCCGAGTAGGTAATGTGTTCTTTCAGTTGCCGTAACATCTTAAAATAATAAATGTTATAATTAAATGCTAATTAAAACTTAATTAACACAAAATACCGTGACCACATGAAATATTTTAACGAGTTATGTCACTTTATGTGTTTGAACCGCAAGTCTACGTGAACGGAATGCGTTATATTAATGAATAACTTTTGCAGTTATGGCATTGACTCAATGTGACGTCCGCACACATACTACGACTAACAATATATTTATTCATGAACACTTCGTTGCGTACAGAAATATAATACAGATGACAATTGGCGGCCTTATTGCTTTCGAGCGATGACTTCCAGCCCACCTATGTAAGAAAAGAGCGCTAACAAAAGAAAAAAGAGAAAAAATAGAAACATAACTTAGCAGTTAAAAATATGTAAATAGTGAAGAGCTGAAAAAGACATGAAAAAGAAAAGTACACGAATTTTTACATGAGTTAGTAAGAAAAGGATACGATTTGGACAGGTAATGCTTGAACAGTAGAGAGTTAGAGGAAGATAGAGAAGGAAGTTAAGTGAATTGAGACAGGAAGTGAATTCCATAGCCTCACAGAAGCAAGAGTTATCAGATGGGATTTCTATTATATAGTTTTCGGAAGAGCTTAGCTAGAGTTTAGCTATTGCTATGGGCTCCCGAAATTTGAAATAACTCATAAACATAATAAAATATCAAGTCTCTTATAAATCTACATTTTCTATAATTGCTGGTTAGTATTATACATAGACAAATTCAGCGAGTCTCATACTTGAGGACGTAGCTTTGAACCCCGGTTGTGAATCAATGGACTTTCTCTTGTGAGGAAAAAATCATGGCGTGGTCAGGTACTTGGTTAATCGGCTTAGTACCACTGTTAATGTAATTACGAAAAAAATATAGTATAATTAGAATTTACAGTTTGATGATATTAGATTAATGTTACATTTTTATGTTAATACTGTTACATCATTGTAGTTCCACAGTAAACATCTTGATACTTTATTTTAAAAAGTACATAATGCTCGTGAATAAATAAATATGTAAAGTAAATAACGCATAATAGAATGAATTTTAACCACTGCGCTGGTCTTTTTCACAAGATTTGAAAGTATCTAATATTAATATTATAATACTAGATCGATTTATTTTAAACACACAAATATACAGTAGGTACAATATTTATAATATTCTTGACATACAAAGTAATAAATAATAAAATTATAGTTCTATTTTTAATTGTATATATAATTTATTATACCATTTGTTTTCATTACACAAACGCTCAATTCTACTAAGTAATTAAAAGACATTTCAAGCGGCAATAAAATACTGTGTCTGCGCACGGCTTAAGCTTAAAACCACTCTATTTATAAGGCTTTAAATCGCACACTCGCGACTGTTCCAACGCTAAGCGAGATAACATAATTTAATTATTTTTATTTTTGTTACGGTTTCGTTTAGAATTTAAAACATTTTATACATATTGGTAGAAGCCTTCTTGCTGAAGGATTATTGCAACGTAATTAGAAAATAGAACTCCTACTTTACTAATATTTTGTTCTTTTGCAAGATATAAAAATGTTTATTTTTATAATAAAAGTCTTAGGGCCTGTTTCATTAGGTATAGATAAAGTACCAAATAGCAACACATAAATTATTCGAAAGATAAAAGTTTCGAATAAGAAACTTCGCGTTTCAGGACGAATAGCGCTGACAGTCGTGAAACGCAAAAATACTGTATATCCTAGCAATAAGTAATAAATAGCTTATTTGGAACTTATCCGGACATTGTGAAACAGACCCGTACTCCGAAAACATTTTAAGGTTATAAGAAGAATGGCAATTTACATTGCTCATACCAGAAACAATACACCGAGCAACTAAATATCTATTATAGCATTAATGTGGTTGACATTTTAATTATAGATAGTCGCAAGTTCAATCTCGTCATGGCCCGAAGCGATGCAAGGTGAAGATGACGTCACTTCGCCAAATTAAACTCAGCTAGTTAGTGTGACCCTGCACCGAGATAGGTCCAAAAACTATAGAACAGAATTATATTTATTTGTTGTATTCTAAACATTATATCTGCGTTAATTATATTGCCTTCATTATTTTTTGATTGAGCATGTACCACGGAAGAGCTCAGTCACTGAATATACAGAGTTTCCCTAGTGTCAATTTTGCCACTGTTTTTAATTCTTTGAATTAAGATTTTTTTATTTTTCTTATGGTAATGAGTTAGTCACCGCTCCACATCTATTAGAAAGAATTATGAATAAAATAGTCAAGAATTTTTACAGCTTCATTTAGTAGCGATGCGGCCATTTACCAGTTACTTTGATAAATATCAAAGATTTACATAATTTGAGGTACAGATAAAAAGCAAAATCATTTTGTTTAGTCACAGAAATAATTACCAACTAGAGATATATAACCTGACCTCAGTTAACACATTATATATTTTCATTAAATTAATTAAAAGTGTCAAAAATTAGGTTGTTGTTTGGTTTTTTTCTATCGAGCGAAGTAATGGTGTATCGATCTTTCAATACATAAATATCGATATCGATACATAAACTACTCAACTCTATTATATATGTTTTCCATTCGCGCTACTTTAAGAAACGATTACAAAAATTAGGAAAAAACAAAGTAGAAAAAAAAATTGGAGCAACCGGATAGGTCCTTAAAGTGGACTAGCCTGGTATCGTATGTTTTTTGAATGTATATAGAGCGATTCATCCCCTGTAATATATAATCTTCCACCTCTTATCCAATACAATCTACAGGTGAAATATAAAAGCTGCTTAGTTTTTCGTAGATTATATTTCATTCTCGTTCCCAGAAAATGAAATATTTCACACTTTGTAGTGACTGATAAATATTAGACTATATATGATTAAGAGATTTTGTTAGTTTTTTTTTAATGTAGCAGGAGGCAAGAGGCTCATCTAATGTCAGGTGATAGCGCCACCCATGGACATCCAGATTCCCAGAAGGCTAATCTTAAGCTCATGTTCTTTTAAGACCGGCAAACGCGCTCGTGTAGGGTAAAACTCATGGGCAAAATAAAACAAATAAATAAAAATTTACTTTATTTGACACATAACCAACATTATATATACAATATTGACTGTGGTTAACCTTATACATAATATACTTCTATAAGCACTAGCGTTTAAACTAGGCCTAGCCTGTATCTTAAACGCTAGTTTCTTCCAGTGTCATTAAGAAATTGGTTGAATTGTTTGCCATTAGACGTTTATTGAATTTTATTGTTTTGAACTAAACTGAAGTAGAACTGAAGGTAGAATTAAATTTAAGTTGTTGCAATTGGTTAGACTGGAGTAAGTGTGAACTTAGACAAAGATTTTAAGTCTTGTGGATGAACTTGGATATGAAATATGAATTTAATGTTAACGATAGTTTAGTATGGCAATATTTATTAATAAGATTTTATATTTAAATTAAATTTTCAACAACATATTATTAGGGCTGAAGTTAGAAATTTTAAATAACCTAAATTTATTATTTTATATTAAGTAACAAGCGGTATCAATTAACATAAGCCTCGTGTCATTTGCACTGTCAAATAAAAAATACAGTTGACAGTTAGCTTACAAAGTTGTTTTATTTATTTGAACAACTGTAAAACAGTATTCGAACTTAGGAACGAGTATTGTATGTGTTCGGTTGTCTTTGTCCATAGGGTTTTTCAATCTCAAATACCAGAGGACAGTGCGTGTAATTATTAAATTACTTTGAAACACATGTGTTGGCAAGAATTTAGTACCAGGTGCTAAGCCTATAAGCACACCTCCATACAAAGACATGTCGTGCCGGCTTCTCAATTTGCACTGCCCATTAGCATTGATCAAGGGGAAATGGGTCTTATGTTGTGGTGACAAGGGTCATAAAGGTTCGTGATAGGTTTGTCTCTTGCTTGCGATCCAATTAGAGTGTCGCACACTCACGTGACCTGGTTTTTTTATGGTTGACGCAAGCCTTTCGATGACGATGTACTTTGAGAATAAAGTTAGCACATGTTACAATGATCTAATATTTGTATCTAATCGGAGGCAAACTGGCAGGAGCCTCTTGATACGCTCTTTCTGTAAAGGACCCTAAGTCGAAGTGATTCGGAAATATTCCAGTCGGCAGCTGGTTCCACAGATTAGATTAGATTTAGCGCTGACTACCCAAAGACAAATCGTTTCTGAATCTATGGTATGACTCTTACCCAAAATATATTAATAATAATAATAATAAATCGTGTATTTTCTAAGAAATGGGTACATCCAGATTGATCGCAAGGTTCAAACAGAAGACGCACAATCAGCTATATAGAAATAGGTCATAATGTCATAATAATAGTTCAAGTGATTAATCATTGTTTTCAACTCATGATCTGAAAAGTTTCTTAACATTGCATTTCAAATAATATTTAAGACCATTAAATATGTTTTTCCTGTTTTATAAAGAATAAATATAGGTTATATATGTATTTATCACGCTTGAAAACAATGAGCTTATCTGGTTTGTTTTTAGTAAATATATTGACATTAAATTACTCACTTTAATTAAAATAAAACACACCAAAATAAACTTACGAACATTGGGATTAATTACTGGGACCTGTGTTCATTCAATTTCATCGTCCCAAATTTCAAATAACAGGTGAAAATTTAGTTTAATCAACATTTCCTGTATCGGTTTTAGCCCGTGTTTGATTAAGCATGATTATAATGAAATTGGGCTACCTGATAATAGATAAAACCGCAGGATTTTAAAGAAAATACACAATTTAAATAAACTTATACTAAAGCCGTGAGGAAACATACCAAAAAAAAATGTTTTATGTTCATGTTTACTTTTTGTAATATTTCGTCTTAGTCATAGTCATAGTCATAATATCTTTATTCATTTAGGTAAACATGTACACTTATGAACGTCAAGTAAAACAAATTAAATTAATCGTAAATTTACATTTACCACCAGCTCGCAAGTCAAGGGCGTAGAGCGGGTAAGAAGAACTGGCAAGAAACCGCCACTCTTTTCAATCGCCAAGTTTTTCATACAAATTGTTTGAACTGGAGCAAATCAATCCCAAGGATTAGAATCATTTAGGTATTCGTCACATTTATAAAAGGCTTTATTAATTAATTTACTTTTAACAAGGGCTTTGAATTTATTTAGTGACAGTTCTCTAATTTCACTTGGGAGTTTGTTGTAAAAACGAATACAATTTCCATATAAGGAGTGGTTTATCTTCTGGAGCCTGGTTGGTCGCACACTCAAATTAGTTCTATTACGCGTATTATACTGGTAAAAGTCACCATTTGTTTTAAAATCGTTTAAGTTTTTTTGTACATACAACAAGGCTTCAAGAATATATTGACCGGATAATGTTTATTAACATGTTACAAATGTGACTTCAGCCTATAAATTATTATTTCTATAGGCTATTAGGCCGCTAACTCATCGGGACGCCATGGCGACGCCAAGTGAGTTAACTTCCACACATTTCAATACAAATTGTTTGGATAGCCAGCGACGTCCGTGGCATCTCGGTGACTTTGCGTTAAATTTCTACCAAAAATACATTGACAAGCAATATAACCCGCCGTCTTCCTCAGTTGATATGTCAATTGTCAAATAGAATGACAATTGACAGTGGCATTTGGCGTCACATTTATTTGTATTTATGAAAATACTTAACCTCAATCACCCTACAATTAACATGTTACAAAATAGTATTCTCTGTATCACTAATACGAAGTGTGTGCCAAAAATTAAATCTGGCCGATTTATTGGAGGTCAACGGAATAACACATTTGGCAATACTTAAGATTAAATAATTACAACTGGTTCATTTGTATTTGGATTTGTGTATATCAGAAATGTTTATCAGAAAAACTGCTGTTTTTTAATAATCCGTTAATAATAATAATAATATATATTTTAGATACATAACATATCTATATATATAAAAGAAAGTCGTGTTAGTTACACCACTTATAACTCAAGAACGAAAGAACAGATTTGAGTGAAAATTGGTATGGAGGTAGCTTAGAGCCAGGAGACGGACATAGGATACTTTTTATCCCGTTCGACAGCGTTCCCGTGGGACTTGACATGAAACGTCAGTCACTATAAAAAGTGGTATAACAAATAAGAATCAGACTTGGAATAATAAAACGCAAATGATAGCTATGTAATTGACGTATAATGACAGCTATGTAATGACGTATATATGACAATTTGATATTTGTAAGAAATCAATATTCAAAATATTTCTATTAAATAAATACGTTTAATTATTTTTACAATTTACAATTTAATTATAATGATAGTGCTATTGCCCATTCGTATAAACAGTGAAGAGAACTATAAAACTCGGTATTGTCGTATGTATACAGTTCAT
Source organism: Pieris rapae (assembly GCF_905147795.1). NCBI lineage: Eukaryota > Metazoa > Arthropoda > Insecta > Lepidoptera > Pieridae > Pieris > Pieris rapae. Next base: position 1,631,401 of record NC_059517.1, read on the forward strand.
CCAAAGAATGATGAATGTTTCTATTTGTTGTTGTTTTCGAATGACGCATTTAATCGAGTATTGGAACGGGAACGTGAATATGATCACCAGGAATTAGATTTAGTAGTTCAAACGAATGTACCCCTGTTGAAATACCAACAAAAGGAAGTTTATGATACTTTAATGAAGGCAAACGATGATGAAAATGGTGGTTTATATTTCCTAGATGCCCTTGGTGGAACTGGCAAGACATTCCTCATGTCATTAGTTTTAGCAACTGTTCGGGCGAGATCCAACATAGCGGTTGCAGTTGCTTCTTCTGAAATAGCAGCCACATTGTAAGAAGGATGCCGTACGGCTCATTCAGAATTAAAATTACCGTTAAATCTTCAAACTATTGGAGAACCAACGTGTAATATTGCAAAACACTCAGCAATGGCCAAAGTTTTAGCGGCATCGAAAATCATCATCTGGGACGAATGCACAATGGCGCATAAACGTGCATTGGAAGCACTTAACCGAACATTAAAAGATTTACGCAATGAATCGAGATGTTTTGGAGGAGCAATGATTTTACTGTCTGGCGATTTCCGCCAAATACTGCCAGTAATTCCAAGATCTACGGCTGTCGACGAAATAAACGCTTGCCTCAAATCGTCAAATCTATGGCGCTATGTGACGAAACTGCAGCTGACAACAAACATGAGAGTTACATTGCTTACTGATAAAAAAGAAGAAAAAGAATAAAGATGTAGATGACCTGAACTACATAATGGTATGCGTTTGGTGGTTAGAAAATTGAAGAACAATGTAATTTACGCTACGATAATGATAGGAAAATTCAAAGGTGAGGAAGTTCTTATTCCGAGGATCCCGATGATCCCAACCGATATGCCGTTTGAATTTAAAAGACTTCAATTTCCGATACGTCTTGCATTTGCCATGACCATCAACAAATCACAAGGCCAATCCTTAAAAGTTTGTGGTTTAAATCTAGAACATTCATGTTTTTCCCATGGTCAATTATACGTGGCATGTTCACGGGTCGGAAGACCATCAGCGTTGTTTGTTTTTGCGCCTGATAATAAAACAAAAAATGAAAAAATGTGTATCACAAGGTACTTAAGTGAAGAGCAACCTATGTACTAAAATACAGAAATAATAATGAATGATTAATGTAGGTATTTAATTTTTTTGTATTTTTTCCAATAAAAAAACCCAAACTGCTTATTTATTGCCATTAAGGCGGAACAAAGTTCGCCGGGTCAGCTAGTAATGCTATATATCTCATTCATTTTTAGATGCCTGCGTACTCCCTTCATTCCCGCCATTTTTGTCTGCACTGAGCCGAACCCTGTTATGTATCTGCTTTTTCATTAAATAAATAAATAAATAATCTAGACTATCCACCTTCTTAATAATCTACCTCTTTTGCGTTGAGTCTACTACCCACATTCTAATACTTTGTTGCTCCACTTTTTTGTTCCTCTAGCGATTTCCACTTACAAAGTTTGATTGATTTGTATTGTGCTACCCTAGTTATTAAAGATTAAATCAACACAAAAAGCAATGGAAAGTAGTATACCAAGTATAAAAAAGATACAAAATATAAAAAGTAATTGTAGGTATTATACAACATACTAAAGCAGCCGATGACCTATCACAAGCTGTGTTATTCAAATAACAATGGGTCATGTAACACGATACCTACACAACGGATGTACATTAAAGACAACATAATGGAAGGGACCTCTCGGGAAAAGACGAGTGGGCAGGATAAAAAATTTGGTAAGCTGATGACGTAATAGAAATTGTATAAAAAGATTGGCAGACTATTGGCAAATATAGAGTTACCTGGAAAGGGATGGAGGAGGATTTACACAAGAGGGCTCCATATCCACAGGTGACTAACATATTACTACTAACAACTCAATACCTACAAAACAGATGGACGTTAAAGATAACACAATGGACCACCCGGGGTTAGAAGAGCAGCCAAAAGAAGATGGTTTGCATTTAAGACATTTAATAATTAGGTTGTTTGCTGACCGATGTCCATATAAACGAATTAGGTATGGATGGATATTCCAAATCGATTTCTATTTAGTTTTTATGTATTTTTTTTATTAGTAATTGTTTTGTTTAATTCATGTCTTTGTCATAAAATAATTATATATTGCATTAATTCTCAAAGCTTAGATACTATCACAAAAACTTCGTCTGAAAATTCTGAAGCAACAAAGAAAGGGTCTAACCCTTTTCAACCTTTTTGCAAAATTGTCACTGGAAATATGTACTGTCAAACGTTATTTCTATGAATCTAACTGATCCCTACGATAATGTAACAAGCAAGCCGGTGTCGTTGACGACCGTGTACTTGTATTATATATTCCATATATATAATATATATATATTGTCATTATATATTGTCTACAACAGGACAAGACAGACAATTTGATAATGCGTTTACAATATTTGGTTGTGCAGGTGTGGACTGTTTTTACGCCACAATGCGCAAGTGGTCTGTATCCCTAAAACGCGTGCGGGGGAGTATTAACAGCACGCTGGAAATGAATACATTTTGAAATTTCAATGTATTCATGACTAAGAATAGACTTCCATTCTTTCCTTTAATTCTTGGTCTGCCCAGTTTGGCATCAGCCATGTTTCACGTACATTCAAGTAACATTTAATTGCTAAGAGTTATTTTAGATATATATTTGGTATATACACAAAATAAAATATATTTTTACACAAATGATGCCTTCTGTGATGCATCATTTGTGATCAGCCTTCTGTGCCTGACACATGTCGTAGATTATTCGATTTTAAGACCAGCCTCCACAGCAACTGTAAACAATCCTTGGAATTTCCTATATATAATTATTTCTCTTAGGAAATCCTTTGCTTCGATCCACAACTTCTTAGTTTTGAATGTAAAGTATGTCGCAATAGAAATTTTATACATAGTTTAAATTATTCCTAACTTTTATTTAATTATTTCGAACCTAGCTAAACTTACGCAATATTTTTAATTCTCTAAAGGATTTAAAAGTAAAATTAAAGAACCATAATTTCAAGAACCCGCCAAATCTAGACAAGATGGCGTCGCATCATTTCTTATGACGCATGTTAAAACATTATCAAACGTTAAGTGTGTGTGTGAATTATCATTGCGATTTGTATTATAATAAAATAAACCAGTGGCGCTACAATCTTTATAGTTCAGATTTGGTATCTGTTCGTGATAATAATTTGTCAATGTAAAAGGCAATTAAGTGATTAACTTGATCTGATTAATTTCTTTGGATACTTTTCGAAGTATCCGACGAAATTAAGTCCGAGTATTAGAATTAGACCCAGAAATTATTTACAAGCATGCAACGTCATCGGCGATTCGAATAATCACACGAGTGATAATATCTATCACGTGAGTTTCCCGAGGCTACCCCTTCGAATACCTACAGTTTATCCACTTTAATGCTAGCTTGGTTATGGTATTTTTGTCCCTTCTCTAGTTTTAAATTTACCTGGGCCAAATTTGGGACCAGAGAAGGAAACGTTAAACATTACTTTTATTTTTGTCTCTGATAAAGTAGGTTAAAGTCCTTCAACGATAGTAATTTAAATGCTTACCCAGTCAACGGATATGCAACTATTTCCGGTTCTGTAATCTGTTAATATTCATAACAGGATTGTAATCATTTTGCGAAATTATTAAAGTGCAAAATACATATATTTTGTCTAGAAATCTAAAATTCAAGAGTAATTTAACATAATCCAGAGTAATCCTAACAGTCGCAGTATTTAAGTCAATTATATTTATTTAACAAATGTGCTTTCTTGGTTTTAAAGCGTGCATTTTAATTATTGTGACGTGGAGCGCATTTTTTAAATTTTATCATCGATTTTCATATGTAATGGAGGGTGTTGTGGTGGCTTTCTTTTAGCTTTTCTTTTAACACACAAATATAAACAATCTTACCTACATAACAATTAAGAATGTAAAAAAATAAAAATTAATAATTCATTTCAATGAAGTATTCAACTGATATAACCATTCTGTGCCCGCCGTAAGGACGCCATCCCACACGGCACATTAATTTAAAATGTACACATTATATCACATCGTATTTGATACAATTTCCAAGAGCTGACATCTATGTCGTTTATTATTATTAGATATTATAACTTAAACTACTATTTTACATAACTAAATATATATATATATATATATAATTAAGATACGCTTAATGTTTTAAATAAGGAATAAGCCAAGGCTGTACATTTTGCTCACTTAGGTTTTGGTTGTTCACTTGAATCACTTATAAGCAAGACAATTTACTAAATCGTCGGAGTCACGTCCCGAGAGTATGGCAGTCCGCAGGCACTCTCTTCATCTGCATTAAACTAAGTCATGGGAGTTACACCCGGAGAGCATAGCCAGGCGTCGGCACTCTCTTCAATTGTTTAATTATAATTTTATTATAATTCTATTATATCGCTCATAGTCTATTGTTATACGGAAGTGGTGAATATAAGGTAATCTACAAATCTTCTATTATTTCTACCACCTGATGACCCAGGAACCGTACAATACATTGGACACAATTATACAGTTTTTAAAATTTTGCCAAAAGAGTCCAGGAGGGTTTTCTCGTCACACCGCGCTCAACGACATCATACGCCGCTCTCTTGACTCCGGCAAGATGGGATGTCGCTGATCACATGGAGATTAGGACAGGATGCTACTTTTGTGGACACGTTAGCCCCGTATCCCCTCTCTCGGACAAGATGTCGCGGCTGCCAAAGCAGGCCGAAAATAATAAACATCTCAAATATAAGTCTTTCCTTTAACTTCGTGATTCCCTTTCGAGTAGAGACTCTTTGGCCGTGTGTGCCTCTCTAGAAACGATCATAAATCAATTTCAGCCTGTTGAAAACGTTTCCAAGCTGTAAGCTGAATGAATATAGTGTATTTATTAAGATAACTAATTTATTATTTATTATTATTCTTTCATGTAAGCTGTGTATTGGGTGCTTCCCGGAATCATGCTTCAATACAAAGAGTCCCCTCGTGAGTTGTGCGATATGGGCTACTCGATTGTCAGAAAGTGGATCTGGTTAGCAGTGGTGTATCTATGCCATCTGAGGCCCGTGTCAAATTGTTTTGATGGGGCCCTATCAGTAAGTATTGTCACGTTTTACTCAGTTTTGCGCTAGCGGTTTTTGGTCTTCAACAAACCGTACTTTTAAAGCAAAATCGGCATCAAAACGTCCTGCCTGTCTCATTTTATGGGTTATTCATTTAAATGGGTTTAATGTTTTTAATGTTATTGAAGTTTCATATCTTATAAAGAAAGTGAGTCGTCACTTTCTTTATTAGATATAAAACTTAATAAAATATTCCATCTTTTGATGCCCAAAAAATATATAAATTTGTTGAACTGGTTCAAAAAAAATTGCTTTGTATTTTGACAGTCAATGGTAACGTGCTCAACTCTAAAAATAAATTAACATCTTTTTGTTTTGTTTTATTGAAATGCTTAACAATTACCTTGAAATTTTATAATGGTCTTGTCTAAACGTTGTCTCACTTTGGATTTCAAGCAACACCTATATAAATATACTTTTTAAATAAAATAAAATACTTAGGTACGATTTAACAAATATTTTTTAGCTCGCGGCCTCCTAGGCAGGGGGCCCTGTTGGGTTGGAGGCCTGTCACCTGTGGCATTATGCCAGCCCTGCCACCCTATTGTTACGTCACTGATAGTTTTTCGCTGCACTTTCTTAAGTTCTCGTGTTATTTTTACACGTGTATATCCTTCCTGTCCTCATTTTAACATGCTTACAAATATACATATAACTTATTAAGTTTTAATTTTACATACGTAAGTTAAAACACGTTCAACTAATCCAATCAAGTGTGAACATACCAAGTATTGCATGGATACATGAACATTCATACTTACGCAATATTGCTTTATAACACAAACAAAATGAAATGTTTAACACAGTAATCTTCAAGCTGACTTCATGCGATTTTGTCTTAGCTTCATTTTCTCATTTAAGAGGACACATTGCAAGGTCCAGAGACAAAAGATGGACCACCAAAGCCATCCTCTAGAAGGGATGTCCAGGAAAAAGGAACGTGGGTAGACAAAAGCTATAGGCTAACGGCTTCATAAATTTATTTGGGGAGAAATTCATGGAGGAAGCAAAGAACTGGCGCAAAAGAGTTTAAGATGAGGCCTTTACCTAAAAGGTCTATACTGCAGAACACGTATATAAATAACAATAACTAACCATCCAGCAAGTATATAATACCAAACTAACACCTATCTGATCTGTGTTTTTTCTATAATATGGAATTAAAGTAGCTCGCAGAGACAACGGTATATGGTAATGTGCAATTCTGCAAATTATTTATGGCGAAAAACAAGGTTTTTGCGATATCAAGGGTCACAACCAGTCTGTTCCACAGATCCCCGTTATCAAAGACGTTGTACCAACTGAATGCTGTCACCGACACTATTGACACATTTACATAAGCATTCCATTATTCCATCGTAGAGGAAATTCTAAGTAGCAAAATTGTGTATATTATCCCTCCTCCGTATGCGACATGATACACAAAATTGTTCCGTGTGCCCCGTACCGAATTACCTGCATAATTCGCCAATGTTTCGGGTTTTATCGAACTATGACATCCATTGCCAGGATAATGATCTTTTCCACCTCAAAAAGAAAGATGCGAAGAAGTACTTGCAGAAGCGGGAAGACTGATTTTGTTTAAGTAGTAGTTTTAATTTCTAAGTATTATTTGTTGTTTTCAAATGTTAAATTTCAGTTTACTTTAGTTTTTTTTAAATGTTTTTTTGACTATTAATGCACTTGTTGTTTTCTATTTTATATACATATATTGTTTATCTATTTAATCTGTTTTGGCTTTCTGTATTGTCTTAGTGTTTAGGCTTTTAATATGTATAAGTATAAGCTGTTATATTACTTATAATTAAATAAATAAATAATTATGCATTTAATATTACGAGTATATTGTAATTTATTTTGATCGACATTATCGTATATATAGTCTATAATCCTTGGTACAGGGCCGCCCCCACCGAGAGGTAAGGAAGTGATAACAGTACCCCATGTGGGGAAGAATTTCTGCTGTATACAATCCTAATCGATGGCCGGGAGTGAAATACTATTGCCCTGCTGAGCACACCAAGCTAATTTAGTCTTACCCTCAAGATGACCGCAAAACATCGTTCGATATGTCATCGCCAAATATGCCGATACGGGCTTTAAGAAGAGTGTCATCGAAATGTCTCACGATTCGCAATCCATTTTCTATTCTGATCTCTTCATTTTAAAGTATTCAGTTGTCGCAGAAATTCTAGTTATTGTGTCTGAAATTTTACCGCCTTTATAAATGAATTGAACTTGCTTTCTCATAAGGATATTTGAATAAAAAGAAAGAGATAGAGAGACTAGTCTGGTAGACGAAGGTTGAGAAACCCAACCGATGTTCGACGTTCACGACGTTGCACAGAACCGCTACACAGCTCTCAATCAATTACCTGTGCTAATTAACTTAATGAGGGCTTGTTAAACATTTTCCTTATATCTTGAGACGGCGAGCGCCTTTCATTAAAACTTTTAACATACATTTACTTAATTAGGCGATTTCCACTTTAGACATAATAAGTTTTCAAATCCTTTTTAAGTATTTACGAGATTATTACTGAGGTGATTAGCTTGAAAACTCTACAACGTGTTCAATTTTAATTTGCAATTGCCATACAAAAAAATTAAATCAACAGCAAGTAACACGCCCATAGAACGGTTTAGAAGGACTGGCTACAACTCTTTAATTGCGAAATACTTTGTTTACATGATATATACTGAATATTTTTAAATTGAATGTAAAAGTAAGTGTTTTGTTTTTCTTTACCATTTTTAAGAAATTGTCAAATAGAATAATACATATATGTAAGACATCGATTGATGTATTGATGCGAGAAGCAATTTGATATAGTCTTTCATACTGAATAATGTAATCCATACAAATTCGGCCACTGGGACGAATGTCTATTGAAATCAAATTTTAAAATTAAATCGGCTTTTTAAATTACTTTATACCATTATTAATAGTATTAAAAATGAAACTAAGAAGTCTCCTACAAATGTCGCCATTTTGATCTACTCTAGCCATGATTCATCCCGGCTATCCTTCTCATGCCATCATCACCATGTCTCACCGGTTCCCGTGTTTCTATCCCCAGTGTTTCCTCCTTTCGCACATTTTTCTTCTTACCGTGACCTATTGCAATAATTTTTTACATGTTATTATTAAATACTCTGCAAATGTGTACGTATTTGTGAACCGGTATACGCTCAAGTCCTCTCATAGCCTGATAAGACGGATGTTTACGTGACGATATCGCGAGATCAGACGCCGTTCGAAGAAAACGTGTCATCGTAATTTGTGTGAAAAACAAAAGCACGTGATTAATTTCAGTGGTGGTTTTTGTTTATGTTCAGATATATGGTATAAATGAACACATTTTTCTTGGGGTCCTTCAAGAAAAGAGCGTACCAATTCTTAAAAGGCCGGCAATGCACTCGCGAGCCCTCTGGCATTGAGAGTGTCCATGGGCGGCGGTATCACTTAACATTAGGTGAGCCTCCTGTTCTATAAAAAAAAGGTAACGGCGGATCCTGGGGGGGCATGAGGGTCATGACTCCACCCTGAGCTGGTTCCAAGTCTTAGGTGGACCACTAATTGAATATAATCTTGACTTGACCACGACTGGCGCCAAAGCTGGATCCGACCTTGGTTTGGAGCTAGGTAACATCTCACGATAATGGTTTAAAATTTGAGCTTGTAACACTAGGGATAATGGGGATGCGACGCTAACAAAAATACCTTGGTTTTTCTAAGGGTTGATAAATCTAAATTACACTTATTGGATATTATCGGAAACGAGACTGTTACAATTAATGAGTGTGGCAAAAACGATTATTACTTACATTTGTTTAGGCTTCCAATTAATAACTAAAATACTGTATGTGTTACTTAACTAATGTTAGGTTACATAAAGGTTTGGAATTTATTAATCAAATTTATGTAAAATTCGGTCAGAAATAAAAAATCTAATAAAGGAATATTTTGCAAAATTATAGTAGATTTACGCAAGATTTATATTCACATTCAAACTCATTTATTCATATAGGTTACACAATATACACTTATGAACCTCAAAAAATAATTAAATTTACCGCCAGTTCTCAAATCAAGGGGGTAGAACGGAAGAGACGCACTGGCAATCAATTCTTTTTAATCGCCAAGTTATTTGTTTTATTCGGTGTTGGTTAGTAAAATTGTAAGTATTTTTTCAGTCCCAAAATATGAATTTTATACGTTCTTTAGTCAGACATGTGTAAGCAAGTAGTTGATATACCAGTCAGTGGTTTTTGGTTCTACAAAAATAATAGCAAACTTGGGTTGATTATTCCAGTTTAATTATGATAAATACTTGTACTATGCATAATATATTGTTTCATAAATGTAATTACTGGAGTGATTGATTAAACACTCAATGTGAATTGACGTAAGTTATTTCGTCAGAAGTCTCAATAGAATATCACAAATACATTTCCACATAGTACAAGTACACAAGTGTTTGAACTTTGTGTTACGTAACATATATATAGGAATATGTTTCTTATGTATGACACTTCTCACTGAACACAATCTTTGTAAGCAATCCCTACTAATATTATAAATGCGAAAGTAACTCTGTCTGTCTGTCTGTCTGTCTGTTACCTTTTCACGCCTAAACCGCTGAACCGATTTTGATGAATTTTGGTATAGAGATAGATGGAACCTTGGGAAAGGACATAGGGTACTTTTTATCCAGATCCCGATCCCGATCCCGGAATTATACGGGTGGAAACGCGGGGTGCAGTTATGTATCGCATAATTCAAATACTCCTAGCCAGCTTTTAGAATACTTTCTGCCTGACATGTCCATCAGGCCCATCGGCCTATACACTATGAATGTGTGAGTGTGACGATGCATGGTGTGGTGTGGCGGGGCTGGCGGGCGCGGGCGCGCTGCGCGGCGCGGCTGCAAAGACGTGCGGGGGACGCGGATGGCTCGGTGGGAGGAGTGTAGATCACAAAGTATGCTTACCCGAACGGGCAGACACGTGAGGGCAGACGTTGTTGGCGGACGCATGCGATATCTACAATTTTGAGCTGCAACGTATTCGCTTTCTTTACGTTTTCATTGGTGTTTAGGGTTTCTTGGATAAGCATTTTGTGTTATTTACTTAGTTGTTTTGGTTGTTATTATTAGTTTAGCATAAGTTAGTAGTAGGTAGAATTATAGTTAATAGGTAAAATAAATACTTTAATTCATTTTTTAGGATAGGTATAAAATTGTAGTAGATTAGTAGGCAGGTTTTTTTAAGTTTTTTCACATTTAGTAAGTAGTTACGGTACCTAAGAAGGTCAGCATAGTTTTTATTGAGTATTAATAGGTAAGTAATGTTGTTTTGTGAATAAAATAGTTCCAGTAGTTTCGCATATAATTTTATCGATTCATTTTGTTTTTATTCCATGTGGATAGTATATTTTTTTTAACATTTAGTTTTAGTTTAGCAATTCGTTTTGTTTTTGTTTTATTTCATGTGTATAAGTACCTACCTTAAGTATAGTTTCGTACTCAGTACCTTTAACTAAATTTTTTTGTCAGCTAAAGAATTTTTTTTTGCATAAGTACTTACCTGTTTTTATTACTTTAGGTAGGTAACTGGTTAAGTAATATGCCTCGCAAGCGTAAATCTAATTTAGCGCGTAGCTCTAAAAGAGCTCGAACTGCGCAAGTAGCTAGATCCCACGAATCTGAGGAGCAGACTCAGGCCCGGCAGATTTTAGATGCTGAGCGACACGCAACGCAAAGAGCTGCCGAGACCTATGAACAAACTCAGGCCCGGCAGATTTTAGATGCTGAGCGACACGCAACGCAAAGAGCTGCCGAAACCTATGAACATTCTCAGGCCCGGCAGATTATAGATGCTGAGCGACACGCAACGCAAAGACCTGCCGAGACCTATGAACAGACTCAGGCCCGGCAGATTTTAGATGCTGAGCGATACGCATCATTGATAGCTGCAGAGATGCCAGAAGAATCCCAAAGACGACGTGTGTTAAATGCTGAACGGCAGTCAGAAAGGAGAAATGCGTTTACAATGTATACATGGGGAGCATATATGAGCAAGTGACATCGTTCCCTGTAGAATTTCTTAACTCCTTAGAATTATCGGGGGTGCCTTCCCATAAGTTGAGGCTAAAAGTAGGTGTCCCGGTCCTGTTGATGCGAATGCAAGAATGTGTAATGGCACACGTCTACAAATTACACACCTGGGACGCAATATTGTGAGAGCAATAATTATGACAGGAACAGCAAAGGGAGAAGAAGTGTTAATTCCCCGTATTCCAATAATCCCTACCGATTTGCCATTCCAATTCAAAAGAGTACAATTTCCCCTGAAAGCAGCATTCGCTATGACGATAAACAAAGCTCAAGGACAGACACTCAAAGTAGCTGGTGTTCATTTAGAAAAAAACTGTTTCTCCCATGGGCAACTGTATGTGGCGTGCTCACGAGTATCGAGTCCACAAAACCTACATGTTTTGACCAAAGAAGGAAAAACAAAAAATGTCGTATACAAAAACGTATTAAACTAAGTTAAGTCAGGGATCAGGGTCAGGAAAAGTCTACCTATGTTAATCTCAATAATTCAATGTGCCGGCTTCATTAGAATCGTTTCATTATAGTTTCAGAGCCTATTCAGTCCAAACAAATTTACACGAAGTAGTAGTTCTACGCAGACGAAGTCGCGGGTAACAGCTAGTCTATATATAAAAATGAATCGCAAAATGTGTTGGCACCTAACTTAACAATACCTGGTTCAATTTTACCAATTATTTTTTTAAAGGATCGTTAAAGTCCAAGAATGATTTTTGCGGCTATTCAGTAAAGTTTAAATTATTATGTCGGTTAATAACCCGTCTATGATATGTCATTAGGACACAATTTTTAAAAATTTGTCCCCTTTATGATCCCACTGTCCTTTTAGATTATTTTTCAATCAGGTTTGAACCCTAAGTTCACCTCTTAGTTTGCAGCAGACATTCCAATCAAGCGCAGGTACTTGGGTCACCCGGCTGAACCTCACAAACCTCCATCAGGGTAACGGTTCTGTTCAGGAGAATTTTTTACGCCGACTATAAAATAGGTAGGAAGGAAATTGCCACATTCAATCTTTTTACGGAACGACACGGACGATATGCAGCGTCTTTTTCGAGGAAAAGAGAGAGACCAATTGAGAGTGAGAAAAGGATATCAAGAAAAAATACGCGCTATTGGTTGATGTATTCGTTTAGTAGTTGCATATTAGAACTTTTGCCTTACGTTTACCATAGTAATAATTAATGTACAAAGAAGTTTCACTTTTTGCATGTGGACTTTGTACGCACGCACTTTTTTAATGAAAAAGGGAAAAATGGGCTTGAGGCTCATTTGATGTTAAGTGATACCGCAACCCATAAACACTATGAAAACCTAAACTATTCCACGTAATAAGAAACATTTTTATCAGATTATATTATTAAAATAGACAGACATACAGACATATCATTTACTGCTAACGAAACACAAAAAAAAATAATAATAATCAGAAAAAAAGTTACCAAAATTCCCATTTCATTGCATTCTTTGCGATTTCTTGTATCACTTTGATTGGTCAGAATGGTCTAATAGAGCACTGAATTGCAAATATATTAACATTCAATAAACGAAGTCAAGGAGATCAGTCTCGTCCATTTCAAGTTTCAACAACTATTAGGTCGACTGCATAATGTGTACGAAATACGATGTGAAAACAATTTAAACAATTCCTTATATGTATTTGGAATATCTAATTTAAATTATGTTATAATCTAATTAGAAGATAAGTTTGACACCAATTCTAAATAACTTAACTTACCTTTTATTATGACTATATTAATATTTGTATTGTATGATAGGTATTATAAAATTAATATGACATTTGCATGCCTATTTATATATGGCAGATTTTTATAATTAATGAATCTAATTGTACCACTACCATAGCCAATAAACGATTTCATTTCATACCCGATTTTTATACGCAATACGGTCCTATAATTTAAGGAACATTAAGTTTATGTTTAATACACGACGAGTAATTCCTCCATCAGCGTCGTCTGCCTTCAGGTCGTTCGTTATGAAGAAGATGAAGTATCAACTTAAATCCATATAATATAAAAGCTTGGCTTCTTTCCCCCTTTGAATAGCTCGGCTAATTCTTTGTCTGAGGTAGCTGCCAGCTAGTTAGTCGTCTGTTATGTCAACTAACCTTTTTGCTATAACCTTAAAAGTTGCCACATTACCCACGGACCAAGGGTCTAGACGCCGAATGGGACAAAATAATATTCGGAGCCTAGACCACGGTAGTTGCATGCTTTAGCTTTTTTAGCCGCATCACAAGCCACACCAGCTCTGATGTGGATTCCATGTAGATGGGATGGCTAGTGTCTCCGAACAGACTGCATCCCATACTAGCAGTCGGCTCATCTTCCATGGAATCAAACTCATACTCTCTTGCCATCACCTCTTGCAATTCCAGTTGGCTCAAGTAGACAAATACATGTATTTGATATAAATATATATGCGAATAATAATGAAATACTCGTAGTATTATCGTCGTATAACACAAAATTCCGATAAATTAGTACAGTTTTCCAAGACAACCTGCAAACCTATTTGTATAACATTAACAGAGTTAGGTTACATCTCCGATAGTCGGTTACTTGTTATGGTAATTAGTGTCACCGTTCTCATATACTAGAAATATACTCGACAAATTCTGTTTAAGCAATATGTATCTGCGCAGGAGTCATAAAATGGTTCTTCTTTTAAATATCCCCTACATTTAAAAAAAGAACCATTTTTAATTAAAAAGATCTTAGATATTGTTATTTGATGATTAAGTCAATAGTATTTATTTACCTTTTCACACATTGTGTATGCCCGAAAAATTAATACGTATTATATATGTACCTATTACTTTTGAGAGATTTGATTACTTTGTTTATGTAATAGAACTTGAACGGCCCCTTTAGACGATAAGCAAATATGTACTAACTTACGTATCGTTACAAATGTCTGTCATCGAGTATTTTATTTATATAGAGAAGGGCCTACAGGATATCCAGAAACGGTAGGTGCGTTCCGACCTGTGAGAGACCGCCTGAAAGATGTTCAGCCAGTTGATCAAACTAGGCAAATGACTTGGATCGATGACGTATCATTACTTGGTATATGGACTGTTATACAAACATGTTGGCACGGCGAAGTCCCGCAATACTTACAATATTTACTTCCCTAATCATTATAGGGAGATATAAAACACTGTAATCTGTGATATAACAATAGTCATAATTATATAACGTTGCACCGTTAATTGATATGCACTTGGAGAATCATAGCAATTCTAATTTCTTTAATGTAATTGAATTCAATTTTATACATTCTTTCACGAAGCGTTCATACGATGTTAATAGATTCATTACCATTTACTTTTCGTTATTACACTTGCTTTCATAGATAAGATTACTTTTATTTTCCACAGATGTTTTAAGTCAATGTCAGGTTCAATATATCAATTTTGAAATCAATTAATTTCTCTTGTATTATTTTGGTAATAAATATTATCTCATAAAAGATCGATTTTCTATTGAATTTGTAGCTATACAATTATAAACTAGGTAATACATATAATATTTTTCTTTTATACTACATTGTATGAAGTGTTAGCCTAGTGGCTTCAGCGTCCGATTCTCATTCCTGAGGTTGTAGGTTAAGGAAAACATCGTGAAAGCCTGTTTGCCTGTGTACCCAAAAATTCGGACTATATTTGCATATTAGATTGACCAATAATCGTGAAACAGATACAGAAATTTTAGTCCTAAACCAGACCTGAAACGCTTGTAGCACCACTGTTTTTTTTATCAGTTTGGTGTCGGTAGAATCCTCTACGTTAAATGATAAATCAAGAGGCAGTGAGACGTCATGAAATCTAGATTTCTATTCGAGATTGAGAGTGCAATTGAAACAATTGCTTTATTAGAGTGATTTGTTTATGACAATGGTTGAATTTTTACACTAGCTTTATACTGCCAGTATTAAAGCAACACACACAGGACCCAAACATTACATGCTAACATTATGCTAATTTATGTCGTTTTGACTCTGTGGTTTAAAAAGTAACATTATAACAACTCTCACTATCAAATACTAAGTCTTGTATCAAAATTAGAAGTATCACTAAGATTAGTTTTTATTTAAAGAATTGTTTAAAATATGTACCATAGAGTAATTGTATAACATAGTTGTGCTATAAAGTTATAACATTTATGTAAATATATAAAACAAAGGTAAGTTGCACCATTTCTAACCAAGATCGTTTTCTTCTTTTTTGATGGATTTTTCAAATAGCAGAATCACTAAAATATCGCATAGGTTATTGAATAACAATAAAAAAAAATTGTACGAATGCAACAATGTGGTGCCATCTCTTGACAAAACAATTCCGTATTTGCAAAAAAAAGTTGTAACAATGTACAACAATGTAATAAAATCTTAAATTAAGTTTTATTAACATTAACACAATACTATAAGACTGTAAGGCGGAAGGAGCTTCGCCGGGTCAGCTAGTTAATAATAATAATCATAATGTCATAATAATAATAACAGTTGAATTATTTATAATTATTATCAGAATTTATGATCTCTCCCACTGAAAGGCAAGTTTCCTTTAAAGTACTAATCACATTCCCTTTAAAAGCGTTATACGGCAGTGATCTATAACTTATATTAAATAGTCTGACAGCCATGGCGTAACCATTTTTCAAATACATAGTCATAACAAACTCGTAAAATTGTAATTAAACTCTATTAGGAATAATTATGAACGTCTCTTTGTTTGAAGAATTTGTTCATGAAAATAATAAATAAATGGCATAATTAAAACAAGTTTTAAAACAGTTTGAAAATAAACCCGTGTTTAAATTATATGTGTGATAATTATTTATTTAGAAGAAGGATCTAAGTCAAAAGTTATATGGAACAAAATAAATTATTAATAAAAAAGTGTTGTTTATTACTTTTTTTTAATTATTATTTTTATATACAATATATATATATTTTCTTTCTTGACTCAAAGTTGAATTAGTTCGGAAATCCTTCAGTGGGCAGCTTGTTATCATCATAGTAATCACAATTTTTGAATATCTTAATAGATTACGTACGCCTTAATAGATTGCCATTTGACTTTTTTCGAAAGGACTTTTAGTTTTGCTGGTAATCGAGAAAAACCGTTTTTATCCTTCCTCCCTCACCTCCCGACCTCAGATCGCCCGTAAATTATTTTTCCTTTCATTTTTATAATATTCCCCTCCTTTTCTAATGGATTTCATCCTACTATTATTATTTTTTTCACTTTTTATTATTTCTAAAGGCTGCCCTGGTCTATTAGATGGATGAGATTTCATTACTTGCCTAGCCTGTTGAATGTTAATTTAGTTTCACTTTCTGCCACTCTCAAACTCGAAACAAAACTCTTCCAACTGTCAATATGGCGTCGGCAAACCACAACTTTGACACAACACGGCGTTATCCGAAGTTTAATGAACAAGTACAATGGAAAAGTATAGTGACAATAGCAATGTGAATTTAGCTGTGAGTAACTCAATTTAATTTTTAAAGAAATATGTTCTATGTTTCTTTAATTTCTGCTACATGATTATTGTATCGTACGAATGGCCTAAGGCATTTATTAAATGTTTTTACAAAACCTTTTTTCAGGCCGCTAGTTAAATAGCGTTATTTAGTTAAATGGCTAGGCTTTTAATTGAACGACTTATTAGGCCAGTTGGCGATAGCTATATCTTAAAAACTAAAGATGCTAGAAGCAGTCTGAAAAGTATAAAATAATTATATCGTATAAAACAAAGGCGCTTTCTCTGTCCCTATGTATGGTTGAATCTTTAAAACTACGCAACGGATTTGATGCGGTTTTTTAATAGAGAGATTGATTGAAGATGAAGGTAAAATATATAAAAACATCCCACATCGAACAGTGAAGGAAGGCATCGTGAGGATACCGGCTTGCCTTAAACACAAAAAGTCGGCACAAAAGTGTGTCAGGCACAGGAGGCTGATCAATCAGCCTCCTGTGCCTGACACACTTTGTGCCTACTTGCCCATTAGATTGCAATGATCATGAAACAGATACAAAAATCTGAAGCACAGGCTTAAAACGGTTATAGCGACACTGGTTTATATATATTTTAGTTTTGTTTGATAACAAAATTGAATCCTATCAAAATTTTGTATTTCATACATATAAAATATAAACAGTTCTTCCGAAGCGAAAACATGTTTTTGTTAATTTTATCGTTATCTATTTTGCTATCACATGTATCATAAGTTTGCATCATCATACCTATTTCTTAAATTATATGTTAAATAAAATCCAATTAAATTTATCAATAAAGCTTTTTATAAATTTGACGATTATTTAAATTATCCTTAACCTTGGGATTGCTATCTCCATATCAAACAATTGGCTTGACTAAAAACTTGGCGATTAAAAAGATTGGCGGAGTATTTTTTGTCAGCTCTTCTTGCCCGCTCTACACATCTTACTTGCGAATTGGTAGTAAATGTAAATATAAAATGAATTTAACATCTTTTCTTTTGACGTTCAAAAGTGTACTAGATTGCTTATATGAATAAGGCTATTTTGAGCAAGTTGTGTTGATTTTACTACATGGTGTTCACTAATAATTAAGCCTCATTTACTTCTTGAACTATTCATCTTTACAAATAATACTAATTAATATTTAGTGTAAAGAAATAATTATAAATATATATATGATTTTTTTTATCCAAGGACCACTTATAAGAGTATCTAGGCATCCTGCAACTGGCTCGTTCTCTCTGTATCTTAAGCGTAGATGTCGATAAACACGGTGTTCAGCAAATAGAGAAAACATTCTTTTTGGAAAATATACTGGCTGGCTGGCATAGCCCAGTGATTAAATGACTATTTTTGAAAATTAAAAAAAAGTCATTTATATGTCTCGGATAGGAACGTGTTCTTTAAAAAGGGACAAATTTAAAGTTAGCAATAAAATATCTCTGCTTGGAAAATTTTACTCCGAACCTAGGAAAATGGAAATACTGCAGCTGATTCCATATAGTGGTGGCAGCAACTCTCTTAAACGCTATCAACGCCAGCACACCAACTAACATAGGTGTCCATGGGTCACGTAACTGACTTTTACGGCTTGTTTGTTCCCCATTTATATAAAAAATAATAGTATTTTAAATATACGCAAACGCGTACTAAAAAAACATTGTTGAGTATTCAGGTTGGATACCCATTCAATTGAATTCACAAAGCGAAAACAAAATATACAAGGCAGCATGAATTAATCATAAGATATTAGCATTTTTACACTCAATGACACCGTATATTTAGTCCATCAAAACTTCATTGGCAAGTCTTCAAACTTTAAAAAATTCTATTTGTATCTGACATTGCTCTTGCTCTGTGAAGGCCAAATGACAGGCTGGGCTCGTCTCGCTATTGTTCATCATTTTAATAATAGTGTTATCGTATATATAAAATTCTTGTGTCACGGTGTTACTAACCGAACTCCTCCGAAACGGCTCGACCGATTCTCATGAAATTTTGTGTGCGTATTGGGTAGGTCTGAGAATCAAACAACATCTATTTTTATTTCATCCTCCTAAATGTTAAGGGTGGTAACGCCACCCCTAAATTTTTTTATTTATTTTTTAGACAAAATTTTTCGTTTTTTTTACGATACACCATACAAAAATACATGCAACCCTAAATTTTCACCCTTCTACAAGCATCCCTTATGATTTTTTTGTTAATTATAAACTTTAATTTTTTGGCACAAAAACATGGCAAAACAACGTTTGCCGGGTCAGCTAGTACTGTTATAATAATCAGGGAAATCTAGAAACTGAAAAATAAAACAAAATAAAAATTACGTGAACAAACGACAATTTTTATTTTTAATTCGGCTGGTCCTGAAAGAGAAAGCGACCACGTCCATTACATTACATAGAACAAATGAAGAACAGGAAAATAATATAATAAAAGGTGCTCCACGTCATCAAATTATGCACTTTCAACGCAAGAATAACAAAACAAGACAGTTATATCTGAACGGATCAGAGAGAAAAAAAAAGAGAAATTAATATGGAAGAAGCTTTTACCCATAAATATTTATTATGCCATACAATACTAGACTGAAAAAAATAATTTACAACTTATACTAACAAAACTAATACTCGTGTTTTTACACTAATAAAGCTTTACATAAATCAAATACATATTAAAAAGCAGATATATTTATTAGTTCTGAAAATTGTATTGACGATGAATACAAAATTTCGTTTGAACTTTGTGGGCTATAAATTATACATTTTATATTTGTAATATTTGATTTGATTTTCATTTTCATTCTGCAGCCGCACAATATGGACTGCTGCTAGTTAAAAAACAATTGACTGTGTAGACGGGTTTGTTTGTTTTATAACTAACGTTTTTGACTTGTTGTATATGTCTCAAAAACATTGAAAAATTAAAGAAAAAAACGAAAAAAATCCAATACAAGTTAGTGAGCTTTATATGTATTTAGTATTCATTGTTTTACTTTTATTTAAAGTTACGCTTAACAGTAAGCAAAAAATTACAAATATTTTTATTTTTATTACTTTTGTTATATTTTTGTGTTTATGTTTACCAAAATTATCATATATTTAAGTAAAGATAGCTTGTAATATGTACTGCAAATATAGTATGATATGGTAAACTTCAATACACAAATAAAATTATAAATTAAGTTCAGCTAATATGTAACACGACAATGACTGATAGGCGGCACGAAGTGAGCCGGTTCATTAAGTTATTGATAATAATGCATTTGAGCCATGCCAACTTCTCTTCCCGATATTATACTTTCCCTCTACTAACATGCCGATTACCCTAGATTTTTCCCCTTATAATTAATTGAAGGAGGTAGCAGCATGGCACGACACATGGCCCAGGCACGCAATTTTTCATTGTTTATTTTTTTGACATTGCAACTCAATTTAGAACTTTCTCATTAGATACCTTAAGCAAGTGAGGATAACACCACATCTCAAATGCTAGTAAGCTTTTAAGATTCATCATAGGTCGCCAAGGCAGAATACCACATACCATCCGTATCACATTGATGTCTGTCGTTCTACAACTGCGCGTTTTTTAAGGCAATTTTTCCGCGCACCACCTCTATGTTGAATTAGCCGCCCTCTGAAGTATTTCCGAACCAATTCGACTGGGGTTCTTCAAGAAAAGAGCGTACCAATTCAACGCACATAAGATGAGCCTCCTACCCTTTTGCCTCGTGAGATATAGAAGCTTCACAGCCTTAAAGAACAGCCAACATTAGTACATAAATATTAAGTATATTTCTGATTGTTTTATTATTGTGTGCGCGATCTGATACACGCAAAATTTATTCGATAATCGTGTGCAAAACCAGAGACGTCACCACGTTGTGTAAACAGTGTTTAATATGTCTGCGTTTATGTACACATAATAATTAGAGTGTGACGTCTTTGCCATCCGCGTTCATTGTACTGGCAACTACTAACTATTCGCATTTCTTACTATCGTTGGTTGACTTGATAGAAATAGCACGACTGGCAGACTATTGGCAAAGATAGAGACATCTGGTTTTAATTTAAGGCAATTTAAAAAAGGCAGGCTGATGACTTCATAGAAATAGCAGGGAAAGACTTGAATACTATTGTCTATTGGCAATGATAGAGTTACTGGTTTCAATTTATTTATTAAATAGTAAAAAGGTGGACTAGATAGAAATAGCTGGAAAAGATTGGCAGACTATTGGCAAAGATAAAGACATCTTAAAAAGATTTGGGGAGGCCCTTACCCAAGTGGGGTCCATATATACAGGCGGCTTTATTATAACATACTATCGTGGGTTAGACTACATGCACTCTGCGGAAATTACATGGATTAAGAAAGCTATATTATATGCCTTCAATTCTTCCTTAATCAAAATTCGTTTATTCAGTTTAGATGCGTCATAGGGTATGCTTATGAATGTCATAAACGTTTACAAGATTCGCGAAAGAGCAAAACTACGCTAGCATCCTGTGTACCCACGCCGGTGTCTTTTTGGATCTAATTACAGGTTTTCTCAGGATGTTTTTCTTTACCGTTCGATGTGTACCAAATGTGTACTAGAAATAACGACGACCACGGAGATGAGTGAAGAGAAACCACTGGGTTGGACTATTCAGTTATCGAGTGTAATGCCTATAAAACATAAATATTAAAAGCTTTAGGGATTTGTAAATTAACGTATTTTCATACGTCAGTCACGTGACGCAAAACGTTTACAGATTAGTTGAATCGACGATTATGTCATCATGTGTGTAAATTATATGTGTTCACCTATCTAATACTAAAACTGTCTTGGAGTTTAATTTTGTCGGAGACTGATTTTGACCAACATATAATAATATAGTGGTTGCCTGAAAGAAATCGCTCGAAAGCGATAAGGCCGCCAGTTGCCCCCTTTTCATTTAATTGTGTTCAATTTTTATATTGTATTGTAACGAAGTGTTAATAAATATATAAAATATAATGTATGTTTAATGATCGTAACAAGCATGAAGTGTTTATTTTAAAGGCATGATACGTAACTTCACTAATAAATAATCTGAAATAAAGATTAAGAATTACCAATGACTAGTATGTCTACTATGATTGTGCATCTAATTAAAAATGAACCTCCAACGACAGTCTCTAAAATCTATGAAATTTGTATTCCAAATATTTACGTAACTACAAAATAATAACCAATTAACAATAGCATTGATGTCACTTCAAAACAGTTTGCTCGTTTACATAAGCTAAACTAATACACTATCGTTAAAATTGTTTCACACCAATATTCAGTGTTGCCAACTTCAATTTTTCCCCTTATTTATAAACGTTGAATGTTTTGTTATCACAAGCCTTACACTTTATTATTCCATTGTCTCTTACGAATGTATTCTGATCTTGACTCCCGATTGTAAATCGAACATTTAAAGCATTTTGGTCTACGGAATAACACACCTGAATCATTTTGTTTCAAAGACAAGACAAGTAACATTTAATGCAACGAAGTGAAAGTTGCTGACGTTTTGTGATAATTTAAATAAATCTCTTAATTAAAAATCTAATTTGTTTTCATAAAATAATACATATTATAGTAAAAAACATCTATTGAAGTCGAAAAAAGAATATTTAAAATTATATTGTGTATTTTTCGGCGACAACTTGCATCAAACAAAGATTATGTAAATAAAATAACAGATAAACGTGCGTCACGGCCACTAGACTGTATAATCTATGGTATAATTTCTCTGCTTGTTTTTTAGTAGCTGTGTTTGATTAGTTGCCGGGGCGTGTCTGCGTCTAAACATTTGGGAGAATTATAGCTTCGTTACATAAAGCCGGATTTCGTAGGTACATACATTTTTGGCAAGTGTTTCATACATAAAAATAATTATTCCGTTTAAAATAAATATGAAATAACTCAATGCTAATTGGTATGAAACGAATGTAAAATGAATGTTATGTAAATGTTAAAGAAAGTGCCTGCGTCTGGCTATACTCTCGGGGCGTATCTCTGATTCAAGAAATCCCCACGCTTTTAAAACTAAGAAAGCCTGAGTGACTAGAAAACAGCCTCGGCCTGTACAGATATGAACCTTCAACATCATTTGATCAGAGTTCGATTTCTGGTAAAGTAAAACGAAGTTTTGTTTTGAATTGAATTGCTCATTACGGGCTATATTCGGTGATGAGACTAAATATTTGATACTCTTAATAGTTTAGAGTAACACATCTTTAACTACACGTACACTTGCGATGCAGTTAGACTTTTTCATGATTATTTTTCGTTACGCGCCATCTTTTTCTTGACCCTACCACGGTTGATTCGAATAGATTCGAAGCCATTAATAACAATAATTATCATTGTTTGTTTTAATTCTACTACAACTCATGAAATTTTGTTATAATCTTAGTAGTGACAGGGTATATTTCTGTAAAGTTGCATATAGTAATCATTTTTCGAAAAATAAGGTCTAAAGAGTTTCTCTTCACACATATTTTTTTATAGTTCAACACATCATAATGCTATATCTACAGTATACAAGCTATGTTCTCTAAAATAAATTACAAAGACCTAAACATTAATTTTATAAAAAAAGTACAATAAAATTACAACGAAAACAGTGGATTAAGTATTTAGTATCACTTTACAATACTTTTTAATCGATCATCTCACAACCGTTACAATATTATTACATAATAGCCCAGACCCAATTTAAAAAGTCTGAAATCTTTAGCTGGTTTCTGATTGGCAGTTAAATATTTCTCGTAAGTTAGATAAAATACTAGTCTGGAGATCTTATCAGATCGACACGAATACCTTTGCCAACAAATTGTATTGCAATATAAAAAAATTCCACGCCACAGAATGTTGCCCACTAATTCCGATTTTACAAACCAATAGACGTCGTTGGTTTTATCGTCCATCTGTACCAGTCTCGCGTCTTGGATTATTAAAAATTAAACCTCCCCCCCTTTCCCCTTCTCGGGTAAAGGCCTCCTCCAGCTTTTTCCAACTGACTTTCTTTCTCCATTTGCTTCCTGTTACCGCTTTTATTTCTTCTATCCACCTCTTCTTCTCCTCCCCCTTCATACAGTTGTCTGTAAAGTCCACCTTTTATCTGTATATGCTACTTACACTACATATACTTCTGTTTTGCGACATTTTGTAAGTTATGTATTTTTCTTATTTGAAAATTTACTTCTTTCCATTGCTTTCTGGCATGCTACCAGTTTGTTTTTTATTTTTGTTTTACAAGTCCACGTTTGACAGCCGTATGTGAGAATAGGGAAGATACAAGTGTCCAAGACAATTTTCTTAAGGTGATATTGACCTTTTAAGATTGCCTTCATAGACAAAAATAAAAAAAATAATGTACATATTCCACAGTCTATACTGTAGTGTTTGTAGCTTCCGCACAATTTGTCATTAAGTTTTATTCTCGTTCATTTTAAGGCATACTTCTTCACTTTCTCCGTTTAAGGTAATTATCATATTTTCTAGTTCCTTACTTGTTTCAGTATATTATAACATATTATGTACAGTACATGTTATCGCTTAGGTTAAAGTTATGTTATGTTGTATGTAAGTTATGTTATGTATGTATTTTGTTAGTGAATAAAGGCTTATTTATTATTATCATACGTATGTATGTTGTGCACTGACTTACGTTTCTAAGAAGCTACTAAATCGATTTTGATAAAATCTCGACTGTTTCCTAAGAATATTAGGATCGTATCGATATTATCGTTTATCGTTATCGTTTCAAGAATTTGTGCACCAACGTAAGTACTACAAAATTTTGCAATATACACAGGTATCATATTCCAACAGGTCAAACTGATAATCTCCTTCGTGAAATCGGTAAAAGACTCCACAGACTACTTACCTTGTTACCAAGCCAAGTCCAGGATAGGACTAGTTTTGCCCAAAATCTACGACTAGGCTAAGTCTAGCCTTGGTCTTGCATTTGGGCAACACTAGATGGGACGGAGTTTTCTCAATTTCTATTGTTTTATTGATACGTCGAATTTTGTTACGGTTGTTCCGTAAACATTGAAATGCCAGCGTCCATTATTACACGTTACACGCAATTCACAAAGGATTGGACTGAAAACGGCGCTCTAAAAGAATCGCTTTTTGAATAAAACCTTTGATAGGTTCCCGAGACTGCATTGGGTAGGGCACGTGTTATGTTACCTAATATTAGTTAATTTACAAATATATATTTTACGATTTTTACACATTCATAGATTTTTCAATTTTTTAATTCAATGGAACATTCTTGTTTCCCATAATTACCAAAACGTCTGTATTTGTATTGAAGTGTCAAGATTTAAAAACGCTTAGATAAGCACATATTTAAAACGATTAAAGTTAGTTGTTACCCAGCTTCAAAGTCTCTGATTTAACATATTATATTTGAACACATTTACATCTATCGACAGTGAACTTATCTCACGCTTAAATTATTATAATATTATAACCTAAAAGCAACCATTTTTATTAAATTACATTCTGGATGCGGCAGAATCCTGCGAAATGATATGATAATTTATTTAGTCATTTGCGTCGCTAATGTAAACAAAGGTTACTTTTTTCTTTCACTTCGATACTACTACCTCAGGGCGCAATGAAAAACAGTGACCCATTTCCATATCTAATGTAAATGAAAGGAACATCAAAACCTAAAACTAAACTTAAATCCAGTTCTTGGATGGACAAAATGTAATTCACAGAAACGAAGGAATTCGACGTTAATAGACTATAGAATATTAAATGAACACGCTGTCTCTCGCTGTCAATAAAGTATCCGATTTACTGTCAAACCTTTGACAGATAATAAAAGGAATTAACTATGGACAATATCGTACATTCTCAAAGAGTTAATTTAAGCTAAGACGAGTTTATCATCTTGGCTCTGGCCCAAAACGGACAGTGGATTTACGAACAACGGTTGAATATAACTATTTGTTACTTGACTAACAGACTAAATATTGGCAGTGTTGCCAGTTTAGACTTTTCCATTACTTCAAATCAATTTTGGAGAGTAGTATAATAACATTTTTACAGAAAACGAAGTGACTATATATTATTCACGGCAACGCACTTGCGAGTGCGTTGCCTCTCTCTGGCATTGAGAGTGTCCATGGGCGGCGGTATCAATTACCATCAGCTGAACCGTATGTATGTTCTAAAAAATATGTTATTTATAGGTAGTTTTACTTCCTGAAAGCAAGATTCTTTCTGTTTATCACTATAATATTTATCAATTTCTCGTAGCCAACTCTAGAGTTGCGAAAAACAGTATAGTATAGTCTATACATTATTTTTGAACATGGTTTTATTCGTGAGTGTCTGTCTTATGTATCGAGACAGTAATAATAGATAATTCGAGATGTACATACATAATACTATACTATACTATACTATACTATACTATACTTTGAGACTAAATCACTGAATAAATTCAAAACTCTACTTAAACGTAAATTAATCAATAAAGCTTTTATAAATATGACGATTATTTAAATTACCCTAATCCTTGGGATTGATTGGCTCCAGTTCAAAAAAATTGTATGAAACAAAACTTGGCGATTTAAAAGAGTGGTCGAGAGTTTCTTGCCCGCTCTATGCCCTTGACTTGCGAACTGGTAGTAAATGTAAATTTAAAATCCATTAAACATATTTTCTGTTGACGTTCATACATGTACTTATATCTACTACCATAGAGTTTACTGTACTACCAATGATTAATTTTCTGACATTTTGAGTGATTTCGCAAACGAAAAAACATAATGTTTTTATCCGTTTCATTTAAATAATATTAGTAAGTATAATTGAAATTTCCATTTGTCAACAGGTCTCACCGGTTCCAACGCCAACACGCTGAACGAGTGTGATGATAGACTTATGATATACGATCGTACTAATGTGTGTTATACAATTATATAACCCTTAAAAATTATTTATTAATTACTTCCATTAGTTATTTTGTTGTATAATAATCTAAATTTTTAAATTTCGATTAAACTTAAACACGATATACATAATTATACATTCGTATAGGTATTAATGGAAAAGCGTGTTTTTTATAAAACACGCAAAAACAAATAGTGCATCAACTATCAGTCAACATATTTTTATCTTATAATGTGGTGTATCAAATAATTAAAAGAAACAAGGAAACTAGAGATAACCTTTTTAGGTCTAGACCTCAGATTTCTGTATCTGTCTCGTGAGTATTTGTTATATATTGGGCAAGTATGTGATCCACTTTCTGTGACACACGCCGTCGACTGGGTCTAAGTCAAGCCGGTTTCCTTACGATGTTTTCCTTCACCGTTCACGCGAATCTTACATGCGTGCATAGACGAAAGTTTATTGGTGCACAGCCGGGGATCGAACCTACAAGCTAGAGAATCAAATGTAAGATCAACAAGACGATTAAGCCACTAGGCTAATAATTCTCTCGTCTCCTATATTCCCATTAAACTGTGCTGCTAATATAAATTAAACATAATTTATGTATCTCACTATCTAATCAGCTACATTGTACGTTTTTCTAATAATGTAAGTGTTTGCGAAATGCAATACTAGAAAATCCATTAGGAGATAAGGTGCGGTACAATGTATTATGTTGTAGAATATTCAACTATGTCCTCTGACGTTAACCTGTTTCCTTTATAAATGGGTGTTTAAAAATGAAAGCAAGTGGTACATGGCAGAGAGTGGCACAGTGCGGAGAGGAATGGCGAGATTTGGAGAAGGCCTTTGTCAAAAAAAGGACACTCATACATAGAACTAAAAGGCATTTATTATTACAACAGCTGTATTGTAAACTAACTAAATATAACAAATATTACTCAATACATTCAAATCGAAGCTAAGTGTAAGACAAAGTTACTTTTAATTTAATTTCTTATAATTAATTTTTATTCATGTCTTTGTTTACTTTTATTTTTAAGTTTATTGCGTGTACGGCTATCGTTTTATTGTAATTATTTTGAGAACGACTACAATGTGATGTTTATCTAAAGTATTATTCGCATATAAGTGACAATTTTTGTCTTTTTTGAGAAATAAAGTCTTTAAACCTTTAAATTATAATATATTTGGCTACATCTGTGGTATAATTATTTGAATTAATTGTTATATATAATATATGATAGCTGTAGCAACGAAATAAATATATGATAAAATCGTTAAAAAAATTGAATGTCAAATGCAGACATCATGACAATTAATTTATATATTCAACTAGCTGACCCGGCGAACTTTGTTCCGCCTTTATGGCATTAAATAAGCAGGTTTTTTTTTATTGGAAAAAAATACAAAAAAATTAAATACCTACATTAATCCTTCATTATTATTTCTGTATTTTAGTACATAGGTTGCATATTTGCTCTCGTGATTGAGAAGCACGAAGTCGTGCCATACTATCGCGGCGCTGTTCACGTGCAATTTGTTGTTCTTCTTCAGTCCTTTCATTTGCAGTATTTCGAATTCTTCTTGCATTACGGCATTGTCGGGAAAGATTCGATCGTCTTTGAAAACTCAAATTTTCAACCATACCGAGTTTTATAGTTCACTGTTTATACGAATGGGCAATGGCACTATCATTAAATTATAATTGTTAATTATTTATTTAATAGAAATAGTTTGAATATTCATTACATAGCTGTCATTATACGTCAATAGCTATCATTTGCGTTTTCTTATTCCAAGTCTGATTCCTTTTTGTTATACCACGTTTTATAGTGACTGACGTTTCATGTCAAGTCCCACGGGAACGCTGTCGAACGGGATAAAAAGTATCCTATGTCCGTCTCCTGGCTCTAAGCTACCTCCATACCAATTTTCAGCCAAATCTGTTCTGCCGTTCTTGAGTTATAAGTGGTGTAACTAACACGACTTTCTTTTATATATATAGATATATTATATTTTAGTTTATTTATTCAATAAGTAAATGACAGATACGTACAGATACAAACACAAGACATCAAAAACATAAACAAGTTATAATTATAGATTTGTCCTTGAATTGTTTCATAGATAAGAGGAAAAAATCTATAAAAAGAAGAGTAACACTACTGATATAAACATATATAATAATAGGCACAATTATTTTCAGAAAGTTTACACACAGAGATGTGGTTTACGCAAACGCTGGGTTTGTGAGAGTACAATCAAAGCCTGAATAAACGGAGGGACAACCACCTAATCCACAAAAGACACTTCACTGTAATTTAACTTAATGTCCTATGTCTCCTACTGGGGTGGAAGGCATCTCCAATTATCTACTACGCTCGCTCTTGACAGTCGCGAATTATCCAAATAACTCCCAAATCTTTTCAGTAACATCTGCAAATGTAAGCAATAATAAAAGGCAACACCACGATAACAGGACCCTGTTAAGGAAATTCAAATTCATCAAAACATTATTATAAGTATAAACAGAGGAAGACAATTTAGAAGGTGGATAGAACAGACTGAGGAAACAGCAGGTATATGGCAGAGAGTGGTACATAGGAAAGAGTGACACAGTGCAGTGAGGAATGGCAGTATTTGGAAGAAGCATTTGCCAGAAAAGGACACAGATACCTTCAAAGTATGAGATAGATATAAAAATTTGTTTTAGGGTAAAATGATGAGCAGTGTTGGCCTAGTAGCTTTAACGTGCGACTCTCGTTCCTGAGGTCGTAAGTTCGATACCCGGCTGCGCACCAATAGACTGTCTATGCGCGCATTTAAAATTTCTCGATCGGTGAAGGAAAACATCGTGAGGAAACCGGCTTGCCTTAGACCTAAAAGTCGACGGCGTGTGACAGGCACAGGAGCCGTATTGACTATTACATTGACAATTCATGAAACAGATACAAAAATCTTAGGCCTAATAAGGTAGCCTCACAGAGTTTTAAGTGTAAAAGTATTTCAAATAAAGCTATATTTACCATAAGTATAAAGATATAGTCGAATATTTGGTAACAGGTATACGTGACCTCGACTTGTACAATGTAAATGAACGTTTAACGCTTTATCAATATGATAATAATATTATTATCAATATTTGGACAAGAGGCTGGAACAACTCGAATACAACGCGAGTGTTCATTTGATTATTGCAAGCGCAAATAAATGAAAAACTAAATTATAAACAATTTAATTCAACACCAACTCGTATCAATTCTAGATAATTTAGATAATTATATCTTTATACGGCTGATGACTGCTTACATATATAAAGAAACTACCAGTAATACTTTTTCACTGTATCATTTCTCCAAGAAGTCACAAACATTGGAAGAAACTTTGTAATGAAAATGAAAAGTTCCAAACTCCACTCCGTTCCAGTTTCCGTAATTAGACGCTATTTAGTCCTTTGGGCGTAAATGCTGGCTTATTAAGCTATTGTAGCTCCGTCAAGAAGCTGAAGAGTTTCCTAGGCACTTCGCAGGCATCTGATCGACTTCATTCATCACTGCTCTGATGATTTCTGTTCGTTGGAAAGCCACAGATTCCTCTCGGCCTCTGCACAAGGGACTGACGATAGGTAATGTAAATTGATACAACTCTGGGTACACACCATAATTTGTATATATTTTAAGTGTATTCTTTAACCATTTTGTTATATTTATGTTAACCTAAATTGTCATACTTTTAGATAAAAGGGTTTGTAACATATAGATATAGAGAACTTTAATAAATATATAAATATTTTTTAAATCATCATGAAGACCCGCCGTCTTCATGATGATCTGATGATGAGCCTCTTTATCAAAGGAGAAAAAAGTGATCGTGAATATTCATGTAACGTAAACTTTGGCTCTCGATTCAAAACGTTCACTTCGATTCTTGATGTTCGTGTACCTTCTGAAGTGGCATCTTATCGCTGATAAATATATTGTATTGACAACCTCCCTTATCTCACAAATACGTGCATTCAACTCGTGCCTTGCGAAGGAAACTCAAGGTTGTTTCAGGGCATTCCCGAACTGAACAGCTTTTGGCAGTATGTATATCGAAAGTAAACATATAACAACTAGCAAACTCGACAAAGCGTTGCTGTGGCTAAGGTTTTTGTTATATTACAGAGTAATAAACTATTCAAGGGAAAGGGAGAATTTATGTGAAAGGTAGATAGGTTTTGTGAAACGTTGGTACTTTTGACAAAGTGTCATATGTTAGAATTGTATCAAATAACTTGATAACTTTGTATCCACATGGCCATTGGCTGAAGCCCAAAAAGCCCTTAAGTAGATCCGTCTATAACGGGGGCTAAAGCCCCCCACAAAGGAGAGTAATGATCTCTTTTGTAGGAATAGACTTCGGAAAAAATAATTTTCACATTTCGAATGGTAAATACTAAAATAATATACTTGATTTCACAATAAATTGTTGATTGAAAAACTTGACAAAAATCTTGTTCATTTATTTGGAAAATAATTTGGGGCCAGAGGCCTTCATACCTCTCAATCCGGACCTGATGTCTGCGTTCTCTCACCACACCTTACATTACCTATCACGTTTTAAAAATAAGTGGAAAATACATCCGTAATAGTACTTAGAAGAACTTTCTTCTTCATACTCTCCATTACCGAAGGTTTTCAAGTACTCCGCCTCCAGTACACCTCTCCTGAACTATGTTAAGGAAGAAAGAAGAAGCACACAAAAACGAGCGCTTGTAAAATCTTTCTTGCCCTAATGTTATCAAACAAAGACAATCCAAAACCAAGTCTATTCGTGTTTCAATTTTAGTAAAATATCATATATCATTGCCACGTTTTATTATCTAAACTTATCACTATACATATTTATCATGCTAATCCCTCTAAATGAGTTTGAATGAGTATTCATTAGGAAATAATTTGGGTACAATAGAATATACGTAGTATACAATAGTATA
Source organism: Pieris rapae (assembly GCF_905147795.1). Lineage (NCBI taxonomy): Eukaryota > Metazoa > Arthropoda > Insecta > Lepidoptera > Pieridae > Pieris > Pieris rapae. Next base: position 1,663,170 of record NC_059517.1, read on the forward strand.
CAACGCTAAACTGGTTCAAGTGACGTAATCAATTTGACTGAATGGTTAAGGTGTGGTTTAAACGTATCCGGAATATTTTCCTCTATTGAAAGATTCAGTGCCCTTATTTCATTTTTAATTTGGTTTAGGTAGTTATTAAACTTTTGCTTTTGCGACGAATCCCCGAGCGTTATCTTACATTATACATTAATTCTTCGAGCCGTTTCTGCAAAACTGGTCGTAAGTAACGCGCTATTTCATGTATATAAATAGACTGATGCAAATAAAAAAAATAAAACGGGTAAATGAAAGGAATCATGATTTTTAAAAACGAATACACGAGAAATAGCAGCAAAATTGAATTTGGAATTCCTAACCAAAGAGGAGATATTTATTGTTAAAGTGGCCTGTACGACAAAACGCCAATTTCATATCTAACGACCATACATAATGTAATAATTCAGTATATCTTCAATAATATTTTAAAGATGTCGTTTGTTTATTTTGTTTTTTATCTATTAACGAACTTATGGTTTCTGTTTCATATATTCTTTATGTTTTGGCTTTGTAACTATATATTGTCCAAGTGCATTCTTTCATAATATTAATATTTAACTGTAATTAATAAATCAATTAACACATGCGCTTAAAAAAAATTACCATCATAAACTCATATCTAAGATATGTTTTAGTTACCTAGTTACATCATTGACCAAATTTTCAAACATTTAAATTACACATAATATTCATGACAAGGAACGCCAACAATTTCGCCTCAACCTCACAATGTCAGTTACTCAATGCACTCATAACTCAGACTCCTACATCACCAAAATTACCGTAACCTTCGAGCATTCATAAAACGAGTTCCACTTGCTCGACGTAAGTAATTTCGACAGTATCTAGTTACGTAAGACGCATGGAATCTTCAGCTGTGATAATAAATTGTACTTTTATGCTGAGACTATCAATATTTTCAGGGTAGGGTAAAGTAGTTCCATAGACTAGTTTCGGAATAAAATATTAAGGGATTAAAGGGATTAAAGGGAAAAAAAAATAGGGCACTTTCTTGGACCTTTAAGAAAAACGGGAATTAGAGGCAAAAAATATGTATACTGCCACATACACTTTCTTGGCCGGTAAGAGCGTCGCTGACATAGATATAAGTATTGTCAGTAAATAACAATAAACAATTATGAAACTTGTCAAATAAAATTTGAAGTCATGCAGGCTAACCTAATAATTTATTGAAATATCTTAATAAAACTGATGATACTTTGTAGTTAGTATTTAGAAAATACAGTTCTAGATGGCTTAATTAAATGTGACACAAATTTTGTTTGGACTTTTACTAGATGGTTGTATTTAAGAGCCAAGTGACAATGTCTGTCTGACATTTCAAAATGGCGACGGTTATACCAACTTCAGCCGCCGCGCCGGCCCAGAGAAGTATGTGGCACTGTAATGCCATTGTAATGCACCCATGGAATGCTGAGGCAATCCAACTCCTTGACACAACAGAAATAAGACGCCCAAAGAGAATTCTACCTTTAGAGTTAATAAAACTAGTGTAGTGAATGTAAGTGCAAGTGCGGTATCTCAGACACACGAAAGTGCCAAAACATTATACAACACTAAAATATTTTAGTTAACATAACCTGAGTTTAAGCTATTCACTTGTATTGTAGAAACTTAAGTCAACATAATATTACTTATCACTTAGCCATAAATCTTTGATAGGCTAGATGGTCATTTATACAAAATACCATGTATGTTAATGTAAATGAATTTCACTGTTACTCTGGCCTCCCATTCATAGCGAGCATATTGGGTGGTTTATATAAATTTTTTGAAGACGATAGAATTACGACGAAAAAACACGATCAAACATTACAGAATATTAACCTTGGTTAAAAGAAAGTACTCGTTCATCCATTAGTATGTACAGTTGTAGGTCATCGCGTGTTGCGTCATAATAATCCGCTAATTTGATTAATAGCTTGCTGACAATTACTCTCGAATCCACAGATTGTGTGTGAAGTGTTACAAAATTAAAATTGCATTAATATTTCACACTGTCAAGTATTGGCTTTTGTTAGCATTCATAATTTCAAGAACCCGCCAAAATACTGTTATAGGCAACATGGCGTCCCACGCCATGTTTGTCACACCGTAACAATTGTAAAATTTTAACGTTTCATGTGTAAAATACAAACACACTATGTAATTTTAAAACATTCTCCAACAAGATCAAGCTCCAAGATAGTATGAGGATTAGGCAGGTAAATACATATTATTGACTGGTACGTCGTTGAACCAAATAATCTGCTGTAATAGTTTTGTCCACGTCACTGAATTATAAAAATCAGTTCTTTTAACTATAGACGTTTTGATAAATTAATTATTTCCTCGGCGAGATTTTTTACACATATTTCTTTCAATAACACTTTTCATAACACTATCATATTTAGTCCTTCAATATGAAATACAAAACATAATTGGTGCGTAGATGTGCGTACTCCTCGCCAGATTGTAGGCCTCATTCATCACATACAATATCGTGATATTTTAAATTACATCGTGAAGTTTACAAAACTGATGAATCACAACTTATTACGTAATATCATCTGAGACTAGTTTTTGATAAAAATCAACGACAATGACGTTAATTTTGCCTGTAAAATATGTTTCTTTTAACGACACTTTATGAATTTAGAATGATCCGATTCGTTCTTCGTTCGTTCGTTCTTCTCGTCTGTCGCCCTTGATTTGTGAATTACCCCAAGCCTACCAGATTCATATAAATTAGTATCGCCCACATGTTCCCGCCGCCATTACTGGATTTGAGAACAACGCTTCATACATTTTAGAATTAGGCTGACGTCCAAGAAATTTATCATTCCAGCTGTACCACGTCCATCCACGCTTTCAACATTTTGCAACCAGCGATAATTTAAACAAAATCCGCTTGCCATTTTAATTTTACAGTTCAATAATTGCATTGGCTACCCCAACGTCACTTATGACAACCCCCAATTTAATGTAGTTTTTTATATAAAACGAGGAAAAAGGGAGGGAGGCTCACATTGTTAGAAGGCTCCCATGTGCGTTTCCGGGCTTTTAAGAACTGTTACCTACCCTCTTTTCTTAAACAACCCTAAGTCAAATTGCTTCGAAAATACTTCAGTGGGTTCAAAAAAAACTGCTGCTGGTTCTACAGTTCTTACCGTAATGTACGCTTCGTCTTAAAGCTCAATATTAAAATCGGAGTTGAAGTTTCGTGTCTTGAAATATGTTTTTGAAGTGAAACTTGAAACGGAACGTACCGAAGATGTGCAGCGTTTCTATGGAAGAAAAGGGAAAGAGCGATTTATAGAGAGTGAGAAAGGGAGATCTAGAAAAAATACACGCTAATGGTTGATGTATTCGTTCTGTAGTTACATACTAGAACTTTTAGATGACAATTCTGTCGCATAATGTCTTGTGCAGTAAACGCAGATTTTTATTTATTTATATTATCATTAGCACGTATACAGTGTAAACAGTATCAATATAGTTTCACAAATATGGAATATTTGTACATTATCATCTATTGGGGTTTTTACCTTAATAATAATTACTTTACAAAGGAGTTTCACTTCTGACTGTACTGATTGTACTTTGTACGCAGGTACTTTTTTTCCTAAAGTACTGTACAAAATGTATCCAAGAAATTGTGTCATGCTGTGTATAACAAATATCTTCTCCTCTCCTTCTGATCAAACATGAAATTCTGCATCTATGGTACTAAAAGCTATATGCAGCTAAAAATACGATACCTTTATAAGTATGCAATTACCAGTCCAACGACCGTGCCAATTTAAGCGATAAGAACCTAGAAATGTATTATTTATGTTTCCAAGCAATTCTAAATAGAATAATGAACGTAATAAATTTAAACTACTTGTGGTCACTAATTGATAACCTTATAAAGAATACGGTCGCGTTCAAATTGGTCCATTGTCTATGAAATAAAAAATCCAAACGCAGAATAAAAATGATACATGAATTAAAAACACAGCTAGACCAATAAATATAATTTATGATTTCGATGGAAACTTTCAAAGAATTAAACTCTTAAGACAGTATTAGAATTAAACAAACGAAAACATCAAATGTACGAGGACGTTACATTTAAATAGTGACAGTTTAGTGTCATAAAAATCAATAATTGAAATAGTTTTTTATTTAATTATATTTTACTAATTGTTTTACTCCATAAAGCTTTTTAAATCCAAGTTTCATACTTACTGTGACACACTTTAGTTGTGCTGTAATTATAGCACTAAGTCTCTCGGCCCCAGTGTACTTTTCATATAAGACTGACAATTTATCAAATTACCTACACTTGTGTGGATTATGCATGTTAGGTATCCCTAAACATAAAACAAATCACAAAATTACCTCTTCATTGCCTATAAAATAAATCAGTATTATTTTATCATTTTAGGTAAAGTATTCACGTTTCTCTAATCATAGGGTAGGTATACAGAAACAGAGATAAAACAGTGCAATTAGACTACGTATAAATTTAACTCTACTGTGACGAATTTCAGTAAAAATGATCCCTCGTACGCGAGTGAGTACGGGCAAATATAGGGAGGAAATAGACATTAAATCGACGTATTACAGAAGACTTGCTTTAAAAGAAAAATTACCACTTAAACCTGCAATCAGATGCCGGAACCCCTAGGTAGGATTATTTTTGTTTTGTATAAATACAACATAATAGGTTTCCTTTATTTCAGTTTTTGTAACACTCGGTGGATTTTATATCAATCTAATCTAAGAGCTAACAAGCAAAGTATGTAAAATACGTTTCTTATCAAAAACGTTGAGATTACAAACATAATATGAGAAAAACAAACCATTATCATAAATATATAAGATATATTCGCAGTAAGTGATTCTTATAAGAGATTTATTCAGTAATTATCTTCAGGATTAGTCTATGAATTAAGCAGATAATATAGAATCGAATTTAAACGGCCATCCTCTTTACTTTATCGGCATTAAATATTCAAGAAAATAGACAAATTTTCTAGAGTAACAACGAGTCATCTCTTGCTGTAACACAATTTGACGTGTTACTGCTTTGATAAAAAGAAACAGCAGTACTTTAGGTAATACAGTACAATTAATGATTTATTCGTTACAAATAACGGGGTAAAACTATTAAATTTTCTGTTTATAACATAGTAATAATTACAAATACATAATAGCCCGATTAAAAAAAGATGTCTCTCCCAATTGGATTAGGTGAACTTAAAACCTTTACTTAATATTTAAGGATGTTGACTCTCAATTAATGATTGAATACATCTGTGAGAGTTACAATTTAATTAACATGAAACCATCTTTCGAGTAGATGATTGTATAGGCTATCCCTCTTCGCAACATAAAAACTAATTCATAGAAAGAGATGCCAATACTTAAATCCGTATGAGACTTTTAAATTTACTTCTTAGTCAAATTTAACAACCATGTTGGTATGCAAAATCCACACCCATTCGTAATTTATGAATTCCAAGTGTTATTTTGATAATATTTACTATATTTATCTTTTACACAAAACCTAACATTCTAGCCTAATTATTAAACCATACAACATAGCAACTATTTCATTAAAATTATATTCTGGATCTATTTTAAATATCTTTACTGAGGAAGCTGCTTTTTATTTTTATTTGTGTTTGGTTTGTTACGTAAAGCGAACAGCTGGATCTATTTCTGTTGCGTCTCCAGCACGTCATGGCACCGACGGTCAATGCTAGTCTAGTATTAATAGACGACATTTTACCTGATATTTTATACTATGAGTAATAACAAATAATCTGAACGTTTTTTTCTCTAGCAAGTTAATTCTTTTGTCTGTTTTGTCCTTATGGTTTCGACCGAAAAATACATCAATAAAAATCCAAGATGTCAGTAACATACGAAAAGAATATAAAATAGTTATAAAAATATAAACTTCACACAATCATTAATCATGCGTATATAGTTGGGGGCAGACATTTCAGCAAGTGTTTCAATGATTCGATTAAAGAAAACAACCGATTGGTTATACATATTATACACACTATGAGCGCTGCGCTCGTGGTTAAAACTCTTGAGAGTAATGGTTTATTAATGACTGAATCTTTTAACTACAGACATCGTTAAATCTGCATTACAATTGACAATTCACTTAAGCCGATTTCATTAGAGCATCTTAAATAATTGTTTCATCAAAATAACGTACGCTAGTCCATGTCCATGCTGACTGTTTTAATCATTAAATGCTTATTATGACGGCAGCATAAAAATACGTAAACAGATATCAATGGATGACGTTTGTCGCCCACATTGGTAGCGCATACACAATATACAAGTAGAATAGATAATCTAATGTTTATGCTAATTTAAATAAGAATTAATATCTAAAAGTTTACGTAACCTATATCGCTAATTTTCTATTTAAAATTTACGAACTTTTAACTATATTAATAATTCAGATTTTATTATAAGGTAACATAAAATTCTGTATTTCATTGGCAGACAAGACCAGTGTACAAATCCACTTTATGAGGAAGTTGCATATTACGGCAAACGACCCCACGTGCAACAGACGTGTTCTGCCAAATGCGAGATCCATTAGACAACTTTATAAATTCAACCTTTGAGTTACACAGATCAAAATGATATTTAGATTGGCCTGAAATGTATTATATTGTATTGGTTTAAATCAAACAAATATTTACTGTTACATCGATATTTTAATTTCATCGTAATTTATGGAAGATCAATACATGATGACAAATAATGATTGAAATTAACTGACTTTTTACACTTGAACTTCAATGCTATAGGCACTCGATATAATAGATCTAGACGTGAACATTTTATAAATTAGTACGCAGATATAAAAAGACAGCTCTCAAATACACACCGTCACTAGGATTTAATATTCAAAACGACTAAAATGTTCACATTAGAAAGATTTGCATACATGGCAATGAGTTATTTTGAAAGCTAATGGAATGAAGTGTAATCAAAGCCAATATTGAATTTTATCCTAAAATGTGGGTCCAATCACTCTAGTTATATACAATGATTATTAAAGTTACATCATTTAATTTCTTATAAGTTTTAAATGAATGTATTCCTAACAGGAACACATTAAAGACATGACTATAGAAATAATGTTACATTATGAATGTCTAACTGGCGTATTTATGTAACAGGTTTGCATCAATTACTAAACAATTCTAAAAAAAACCTCATTCATCAACTCTTTCCTATTACCATATCCTGTTTATTAAGTCTCAAAACAAATAACCTTGTAATGTGCCAAATCATATGAATACATTAGCTTTTTTCCCTTAAAAATAAGTAATTCATAAAATTGTTTTACAAACATTATTCTATTTCTTGATATATTAAAATTTTAGACATAACTTTATTTGTGATTGTGACAGTATGATAAGTATACTGATAACATTGTTATATCTACTGAAGGAATAGTGTCTATCACATCAAATAAAGCTGCACTAATATGCCAATAACTTGCTACACCTATCCACCAGTTAGGACATCAAATTGCAGTAAAATTTAATCTAAATTAAATTAGTACATAGGAAACTTAACTAACCTGTAAAATATTAAAAGACAAGCAAATTGGTCAATATCTACTAGTACAAGAATTTCTGAATAGATTTAATAAGTTTGATATGACTTTGGATTCAGCGTAAATTAATATTTAAACATGTTAGATGAATGTGCAAGTTAAGTAACCTTCCCAGGACCTAAACTAATGACTATTGACACATACGCGCACATACCACATGTTAAATTCACTACAAATAACTATGATATTTGTACAGCCTGGATTCAAAGTCCTACATCTAATAGCTATCAAACTGACCACTGAGCTACAAATGAAATAGGAAAACACTATTCTCTCACTAACATCACATTATACAAGATTAAATGGTTAATTATACTTTTCCTAAGACTGCCTTTCAAGGCAACATTCATATTTTGTATTCCTGTATATAATACAACCTAATTATATTACCTATTATTACTGTTGCTATAATACATTCTCATATGGATGCAGTATTATCTCACAATTCCCTTATTATCTTGTGCTTAAGTAATCAATAATAATTTAAAGGTCATATTGCTATCCATGGAGAATGTTAGGAAATTTATTGCTCTTTAACTATGATGCTAATGAGAGATAGCTTTCCAATGAGACATTATATGCGGCTGTGTTCATCTTCGGTTACTGTACATTCACTAATAAAAGGAACTATATAAAATTACACTTAAAATTTAAGGTCTCCTTACATCAGATCACAAACGAGCTTGGATTGCACAACTGAACACTACATTATGGTAAATAAATTAATCTCTTTCATCTTTATTTAGTTATCCTTAACTAAAATATCAAATGATTCAACAATACATTTTCTAAAAATAAAATCAATAACAAAAGCTCAAAATTACAACTTACACCAAAAAACTTCTTACTTAGGATAAAAGGGACGTGTATCACCATTTGCTTAAAATGATAATATCAAAAGCAAGTTTTGTTTACAGAAATAATTAGTGGTACCTAAACATAGAGCATACTAGCAAAACCTCACAATTCTCAAATATAAGACTGTCTAATGAAAGTGATATCTATAACAACAATAATTAAGTAATGTCTTCTGATGTCTGACAAATCTAAAAGCAACAAGAAAAATTGCAGTACACATTGTATCCACATTACAAAAACAATATAAATTATTTAATAAGCTAACTATCGCAATTTTAAAGGCAGACTACAAAACTGATTAAACAGCCAAAAATGAGGGCTTACATTCCTTGTGGCTAGTATCATCAGAAATGATATAAATATCACCATAGGATAGATATATTAGCCTTCTTATCTATCTGGCAGTAAGCAAATGCCACATATCAGGGATCAGTTCTATCCTCACCAATTTTAACAGTTCAGATGTCAACATTGGGCACAAAAGTTTATATTCACCCAAAGCTATTGCTGAGAGATGTTCATCATTCCCCATGACTAATGTCAAGGAAGGTTCACTAAAACATAACACCTACTCACGGTATTTTCCGCGCGCAGGCTCCAATAGAGCGCTCAGAATTCAGCAAATTCCTTCGCGCACTTCTCAGTTGACGAAATGCGAAGAGCTTCTTCTTCATAATCATCGAAGTTGCTGGTATCTCCTGGACCCTTGCAGCGTGGGATGAAAGGTGCCTCAATCTTCTTCTGGAATACAGCTATCCAATCAGTGCTTGCAAACCATTTGTGACCTTTAATATCATTAACGCCCGCTTTTAGATTACCATAGCGTTTCGTCAAATCCACTTGGAGAAGGTTGCGCAACAGGTCTTTCAGATCAGAGCCAAAGTGTGAAGGAAAGCGAACCTTGCCAGACACGATTTTTTCGTATATTTGAATCGGCTGGTCTGCAAAGAAGGGCGGGTATCCAGCTGCCATCTCATAAACAAGTACCCCAAGTGCCCACCAGTCAACAGCTTTATTATAACCTTTGGACAGAATGATTTCTGGAGCCAGATACTCAGGTGTTCCACATAGAGTCCACGTACGACCTTTCACGCGCTTCGCAAAGCCGAAATCAGTTACTTTTAAATAGCCTTGCGAATCAATTAACAAGTTTTCAGGCTTCAGATCACGGTAGATAAGGTCCAAATAGTGTAGATACTCGAATGCTAGGACTATCTGAGCCGCATAGAATCGTGAATGTGGCTCCGAAAAGCGACCTACCTTACGCAGGTGGGAGAACATTTCACCACCAGGCACATATTCTAAAACCATATACAAGTTGGAGTTGTCCTTGAAATGGAACTTAAGGCTTACCAAAAACGGAAAATTTATAGCTTGCAGAATTCGTTTTTCGTTCAGCGTATGTTCTACTTGTTTTAGTTTTACGACCTTCTGCTTATCTAATATTTTCATAGCATAATACTCTTTCGTGGGTTTATGCTGAACTATCATAACTCGCCCGAATGAGCCTGTTCCGAGCGTTTTTATTCTTTCAAAGTCGTTCAATCCGGCGGTGTTGGTAGGATTTTTCTTCCATTTCTCCTCGAAATCCTCTTTAGCCTGATCGAGGAATTCTTTGACGCTTTCGGCGGCGTCCACCTTTTTATTAGCGGTGGCAGCATTATTGCCCATGGCGTAAACTAGAACTTATTTCAATGCCCCGAATTGCCGTTATACGGGCTACCTTGTACTAATCGATGCCTGCCTGAGCGAACGTAAGAAATAGGCAGGTCAACACAAACCAATTGGAAACGCAGACATTCTTTACGTTCCTTGCACATACACACGTCACAAAAGACACTTATAACAGGCACTCATTGAAATTATTAGATTTTAAAAGTTTAAACTCGAAATCTGACTAAAATTTTTCGTCACATTCACAAGAAATAAAATGGCTTCCTCAGAAACTCGATCGGCAGAGCGAGAGCGAACGAACGATTCATTCGCTCACGAGAGGCGGTCAATTATAAAAATGTTGCCACTTTATATTTATGGAACTACTAATTCCATTTCTACTAATATCATTTACTCTAATTTTTTTTAAAGAACACAAATGCAAAATAATGCATTAGCTTCATTAAAAATAAAACATAATCTGAATTTGGATAATTTGATATATTAGGAAAACAAATAATTTGTTTAAACTAATTTTACAAACAGAAGATTTGACTTCTGTTTAATTTAGAAAATAAAATCTACAGATTCCTTAACCATTATCTCCCCTTTAGAAATCTGTGGATATACATTTTACATTTTTTGCTGCCTTTAACTAGTAATTTAAAAAAATACAATTAATTTAAGTGGCTTAAAATTTTTTGGACGGGTCTGTCAAGTACTAGCTCCTGTATTCAACGGAACGCGGTTTAAATGATAGACATAGACAGACAGACATAGACATAAATCGTCCATGACCAATCTTTCCGAGTGTCTTGATCTTTTGGCATAGTGTAGAGATATGGGGTCTTTCTGCATCTTCTATCGCGTTTTACATGGAGAGTGTTCAGAAGCGTTGTTAGGATTAATACCTGCAGCTGAGTTTGAGATGAATTATCGGACTTAGAACCAGAATACGAAGCTCCACCCATATCATATCGACGTCCGTCGTTCTACAAGTGAGCATTATTTTAGGTAGTGTTTGCCACGCACCGACACAATGTGAAACTATATGCACACTTATGTATTTCTGAGCCAATTTGATGTATCTTGTTCTAGACAAGAGGAATCTCTTGACATAAGGTAAGCCTTATGCCCGTTAGCTCGCTGTTCTAAAGAAAAGGCAAATTTGATGGTGCCAATCATCTTCATGGTTCTCTAACAATCCCGTTAAGGGTGATAAGGGACACTATTAAATCGGTCCCAATTTAAAAATACAAGACGAAAACGATATCATTTTAATGTTTAGTGATTTCTTTTTTAAAACTAAATTAAAAAATACAACACGAAAATGATGTCATTTCAATATTTAGTGATTTAAACTACTATTTACTACCAAACCAATAGATTTTACATCTGGCAATTTATTAAACTTTTCTCATAACACTAAATAGATGGCGTTCTTAAGAATGAAGTATTATTACATTTTTTCCAAACAGTTCTATCTAAAAACTCTGTTAATAAATATACTATATTGAACTTTGTATTAACAATTATATATTTGTGTCTCTGCGTGTTTAATAATGATAAATAACTGAAATTATTTATGTTATTTTCATAAAGTATAACGCCATCTATTAGATTAAAGCAAAACTAACTAAACCAAGATGCAGCGATTAAAATTATAAATTTTTAAGTGAAGTGAAAAGTAAATCCAAAATAAAATAAATGTAGCACAAATTAAACAATAATTACAACAAATAATATAAAGCACTCGTTTTATCTTTCTTAAATATTTTATGCAGAAAAGAGACAAGACTTGTTAAAAAATTATAACTAAAAAAATATCGTATTTGATTTACAAGCTTATAACGTATCGTAGGTACCGACGGTACCGTGTCTACAATCGTTATACATATTACGTATAGGCTTATTACACTATGCGATATTCAGACTGACTTAGTAAGACTGTCTTAAAATCTAATTAGCAAGCTCGCTATTACACTAGACTGAATACCGCATGCTAACTCATTTTTACTCATTTGCAAGCGTACGTAGTCGGTGACGGATGTCGCCATGTGACTTAAGAAACTACCTTAGAGTAGGAGCTGCCGAGTTTGAATGACTATTAAAATGTTATATTAGTAATTTATATTATTATATGTAATTTAATAGATACTCCATACATTCAATATGGCTCTTATTACACTAGGCTGAATCTCAGTAAGACTGTCTGAATATCGCGTGGTGTAATAAGCCTAATAGTGTAATTAGTGTATTGAGTATTCTCATTTCCCATTCCCACCAAAAATCCCGCCTAAAGCTGAGTTCACAAGGTCATAGTCACAGATATCGTTTGCGATTTGCAGTTATGGTTAAAATATTTACACTATGCCTAATCAAAGTTGGTATCTAAATATTTCTTTTCTCCTCTTTATATTGACGACTATTCAATCTCAAATAACCTATTCTAGAGTACATATAGGATATGCAACCTATTATGAAGTTCCATAGTATTTGTTAAATACTTTAAGATTTGGCCGTTTAGATCGTTGGTAATAAAAATTTATAAACATTTTGTTTTTCCGCTCTAATTTTGATAATTATTCAGTTACCTAGAACCCTCAGAATATTATCAAAGAAGATGGTCACCGGACCGAGTAGCGACGACGCGCACACAGCGAAAATAATGTTACAAAAGATTATATTAAACAATACCGTATTCTAAAGAAATAAGGTCCACAATTTTGTACTCATATATTTTACTTGGAAAAAGGTAGTAGGTCGTTGACTTCGAAAAAATCTTGGCTTATGATGGTAAAGAGGTATTATTAAATTTCCCGAACGTTGTTTCTCACAAAAATAAAGAAGCCCCGCCACGCCAAGGCAAATCGGCAATATCTAAGAACAAAAATGTTCATATCCATTTTGATTACCTATTGTGGTAGAGAAATATAAAAATAAAAATTATCTAAGTAGGTACTTCGATTGTAGGTATATTACCTTTGTTGTGTACACCTTTTTGCAGTTTATTGTAGTCTTATTGAACTATTCATACTTCATAGTAATAAAAAGTAATAACTTGTTGTCTAGCTTAGTAAGCTAAGTCTACCTATATAATTATGAAGTTTAAATTTAACCTATGCTAGGTTTTACTTTTAACAAACCAATTTATAAAACGACTTTTCTTGTAAACTTATAGGAGATAAACATACGAGAAAATGTATGATTAATGTATTATTTGTCACTTGATATGATGCTCAATGAAAAATAAAGGAATATAAAATACATATACATACAGTATAAATAACCCAAGTCCCATTAATCGAAAATTTAAAAAATTTCAACAGGAGTAGACTGAGAAAGGTAGACTACTACCTCTTGCTCACCTCCATTAATTCAAGGTTGTTTAAGTGGAACAAGCATATAGTTAGCTATCCTTTTCCATCGCATAGAATACTTTATAGATGTCTCATAACGAAGTTGGCGCGAAACCGTACGCGTATGCGAAACGTTGCGTCTGAAATTTTCTTCCTTCCTCCTTCATTTGATCGTCGGTGTTTGTAGCGTGCGGTGATCGTTATTGTGCAAAGTGCGGAGCACGTGCTAAAGCATTTAATCAACTACCAATTTATTTTAAATTTATTAAAATAAATATGGCAGACGCAGCTGTCGACAAAAAGTAAGTTTTTTAATTTTTTGTGTTCTGTTTTATATATAAAATACACAGTTTTGGCGGCTTGTAAACGTGACCAAAATGGCTACCTTAATAATTTTCTATAGTTGTACGTATGAATTGATTTGCTTGTGGAAATATAACATATTAATAATAACAGTTTAAAAGGGGTACGTGCTTTGGTGTATTTATAAATTTAAACTTAAGTTAGTCATGAAACGTTAGTTTCATGACTAACTTACAACACGCGGGAAAGTTGTAAGTCATAAATATAAGTATGTCAAGTAATTGTACTGTAGTGCGTTGAATTGTATTAGTAGATAAATGTGTTAAGCACATTTTAGCATTCAACACAAGGTTCTAGAAGGTTTAATTGCACGGGAAAATTGAAAGCACGCCGCGGCCGGTGCGTCGGTTTCAAGATGGCGCGGGCTGCGCAGCGTTCCGGCGCGGTAGCGTCACCGAAGCGACGAACGCGCCCGTTTCAAATTTATGAATATGTACTAGCATTTTGCAACATCGGAGTTATCGCGAGGGCAATATTATGTTGTCATAAGTTATTTTTAACGCTTTTCATTCGTCTTGTGGAATTCAATGCAAAGAGCAACTTATTCATTCAACAATGATTATTACGCTTACGTTCATTTTCCTTGCAACTTTCCCACATTTAGCCTTGCGCAACAACTGCCTAGCTGTTTTTGTTACAAGTGCTTACAACCTTGCTTCCTGTTCTAAGTATTAAGTCGGTCGATGCGTTAACTGCATATTTCTAGTTGCAGCTACTCAACTACGCGACTGACTGCATAATACATCCGTTTTAAAGTGTTTTGCCGTAGAATAGAATAGAAAATGCAGTCAATAACGTCATTTAGTGCGATGGTAAATAAAAAATTGTTAGACAAAACATAAGCATATAATGGGTAAAGTTTACAATTCAGTACCTCGATTTTGAGGTCAGAGGGGGAGGGGAGAAATCTAAGAAATCAAAATGTAACCCACCAGACGCTAAAATATAAGCTAATCAATTATTATTATTACAGAGAGGTCGCGCCCGAAGAGGTTACCTCAACAGAGGTAAAAGAATCTCCAGTTAAGAAATCTCCCGCCAAAAAAGTTGCAGAGGAAAAACCAGAAAGTAACGGCAAGGAGGAGAATGGCAGTGGAGATGCCCCTGAGGAAACCCCTGCCGAGAATGGTGACGAAAGCAACGATGCTGTTGAAAATGGTGACGCTGAAGGTATTTTTTCATTCCAAACTATTACTTAATTTTTTAATTAATTTTCAGTAGGAATTTTTTAACAAATGAAAAATAAAATGTCCATATGCTAGTTGAAATATTAAAATTTATTAAACACTTACAGAGACAGAAAAGAAAGACACTGGTGTAAAGAGGAAATCTGCTGCTGCCGACAACGGTGACGTCACAGAAAAGACGACGCCGGAGAAGAAACAGAAGGTTTCAGAAGAAGCACCTCCCGCTGAAGCGGAGGCCTAAACCTTTTGTCCTGCTTGGTTTACTGCAATGCATCTTGTTCATTAGGGCCCAACTCTTCTTACCTTGTACTTCTACAAACCCATAGATACCTATTTTGTACTCCCTTTTACAAGAGTTGTGCTCTATGGACACCACTAAGGTTTAATTGCGATTAAACTTACCTGTGAAAATGTACCTGTAAAGTGTAAATTTATGTTTGGGTTGTGCATCGCAGTGAACTGAACTTTGAATTAAATTCGGTGTTGTATGCTGTTCTGCGTGACTCGGCATGGGTTTAAGTTAAATCGGTCATAACAGTCTGCCAGTACTGCCAAAGGATTCACCTCGGTGAGATCATTCGATCCGTTCTGTGAACGACGCGTTAAACAGCTTCCGAAATACAAGGTTTAGATAAAGTAAGATTTAAATTTAGATAATTCATTTGTAAATTTAAGTTAGCAGTAAAATGTCGCACATTAATTAATAGGCATTAATACTTAACAGTAAAACATTCCTTGACTACAAATTGTGTTGTGAAATTGTAGTTGCTGAATTAGTAATTTCTCATTTAACAATTGAAAAATATGTTTTATTTTCTTATGTATTTATTTCGAGACATTCTTCGAAGTGAAGATGGCGGTGCCTGCTTTCACTCGTCTGAATCAGTTTTCTATACCATTTTCATATTTATGACGTAATAATTGTAAGTTACGAAGTTCAAAGTTGACGTATAAGGTGATAGTTATTGACATACTAATACTGTGTGCTATTTTTTGTACTTCTTATGGTTCTTACCATATTTTTTTTATTTATTTTGCTTTGATAAATATGTGATAGAAAACTTCGAATATAAGATCTTTATCTATTCCGATACAGATTGTAAGGAAATATTGACTAACTTTAAATGTTTCTGGCAATAAATAGTTCAATCTAAACTATTCGTTTTAATTATTTTTAAGACTATAAAATCTTCAGAGGTGCATCAACTCGACGTGTAACCTTATATTATCCCTATTTAATTTATAAAAAATCATTGCGATAAATTAAAACTTAAATATTTTTTTTTACCAATATTTAATGTTCAATGACAACAATGGTTTCACTATTATAAACAGCATTTCTAAGATTAATGTTTTAGGTGACATAACTGCTCTTGCTTTTAATGTAAGTAGTAAATATTAAACGGAGCAACAATTTCATAAGTACCTACGTTGAATGTATGCTATTAAAGTGATAAGCGTAGAACCCATCAATTACTAAGGGTGAATCAAGGCCGGACGTAGCCGTGGTTACTGGCACAATACACAGTCCCCCTATGTCTATCAGTGCTCTTCTAAGAACCACATGGGAAACTCGAAATCTAAACATGCTGCTGTTTTTAACATTTATCCAAACCATATTTCATTATGCGTTATCACAAACAACTCAGAATATCAACGTTTGTAAGTAACGGTACTTAATTCAAATCGTTTTACATCGTTGCGCATACGTGATCTAACTGCTTAAATTTCAGTATTAATTAACGAAGAAAATAACGCTTTGGCCGAGAAATCTTTTGAAGTAGCTAAGGAGTATGTTAGGAGAAATCCCAGTTTGGGTCTTGCTGTCGATCCTATTATTGTCGTCGGTAACCGGACTGATGCTAAGGCATTTTTAGAAAATGGTGAGCATTTGAAGTGACGTGCTAATTTATTTCCGAGTTTATTATACTTGCACGTTTGCTACACTTGGTGTCGCAGCAGACATTGATATTTAAAATAACCATTTTACAGGAAATACGATTATTGCTTTAGCAAGGTCAAATATGCATAACTATTTTCAGTTTAATTTAATTATATCTGATGTTTTAGTTTGTAGAAAATATACAGACATGGTGTCGGGAAAGAAACCACCACACGTCGTACTTGACTTCACAACGACTGGAGTCGGGTCAGAGACTATCAAATCATTTACTTCAGCGCTAGGTTTGCCCACTATTTCTGGGTCTTTTGGCCAAGAAGGTGACCTTCGACAGTGGCGAGGTCTAAACTCAAACCAAACACGGTACCTACTGCAAGTAATGCCACCGGCGGATCTTCTTCCTGAATCAATACGTGCTATTGTTACTAAGCAAGGCATAACAAACGCCGCAATTATTTTCGACGAATTTTTTGGTTGGTAACAGATAATATATACAATAAAACAGCTGTTGGTCGTTGACCTGTTTTAATAGTGACGCATTCTTTGCAGTGATGGATCACAAATACAAGTCTCTTTTACAAAATATTCCAACTCGACATGTGATAACACCCGTAAAAAGTTTCAGTAAAGATGAGATTAAAACGCAACTTCGAAGTCTTCGAGAACTGGATATTGTTAACTTTTTCGTTATCGGCAGCTTAAGAACTATTAAGAACGTGCTTGATGCTGCTAATGAAAATCAGTACTTTGGTAGAAAAACCGCATGGTTTGCACTTAGTTTAGACAAGGGCGATATAAGTTGTGGTTGCAAGGATGCTACTATTGTTTACATGAAGCCCACTCCAGATGCAAAGAGTAGGGATAGATTAGGAAAAGTTAAAACTACTTACAGCATGAATGGGGAGCCAGAGATTACATCTGCGTTCTATTTTGATCTGTCCCTAAGAACATTTTTATCAATCAAGTAATGACCATTTTATTATACGAACGTGCGTTCTAAATTTCTAATTTTAAAACAGACGTGCAATGTAGATCATCTAATTATAGCTCGGGATTTTCCGTGAGAATTTGGGTTTTATTAATTTTCAGATCACTTCTTGACGCTGGCAAGTGGCCAAACGACATGAAATACATGAGCTGTGATGACTATGACGGTAAAAACACCCCCACAAGGACGCTAGATTTGAAAACTGCATTTCAAGAAGTACGTGGCATATCCTTAACAAGTCAATTTAGAGTTGAAAACAAATGTTTCATTTATAAAGACTACTTTATAGGTTAAAGAAACACCAACGTACGCGCCGTTTTTTATCCCCGAAGATGGTTCAATGAACGGTAGAAGTTACATGGAGTTTACAACAGATTTATCAGCCGTGACGATAAAAGATGGTGCCTCGATAGGCAGCAAACCGTTAGGAACCTGGAAGGCCGGTCTTTCAAATCCCTTAACATTAACCGATCCAGAAAATATGACCGACTACTCCGCCCAACTGGTGTACAGGATTGTCACTATTGTGGTATGTTGTACAATTACCATTGAAATATTAATGTACACTTAAAATTTACGTACCTGGCATATTGAAATATTCGTTTGTTTTTAAACAGTTGGGTAAATAACGTCTTTATTAGCACAGGCGCTATCGTTCGTTGACATTTAACTTATCTTTTGGAACGTCCAAAATTCTCATAAGCAAGAATTGAATTAACAAATCTTTGTATAAGATTCTGCATTTGTCATTATTGTTAACTGCTCCATGGGCAATAATTTTTGCAAGTACATTGTAACTAAGTTTTGATGGCATATTTAGGAATATTACATTTTTAGCAAGAACCATTTGTAATACTGGATGAGGATGCACCCAAAGGCTTTAAGGGTTACTGTATTGATTTGATAGAGGAAATAAGAAAGATAGTTAAATTCGATTATGAAATAACGCTCGCACCAGACGGAAGCTTCGGAAATATGGACGAAAATGGGAATTGGAATGGAATTATAAAGGAATTGATGGAAAAGAGGGCAGACATAGGATTGTCTTCTTTATCAGTGATGGCAGAGAGGGAAAACGTGGTGGACTTTACGGTGCCATATTACGATTTAGTTGGAATCACTATTTTGATGAAGCTGCCGCGAACACCGACATCATTGTTTAAATTCTTAACGGTTCTAGAGAATGATGTGTGGTTTTCTATTCTCGCCGCTTATTTCTTTACAAGGTAAGGCATTAATTTATTAAATGCACTTATTTATAGAGTAGCTCGACCGTGAGAGTTGCAGTGATAATGAATGTGTTATCCGCTTTAGCTTTTTAATTGGATAAGTGTGTATCCATTACACACATGGAATTCATCTATTATGAGAGCGAAAGTTGGGTTTAGCTGTAAACTATTTCTGTCTCTTAAAAAGACCCTAAAAATATATATCCTATCTAAATTGAAAAGGATAGACTTCTACAATAGGATTACGATCTCAATGGGTACCAAGTCCTATAGACTAAACAAGACAATCAAAATTTAGATTTTTACATGGATGCTCGTTCATTTTGCTCGACCTTAAAATCACGAAAAAAGTTTACAATTAGTAGCTTGACTTACAAATGCTCTGTAGTCTCTGTGAGCTCTGTGGTTTACTTTCCATTTAAATCAATCGTTTTAAAATAACAAATCGTAATGTGAATATAAGCTACATCCTATCCTGCTTTTGACCTTGTGATCAGACAAATAGCTAAAATAGTGTATAGGTTAAACTAAATTGCGTTGAGAACCCGTTTGTTGGTATAACGTGAGCCGGCGACACATACAATTCTATTGCTTATGGCCGGGGAATGTTACCATGTAAGACAATTGCTGAAAACATTTTTGTGTATAACGCTCTAAGCATTAAAGACGCCTTATCTAATCTACTAAATGTAGTATTTGACCTTTAAGAGTTGATTGTATTATACTTTTAACAATATTAAGTAAATTACAAAATGTTTTTCAATTGGTAGGCCGTAACTCGTACGAAGGTCGATTTGACAGTGCACAGCAATTCTGACTTATACCAGTAAACGCACAGCTAATTTATAAAACTATAACATTTCAATTATTGTTGAAATACTGCTATTAATATATAATAACAATGACAAAAATGTTAAAAAAAGAAAATTAAAAATTTCTTACACAATAATGACTCTGACTCATTTTGAACCCATGTCGGTTAAAATATCAATATTTTATTGATATTAAAGCTCCGGAAATACCGATTACAAATTAAAAGTTCCCGCAAAAACCTTTGATGACGCCATTATAGTGAATTATCGTTGTTAACAAAAAGAATATCAAATTCCTTTCATGTTTGCCTCTACTGTTTGCTTTGCTCCTTTGCAATATAATATGGTTGTTGTATATATAATATATATTTTGCGTAATATAATATAAGTATATGCCTTTAGTCACCTTAATCATAAGTAACGTCGTGACGTGTTTGTAACCAATATTTTAATCATTTTCTGATCGAAAAGTAACTTATTATTTTTAAAACACAGAGTATGTACGTTTCAGATACATAGAAATATAAACAGGGATACTATTTTGAATCTTTCTATTTAAGTATTCTTTTTACAAATTTTCACAAAACCGTTTATTATTTACATGTTAATGTGATTTCGTAAGCGTTGAACACTCATTTGTAAAACTCGAAGCATTAAATATTTTACTTTAGTCATTATTCAAGTCTTGCTTATGTACTTATTTTGTACTCATTGACGGCCAGGCCTTAGTGATACAGTTTTCATATAAAATTATACTACTGACGAAACTTATGAATTTTGAAAAAAAAATGTGAGCTGTCACGGGACGCCTGGCAGATGTGAAACATCGACATTATTTTGTAAAAGTAATATGCAGAAAAGAACAGATTGTGATAGAAACTAAATATGTCATAATGATAAAATAAAATATTACGATTTTTTCCAGATAACGATGACTATTAGTTAAATAAACATTATTTTCATTAAATATTTTGTGAAATTTACTACTGCATTTAGACTATATATCATATAGCGTGGCGATGCGTCACCACGGCATGCGTCGCCACGCCAGAAATCGGTTTTACGTGCGGCTATAGATGTTTAACATCAAAAAATTGTGTACCCTTTAAAATAAATAAAACAATCATAGATTATGTATCGAATGCATAGTCTATGACATTGTTACCGACAGGTTTATTATTTACCTGTGGCGCGTGTAATCATGGGAAATGTCATGGAAATAGGGCAGTCTCCATCTGATAAATACACGGGTCGATGTTTAATGTAGGCCAGCTGTTTTTCTTATTTTCATAGGAATGAGTTCAAGCACGGCACAATATTTAATGGCAAAGTTAAATATTACTTACATACTCCTTACAATACAAATCTCCCGCGTGAATTTTTAATTTTTTTTACCGTTATACAAGGAACATGGTAATCATGTGTCTGTCTCTATTGTTTCTTATTAAAGAAAGAAAGGTTTAGCATGTGCTGATGTTGTACATAATACGGATGATTATATTATTTAAACAACTTAAAAACACCTGCTTTGCTATTGTCTATAGTTTTAGCGCAGTTGGTAAAAATTATGGAAAAATTTTAAATCTGATTCACGTTCAGAGATTCAATTTCATATGAACTGTCCATTCATAGGTTTTTGAATACTTTATAAAAACGATGAAACAGATACAGAAATATGTATGCCCTATACGGACCTTCAAAAAATTTTGTAATCTAGGCTAGAGTAGTTAGAATTAGCACCAATGATTGATTATTTATATAATCTTATCGGTAACCGACTATCGATATCGATAAACATACATTATAATAAACTAGATCGCTCACAACTAAGACTATGATAACGGGATAGATTGGGCTTGAGACAAAATCACTTTATGACAGGTGTGACTCACTAACGCTAAACAAATAGGGAAGGGAATTACATTAGCTCACGCTTTGTCACGGGACCAATGTATCCCGTCTCATGCCTTTTGGGTCTAGGCTACCGAAATAGCGGAATACGGTCTACAGTCTACACGAACTGTCATTTTCATACGAATTTACTTTTTGATTTTCTACATACATTATACGTTAATGCATCTTGTGTCAGCCTCCTAGGGTTTGAGACGAAGTCACTTTACGTCAAGGGTGACCCAAAGGAATTTGTGAAATACATTGTGCTATCTAACGTCTTCTCACATGACCAGAGGCTTGAGACATTGTCACTTTACTACAGCTGTGACTCACTAACGCAAAATTGGAAATGACATTAGCTCACGCTTTGTCACGTGACAGGTTTTGAGACAAAATCCTATTTGTTTTAAATACATTAGAGTTAAATTTAATTAGCTCGTCGATTTCCATTACTTTGCATAAACGTCCCGTATAAATTAGACTTCGAGCAGCTCTGAATACTAGTATCATTTAGAAAATTCAGAGAAAATTACATTCGAAATCGTTCTTACGTCACGAATCTTAGGTCCTTATTCAGAGCGCTGTCAGATATCTTCACACAGAAAAAATGGTTTGACAGTTCATTCAAATAGTTTAGGGTATAACTACCATTGTAATCTTACTTCTGACGGCATAATATTTTATGTAATAAAGTAATATTTAACGATTAAACATACAAAATGTATTTTTCAGTTTAGTAATATTGTGCCTCTGTTCGTGAAACTTTGTTTGGTATTGTGAGATGTTTGAATGATAATATATTAAAATGGTTGTAGTTCTTTAATGTTTGTAATTAGACAATTTACGTTTCAATTCTCACATAATACGGAACTAAAGCAGGATTCGGATACTTTTTATAGACCCGTAAAGGTAGTAGGTAAAAAAAAACGCAGGGTTTTGATTTAAGATTTATTATACAGTCCATATTTTTCTAGATTTTATTGATCCGATTTCGTTACGCAAAAAGCAGAAAGTTTTTGTTTTGTTTGCTGAAATTCTCGTTTCACCTCGTTCCAATATACTTTTGAAGTGTAGACTCAACAACCGTGAAAACCTTAACCGTAGCTGAAACCCAAAATAAGCAACAAATGAGCCATAAACTAAAGGCGGCTTCATGGTAGAGTAGTCAATTGTCATTAACCGACGAACACAGATAATAATTAAAATTAGTATTGTATATTTCCGGTCTTCAACAGGTAAGTACATTTATTTATTAAAAACTTTATTGCAAGTGTAATAAATATAATAACAATATGATAATATACAGTATTTACAATATTGTTAATGATAATACAGTAATGAAAAAATTATAAATAGAAAATTAAATTAAATTTGAAAAGTTTGGCGAGTGTACTAATGCTGGAAGAATTTTCTCGTTGTATACTTATTCGTTGAGCGATTAAAGCACCAGCTCTGGGGTAGCCGGTACTATCCACCTTAACCAGGCGCCAACTTAATTCTTTAAATAGCGCCTGTGCCCATAAACGCCATAGATAATAAAATCAAAGTTACAAAGGTAGTGCAACTATAAGCGTTCTCTTTCATACAACTCATTTGTGTTCGTAATAACACGTTACAAAATAAGCAACTAACAGATTTATCTGTTAAATAAGTTTAATTAAAAAAAACATTTACATACCAATTTAAATGACAAGGGAGAGATTCGTAATATTATTGTGTTTAATAAAAATAAATAAATAATAATATAAAACTAAAATGATTAGTTTCATTTTACTTAAATATCCTTATTTACTAAAAAGGATATTTAAGACAAGAAAGTGTCTAATAACACTACTGACAGTCTATCAGTGAGACTATTACACTCTAACACACTCTTCTTGTGTATTTGGTATTTAATGAATTATGAATACGATACGTTTGATCTTCAAAGTCTTGTAATTAATTACGATCCCGTTTTAAAGGTAACAGTCTCAGCATATTTTATTGCTCCTTCAAAAATACAACTCAAAAGTAGTTTGGAAAATCGATATTTTTTTAATTTGCTTGGGTTGTTGCGCGAGACAAGAGCGACGCCTCGGGCAATTGCCCTTTTCGCCTCCCCCTGAGGCCGCCGCTGTTAATTTGTTTGGGTCTGTATCAAGACTGAATATACCTTGTTAATAAATAATTGCACAGATTAACACATGATTTAATAGTTCTGTGTGCATACCGTATTTATAAGTTAAGAACACACTCGGTGACTCACTTTCGGTCTCAGGAATGGATTAAAATACGTGCCAAATTCAATAGTAGTTCAATGTCGTATAATCAACGCTATTTTGAACCGGCAACATTATTGTTGACAGCTTTAAAGCTTGCTATAAAGATAGTGTTGCTAACGAAAAAAATGTAAATAGCATATTCATTATTAAAACTGTACAAGTAAGTGTAAAATAGTTTTTTTTATTTATTGTAAATGATAAATGTAATTATTATGAACATTATTTTGTAAATGCACAGATAATAACATCAACTGACATTGCATGAAAAATGTCTACGTTTTAACAGCTGCAAAAAGTTACGAATTATTAATACACCTCTTTTGTATTTTTAGTTCGGGCGTTGTGTAGAAAGCGTAACTTATATATAAGTATATAATTATGTAGGAACTATAATATGTTTTACAATCAAGCGAATCACCTTCAGCGGCAACTCGTCAACACGGATGACGTCTTAAGCCATGACATACAAACCGTAAACTTCAAGATTTACTTCGCATGTACATTGTCAAGTCTTACTAAGGACATAATACATGTATTGCCCAACTTTGGGTTTTCATTAAAACATTGTTAACTGTTTATTATTTTAATTGTAATACAGTGCGGTATTGTTAAAATACCACATGAAACAAATTTTCTTTTCTGATGTTTTGCCGTATTGAAAATATTACATAATAATATCGTAGTTAACAATGGGGTTGGGATGGCCACCCTTTTCACCGGATTCTCAGACCGCATATTACTCGAGAAAATTTCATATAATCGGCAAAGCAGTTTCGGAGTTTCTATATGGCTTGCATCGAAAGATGACTTTACATAGAACAAATTGTTAATAAGAATATATACAATATAATAGTCTTTTTATATATATAGTTCATGTTGTTCTGTGACCTGTATAATTCCGAAGCGACCACAATGATTATACAAAATTACGCATAGAAACTGGGCTCATAGACCTAGACTAATTTATTGATAACAATGCGCGCGTGTTATTTATTCCGTGATAAGAATTTCAAAAGCTAACTCTTTTAATTTAATTAAATTAATTATATCCAGTGCCGAAAGGAATTTATATAAAATTCCTATTTTAGTTTTTGGTATACCTATATACCAAAAACTAATAACAAAAATGAAGTTAAATAAACATATCGCTTTTTTTTCTTTTCAACAAAGACGATTAAAAGAAATAACTTTTTTCAATTCGGTTTCAATTTGTGCATTACCAAGAGCGTCACCAGTTGAATGTCAGGGGGGGAGGTGTGAACAAGGAATAGGACAGCAAGTGAAAACGTGGTTAACCTGTATGTAATAATTAGAAATGCAATATAAATAGATTTCGAATTATTTAGTAATTAATTTGTGCAATACAAATACATTTCGACAAATTAATTAAATTAGTAAAAAAATATTTGCCGTTGTCAAAAAATCAGCTGCCTATCCCGTCCCTTGGCAACGCCCTTCTTCGTTTCAATTGTTAGATTTGGGGACCCTTTTAAGTAAAACACACCTCTGTCAGGGTCCCCAGCTCGTAATAATTGCGTAAGTTTTTTTATATCTGTCGTATTTACGTAAACATCTATTGATTTTAATATCTAATATTGCACTAAATTAGAAGTACCATTTATATGAAATGTTCATTACTTCTCTTGTTTACTAGTGCTTATCTTTCCAGGAACTTACTTTATTATAGGCATCTATTATCGGACATAAATATTAAGTTACATTATAACCAGAATAATAATTTGTAATATGCAGGACCGGATTTAGAGTAGGTCAGCTGGGGCTACAGCCCCGGGGCCTCCACAATAGAAACATCGAAAAAAAAAGGTTTTTATTCCGGCTAATGAACAACTTTTGTTGTTATTTCTGTTAAATGCTAAAACAACTTACTTAGTTCCACAAATTATTGATGGTAAAACTCGACTGAAATTTGTTTTTCATTTTATTTGGGAAAATAATTTGAAGCCACTCATTTCACTCCTTTGTGGCTCCAAGGCCTCCAGACCTCTAAAACTGGGCCTAAAATGTGGTATCCACAGAGCCGTGAATGTATTATATCTATTTTCAAAAAGTTAATGTTAAAATACTATCATGAAGAGGATAACAAATGGGCTTTACCCGCATTGTAAAGAGAAATTTGCGTTTTTACTTTCAATCTTCGATAAAATATGGTAGCTACACCGCCATTTCAACGTTTTTTAACCTATAAAAAAAATATATATTTGAAATCAATTTAATTACTCATGACAGTTCAGAAAACGTGTAAAGTATTAAACGGCGTGGTTTCATAAGTAATGTTAGTTGTGGTTTGTACCACAGATTAGGAATGTTTTCACAGATTCTACTCACACACAGCTCTATAGACTAACTTTGTTTATCGCAGCACTGCGTTTTTTCTTCTAGTACAAAACAGTCATAATGTGTGATACAAAATTCTTTATATGAAACTCATTCTCTGCAAATTGAATAATCTTATTCAGAGCGGTCCAGGGACGGATAACTTACGTAAACATACATTTGCGCGCTAAATTTATTCAAAATTCAAAAATCAATTATTCATGTAGGTAACATAATGTACACTTATGAACGTCAAAAAAAGATATATACATTAAATGCTTCTAATTTTACATTTACTGCCAGTTCTCAAATCAAGGGCGTAAAACGGAAGAGAAGAACTAGCAATAAACTCTCCGTCACTTTTTTTAATCGCCTTTGATTACCTTCTTATTCGACGCAACTTCCAAAGGCTGTATAAACCAGAGTTGATTTATGCTTCATATAAAGGATTAAAAACGTTCAGATGTATATAAAAAATTATTCACTAAAATCGAGAATGTCTTGACTTGTTTGGCTGATTATGATCTTAAAATATTTGGAAAATACAAATAATTAAAAAAGAATATTATTAAAAACAACAGTTTTATTTTCAAGTAAAAACTGTTTATATAGGTAGTTGTTATATATATATTCCTTCAGAAATTTGTGCTTCATAGCTGTAGTTTCAAGTCCGATTTCCTTATATATTTAAAAATGATGTATTAAGTGAGACATAGTTTAGCGGTTCATCCAGAAACAATATAAAATCAATAAATTAGATTTTTAATAATTAAATTCTTATTATAGTCCCATATCTTTTAATTTCATAGCTCCATCTCTCTCTATCTTGAGCATTTTTTTTCTCTTTCTTTTCCCTGATGGCCCTTTTCATCTTGTTACCATGTCGGTCTGCCATTGTTCATGCAAGCGGTGTGGCCTAATTTTTGAAGGTTACAAGGAATAATCGAGGCTTAATTATCATGATCTTTAAGGTTTTATGTATTTGTGATATGCACATATAATCTAATGAATAAAACCTCTTTCAGTTTCCTTATGTGGGTATTTGATAAGTGGAGTCCATATAGTTACCAGAACAATCGGGAGAAGTACAAGGATGATGACGAACGACGGGAGTTCACGCTGAAGGAGTGTCTTTGGTTCTGTATGACGTCATTAACACCACAGGGTGGAGGGGAGGCGCCCAAGAACCTCTCCGGACGGCTTTTGGCTGCTACTTGGTGGCTTTTTGGGTAATATATCTAATTATCACTAAGATTTGACAAATTAGTCTACACACAGTGATGCCTCCTGCAGAATGTTCCCCCTAAAACCAACTGTAGATACCCCTTAAAAAATAATTTTGTTGTACAAAGGTATTTTAATAGGCCGTTTTGGGGCCGTTTAATTATTACGTAAGCAAATTTACTGTAATTTATCCCCCCCCCCCCCCTTCTTGACAGCAAAAGTAGGCAGAGTTCTCAAAAAAAATAGAACGTATTAATTTTTTGTAGGAATCCTCGACAATGTATGGATAATATGTGTAAATAATTACTGTTGACGTAATCACCATATAAGTAAATCAAAGAAACAATAGTTCTTATGTAATACTTGAATGGTCCTTTTTGTATTTCAGTTATAGCCACATTTGAGTCTATATTCAATTTAGTTTGTCGGTTAGGTTCTAGGTTTAATATAAATTGTATAGAATCGTACGTTTAAAGAGATACTTACCTAAAAACACCAAGGACATCTTGATTTTCCCTAAAATGGGGGGAAATAACATGAAATTACCTAATTAATTGACATCACTGCGATGCTTTACTTTTTTGTTATTGGCAATACTATGACATTGTAGGTCGGTTGATGCTTAATATGTTGCAAATAAATGAAAGCTTAGGTCATACAAATATTTTTTTAAGTAAGAACAAAAAAAAACACTATTTCGTATACATGTAACTTTCGTCTTTCCGTTTTAGCTTCATCATAATAGCGTCGTATACCGCAAATTTGGCCGCGTTCCTGACAGTCTCCCGTCTGGACACTCCAATAGAATCTTTAGATGACCTCTCCAAACAGTATAAGATCCAGTACGCGCCCCTTAACGAGTCCAGCTCCATGACGTACTTTGAAAGAATGGCCAATATTGAGATTAAATTTTACGAGTAAGTACTCTTAATTACATTAATTTGGGTCCACCATTTTTTAACAGGTCAACAGAAAAATTAGGTGTTAGTGAGCGTAATAATAATCTAGTAGTGCCACAGCCCTATATGTCTTGGCCTCAGATTGCATCCGTTTCTTTGATCATTTCTATTTCATAGACAAGTAGATCGGACATCTGTCTGACACATGTAACATTGGATTTGAGACATGCCGGTTTCTTCGCGAGGTTTTACTTAAGCGAGTGTTAAATGCGCACATAGACAGAAAGAACCTACGACTTCAGGGATAAGAGTCGCCACTAGGCCAAGACTTCTTTTTCTTCTTTATAAAACATAACTTTAAAAACGTTATGGTGAAATAACTGTATATAATAATTAATTCATTGATATCTTGGAATTTAACTCGTCATAGACTATGTTCTATCAAAGAGTAAGTTAAGAAACAATTAACAAGTAAAAACTTGACGTTTATTTTCGTGTTAGTGTCACAGGGTCTGGACACCATTTTCTCTGAGTATTTTGGCGGGTTCTTGAAACTAAGACTTTTTACTTACTTACTAAAAAATTTGAAATTAGTTCAAGTCTGTAAGTTGTCTTGCAATCATGCCCTCTGTGGTTTCGAGAGCGAAACGTCAATTTAGTTCAGAAAATGCAAGTAACATTCACGTGCTCTATTAACTAGCAATTGTAAATCCAGTTCAGAAATTTATAAGATGATTTATTTACGTTTCATACGCTTGAGATTATTATGGCATAGTTACTGATATAACTCTTATCAGAGGCTTATCGGTCACGAAGCCAGCTCATTAACACCGTTTCCGCCATATTGTATATGGAATTTTCACTGTTTTGTTTTAATGCAAAAAACATAAACAACACTTGTTTTGAACGTTTAACATTCGTTGAAAAACTATGTTTTTAGACTCTGAAAAGTGAAAACTTTTGATAGCTGTTTCGGTTTATTATTAACGATTTCTTTTTACAACTTTGTTGTTAATAAATTTATATGTGACGTGAGAATAACGGGATGAACCGATTTTCATATGAGCTTAAACGGGCGTTGCCATGTTGCACAAGATTTAGGTCTGGTGAGTAACTCCAACTTCCATTTTATTCAATTCATCATTGATATTTACGAAAAAGTCATATCATTTAATTAACGGTTAGGTTAATTAAATGTATACATAATTATGGAGTTGATACCACAAGACGTATTCAATTTTGCTTTCGTATAAGTCCAAATACATGCAAGCAGAGCGATGCTGCCTGCGATTTTTCTCCCGTCTCCCCGAATACAGAGCTAATTAAAGATCCATATTAGCATTGCAAAATATGTTTTTTTTTATTACATGAAGTGATCTATGAGTTCATAATCTATTAGTTAATCATCCATAAGTTATTAATCTAACAAATAAGTTTGCAGACAAAAGAAACCTGTGTTTCCCTTGATCATGGCATCACGCGCGAACGGATGGAACGATTTCCTTTTTGTTGTGTTTATTAATTAATAAATGTCCTAAGAAATAGTCGACAATATTTATATTATCACTACATATACAACTGTGTGTTCTATTAAGTATCTGTCAGCGTTTGACAGAATGCACGCGAATAACGTTTACCACAGACTACAATAATAAACTTTTTTTTGAATAATGTTTATTTCTATTAATTTTACCATATTGAATTCAATATTTATATGTAAGACAGGACGTATTTCGTGGCCAGTATTATTTTAAACCGAAAGATAGTGAAATACCGAATCGAGCGCATGCTAAAACCGAACCGGTTTGAAAAGCAATAATTCTTCGTAGCAATATTATTCATTTAATTCTAGAGTGGAGGTTTTTACCCTAATAAGGGCCATACACAAACTAGACCATTAAAAGAAAAAAAAGAAATCTAATACTCAGAAAAAAATTCCTGTATGGATTCATCAATAAATATTTAATAAAAGATGAAATACATAATATGTATAATATACCAAAAAGGTTCAACAATTTACAAGAGGAAGAAATAGAAAAAATGATTTAATACATTTAACTAGGTTACTACCTTGTGAAAGTGAAGGTCCATGAGACTGCATGTGAGGTGTGCTCATGATGCAGGTATTTAATATGGATATGGATATTCTTAATACTCCTTTTAAGCATATTCCGTTATAGTTTAAACAAGTCAAGGCTTTAATAGTCGTCATTTTGTCCCGGGTGTGCGATATAAAACCGAGCTCTTTGGTATTGATGTGAGTAACGTGTACAATAATACATTTCTGTGTTGATTATCAACTTATCTAAGACTGGTTTAACAGGATATGGAAGGAAATGAGCCTAAATGACAGCCTAAGCGATGTGGAACGTGCGAAGCTCGCGGTATGGGATTACCCAGTTAGTGACAAATATACGAAAATGTGGCAGGCGATGAAAGAAGCCGGGCTGCCGAATACAGTAGAAGAGGCTGTCGCTAGAGTCAGAGCTTCCAAGAGTTCAAGCGAAGGTTTCGCGTGGCTTGGTGATGCTACTGATGTGAGGTAAGCAAATAGAATAAATTATTATTCAATCATATTGTTTAATTACTGATTCATATTTTGTTATTTCAACAGATTTTCCCGAGAATCCGGGTTTTTTTTAATCAGACTCATGTCAGGCACCTGTAACATAAGATGATAAATAGATATATAGACAGACAAACATGTGCAGACCCCTGGTGTAGTATGAAATATACGTATATACTAGGAAGTCTGGCCATCTAAACTATCTTGGTTTACATGAGCAAATTGTATTTTACTTCCTGTAAGCAACTTGCTAGATTCCACTTATTTTAAACACGTTTGCGTTATATTTCTTCAGGTACCAAGTCCTGACGAGCTGTGACTTACAAATGGTAGGAGACGAATTCTCCAGAAAACCGTACGCTATTGCGGTTCAACAAGGTTCACCACTGAAAGATCAATTTAATAATGCGTAAGTTAATTTTAATATTAAAGTGCAGTGTAAATGAATTAAATCATCAGGAGGCAAACGAGCAGGTGGGTAATAAAGTGATAACCGCTGCCCATGGATATTAGCAACACCTGAGGCTAGCGGGTGTGTTGCCTTTTTGATAATAATCAATAATTTATTTTTGATTATTTATAAAACCACCGCACACTGAGCCATATAAAAATAGGCATGCAAAAGTTATATTAATTAAGAACAGTTAAGATATTTATGATTTCTGACTAAACTTAAGGTGTTAAAACTAAGGAGAGTTTTGCGAGAGAGAGAGAGAGTCTATAAAGGCAGCTTGACTTTAAAATTCTTATCAATATTGTTACGAGCTAGGAGATCGGATAGAAAATGCCGTAGTACAGTCACGGGTTTATTTTTAAAATAAATCAATGAGGAATTTAAATACACGAATTAACCGCAAATTACTCGCAAAAATTCACTTATTACACACCAAACAAAATACTGTCACTAATCACTTTAATAACGTACACTTCAAACAGTACTTTATCACATGTGTTCACTTTATTCGCATATTTTTCGCTTCGGTGTTTATCTCTTGATATCTAATTCGAAACTTAATTAATCGGTTGCGTTTCGGCACGCTTATAATATGTATGCCTCGCCTCGCCCTGGGAATAATCCTGAACGATGTTCGAGAACACTCTAGGCAGGATTGCTACTCATAGCGATTGTACAATTCTAGAGCGACGTACCATCTATCTCTTTCTTGCACATTGCTCCTTCCTTGTCGTACGCCGTTCTAGTGTAGTCGTAAGTCAACCCGTCATCGTAACAATATCTACCCTCTACTGGCAGTTGGTTCCACAATGAAACCGTGGTAGAAAGCTTCAAAACACATTTTTTATTTAATAATTAAATAGCGTATCGGTTGTACCGGTGTTACATATCGAATATAATAATAACAATTAAATAATTTCGTTGCTACCAAAATGGTAGAAACTTATAATACTTATATAGTTAATAATCCTCTATCTACATGTTCAAACACCTCAACTATATAAATTAGAAGAATAAGTATCAAAATACAGCGAGGAAATGCTGCCAAACTTTACAAATTTAATTTTTTTATTATTTTGTATATGTAGGTTAAGAAAATTGTTTGTATTGTATTTGTTATGGTAACTAATTCATATTTATTATTAAATAAACTATAAATAAAAATAACAAAATATGCTGCTAAGCGCAAAACTCGAAGACGGTTGAACCAACTCGAATTTATGTTATTATACACTGATGTGGATTTGTACAGAAAAATCGAATAAATTATTTAGTTCTTAGGTTATTATTGAAAGCTATGAGTTTTCAGCAAACTTTTCTATATTATGTTGTCAAGTAACTACTAAAAATATTAAGGCGAAACGCGGTCATTAAAAACTAATTTATCTCATTTCATCACATCGTAAACATTTCGATAGAAACGGACGAAAATGTTAGAATTTTTCAATTTAGTTTTTTATATTCAATATATTGTTTTACAAACGCGTTATCAGCGGGTTTTAATTGTAATTAACATTATTACTTAACTCTTTAGTATTACATAAATACTTCCCTAGTTTACGTTTAACATGTACTTCCTGAAACGATAGTCTGAACAATTTATTGTTACATGAATTTCTAAGGCCTATTACGTACGTCTTATTATTCGAGTCGGTACGTTCTAAGTTCTAACTTCAGGTGTTAATTGATTATGTTATAGGATGAATAAAGGTAGTAGTTTCACGATTGTATACAAGGCCCAATATCTATATATATAAAAGAAAGTCGTGTTAGTTACACCACTTATAACTCAAGAACGGAAGAACAGATTTGGGTGAAAATTGGAATGGAGGTAGCTTAGAGCCAGGAGACGGACATAGGATACTTTTTATCCCGTTCGGCAGCGTTCCCGTGGGACTTGACATGAAACGTCAGTCACTATAAAACGTGGTATAACAAAAAAGAATAATAAAACGCAAATGATAGCTATGTAATTGACGTATAATGACAGCTATGTAATGACGTATATATGACAATTTGATATTTGTAAGAAATCAATATTCAAAATATTTCTATTAAATAAATAATTAAATGTAATGATAGTGCCATTGCCCATTCGTATAAACAGTGAAGAGAACTATAAAACTCGACATGGTCGTATGTATTCAGTTCATCCAAAGAATGATTAATGTTTCTATTTGTTGTTGTTGTCGAAAGACGCATTTAATCGAGTATTGGAGCGGGAACGTGAATATGATCACCAGGAATTAGATTTAGTAGTTCAAACGAATGTAACCCTGTTGAATTACCAACAAAAGCAAGTTTATGATACTTTAATGACTATATATATAAAAGAAAGTCGTGTTAGTTACACCACTTATAACTCAAGAACGGAAGAACAGATTTGGGTGAAAATTGGAATGGAGGTAGCTTAGAGCCAGGAGACGGACATAGGATACTTTTTATCCCGTTCGGCAGCGTTCCCGTGGGACTTGACATGAAACGTCAGTCACTATAAAACGTGGTATAACAAAAAAGAATAATAAAACGCAAATGATAGCTATGTAATTGACGTATAATGACAGCTATGTAATGACGTATATATGACAATTTGATATTTGTAAGAAATCAATATTCAAAATATTTCTATTAAATAAATAATTAAATGTAATGATAGTGCCATTGCCCATTCGTATAAACAGTGAAGAGAACTATAAAACTCGACATGGTCGTATGTATTCAGTTCATCCAAAGAATGATTAATGTTTCTATTTGTTGTTGTTGTCGAAAGACGCATTTAATCGAGTATTGGAGCGGGAACGTGAATATGATCACCAGGAATTAGATTTAGTAGTTCAAACGAATGTAACCCTGTTGAATTACCAACAAAAGCAAGTTTATGATACTTTAATGAAGGCAAACGATGATGAAAATGGCAAGACATTCCTCATGTCATTAGTTTTAGCAACTGTTCGGGCGAGATCCAACATAGCGGTTGCAGTTGCTTCTTCTGAAATAGCAGTCACATTGTTAGAAGGATGCCGTACGGCTCATTCAGAATTAAAATTACCGTTAAATCTTCAAACTATTGAAGAACCAACGTGTAATATTGCAAAACACTCAGCAATGGCAAAAGTTTTAGCGGCATCGAAAATCATCATCTGGGACGAATGCACAATGGCGCATAAACGTGCATTAGAAGCACTTAACCGAACATTAAAAGATTTACGCAATGACTCAAGATGTTTTGGAGGAGCAATGATTTTACTGTCTGGCGATTTCCGCCAAATACTGCCAGTAATTCCAAGATCTACGGCTGTCGACGAAATAAACACTTGCCTCAAATCGTCAAACCTATGGCGCTATGTGAAGAAACTGCAGCTGACAACAAACATGAGAGTTACATTGCTTAATGATACATCTGCTGAAGATTTCTCGGAGCAATTGCTGACTATCGGTAATGGTCAAGTACCTGTCGATGAATGGAATCAAAAGACGAACTTATTAACAATGTGTTTCCAAACATTATTTCTAACTACAAAAATAATGAATGGTTGAGTGAGCGAGCAATTTTAGCGGCTAAGAATAAAGATGTAGATGACCTGAACTACATAATTCAAAATAAGATCATTGGAACAATGCTTCATTCAAATCTATTGACTGCGTCACAAATGAAGATGAAGCCACCAACTATCCCATTGAATTTTTAAACTCTTTGGACGTGCCTGGCTTACCACCGCACAATTTACGCCTAAAAGTTGGCTCCGTAGTAATCATGCTTCGAAACATAAACCAACCGTTGCACAGTTTTGCAACGGTATGCGTTTGGTGGTTAGAAAATTGAAGAACAATGTAATTTACGCTACGATAATGATAGGAAATCTCAAAGGTGAGGAAGTTCTTATTCCGAGGATCCCGATGATCCCAACCGATATGCCGTTTGAATTTAAAAGACTTCAATTTCCGATACGTCTTGCATTTGCCATGACCATCAACAAATCACAAGGCCAATCCATAAAAGTTTGTGGTTTAAATCTAGAACATTCATGTTTTTCCCATGGTCAATTATACGTGGCATGTTCACGGGTCGGAAGACCATCAGCGTTGTTTGTTTTTGCGCCTGATAATAAAACAAAAAATGTCGTGTATCACAAGGTACTTAAGTGAAGAACAACCTATGTACTAAAATACAGAAATAATAATGAATGATTAATGTAGGTATTTAATTTTTTTGTATTTTTTCCAATAAAAAAAACAAACTGCTTATTTATTGCCATTAAGGCGGAACAAAGTTCGCCGGGGCAGCTTGTATATTATATAAATAGAAATGTTTAAATAGATAAATGGAACAATAGATATATTGATACATAGATAAATAGATAGATATGTTTTATATAAATCGCAGTGTTTAAATAGATAAATGGAAGAATAGATAAATTGATAGATAGATATGTATTATATAAGTCGTTAAATAGATAAATTATCAATTCATCAATATAGATAAATAGATAGATGGTATAAATCGAAATGTTTGAATAGATAAATGGAACAATAGATAAATTTATAGTTAGATAGGTACCTAGTTTACTTGATAGGATGGAAAAAACTTTTTTATGACCTCTGCACTCCTGCATTCTCTGCTCATGATGTCTTCATGTCAATAAATATATAGTGAAATCTGGTTAAAGAAGGTTAACAACTTAAATCATAGATAGATATACGTTTGGTACATTTAAAATGCACGTAAAACTCACTTAGTAACAAAATTTGCCGGTTATCAGGTTCAAGGTCGCTACGTTTTGGCGAAAAACAATGTCTACCCGAGGTAGTACTGTTGTAACTGAAACACTAATTTACATTTAAATATTGTTAGTATTATTATTTAAGTATTGTGAAAAAAGTGTCAAAAAAATAATTTAAAAAGAAACAGGATTATTCTGATCAGAAAAATCTCAGGTCTGTATATCTCGTTCGTTTCGCTTGACTCATGAAGCAAGAGTAACGTTCTAGAATACGGACCTTAAACCGATTTAAAAATTATATTTACCAATATAAGCGAAGTATCAATGATAAAGATTTTAAAAACCATTGAGATTATTTATAAGTGAAAATATATAATTTAAAAAATACAGTTAATCATTCCTAATTTTAAGAAGCCCCCTAAACACTTCAAGATGGCGTCGCACTAATGCCCCGATGATGTACCGTAGACACGTTAAACAGACGTCAAGTTTTGTAGCATAGCGTAGCAATTAATACAATATTATATAATATTGTATTAATTAAACAAATCCAATATTATATTTCGATATAAAACACTCAATTTTAATTGAACTCCAATATGGTGTTATATATTATATATGTTAGGATTAGGCAGACATAATGTACAAGCATGACGTTATCGTCAATTTGGCTAACCTGTCACCGCTTTGTATCATGTGACTGACGTATGAAAGTACATAATATACAATTTTTTACAACACTTTGTTTCATATGTATCATAAATCTGTTAATCACTTTAAAAAGTAAAAAGACTGCGATATAAACAAACAAAATCACATTGTGCCACGACATTCAGAATAAAAATTCGAATCCATGAGTGAAATTACAAAATATCACGAAAAATTAAAAAATCAAAATATAAATATATATTCATTATTCATATACGAACGTCAATAAAAAAATAGTTCTAATATTAGATTTACAGCATAGAATATACGAGAAGTTCCGGCAATAAACTTGCAGCATATACATAGAATTTTTCTTTTAAATGTTTATTTATTTAACAAAATAACAAACAAAACATTACCACCCCAATGCGAGAAATATTTACATTAATATTTACATTAGTATTTATATGCTTTCGCCGTAAAAAAAAACATTTTACGGCGAAAGCATATAAATACTTATAACCGTCTAACATTAGGAATTGACATATTTTGTCAATTCACTCAACTAGGTTGCTTTGTCCATAGTTTTCCATGTAACGTTAATTTAATACGAGCTATAATTGTTTAATAATAAATTGCATACCAGTAAACATTGATAATCTCCGCTAATTCTGACCTTGAAATTCTGAATAACAGAATAATACTGATATTAAAATAACAAACATACTATTCACGTGACGTATAGTGGGGTCAAATAGGTACTTTACCCGGTTTATTTTTATTTTTAACGAGCGGGGCCAACGGGCTCCTAGTCTTTTGCCCTCACCTGATTAAATGATGAGACATAGACACTCAATTCCAAGTGGCTCGCGAGTGCGATGTCGACCTTTAAAAAATTAAGATTGGTCGTCCACGATTTGAACCTCCAGGTGTGAACAGTACTCCATGTGAGGCAGAATTTGCGATTTATACAGTTGCAAGCGGTGGCCCGGAGTGAAGTACCGTCTTGCCTTGCTGAGCACACCAAGCGTTTTGGTAGCCTTCAAATAATAAATGACCGCGAAACTGGATGTCATTCGAAATGAAAACATATCGAATTACGAATTAATTACATTCGATACATTAACGTAGTTAATTCAAACAAAATTAAAGCACGATAAATTATTTAATCTTTTAATTATATATTTTCAAAACATTCGTCGTCCCCCGCTTTACATACTGAATACTAACAATTTAAGTGTACAATCTGGAATTATTAAAAAAAATTAAACACATTATGTAACATAAGCTGATGAAAGATAAATATCAAATACAGTGTAATTTAAAAATGGCAAAAGATTTACAACGTACTAGGGTTAGTTCTTTTTAAATAAGATTATTACAAATAATAGCATTGTTGTAATGACACAATTTTTGCTTTTGTTGTAAATACAAAAGCGTTTGGACTATAGGCTGAATACTAAATACCTATTTAAAGTATTATATTTGCTCATTGCAGCATACTCCAATTGCTGAATAAACGAAGACTAGAAAAGCTCAAAGAGACATGGTGGAATAATAACCCCAAAGCCGTGAAATGTGAGAAACAGGACGATCAATCTGACGGAATTTCTATACAAAATATTGGTGGTGTTTTTATAGTTATTTTCATGGGAATCGGACTTGCTTGCGTAACTCTAGGCGTCGAATACTGGTGGTACAAATGGAGAAAGCGAGCTGTCATTGGAGATGTCACTCAGGTATGCTAAAAAGAATACAAATTTAGCCGACCCGGTATTAGATAACGTCTGGCGCCATCTTACGGTCCATTTATAATAACTTATCCGAATCTAATTTGATTATAATTTAATGTGACGACTTCACTTTCAAATGAATATACATATATGTTTGCTATATACAAATTGATTCTGCAATTACCATGTATGGCCGAGTGATTTAATTGTACGGCTAATGTGATTCTTTGAAGGTTACCAGTGCCTTTAGGTATAGTTGGCTTTAAAGTATATGTGGCGCCATCTATTTAGATGTTATTGAAACGCTTAAAATTTGGATATGTATTTAACTACTAACAGTAACAACAGGTAGCGCTGGTGACGAAAACAGTAACAGAACTGAACTATAGATTTCTGTTTATGATATTTTAGGTAATTCTAGCTGTTGGTTTGATCAGCTTTTATCGTCCCTGCAAACGAAAATAATAATTTTCTATTACAGGTGCAGCCAGTTAAACAGTCAAAGAATGAAGTTTCGGCCAATGAAGAAAAGAAAAATGAGAATTTCTCGTTTAGATCTAGGAATTTAAACTTAGCTGACCTTAAACGAAAGTTTTAGTTGAAATGAAAAGTCAGACATGAAATCAAAATCTTGTTTATTCTTCAACGTTTGATTATTATGATTATTATTATTTGTTGGAAGTAGGGAGCTTATTTTCACTACCTCAATTGACACACGACTTTAATATAATATGTATACTATAGAAATTTAATATTTTCACTCATGATAAAGTTAATAAATGTTATTTATTATTATAGAGGCAATTAATGCCTTAATGCACCAAATGGATTTTGTCAAAAAAATTAATTGCACTTTTTACTAAAGATTTATAAAATCCCATAATAAAATAGCTTTTGATAATCTTCATATTAAATCGAGTGTTTGCGGTGTTTTAGAGGAATAATAAAAATGATATTATATCGTATTTCACGATGCACAATTTCTTATACAAATTAGTGGGAAATAAATACTTGCACCGTTATTATTTGTTTTATTTACCCACCGTCGGCCGACACTACAAATATCGGTATCACTTCCCAGCACATGATGTATTCGGGGAAGGATAATCAGAATATATATCAGAGAAATGCTCGTATATCGTCACTCCATTTGGACATCGTCATTAGCGGGTTTAGTGGGCATCATGTGGCTAAAGTGTGAGCAGAAAAGACACGAATAATTACAGTATTAAATTTGGACTGATTTACTACTAGATACTTTAAGCTTAAATTATTAATAATCTGGCACCGATCTCACTATTAATCACAATCTACTGAACTACAAATCACATAGACCCAACCTGGTCCAACGTCTCATCGCTGCTACGCTCTACTGAATACTCAATCAGAAGTAAGAAATACCCTGCCGCCGTATAGGTGCCTATATAGGTGGTCGTACTATATATTAACATCGTGGTGATAATTAATATAAACATAATATCAACACTAAATTCTGGAGGAAGCTATCAGAAGCTTGATGTAACGGTTATAGTCAAATATCGTAAATACTTATTTGATATAACTTCGACGATAAGAAATGTGTTTGATAATAATCGTGCCGTTACACACTAGTGTGTTATTAAAGTAATAATTACGATGGGCAAATTATAGCCGAGTGTATACCCAATTAGTGGGATAATAGTCTGTCAGTATTCTTCTGAAAATCACATAGGCAACTCGAAACCCAAACATGCTACTGTTTTTAACATTTATCCAAACCATATTTCATTATGCGTTATCACAAACAACTCGGAATATCAACGTTTGTAAGTAACGGTACTTAATTCAAATCGTTTTACATCGTTGCCCAAACGTGATCTAACTGCTTAAATTTCAGTATTAATTAACGAAGAAAATAACGCTTTGGCCGAGAAATCTTTTGAAGTAGCTAAGGAGTACGTTAGGAGAAATCCTAGTTTGGGACTTGCTGTCGATCCTATTATTGTCGTCGGTAACCGGACTGATGCTAAGGCATTTTTAGAAAATGGTGAGCATTTGAAGTGACGTGCTAATTTATTTCCGAGTTTATTATACTTGCACGTTTGCTACACTTGGTGTCGAAACGTCTGCTGAGACATTGATATTTAAAATAACCATTTTACAGGAAATACGATTATTGCTTTAGCAAGGTCAAATATGCATAACTATTTTCAGTTTAATTTAATTATATCTGATGTTTTAGTTTGTAGAAAATATACAGACATGGTGTCGGGAAAGAAACCACCACACGTCGTACTTGATTTCACAACGACTGGAGTCGGGTCAGAGACTATCAAATCATTTACTTCAGCGCTAGGTTTGCCCACTATTTCTGGGTCTTTTGGCCAAGAAGGTGACCTTCGACAGTGGCGAGGTCTAAACTCAAACCAAACACAGTACCTACTGCAAGTAATGCCACCGGCGGATTTACTACCAGAGTTGATACGTGCTATTATTATAAAGCAAGATATAACAAACGCCGCAGTTCTTTTTGATGATTATTTTGGTTGGTAGAATAAAGCTTATTAAACAGCTGTCAAACTTAATAAATGAGAATTTAATAGTGATACATTATTTGCAGTGATGGATCACAAATATAAATCTCTTTTACTTAATATTCCAACACGACACCTGATAACACCCGTGAAAAGTTTCAGTAAAGACGATATCAAAACACAACTTCAAAGTTTACGAGAGCTTGGAATTTCTAACTTTTTTGTTATCGGTAGCTTGCTAACTATTAACAACGTGCTAAATGCCGCCAATGAAAAGGAATATTTTGGTAGAAAAACTGCTTGGTTTGCAATGACTCTGGACAAGGGAAATATAAGTTGTCAATGCAATGCTACTATTGTTTTAATGCAACCAACTCCAGATGCTAGCAGCCAGGACCGATTAAACAATTTAAAAACAATCTACAAAATGAATGGAGAGCCTGAGATCATATCAGCATTCTATTTTGATTTGTCACTACGAACATTTTTGGCAATCAAGTAATGACCTTTATTACTATAATAATGATAGCCTGTTATACCATACTACTACCATATTACTGTAAAATACTTATCCTAGTACATAAAAAAGTACTTTAAATACTAATAACAAATCGGCAAGCCGGTTAATTACTTATTTACAGCTAGTACATGAACATAGGCCATAGGCCATTATTACTATAGTGCGCTCGCGCTCATTTTACACACGATAATAACATTTTATAACACATTTACATTTTCACATTTAATTGCAGATTCTCGATGTGGTTATTTGCATTTTATGAATTTACAGATCACTACTTGACTCTGGCAAGTGGCCAAAAAGCATGAAATACATGGGTTGCGACGACATTGATGGTAAAAACACTCCCACGAGGATGATAGACTTAAAAACTGCGTTCAAAGAAGTAAGTATTAAATGCTACTATTCTCTCCTCATTTTCGTAGTTTTCATTACTGATGGACGTGTTTGTCTTGAAAAGTCCTAACCGATACGACTCGTTGCCTCCACAGCTCATTCTCAGCAAATCTCAGTGCATTAGAATTGTTGAGACCCAGAAATGTCTAATGGGTAGACCAACGGGTAGGCGAACCCCAACTCCTTCTGACATCACTCCTACGGCCATTACCAGCTCGCCGAAAATATTCAGTTCTCTCCTGACATTATGGCCAAAATGGTGAAGCATCCATTTGCATTTTAATTATTTGACTAATATGTTACAGATCAAAGAAGCTCCAACGTATGCACCAT
Organism: Pieris rapae; assembly: GCF_905147795.1. Lineage (NCBI taxonomy): Eukaryota > Metazoa > Arthropoda > Insecta > Lepidoptera > Pieridae > Pieris > Pieris rapae. The sequence goes on from NC_059517.1 coordinate 1,705,698, forward strand.
TTTTTATTCCAAATAGCGGTTCTATGAACGGTAGAAGTTACGTCGAGTTCACAACGAATATATCGGCCGTGACGATAAAGGATGGTGACTTAATTGGTACCAAGTTGTTAGGAAAGTGGAAATCTGGTTTCTCAAATGTTTTAAATCTAACAAAAGTATATATGACCAACTATTCCGCTCCGTTGGTTTATAAAATCGTTACTGCCTTAGTAAGTAAATGCGTGAAAACGTGAAATACACTGACAACTGCATATTGATTTTTTTATTGATGCTGGCATCTCATGTTTGATTTAGAATTGGCATCAGGTAAAGTATCTCTGACCTTATCCCTGTGGTCGTGGGTTCCATCCCCGGTTGTTTAACTGTGGACTTTCTATGTGCGCATTTAATATTCGCTCGAATGGTGAAGGAAAACATTGTAAGGAAACCGGCTTGCCTTATACCCAAAAAGTCAACGACGTGTGTGACGGCTGATCAATTGATCACCTCCATACCTATTAGATTGACAAATTATCATAAACAGATATAGAAGTCTGAGGCCCAGTCCTAAAATGCTTGTAACGCCTCGGATTTACTTATTATGTACTTTCAGAAAATACCATTTGTAATAAAAGACGAGCAAGCACCTAAAGGATTTAAAGGTTATTGTATAGATTTGATAGACGAAATAAGTCACATTCTCAAATTCGATTACGAAATCAGTCTTTCACCAGACGGTAAAATTGGAGCCATCGATGAGGCTGGCAATTGGAATGGAATTGTAAAGGAATTGATGGAGAAAAGGGCAGATATAGGTCTGGCCTCGATGTCTGTGATGGCTGAGAGGGAGGACGTGATAGACTTTACAGTACCATATTACGATTTGGTCGGGATCACTATTTTGATGAAGGTACCGCAAACGACAGCATCATTGTTCAAATTTTTGACGGTTCTAGAAGATGACGTCTGGTTCTCTATACTCGCCGCTTATTTCTTTATTAGGTAAGGCTTTATAAAGTTTACAGCAAATAAAAGTAGATACATATACGCCCTTGTAGGAGAGGCGGATGTACATTTTGATATTTTTATTAAGTGGTACTTTGTTCTAACTATTCTTAATTTACTAATACCTAAGAGTTCAGGCACCTCGCATTCGAATTCTGCGTGAACATTACAGAATGAACATTACTTATCCAGAGCTTGATCTATTCCTTAGTGGGCTGATTAATAAAAAAAACAGGACCTAATAATTACATAATTAATTAGTCTTATGTCACAGGTAGGTTATTGTGTAACATTATAAGTGCGATCGTCATTATCATACTGTCATGTAAATATTGCAGTGTCCATCATTATTATTTATTCTAACAAATGATGGATTGCTTTTAACCAAACATTGCTCACGACATTCTTTAAATACAACAACCACGAAAATATTTTTTTTTCGTATAAAACCTTATTGGTTTTTCAAAGAACTCCACCTGGCTTTTTATTAATGTGTGAGATTAATGGGAGCAGTGTTGGTCTTCAGTCGTTCGTAGGTTCGTTCCCCGACTATGCATCAATTGACTTTCTACGACTTCTTAAAACATTTCAATTAATAATAAAATATTAATTGAAATATTTCAATTGTTTAAATTTGGCTCTATGTTCCTAACTTTATAAAGAAAATTGAAAACTGAACAGACGATTTGTAATAAGGGAAAACGTTTCAGTTTCTTGATGTGGATTTTTGAAAAATGGAGCCCATACAGTTACTGGAATAACCGAGAAGTGTATAAAGATGATGACGAGAAACGCGAGTTCACTCTGATGGAGTGCTTATGCTTCTGTATGACGTCATTAACGCCACAGGGCGGAGGGGTGGCCCCCAAGAACCTCTCCGGACGGTTATTGGCTGCTACTTGGTGGCTTTTTGGGTAATAATACAAAAAAGTACAGTATTGATATATTCTGGGACCTACAAAGTCTTACGAGGGAGCAACCCAAGTGTTCTGCAAGAACTCGGTTGATTTTGTGCCTAGGAGATAGATATGTGTGTAGGTCAAGGCGGTTTGCGATATCAAGCTTCAGAACCAGTCTGTTGCAGTCCCAAAATAACAAAGACGCTTTCTGAATTATGTCTTTGACACTATCGACATCTTAAGTATTGCGATATTGTGGCGAATAATAAGTTGTCAATAAAATACTTTATTTACAAAAAAAAAAACAAAGCTTAACAGTTATGAATCACGAAATAGAGGTACCCAAAATGTTTAGTTATATTTATCAGAAGAACAAATTTGTTTTATATCAATGTTTCAGTTTCACCATAGTATCATCATATTCAGCGAATTTGGCTGCATTCCTGTCCGTCTCGCGTATGAATACTCCAATAGAGTCCTTGGATGATCTATCCAAACAGTACAAGATCCAGTATGCACCTATCAACCAATCTAATACCATGTTCTACTTTGAAAGAATGGCAAATATTGAGGCCAAGTTTTATGAGTAAGTGTAAAACTTTCAAGAAAACAAAACAAATTTATATAATGGGCGTCAAGTCGAACAAAAATGCGAGCGCAGCAACACTATGCGGTAACTGTGCGGTTGCGGCACCGCTTCGGCTCCGCAACATTATACAACATACTACTACACTATGTCTCGCACCGCAAGCGCGCCGACGCGACGAGACGGGGAGTAATAAAAAATATTGCCACCGCAACGCCCGTGTGGCACACATAAATAATTGCGGTGCCGCACCGCACCTGTACCGCATCATTTGGCTTTAGCCTTACTCGGAGCGTTTTAGTATGTATAGTAGTATGGTGAATATATTTCATTTCATTTCCATTCAATTTGAACCAGTAGTTAAAGAATACTCATCAAAGATTTTTAATTTTGTCATTGACCGATCATCAAAATTTAAAATAGTTTTAGCAGACACAGAACCTTCAAATTTAGAACACAATCAGTGTTTAGTGTATAAATCGAGGAAATATGAAATATTTTGCAATTTCTGTCCGGTTTAAAACATAAAAGATGCATGGAAGATAGGCGTGGTCTGAATAAGATGTTGGGTTAGCTAATAATGTGAGACAGACAAGAACCCTAAGACAGAAGGTCCCTTAAATTACATTCATCATCATCTTTACTGTCACGATGACCACGAATCGTGCCTTTCAAATGCCTTATATCACACTAGGCTTCAACAAACAGGAAATGGAATTTGTGAAATAATTTTTTGATTGTCATTATTTTATACCAGGATATGGAAAGAAATTATTCTTAACGATAGCCTGAGTGACGTGGAACGAGCAAAGTTAGATGTTTTGGAGTACCCAGTTAGTAACAAATATACGAAAATGTGGGAGGCGATGAAGGAAGCCGGGATGCCGAATTCAGAAGAAGAAGCTATAGCTAGAGTTGAAGCTTCTAAAAGTTCACGGGATGGCTTCGCGTGGATTACTAATGCCAATAATGTCAGGTAAATGTAATACATAGTTAATTTAGTGAAACTGGATATTTGAGGTGTTTCAACTTGATTCAATTTTATTGGTAGATCAGAAAGTGCCCATCATAATCCTACATCGCGTTCACTCTTGAGCTTCCCACGATTCCACCTAAATTTAAAGAAAAAAAAAACGTTATTATACATACTAAGAAAAGGATATTTAGGTTAAAACGAAAGATTAGGATTCCTGTGTCGTAGGCAACTCTCTTCCCTTTAACATAATAAAGGTACTTTATGAATTCGTTATTGATAATTAAATAATGATTGGATTGAATTTATACTCAATGTGTGGTTCATCCAGTTCTACTTGAACTTTCTATCGTGGTTTTAGGCAGTGCTATTGACTGAGTCCCTTTAAAATAAAAGACATTGTATCGACAACTACAATTTGCGGTTACAATCAATGTGATTACCACAATTAAAGCGGAAACACGTAATTAAAACGCCACGCGCCGCAACGTGGCGTCAGTCGTCACCCGATGTGCATCGTGCACATTACCAAGACGAGACCTGGGGCTCCTGGAATCTGGGGCCTCCAGGTCAGCCTGCAATGTATTGTAGGGTTCACTTCGTTCTTCCACAAGTTTCTGTTATAGAGTATATATATTTCGATTCTGGTATTTTTACAGATATCTTGTGATGACGAATTGTGATTTACAAAACGTTGGAAATGAATTTTCTAGAAAACCTTACGCCATCGCGGTTCAACGTGGATCATCACTAAAAGATCAGTTTGATCGAGTGTAAGCTTAATTGTCTATAAATTCGGACGACAGCTATACATTCTCAGCTTTATATCTGCATCAATTTGTGGAGAATTTTTATGATTTACGAATAGTATTTTCAAATATTCTTAAACATCAATTCCATAATAATATATTTAATATTATTATTAAATATATTATTATTATACATAAAAAATTTAACTGTCAACCTAAGAAATATAAATGAAAGGTTTAGATGGAAATAGTTAACAAAACGAACGAAAGTTAATTTTCAAAACATAATGAAAAAATGAAACTCAAATTCCAAATAATTTTAATAAAGATTTTTCTTTTAGCATAATAAAGTTGCGTAACGATCGTATACTAGAAGCACTCAAACAAAAATGGTGGAATGATAATCCAGAAGCCGCTAAATGTGAGAAAGTGGACGAATCGTACGGAGTTTCTATTCAAAACATTGGTGGAGTATTTATTGTTACCTTTGTAGCTATCAGCCTCGCTTGCCTTACTATGGGTTTGGAACATTGGTGGCACGTATTTAGAAAGCGAACCGTCGTTACATCTGTCTCTCAGGTAATTAAGACAAAATAGTGTAGCTCCTAGCAGCTCCAGAAGCTAAATAAATTCCGACGATTAAAAAACCAAGATTTAGGCAAGTATATGTTATAGATTATCTTGATTTGAAATATGGCAGTAAATGTAAAATTAAATTCATTTAATATTTCTATTTTTGACGTTCATAACTGTACATTGTTACCTACATGAATAAATAAATTTTGAATTTTGAATTGAATTTGAATCCATAAAACAAATGAAGATTCTATGAAAATTTTAAATTATTATTAATTGAAATAGTACTGATAATTAGATATTAATAAGTTTCATATTATATTATTCACAGCCTGCGTTTGTAAATAACCATAGAGACCCCAAATATTTATAATCACTTAGTGGCATCAGTAGTGGCCAGATTGAGAGTATTATTTAGAAATCGCAAATGTCACAGCCAGCTATTGCAAGTTAGACTATATGTAGATAACGATCCATAAATATTTTTCCAAGATCTAAGTAACGCTACATAAGATACTATTCGTTACAGATGCAGCGAGAGACAAAAACCTCCAAGCTTCTTCTATTCACAAAAAAACGTGATAAAAAAATTTCTCGATCAAATCTAGTAATATAGTCTTAACACATATATATATCACATCAATTGTAAATTATTATTTTAATTAAAAAGAATATTCACTTGTGATTCCCGATTTTTGTATTAAATATAATTTTCGATTGTGGTATATTTGGATTTTAATCTTTTATATATTGAAGTACGTACTCATTATGGCAGATCCACTCGTTACGGTCCTGACATACCCCTTTTGCATCATCCACTTCACCATGTGGATACTTTTAACTTGTACCTCCCGGATTTGAACCACGCGTCGACAAGGCCTACCCAACCCAACTTCGCTATTCACGGTTGCATATTATATTATTTACGTCATGCCATATTATTATATTCTCTATTCACGGTTGCATATTATATTATTTACGTCATGCCATATTATTATATTCTCTATTCACGGTTGCATATTATATTATTTACGTCATGCCATATTTTTGTCAGAATATTTTCGAACTGACGTGACACTACAGTCTGTTGGAGTTTGTTTTATATATATTTGAGAAATAAACACTTTCTTTAATCATTATCGTTTAATTTAAGCACCTACGTCACAAACTCTAAATAGAAATTTCAGAATACAAATATACAACAACAAATAGTCGAAGAATTTTAAAAGTGATGGATTAATAATCCTAAGTACGGTGTACACAAAGGTTGTATATTTAATGAAATTATGTAGTTAGTAATATAATAAAAGTGCCTTATACACCCGTATAATTGTTTGCATTCAGTACCAGTTGCGCTTTTTGTTATTTATTGTCTATAATTTCAACAACAGATGGCGTTATTTCAAATATATTAATATATATAAAATATTAATGTATAAAATCGGGTTAGTTGATTTTATGCAAATGTTTTAATTATTTATACCTATTAGATGTTTTAGTACTATGGTGAACATGTCATATCTGTGTGTTTGTTTAATATTTATTTAAAACTGTTACTTAAAGAAGTAATTAAGAGAGAGAATTATGTACCCTATATTGTATAATGTGAACTAAGTTATATATTTGTCATTAATAAGCGTGACAAATAAATACGTCATTACTATCAATTCAATTAAAACACCAATATTTTAAGGTACTTTTATTAACTATATGAAAACTCTTATAAAAATAGTATTAATCTCTCTAACCTAGCAATGTACAATTTACTCTATTGAGTATTAAGTCGACATCGGCAAGAATATTTACAAAGTCTAAATAAATAATAACTTTAAACATTTGGTTTACAACTCAATGGTTTTTCCGTGGTTCATGTTCTTCATGTTTTTATTACAAAGTTCCAATTCCAATCTCAGCCCATCGATCTCCGCCTCAAGGGTGCGCGAGCGTTTAAACATTTGTACATAGTTCATTTGCAATTGCTTCTGGTACCGGAGCACTTTGTCCTTTTCCTCCGACCATTTCCTTCTCTCATTGTTAAATTGGGTTTCCTTAGATTCTAGTTCGCATTTCAGCCTGTCCACCATTGCGTTGGCTGGACAGGCTTCGTTGCACGGGTCGGGGAGTTCACCGTTAAGTCTTTGTACTTCTGCGTCCAGCGCACTGTCGTTAGCTGACCAGTATTCTGTTTTGCAGACTTCGTAAATGCCCCTCATGGTCCTTCCACAATCGATTCCCTCATATCCACTAAGAGACACGTCAGACAGCTCTTGTCTCAGTTCCTTCAGTTCAGTTTTCAACTTGTCTATTTCGTTTTTGCTAGACTCCTTATTCTTGTTCAGGTCGGTGACGTTGTCCTTTAGGTCTTTCGTCAGTCTGTCAACATCGGATTGCAGTCTTTTGATCGTTTTTTGTTTGTCTTCTGATTCCGCTCGGAGTCTCATGATTTCTTTTTCCTTTTTGTCAAGGGTTTCACGGAGTTGGCGGCAATCGGCTTTCAGTGTGAGATACTCGTGTCCTTTAGTAGTTTGTTCGTTCTGAAAAGAGAGTTTAGATTAAGAAAGGAATTCGTGAAAGTGTAGTAAAGATTTTGTAATGCAGTATTGCGATGGTGGTTCATTCAATCATTACCAGGGCGATTACAATTATCTAAATAAACCATGAACGAATGCGTGTTATGTTGTAGCGTTAATTTACTCTTGATTCATAAAAAGAAAGAGAAATCATTGAGAAAGTAGATAAGAAAATACCCATTATTGATTTGTGTTATTTTCCTAGATATATGGCCAATAGAAGTGTATTGGGAAAATAGGACCTAATAAATTATGAGAGTAAAATTATAGTTCAGTTTAGCTTAGTTTTCTATTGTATTAGTATTAAGTTACTGTAAAAATAGGAAATAAGGAAATAAATAAATAAAAATAAATAAATAAATTTAATGGTACGCATTGAGCATGCGGTTTTGACAATTCTAAATTTTGTTTCTGATATAATTTTAACAGATATCGCTCTGTTTTTGTTCACAAGAAGCATGAAGCAGAAAAAATGCACCATTAAGATCCATTTTTTTAATAACGTCAAATATTAATTTTCCTTAGCCAACAATCAGGCAAATAATTCACAGAATACAAGTCAATACACACCTGAGCATCCTTAAGCTGTGTCTTCAATAGAGCGATCTCTCCAGCTCGTTGGCAGAGACTCCATTCGGTATCCTCTAATCTCTGCCTCAATAGCGCTCTATCTCTTCTTACTCTGGCCAGTTCACTGTCTCTTTCGTCTCTCGTTCTCCCGCCGTACGTCTGCAGCATGAGTCGAGGCGCGCGTAGTCGTGCGTCGTGGTTGCGGAAGCGGTCAGTTGTACTGAAATTAGAGAAAGATGGTAAAGATACATTCATAATATTAAATATTTAAGATATTGTTTATAGCAAAGAAAAAGGCACATTTTTACAAGTCATATTGAGTTTAGGCTTGATCATAAGATTGAGACAACTGGATTACATTTTGTGCTCATTTCTTTAGTCTATACGGAGCCAATTAAATCGATTGCAGCCTTATATCTCTAAATATATGTCATTATTATACCCACCATTGCCAAAAAGTGATACAAAACTTGACTAAAAATCGACATTATCTTAGTCGTGGCCATTTCACAGATATCATTTTTAATTGCCAAACCAATATTTTTTTTCACATTTGAATTTATGTTATCTATTATAATTGTCGTTATAATTGTCATGTATTATTCTGATCTACAAAACAAAGTTCTTGTTGAAAAACCCTATTTAAGATTACAGTTTCGTTATAAAGTAATATTTTATAAAAACCCGCAGTCAAACTTTGTATCTAGTATAATAACAACCATTCGATAATTAGTAATAATACGTAAAACAAGGGACTGTGTGATTTTAGTTGCATATATTCAGACGTAGCGGGATGTTATACAACATATAGCCAATGTGGATGAAAAATAACTACATACCGCTAAAATCAAAAGTTAAATGTTTATATATAAAGTTACAACGTGTAGGTTTAAATTGATTTCAATTACGTAAATCAAATATAAAATATTAATGAAAGCAAGAAACATCTGCTCGCACAAATAAAGGATTCATCCTAGTTTAAATTATATTCACAAATATCATTAAGATACCTGATATTATAATTTTTGATCAAACGAAACCTGTTATCGATCTTATATAAGACTTAATTAATAGAACGATTTTTAATATATTAGATGTATTATAAAAAGCGGTTGCTAGATAACAGCGAGATAGTATCTTTGATTTAAATAGAAAATAGTATCATTTGTTTATATCAATATTAAGAAAAGGCTAGCTTATTTTAAGCTATTGACAAAATAGTAATTATTCTTAATACAAAGTACTAATTGGTATCCATCGATATTAAGCAGGGCTCCTCTGTGAGACTAGTAACGATTTTGGATTATTTGCTCATAGAAACACGTAATTATAATGATATTTTCATATGAACTCTACCAGAGAATATAAATCTATATACATATAATCCTACTTTACGTGTGTATGTCTCTGAACTCCTCCTACTGGACTGCTTTGAATGAACTTTCTAGGATGCGTTTGGGTGGTTTCAAACAAATCCGCCCGGCAGATGGCGCTGCAGTTGGTATCAAGGTTATTTATTTATACTGTAACTAAACAGCTGGTATTCCAGATACGAGTCTCGGAAAGCTTATCTCATAGAGTTCATAAAATATTTGAATTTGATTACCTATTCGACTCGGCAATTTTTAAGAGTAAAATGGACTATAGTTTGTGTCGAGGAGGTCGTGTCAATTGACATCAATGCAATCTTACCTATAATCATGCTGATCCCTCTCAAGTTCGGAGACTCCGGAGTCAGCTGGTGAAGGAGCAGGCACTGGCTCCTTGCTGTCCACAAGACCACCACTGGACTTTGTTCTGAAATGTTACATTTTCTATTAGCAAAGGTAATACAATTTCGAATAGTCAAATTGTACCCACGTCGGTAAATACTGGCTTAGAAGGTTAAGATTTTATGAAGGTTCAAAATATATTCAACCTCCGTGCCATATAGAGCGTAAAACAAAAACAGTTACAAAATAACATCATTCAGAAACTTAAGTACAAAAGATAAGGTTATAGCCAGTAATTGTCGTTATAACTCTCGCATCTGAATAAGTATTCAGAGCGTGGCAACAATTTAAAAAACCGCTAAAGCAACGACTTATTGCCGATCTCGATGACAGTCGCAATTTTAAGAATGACGGAAATCGAAAAAGTGTTTTGTGTGAAAAAGACAATACTTTTGCGCAAAAATTTAACCCAAATGAAATTGAATACTAGTAAACTTTAATACTAACCAAGTTTAATACTACTAAAAAAAAACACTAAACAAATATAATTAATAATAAAAATAAATCCGGGGATCGAACCTACGACCTTATGAATGATAGTCGCACGCTGAAGCCACTAAGGCAACACTTCGCTATATACATTAGTCTCTCACTAACGAATACTTGACACGTCGTTTTATGTTTATTTTATTTATGTATTTTACAAAATATAGCCAGTGTTATTATAGTTTACATGTATAAAAAAACTATTTCTTACAGTAAAGGAATAGAAGCAAACCCTTTGTCAGTTCACTCAATGGACAATTAATGTCGTAAAAAACATCGCGTCTATTTCCGTTAAACAAATATTTTATTGTATAGTCTGAAACAACTGAAATATTTACCGATTAATGAGTGCGAACATTCACGTCTTCATGAATTGGATTCTTATCGTAACGTACGATTGTAAATTGTCGTTAAACGGTAAAGGTTTTAAAATATTATTCGTTTTAATGCGTCAAAATGGTAAGCAACCAGCATTTTTGTATCTTTTTCAGGTTAGACATTTTAGGGCACGTGTTTTTATTACATATAGAAAGAAGTGATATCAATGTCATATAAATTAGTTTGTAGTACAATTGCGCAGTTAATCGCGTTTCCTTAGTTTGTGAAAGAATTGCGTGAATGACTTTAATAACGATATATAATCGTATATAACTGTAAAATTGCATATGTTATTTATAACTTAATTTAAATTTATATAACACTATCTTTATACGTCATATGTTATACAAAAAGTATTGTATTTTGACATACGTCCATATGTACGCGCCAAGTCTATATAAGTGATAAAGTGCCCCAACGTGTGGCCCGAGCCCCACAGGAGGCAATATGATTGTTAAGGTCCCCTTAATTAAGTATAAAAAATATAAAAATTATTTGGAATGAGCATTGTTCATTATATGTTTTACTTTTATCGATAACAATTACCTAGTTTTTTTCTTCCTTAAAATGAAAAATATATATGTATATTTATAATTTGTTGAATGAAGTGGGGCATAAGAATTTTAGTGAGGCTGAGGCAGTGCACATAAAAGTTTGGTAAAAACTGGTCTTAATATTTCAGTACGCTGTAAGATTGTTTACTCTTTTCTTAAAAATATCGATATTCATGGTAAAAATCTATCTTTAGAGGGCATGACTGTCGTATATTTCTATATACTATTTACGCTCAACGTCCATAATTTATGCCCTTATGTATTTTATATAATATTCACTATCTACTCCTATATATCTAAAGAATCATAAACCAAGGCATGTCTCGGTCGACAGCCCGCCTTGCTTCAGCAGCGAAGCGTGGCGTGTTGCAAGCTCACTCTATCAATGAGATCATCTTAAATTGGCCTTAAAGAATTATGAAATTCTCTATTAGACAGGCTTTATGTCATCTATCGACCTGCTAGATCAGCTGATATTGAAAAGGTCTTTGACTTAGAAAACAAACAATGTGTGTTGGTAGTTTTTATGACTGACTCGATGGCTATATGTTACATTTTTACGTTACGTTATATTATTACATATATTTTGATTATTGGTATTTAATTTTTATTATTTGAAAAAAAAACAAAATTTTATAAATTTTTCATCTTTAATAAATTTGTTTATTTTAATTTTATAAATTTTATTTAATTCGTTTATTTAATAGGTGCAAAATATTCTGCATTAGCGTTCTCGAGCGATGTACAGACAATTACTCAGAGGACAAAAAAATCCATATATTTAAAGAACGAAAGAAAAAAAAAAGAAAAAAGAAAACTACAAAAAAAGGAAAAAAAACACATGTATTATGTTAATTTATTGTGTTAAGTGGATACCGGAATGATTTAGATTTACATTTTTTTTTGTTATTAAGTGTGCACATCGTCTATCTGGTCCGCTAGTTATAGAAAAAAATCTCCTTTTTTAAATTAAGGGTTTTGAAGGCATTGAAAATGAAAATGGGATTTTTTTATATAATTTCATAATATAAAATTTAATGATTTTCGAGCAAATTTCTTTCCAAGAAAACAGAAGACATTGCGTGCTCATATTGACAATTTCTAATAACAGTAAGACGGTTGATGCTTGGCTAAAGTATTTTACGCATGCAAATAAAACTCTATAATATTATTTCATCAAATTTATGTATACTATTAGGGATTAAAAACCATACGAGAGACGAGAAGACTATAACAAAATTTAACTGCTTTCTGATGGCGTGCAATTGGCGTAACAAGTTATCATGAAAATAAAGTTTTCATTCTATTAACATAATAATAATTATAAATCAAGCAGATAATCATAAGTCCTTATGGTTATATGGTGTTAGTAAGAATATTATACTAAATAAAATAAAAATAGGCACTTCCATTGCAACGAGTCATACATACATACATACAGCCTTACTGCCTTTACCGCTAGTATGCTGTTAGTATTTGTATCCCTTGTAAGGCGCGTACACTGATGTAAAAACAATGCATGAAATTAATGAGAATAAAGTTATTGAAAATATAATAAACAAAAAAATATATTTCAAAAAGGCACAGTAAAGGAAACATATTACACCTACAGAACCCAACAGACAAACACACAATACATACGTGCATCAACAATGCACAATGTTTTAATGAAAACATTACAATTATGAAAGAGAAATAAATTAGGTAATTTCTTTCAGGCCACTAGTATGTATACATAAATACTAACTGAAGTTAAAGTACAAGAAGTGATCAAAGTTTTATCATATTCAGGAATAAAAATAAAACCATATATAGCGAAGGAATTCAGATAGCACCTACATTATCAAAATCCGTGTTATCATTGCGTGACACATAAACGATTCCACAAACAGAATTGCATTTTAAAATGCATTCTGTAAAAAATAATCGTCGCAATGACTTCCTTCACATTGATAGAATTAATTTCCTCGCGTCATATTATAAAAGCTAGAAGTAATGGAATTTCATTGATAAAAAATTGTATTTGTTTTATTTATGTAATAATATTACATTCGTATGGTATTCGTATACGAAATTATTTGACTGCATGAATTATTCGGAGGGTTGGAAAGTACAAAAACTAACATAGAAAAAGTCTTTTATTTAGATACCTATTTTGATTGAATTATTTGCCTTCGAGAGCGATCCAACAATTTTAACGATCATACAATATTTCCATGTCTATCATTACAGGTAGTAAGATACCAAAATAACCGTTAATAAATTTTACTATTACGATAACTATACAATCTAATGTAATGTGACGCGAGTCGAAGTCGAACTCCAATAGAATGCTTTGTCTGTGCGCAATAATCACTCATAGATTATTATATGTGGTTTACAAAATATATAACAAAGCCAAATTTTTCAATTTTTTAAAGATGTTTGGAATGTTCAGTACTGTTAGTATTTTTCATTCACCTTACATACAAGGTTAGGTTTAATTAACTCCAGCTAAAATAGCCCTATGGAGGCATTGTTTTATTCAAAATGGTTACAATGCGCTGGGATGTACCGGAACTGCGCAAACGCCTCATTTGCAACACTCGAAAGGTTTTACTAACAGTTATTTTACACATTGTATTAAATCTATAATCAACAGGGTTTATTTGAGGAATTTAATGAAATGAAACTTTCTAGTACGGAAACATATAATTCATTAAATTTAGTTGGCAAAAAACGAATAATTATTAATACTTATCTTACACTAAAGAGCCCCTATGTTGTAACTGGCTTACAAATGTTCCGTGCTACGTGGTGCTTGTTTAAAACACTCTTTTTTAATAAAAACATCGTGTTACGTCTAATAAAACAAAAGTCGTATAAGTGTGTGTGGATATATGAGTTTGTGAATGGGTGTGTGCGCGTATTTATATTTGAGTGTGACAGTGTAACAGCGAAGAGATTTAACTTGCTACAGGATAAAAAATTAGAATTAAGGTGTTAATTATTATGAACATGTTAAGTTGAATGTGCTAAAAACACCGTAACCGGACACCAATCAAATATTATTATTTTAACAATATTTCGCAAACAATTAAATTTAAATACTTGATTTCTTTTGCTGCAATCTGTGGATGATTTTTTTTTGAGTTTTGTGGAACGCTTATCTCAGCAATTGTTCAAATTCAAATATCTGATAGATGAGTATAAAACCATTATGCAGTACCTAAGATGAAAAATCAACTGTACAGGAGGCTCATCAGATGTTAAGTGATATGGTTAGGGTCCTTCAAGAAAAGAGCGTACCAATTCTTAAAAGGCCGTCAACGCACACGTATCAATTAGGTGAGGCTCCTGCCCGTTTCCACCTGTTTTATAAAAAATAAAAAAATAAACACTAATTTTGATCTATTGATCTTGAGACTCCCCTTTCCCTTGTTGGTTATTTAAACACTTGTTATTTTGAACTCTTGGTCATTTGTAGTTTATTGCTGGTCCCTTGAGTTTCAAAATATCGTGAGTCTACTGTATTTTTAGCTCAGTTAATAGCAATTAACACGTACGCGTTTTACGAGCGCACGTGTAAGTTAAATTAGCTTCAGGAAGAAATCAGCGCGTAAAAATCTATAGATATAGGTTTCCGAAATAAGACGTAGCGAACCGAAATGACTCTTGAATGACAAAATGGTGTAGATTTCTGACCTACGAACGTCGTATTTTACTCAATACCGCGGTGAGCCTTCCCAATAACTTCGGGAAATCCAAATTCGAAGTTTGAAATCCTGAATTACCACAGTACACATTAAAACATACTTATAATAGATAATAGAATTACACTCGATTAAGGATTACTGAACCGATTGCAAAAATTATTTCATCTTCAGAATGCTTTCTCTGACGAAGGCCAAATGTGTTTAAAAAGTATTAATATAATGCATATCCAAAATGGAATGCTATTTTTAAAATTATTTCGATACTAAATTGCTCCAGTTGTTCATAACTATAAATGGAAGGAAGCGAACTAGATAATAGAGTTGAAGGAAATTGTGCATTATCTGTGGTGCAGCCAATTGTCTCATATTTATGAATGAGGTTGAAAATTGTTTGTATAAATTTTAATATAGATTAGTTCTTAATTTTTTTGAAATTGTTGTGATTGCGCTTTTGTTTTGTTTGTTTTGGGCACGTGTTACAAGTAACAATTATTTTAAAATGGCATTAATTAAAAACACGTAACACAATGTAAAAAAAAATATGATAGGAGGAATATTGTTTTTGCGTTATGGTCACGTTCACAGATTACAATTTCACTAAAACCTCTTTTGAATTGGGAAATTGTTTGTTTCGATAATGCGTTCTATTTTTAAATAATCATTTATGCAGGTAAAGTCTGGTAGATGGCTTGATAAATATTTCAAGCATGAATCATACATGCTCAATAACCTACAAGTCTGGGACAAGGTATCTTTTAATTACATATGTACATTGTCCTTAGGCAAACTTTACGTACTAGTAAGCAAGAAAACCTTTTTTTTTAATATGAAGAAATTTACAAATGTACAAACATTTTTAAAAGTAAGTAGAATAATGTTCATTCATTTAGATAAGGATGAGTATAAATCAACTTTTTAAATTTGTTTATACCAATAAAATCACAATAAAACATACTACACAACAATACAATAGAATTTAAATGCGTAAATAATAGAATATTTCATGTATTTTTGTATTTGATAGGCCAAGTCATACATAATATAATTAACAATCCCTCACCTGTACATGGTAATCACAGATTAAACAGAGCACATCCCTGTCACTTTCACTGACAATTAACAATCATTTTCTTAATAAAAAATAATAGACACGCGCGGCAGGCGCGATGCGCGCTGTATGAATGCGATGAGCAATACTGTACGTCTAAAATGTCCAGTGTAATAAACAATTTATTTTTTCATTCGTGTTTTTAATATCACAATAGTAATCACCGATTTCGTTTTTTTAAGACCTTTGTGGAGCGTAAAGAAGGACAAATAGTTGAACTACGGTGTCTATCTAAACTAATTATTTTTTTGTTAAATATGAATAATCCATAATTATTGTATACAATTTCAGCTGATTGAAATCATGTGATCTAATCAATGGTGCGATCGCGGTTATCCGCTTGGATATTCATGTCCCATGGTGACAGTTTATCTGAAACAGTGTTCAGAGCGATTCAGAGCCGGAACTAACTGCATACATCCTCTCCCGCGTTGCAAAGATTGGATAAAATCTCGACTCAAAATCTAGCTACTTTTGGTAAATAATTAATTTCATTCAAGTGTTATAAGTAAAATTTTGTTTGTTATTACAATTTTAATAACTATTTTTTTTTAAAGAGCAAACGAGCAGGGCTAGGGTACTCATAGAAATGTTTATTTCTCAAACCACTAGGTATATGTCATAATTATTATGTATTCTAATGGAACTAAGTGACCAAACCAATATTTTTTGTAATCGTACTCTACGTATTATTATAATTAAATAGAGTAATATATGAGATCAAACACTTCCCGTCCAATTGTCTTGTCAATAACTCTATAGAATCTTTTCGTTTTTTCAAATGAATCTTGTTCTCTTCGATAAAAACATTTATTTTTATAGTTTATTGATAATGAATTACGTCTTAATATTAGAATTTCGTTCGTAATATTAAATTAAGTATTTAATGACTTAATTATGCACGAGACCTACATATATTAATATCATAGATCATAACAATTTAAGTTTATGAGGAGATAATGTTTCTGTACGAATTTGAATATATATTTTGCCTCGAGATTTTTTTAATATAAATATTTATTTCTTTATTAGTAGGACAGTTGATAGTTGACTTCATCTGTCAACTATCAAAAGTAAAAAAATGATATAACTCAAAGAAAAAAATTACAGTTACCGATTATGAGTTTCTTAGCTTTAAATATGTATGTATAAAGTAGAGTTTTATCTATCTATCTATTATCTACGTGTAGCAAACATATTTCACTGATAATTGTACGTGTCAAAAGTTTTAAATTAGGAAGTTTTAAAAAGCAAATTTGTATGCAACAAGCATCATTTTAGAGCTCCTTTCATTCACAAATATCTTGTCACATTCACAAATGGAGGGTTCATTAATAAGTTTAATTAGTATTGAGTCACTGACATTTGGTCCAAATTGTCTCGTCCTGGGAACCAGTTGCTATCATATTCTCAGGATATCGAACTAGTTACGGCACATGTCGAAAAAATAGCTTAAGAGGACTTTATGTAAAATAAATGTATGTAATTAGCTCATCTAGAGAATTGACTAAAAAATATGTTTCCACTTCACTCTCTTTAAATATATAATTCATAAATTAGAAATAAAATTACATAAGTATAAACAATCGTTTAGAAATTTTCTATATCAATTTTAATGATTGATTTTATATTATTATAAATTGTCAAAATCAAATTGTCTGTAACATGACGTCAGACTTAAAACTAACCTGATAAATATATATATATATCATAAGAAAGTGTTAAAAACACTATTTAAAGTCTCTATTAAGGGGAAGACAGTTTGTTCTTGTGTACGATTAAACGAACATTAATAATACCCGTGTAACTTGATATGTAGTTCATTGAATAGTATTTTTTTACAACATAAATAAATCCCAAATTCTTTTTGGATTGTTCATTAGTCGGACATGAGTAAAACCACATTCATTACCAAGCTAATCTAGCAGTTAAATATTGCAAAACTTACCTTGATTTTGATAGCAGTAATTTAAGTTTGAGAGTCAGTTTTGCAACTAATACGTGTGAAGTTACGAAATTTAGTAATCTAAGCTACTAACGTTCTAGATAGTTCATGAACTACAAACAGAGCTACAAACCCGATCCTGGGGATTTTTTGATCAGCCTTCTAATCCCGTCAATAATATATTTTTTTATATAACATTTGGTTATTTCTTGCTTCTATGAGTAAAGTACTCATCAATTTTTCTTTTGTCTCTTACTTGGGTTGCCTGAAGATCGCTTGTTAGCGATAAGGCCGCCCGTTGCATTCTTTTATGTATTGTATTATGTGTGTTGTTTTTATTGCAACGAAGTGTAAATAAATAAATAAAATTATTATTGGGTCTAAGGGATGTCGATTCCCCCCATATTTGACCGCATGAGGGAGTATTAACAAAATTCCATTGGTGCACAGCCGGGTTCTAATCAACGACCTCAAGATTTCAAGCCACTAAGCCAATACTGCTTCAGTAGGTATTTATCATTGGTATTTTCATATCTTGAACAATTTCTGATGCGTCAGATGTACTATCGAGTAATTTCTATCATATTTTAGATAACAGTTATCGTTATGAAGTTGTCATCGTCGCGCTATATTTTCTATTATTTAATTAGCAATTTAATTTGATTTGTTTGGGTCTACTTTTAATTGAGAAATGTGTTGCTTTTATTATTACCCACTATGAACATTTTTAATTACCTAACTATCAATTAAGTATTGATTCTTCAGATTTACGTATGTATTTACTAGCCTGCTAACTGTTTCGCTCGCGTGTTTTGTTTGTTTTCGCAGGATCGTCCTCTTCCACTGTTATCGTTATGTTTAATATTGAATATTACCTGCCTTAAGAAGTTAAGAATCACACTATCTCTTAGTTAAAACTGTACAAAAGGCAGTTAGGTAGTTTTTATGTTTCTCGCATTAAACAGGCAGACGCGTACTTCTTTTTACAATGTAAGGATAAAGCCCTTGGCGACCTTGATTCTATAATAAGAATAATAATTCAGATGATTCATAGTAGAGCATTAAGCCTATTGTTAAGTTCAATTGTTAAAAAACAATGTAATAAGGGAATTTATAAAACAAACATGTACAAAAATTGTATGTAAATTTTATGTATGTAAAACATTTATTTATCACGTATGATAATTCCTAATTATTTCAATAATATAATAATTCATGCAATTTAATCCAGCACTATTGATAGCAAATTGACGGTGCGATATTCAAGCCCGAGGTCGTGTGTTTATACCTTGGTTAAAAGATTATTTTTCTGTGCGCAATTATTTTGCTCGATCATTGGAAATATAATATATTTTTTTTTAGAACAGGGCAAACGGGAAGGAGGCTCGCATGATGTTAAGTGATACCACCCATGGACACTCTTTTACGTTACGCTCTTTTCTTCATTGGTACAGAAATACTTCAGTGGTGCGTAGCGAAAACTGTCTTAATTAACAGTCAATTGTGGAAAGATATATATGGTATTCTAACTCGAAGTCCTATTATGAAACTCAGATGTTGGTATTAATCCGAACAACTCTGAACACTCTTCATGCATATGTTCGGATTACCAACATCTGAGTTTCATATATATATGTTTGTACAAAATATGTGAATAAAATAAGGATATTGGGAAATTTATTAATAAAAAAAAAACACTCTTCATGCAAAATTCTGTACAAGATGCTGTAAAGTTGGAAACAAGTTCAAAGTCCACTTAACTAGTTTCCAATGTATTCCTGTAGTATTTGATATGAATGATATAATCCTTAGATTAGCATTAACACAAAAACGACAGACGTCGTCGAACGTCTTTACGGTATGTTCATACGATAATTGTCTGTCGCATTGTTTAGTGTAAATTCTTAGTAACTGCGGTTACGATGTTTAGCAGAGCGGGTTAAACTTTAACAATCCACTGTCTCGTTAAAAAGTTGACGGTTATATAACTTGTAAGGAAATATTTACTATACTAATGTTGATAGATCGAACTGGTGCTTTCATCGCTCAATGAATATCGCGATCGCGCAATAGAGCGATGAAATGCTGTCAAAAATAATAATAATAATATCTTTATTTTCTCACAAATTAATTTTTTATTAATGTATGCAAATAATTGTCATTCTTCTTTTGAAGGAAAATTATTGTTAATGTGAGACTGATGCCTGTTAAACGTTAGAGCACCTGTGTTGCAGATCATCAGGCCTCCACCACTTCGGATCGACAAAAGATAATAAAGAATGGAGAATAGACAATTATGGTTATAGTAGGTAGTAACGTTAACAAAAGAAGAAAATATAAACATAAATCTATAATCTATAATAGTATATATATAAGGAATGTATATATTATAAGAAATGCATATATTATAAGGAAACCACATAATTAAGTTATAAATTAGATAGATAGTATAAAAATAGAAATTTGTGTTAATTTTTTTTATTATCATGAATGTTTTCAAATAATCCATATTTATGGTGAATTAAAAATACATTTCCCGTTCCCTCTAACACCGTTGTCGCTATCAACTTGAATCGCCCTCACGAATAAGAAATAAGATTCATCGCGCTCAAGTAATTAACCATTAATTATCCGTCACTAATCATTAATCTAACAAACCAGCTCGATGGTACACGGTTAAACTCTTGTCTACTCAACTACATTAGCGATATCATTAATTATAGTAAATAGTACTGGCAATTACTGGCAAAAATATTATACGGTGCATGGTTGTAATGAATCCGAGGCTTAAGACTGAGTTAATGATATAGACGTCTTTAGATTGTCTATGGAAGGCTGAAATATATTCAGTCAGATTAATGAGCCATGCATGAAAACGTCAAAATAGTACCTAGACCTGTTCTCTTTTATTGGACGTGAACAACAATGAATTGTTGTTAGAACTCTATTCGAGAGAGATTGGTTAAGCAGCTGGCCCTATGTTAAGCTATTAGAGGAAGCTATGTCAAGGACAAGCTGTAAAAAAAAGCTGCAGGTATTAATAAGTACCTTGGTTCTTCTTATTAGTGTTTATAGTACTTTAACATTTTTATGTACTGGGATAAGTATTTTACAATAAAGGCTGTTTTTATTATAATAAACTTTAGAAAATAAACAAAAAAAATAAACAAAAAAAATAAACAATGAACGTGCTGCTTCCGTATCTGTCAAGCATTTAAATTATACGGTTAACTCTCAATTTAAAGAACATATTTAAAAATGGTTACGAACCGACAATTTTTTTTACATTATTCAGTTAAAAAGTAATAAATAAATCAGTGGTGCTACAACCTTCTTAGTTCTGGGCCTCAATATAATATAATGCAATCAAGGCAAGTAGGTGACTCCTGTGCCTGATTCATGCCGTCTACTGTGTGAGTCTAAGTCAAGCCGGTTTGCTATCGATCCTTTCCTTCGTTGCGCAGCCGGGATCGAACCTACTCACTCACTGCTCACTGCGCAATATTCTGATAATTTCGTACTTTATATGTTCAATATGTAGAATAATTTAAAGAAAAACACTTTTTTAACGGATTGAAGTTATGTATTATTCTAAACTTATAATTATTCAAACATAATTTTAAATTTAAACGACGTTTCGCGTGCTATACAGCGTGAGTGGTCACAGTGACTGAAGAAAAAAGGTGTTGAATGGCAAAAAAGTATCACAGCTGTAGAAAATGTTGCATTATCTGTATTTATTTGAACCTAATTATTACACTGCTAAAATCACTTGTTTGTTTATCGTAAAATTTAAATATACAAATGACTTACACTATAGCGGAGTGATGCCTTTGATGAAGAGGTGCGGAGAGCGGAGGAGGTGGCAAGGCAGACAGGGATGCTGGCTGTGGCGACCCACACCAACGAGCTTCTCGGACGTCTGAGGAACCTAAATAATATAAAACTTATAATAATATATTTAATAGAAATTAATTAGAAATCATTTTCTTGGTATAACTAAACGTGATTTTTTAATCTTCAATAATACAAATAAATCAATGGCGTTACAGCCTTTTGAGGTCTGGGCCTCAGATTTCTGTATCTGTTTCATGATCATTTGCTTATATAATAGGCAAGTAGGCCATCTGTGCCTGTCGCACGCCGTCGATTTTTTCGCTCTAAGGCAAACCGGTTTTCTCACGATGTATACATGGAAAGAATTGGTGCAAAGCCGGGGATCGAACTTACGACCTGAGGGATGAGAGTCGCACGCTGAAGCCACCAGACCCTACATTGTTCCGAATAATATAATAATATAAATGCTAAACAACCAATAAGATCACACAAAAATAAAAATAAATACTTTACATACTAGAACATGTGTGGCCTCGGTAATAGATGTGGACCATGCGATAATTCTATTATGTAAATGAAGAATAACTATGGGAAATAGGCACATGCCAAGAGAACAAAAAAAAGTAAAGCAAGAAAGTACCTAACTGCTGCTCATGGTACAATAAACGCAAAAGAGGAAGACAATTTAAAAGGTACATGGCAGAGTGCTGACAGCAATAGCGGGATTTGGAGGAGGTCTATGCCAAAAAAGATGATAAAAATATAACTGTCTTTAAGTTTAAGATATTAACAATAAAGGGATTTTATTATTATTATGTATATGTATAATATAGTATGTACATCCCTTCTTATAATCATTTAGCAGAATGTCTCATAAATTAAAAAAAATGCATATTAATTTTACTTTCTTTTCGTTTCTTAAATAATATTAGTTTATTACTTACTACCGTATAGAGTCATAAGTGACGGTGGACGACTGGCCAACACTGGAGTAGAGCCATATCGCTCCCCGCCCGCAGAGAGCCGCCCGCCCAATGGCTTGAACGCTATCGGTCGGATAACCGTTTTTCCCTGTAACAAACAAAAGAAAAATTATTTTAAGTTTACACTATAGTAGTTATAACAAACGTAAGGCACTACAACTCTTGGTGTTGTCTTCAGATTTCTGTATCTGTTTTGTAATATATTTTGAATAGGTAATTCTGTGGCAGACATGCGTTGTCGACTTTTTGGGAATAAGGCATTCCTTAATCGTAGCGAGTGTAATGAGCACATAGACAGACACTTGGGGCACAGCTGAGGATTGAACCTACGACCTCAAAGACCAATAAAATCAAACCACTAGACTAACACTACTGTTAGTTAGCCTTCATTAGTTGTACTTCATTTAAATTAAGTATAGGTAATTTAGTATTTTAATTTCCTAATCAAGTTAAATTGAATTAAAACCCCAAAACCACACAAACTACAATCTTTTGTCCTTATTGATTTGAGAATATAAAAAGTGACAAAACATATTTAAGCTCATTGATGTTTGTATCCATACATTACGCTTCGAAATGGGCACAATTCATTTATTACAGTAGAAATAATGTTTGACCTGATCTAATAATGATCACAATAAGGAACATTTCTAATCTTTATAGAAAATACTGATTCAAACGCTCGCTTACCCATTATGCGCACAGTTTAAAACAATTTATCTATTCATCAAGCGTAACCAATTCAGAAACTTACATACATTATGTACAACTATAATTACACCATACATGTCGAGATTTGAAAGGTGTAATCCCAATTGATGACAATATATAAAGTTAAAGATAATTAAATGTTATGTGATGTGTCTTGATAATAATATAAAAATAATAAAATAAACAAATGTTTAATGTTATAAATAACTGTGTTTTTAACTATATTGTATTGTCACTTTTAAGTACAAAAGAAACGTAATTCAGTAGAAAGAGACAAAAGAGTACTGTAGTTAGTAGTTGTATAAACGAATGCTGTTTTTTTATAAAACTGTGGGTAACTAGGTAGGTAGCCTAATGTTAAACGATAGTCATGGACACTCACATTTCCAGAGGGCTCGCAAGTGCGTTGCCGACCTTCTAAGCATTAATTAAATATGTAAATAGCAGAGTCATAGGATTGACCGCTAGGAAGAAATATTTGTACTAATTTATATGTACGATTATTTTTTACAAGTTTTTTTGACCAGCGATTTCGAACGCTGAAGGAAAAATATTGTAAAAAAAACCGGCATCTTTAAACCAATAAAGTCGACTACGTAGACACAGAAGCCTGATCATCTACTTGCTTATTAATTGAAATTACAAAATGAAAAAAAATTAAAGACTACAAAAGTGTAGAAAAAAATAAAGGTTTTTCGGACGGCGGCCAAATCTTAGGCATGCAAGTTGTATTTTTTTATGTTACAGAAGGCAAACGGGCAGGAGGCTCACTTGATGTTAAGTGATAACGCCGCCCATGGACGCTCACAAATCACAATTCCACAAAGCTCGCAAGCCCGCTGCTAAATATATCTGTGTATTTGTATATCGTATGTTAACTACATGTCACGTCACATCAAACGCATAGGTTATTGTATAAAATGACTTTAGTATTAAACTCAGGGCCGGATTTAGGGGAGGGTAACCGTGGCACAAACCTGGGGCCTCCATTTTCTTATTACATATGTATTTGTCAAATACTAAAAATATCTACTTGGTCTCGCAATAAATTATTGATAGAAAAGCTTGCAAAAAAATATTCCAAATAAATTAGGAAAATAATTTGGGGCCTCCAGACCTGTAAATCGGGCCCTGATTAAATTCACAATATTATTGTATAGTACTTTTCGAATCCTATTCGCAACGGTAATTTCAAATAATATAATACATTTATCTCATTTATAACTGCACGGATTTGACATTTTGTACGCAACAGATGCGCAATAGTAAACAAAGGTTAAGCTCCAATGGATCAGTGGTTAATACCGCTTGAGAAACATACGCCTGGAAGTTTGAAGCGAAAGTTCCGCCCATGTACCTTGTACGTATTTTAATGAATGTTTATGATAAATATTAGATACGCACAGGTCGCTTTTCCTATTCAAGGTACGAAAGTCCACTATAATAATAATACTAATCATAATTTATTTATTAAAACAGATAATCAAAAGTAATGGTTATTATTGTGTTGGTTACAATATGGTCTTTAATAGTATATGAGTAGCTTTAAAGTATATTCAATCATAAAATTAAAAAGAGCACATGCATTGCAATCCATGACCCATGTAAGGGTAAACCGAGCGTACCAAACGGCCCGCAACGCACTCGCGAACCCCCTGGTGAGCGTCCTGCTTGTTTGCCGCTGTTCTATACAAAAATCTTCAAGCTATTACCGCCAGCCCTGTGTCATTATTATTTTAACTATCTGCAATCAGCCTAGCTTTTATCAGTATTGTGTGCGTCATTAATAAGACAAAGATCTTTTGTCTTATTAATCAAAAGATCTCACAAGGGCACCCCTCATTCCTTATCATATCGTTACATCTATGTACCCATCACTCATACTATCATACTAGCAAATATTTGAATTTCCAAGTTCGATACAAAATAATCAGGGTTCATTGAACCCGATATTAAAGAAGGCAGTGTCATTTATAAAATAGATTTCGTAACATATTTAACGGCTTGCTTTTAACGACGTTTTTAAACATAATACAGTGATGTTTTGTGTAGTAATTTTTGTCACCAACTGGCGGCCGGCGTTTCTTGTTTGAATTTGTTTCACATGTAGGTTAAAACTGGTACTTGACAAATTAGCCTACAGAGACGCTTAAAGAAAGTGCTAATCTAGCTTGCTCAAGGCTAGATTTTCTAATAACTAGTAGTGACAGAATAGTAAATGGAACAGATTCATAAGATTATCAAATTGAAAGTTTTTAAGAAAATCGGACGAAAGTTAAACAGTCGATTCCACTTTTCAAGAAAACACTATTCAAGAATAATGTAGTTTATTTAATAATTAAGGTATATCAGAGGCGTATTATTTTTCAGCGTATTTACGAAAATATTATGGCGAAATATATCTTGTTTATCAACTGAACAAACAATACAAAAAAAAAACCAATTAAACTACACACCAAAGTTTTAACTGAAACGATAAATTAGTACAAATAAAAGAAATAATAAATATAATCTGATTTAAAAAGAAAATAATTCTAAAGAACATATTGATTACATACAACTGAATTTATAATGAGAACAAATATATCAGTAACTGTCTCGTTTACATGAACCAAATAAACTCAGTTTCTGGGTTATACGTGGCGCAGTGATAATACTTCACGATCGTGTCCAGAAATACAAGAATTGAGATCTCAATTGGAAACGTGACCAAATCTACATTGTGTATGCATTGATGTTAGGAGGATAAGCTGTCTCCGTCGACAGTGCGAAAAGCACTAGAAAGCTCTCTTAGTGACGGGGTGAAATATCGATGGAAGCTTTCTTCAGATTACGTAACAAAACGCAGCTCATTCAACTAATCATTGAAGGGAAATTGTAAGGAGACCTACTCACGAGCAACTGGTTGAAGAATCTTCGGTAATGGGTTGGCCAAAGCACCATTTATCCATCACCCATGATAATCGCTCATCTACGAATTATGTCAGATACGAAGAAAAGTTCTTAACTATATTTATGTCAGACATAGTTTACCGCTTTTCATCAAAATGCAGTAAGAGCTGTCGGTCAAATCGTTATAGTTGTTGAGAGGGTTCTCCAAAAGTAGTACTGCATTGTGGAAAAACTAAGACGTCTAAAGTTCATGTCTAAGCAATTAATATTCGATAGGATTAATCTTCTCGTATATACGTTATTTTGTGGTTAAAATTATATATCTAGAGATAGTTAATATATAAACCAAAATAAACCTATGATTACATTGAAAATAACATGTGTTCCTAGTAGTTGTATTTTTTTACGTTTTATAACCATATATTCAAATAGCCTTTTGAATCGACGTCGTTAGCATGAGATTATCGATAAATTGCTCATCACTATACCTCCCCAGTATAGAATTGTGGTCGACCCACATTGGACACGCCTGGGTGGCTTCCATGATTTATTGCACCTTCATACAAAATCACCGTTGTTACTATTATATGCTATTAACTCTTACCTCCGCTGATACACTCCATCATAGGAGTTTGACCTCTATCCTGTTGATTATAATTGCATAAATCCCATGAATTTATCATCTTGTTTATTTCATTCATATGCATTAATGCACTATCACATACGGTAACTGTGTTTTAATAGAAAGTATTTTAAATAAAAATTTAATTCAATTTATTAAAAAGATTTAACACAGTACAAAAATAGATGTGTATATATATTACAATGTGGCCCAATATAATCTTCACATATTATAGTTTATTTTTAATAACATGCCAATTATTTTGGTTGTAGAACAAAAAATAAAATGAAAATTTAATTAGTTGACAATGAATCATTCATCATGAGATAAGATGTGAAACGTTTCGAAATTTAAATGCATATTTAATTTGAAAATATAATTAAATTTTCCACACTTTCAAGTGAAGTCTTGAAAGGAGACAGCCGAAACTACAACGGACTTAACTAACTATGACATTTCTTTTTCATCGAAGTTTCCTTTAAACAGTCTATCGAACTGTTATTTGTCTGATAATATTTTTGTTCATTCAATAGATTATTATAATAACAACCGCTTATTACGTGTTTTTATACGCGTATTAGACATAAATTGTTTTGCGTGCGTAAAACAATTGAATTTTAGCGTTTTTCAAATCCCTCGGGGCTCTCCCACAGTGGCATAAACATAGCTGTCCTTGTCTTACAAATGTAATATGTGAGAGACGGGTAGTGACCAGACGTAGCCTTTGGCTGTATCCCAGGCTTTCAATATATGCGGAATGACGCAGCCTGGGGACCTCTTTTGAGTTATTTATGTGATACAAGTGTCAAAAAAGTGATGTTAATTGAACCAAAGCTTGTAGTTGTTACTGGTATTGAGTCTGTCAACAACTTGATCTGGGTTTAACTCACCTCAGATTGGCATGTTTTGTGATGTTTTTTATTAATAGGCAAGTAGGTGAACAGCATGTGGCTAAACACGCCGCCCCTTTTAGGGATAGGAAGACATACTGGTTTCGTCACAATATTATCTTTTATCATAGCTGCGAGTTTTAGTGCACATAGATAGAAAGTCCATCAGTTCACACACGGGGTTCGAACCCACGACCGAGATGACAGTCACTCAAAACTCTAGAAAAAAACTGCTCCAAAAATATTATGTTCTAGTTAAAATTGTATTAAAACTGATTTAGTTTTTGTTAATAAGGATCTCTCGTGCGAAATATAAAAAGTGTTGAGTCAGGAAACGCATCAGAGCACTGATCGGCATTCCTGTTCGAAGATTCCTAATTAATTACGCATCAGTAAAACCTTTTTATAGGGCTTACTAGCCTCGGCCCCTAACTTCGGCGGTGTGGATTTTTATCAAGATTTTTTCCGACCTCTTGAATAATACATCTGTAAATTTACATGAAATCATATGGAATCTGAACGGAGACTCCACGTATTGGACGTAAAATTTTTGTTAAATTAATATCATCTCGTGGTCGGTATAATTTATAACAACAAAAAAAACTTGTATTGTAACAATTTGACATAAGGAACATTCGTCCATGTAACAAGATACTAAAATGCAAGTAACGAAGAAACAATGAAATAGCCACAATTTTCTTGTATCTTATCCTTCCGTGTAACATAATTGCTAAGCTTAGAAGCATAACCAAAACACAAGCGCTTATTGAAATAAAAAAAACAAATCTATATGCAATCATAACCCTATTCCATGGCAGGCCACTCCACTCAACATGACAGCACCACAAAAGAGATTCTTCTGCTTCTCTTCCACAAAAGACTGAAGAAATTTATAATTCAAAATTTTGCCTTATAAATTATAAGTAATGGCATCCTGAATTGTGCAAGACTAAAGTAATTAATTTAATCTTTCATCTTGAAAAACCTTCATAATAGAATGTTTTCCGGTAAATAATAACAATAATTGTTGGATGTGGAAGTTATAAACTACCATTAAATATAATAACAAAAAATACGAATTATTTATTGCAATACAGCGAGGAAATGCTGTAAGCGTTAAAGGAACACAAGGAACCAACTTTTAAAATCTATTTTAATTTTCCTTATATAAATTTTTATTGATTTTTATTATAACTATATGTAGGTAAAGAAATGTGTAAATACTGTATATTTGATTGTTTAATAAACGATATTAAAAACTGTACATTGGAATAGCGGGGTACGTAATATTGAAAATGGGATTGATAAGGCAAACTATACACGAAATTTATTTATGAGGGTAGATGAATCTAAGTTGTATTTAAAATTTTCCTTTGATGCAAAATATGTTGTTTTTATTTATATTCAATAACTTCTATAGCAGTTGAATCAATTAAATTGAATGTCCATTGAATTTGATTGCACCAAAGCAAAACTTTACATACATACTTATTACCATATTCATCTACCCTCATAAAAAATGCATTTCGTTTCTTAAATTTAGCCTACGTCATACAAACACAAGAAGAACTTAGTAAAAAAACACAAAGTTCCGCTACTGTAAATGCATTTCAACCAATGTCCGGGTCATAAAAGAAAATACAGTACGTAGCACGATCGTAAATTAGGCGATTACGATCAACAAGACGCTTTACAAGGCCAAACAAACTTGTCTGACAGATAACCCTTGTTAGGACAATGTATGGCCATACACGCTTTCGTTAATGTTTTATTGAAATCCTCAGAGAATTTGGGTAAAAGTTGCCTATTAAGAAGACTAGAAACAATTATTCATTCTCGCCTGTTTTACGTTAGTGCTAATCTTTAACAAGAAAACTATGATCAAAAACGACTTCGAGGACATATTCAGAAATTTCAGAGACATTTCGATAATTCGTTTTATCAATCTTGAAGTTTTAATTACTTACTATTATTAATACGTCAAAATCTGTTATAACGACATCAACGGGACTTCTCATATTTGGTCGTAAAAACCGATAGTCCTAACAGCCATTATAACTAGTGGTAGGTAATGTGTTCTAAACGAAGTCGTCGTAAACGGTTTTGACAGTATTTTCTTTTGCTTTGCTTATATTCCTACTTAATTGCTATTTATTTATATCGTACCTTCTTTAGTATTGGTATGTCCTTGTTAGGTAATAAGTATTCTAAGGCTCTTCAGGACACGTCTACGTAACATGAGTGTTGGTATTATACAATAGTGATCTATCAAAACATTTGTATTAGTCATGTAGGCACAGTGCATCCCCGTTTATAATTCATTCATTTCACTAACCAACTCAATGTAGACTCAATTGAAGATTGCTAAGATTGTGAATACACATTAATAAAAATTGAAACGCATATGCATACGACTTTTTTTGGTTAGTACTTAATTCTAAATACCACTGCTCGTTTTCCTATTTCTCAATAAAGAAAATTTATGCTTACATTTAATTTGTATCTTACCTAAACAACGATTGCAGCATATAAATTCCATCATATAAAATAAAGTTATTTCCTATCATCAAAACGCTGCAAAAACCCAGTTTTATAACATCCTGTGCAATTATATTGCATAAAACATTTTAATCTCGATTGCAGGCTACCTTTTCTATATCAGTTATTAGTTCTGATTTCAAAAGTTTATAAAATATCATACTATTTCATAATCTCACTCTACCTAATGCTTTTACTATAGCGTTGTCTCCCAGCGTAAACCCGATTTGTAAGACATATTGTATAAAGGAATGTTTCGAGGAGACGGAATTTTTTTTGAAGTGATAAATTTATTAGAAGAATAAATATCTGCTCTTTGCCCACTAATAATCTTACTAAAAGTTTCCTGGTATAAGAAACATTTAGTATACGTATTTTATAATTTGGGAGAAATCGGTATGATACGCGTATCATCTTTAAGTATTAGGCGTATCTCGTTATAATTCCGGTATAATATAGAGCATTCGGCAGGTGACCTCAATCTCAAACCGGTCTTTTTACGCTAGGTTAGGGTCAGAATCGCACGTGTCAGGCAGATGCAGAGACTATGAAGCATCTGCTTAGCACGTGTGCCCTTTTCATCCCTATTCATTCCAGGTCCTCAGATTTCTTTATACAAATTCTATTTGGCACCTTTGAAATCGTAAATATTGTGATGCGCAAATTCAATTATTATTAAACAAAATAAAAAAGTTCTTTTATTAACATTTATAGCAATACGATCGTCAATTATTAGCAATTTGCTGTTTTATTACCACTTGATTATACGTGGATGATTTTATAGGTTTAAATTAATGTAAATGATTCTTCGAACGTGTACTTGGTGTAACATATCATTACTGTTTAATATCGACACACCCGATACAGGATGAATAATAAAAACTCTGGTTTCGGTGTCAAATTCACTTTCGTAAGCTTATTTATAAGTGATAATGACAATCAATAGATGCTCGGAACAGGTATCATTTATGGGGCGGTGAAAGTTGCCGAAACGAATGTCAAGGAAAGTAAACACAATATTCAGTAAATCTACGAGCTTTTTAAGAAGTTTCATCGCCTACATTTGGCCTGCAGTCAGACTCAGAAGAGAAATGTTTTTATTGGCTCTTATTTCTCTTAAATAAATAAATAAATCAGTGGCGCTACAACCTCTTTAGGTCTTGGCCTCAGATTTTTTGAATCTGTTTCGTGATGATATTTTAAATCTAGGCAAGTAGGTGATCATCTTCCAGTGCCTGACACACGTCGTCGACTTTTTTTTTGTTTTTAGGTCTAATACATGTCGGTTTCCTCACGATGTTTTCCTTCACCGTTCGAGCAAATGTTAAAAGCGCACATAGAAATAAAGTCCATTGGTGCATAGCCCGGGATCGAACATACTACCTCAGGTATGAGAGTCGCATGCTGAAGCCACTAGGCCAACACAGCTCTTGTTTCTGTTACGCAATTTATTTTTGATAATTCAGTCGCAGTCTTTATACTACATCGTCTCTCCTACTGAATTTGAATTTAAAAAAAATAAAAAAGCTCCCTATAACACACTAGATGTGTTGTGTGGTACTACTTTTATTCATAAAACTGCCAGCAAATATCTCCTCCAAATGTCTCTGATATAAAATAATAAACAATAAACAACACTCCACGATATATTAATAGAAAATTATCATACACAAAGACTGGCTAAAGGCTTTCGAAAGGCCGTTTATCATTCCACTTATCAATCGTCCTTCATTAGATTAGTCCATTGTATCCGCATAATAGAAACTAATATAGCCTGTAGGCGCAATCATTTATCTGTGAATTGTGAATTTCAAATTATCAGGGCTATTCATATCATTACCAGTATGTCTTAGTACATACAAACCAGCCACACGGGAATCATGACCCAACCCTGGTACCTGTTTTATTTTATAGAACAGGGGGCAAACGGGTAGGAGGCTCACCTGATGTTAAGTGATAACGCCGCCCATGGACACTCTCAATGCCAGAGGGCTCGCGAGTGCGTTGCCGGACTTTTAAGAATTGGTATACTCTGTTCTTGAAGGACCCTAAGTCGAATTGATTCGGAAATACCTAAGTCGGCAGCTGGTTCTACAAAGTGGTGGTGCGCGGCATAAACTGGATAGTCTTGCTGGTTTACAGATATTTCATTGATTATGTTACAACGTCATTTTATAGTAAATATAATATTTAGAGATTCGGTATTATATCGAGTATTATTCATAAATATGGAAACTTTTACCCGAACTTTTGCCTTTTAGAATGTAAAAGAGCATACTAGCATTTTAATATGTTAATAATAAAATGTAATAGGCTTCGTAGCTAACGTAACTTTATGGAAACGCAAGAATTAAAAAAAAACAGCAGCTGAAATGGAGACTCAGAGCATCAGTGTGTAGAATGAAACACGACACTCTTATTCATAAATATTTAAACTTTAGATTCAGGAATCCTCGTTCACTTCGCTCACACTTAACCTATGAATTTTCATAGAGAAATTTACAACTTAGATATACCGTTGATGTATAAATAATAACCCTTCATTCATCCACATCTTATTGACATACATTTAACAAAAATAGATAAAAATATAATTTTTACTACTCTCAGATGTGGCCAATGTTCGGAAGAATGTGTTCTCCAATTTTTTTAATATGTGCCATCTTCATCCCGTCGACCCATCACTGTATTGGTCAGCCATTTATTTTTCCTTTTGGACTAGTCCATTCCTTTACTGTTTTAGAGCACCTGTAACCTGCATATTGGGCTACATGCCCATCTCCATTTTGGTTAAAGAGCATGTTACTCAGTAGCAACTATTTTTGTTTTTATGCGTATTGACGTATTCAAACTATTTAATAAGTTTATCCTTGACCCGATTTATACTTCGTGACACGACTTACGCCATTCACGAAGTGAACAATTTGGGTGATACCATTTAAATCTACGATCTAGATTAATGTAATTTGTCTTACTCTGTAATGACGTAAACTGCACGGATTAGTGTGTTTATTACACAAAGTTTAAACTTTTATTTTTTTGTTGCTAATAAAAATCCCATTTATTGCACTCAAATGTCATGATTGATTAATTCTAAGGAAGAGACTAAAAGGTTAACGGTTATTATAATCAATTTTATAATTAAGAACCATTCAAAATTATTCAAATTTTCTAAAGAACTTGATTGAGTTATATTGGGTAGAATCCAGGGTAGAAGGAAACATTCGTGATTGTGAAGCCACGATTGTTACTGGTATTGCGACTGCGGAATAGTTGCTGCACCTAGTTCAGGCTTCACGAGACTGAAGGCCCAGTACGGAAAAGGCAACAAAAGAAAAAATGATTTTACTCCGATTTTTAAGAGTCAACTTAGCGCTTAGTATAACTTGAAATTTAAAAGTCTAGTCCAAAATTAGAAAATTAAAAAAATAAATTTTTAAGTAGTATTTCCGAACCAATTTGACTTGGGGTCCGTATTCGAGCGTACCAATTCTTAAAAAGCGGGTAACGCACTCGCGAGCTCCCTGGCATTGGGAGTGTCCATGGGCGGCGTCATCACATCATCAGGTGAGCCTCCTGCCTGTTCTATTTTTTTTAATTAAAACAATATATGTACCTTCATTATAACAATATTTTATTTTTATTTTGTAATACAGTGGGCAAATGGGCAGCAGCCTAATCTGATGTAAGGTTGCCAAAAGGCTTGCAAGAAAGGCCATTTAAGAAAGCAGTAGAATAAAAAAACATAATCTCTCCTTCATAAAAACTACGGTTCACTTAAGACGTTCTCTAATAAAAAATGCGTATTTGTTTAAACATAATTTTATGCATACACGTTGTTTAAGAACATCAAGAACCTAAATTCTAAGGTAACAATATCAACTGGTAATTTTCTTTCATAACACGTTGCTTCTATTTGTAACATTAGTACAACCTAAACAATAGCTTTTGTTCTTTTCGCATGTGATTTACTAGTTGTGCGTGTAGGCATGATCATTTTGACAGGTTGTAGGCGCAAAACCTTCGAATGGTTTTCGTTGCAATTACGAACATTAGGTCTTTATGTATGTGAAATAAATGTAGGTATTACAAATCTTCATCATTAGTTGTTTCGTTTTTATTGGCTTCTAAAGTATTGCTATAGGCTTTGTCAAATTAAGCTAGGTCTGTTTTATTTTTGTATCATTTAAAGCTAACTTGTATATAAAGGTCAAAAGAGCAGAGTTGGGCTAGTGGGTAAGCAAGCGACTCTCACCCCTTAGGTCGTAGGTTCGATTACCGGATGTACACCAATGGGCTTTCTATGTGGGAATTTAACAGTCGCTCGAAAACACCGTCAAAATAAAGGATACCTTTACTAATAATTAGTATAAATAAAAAAAGAGAAAATTTCTACTTAATAAAATTTTAATTAATAGCTTTTAACACAATTCTAACTGGATTGTAAAGTATTTATATAAAATTATTATTTAAAACAAGAATAATTAATTTAATGCCTATTTAGAATATTGATTTACGACTTTCTTTAACTCATAAAGTCCTTTATGCAAACTATGTTTTAAATTTTACGATGTAGTTTGGATGTAAATTGTGCTTTTTCAAACAATTATTGATTGCCTATAAAATCGACGAAACTTTTAAATATATGGCAACTAAACTAAATTTAAATATTTATATGTCTATAAATTACGTACATAACTATGACTCGGTAGATACAACTTCTCTTTTGTTCCTGTTCTCTTTACAATTAAATTTCGTAGTAAATTACTCACTATTACTAAAATATGCGACCCGTTAATAAAAACATTACTGTACAGTATTACGCATTCGTATGTTATTGAGATATTTATGGTAAATAATTGTTTTTATTTTATATTTGTCTACGTATGAAAACTAACATTATAAGATGATTTCAAATTTAATTACTGTAGAAGAGATTTAATATCGTTGGCAGTTGTTCAGTAATAATAATAGTAATATGTTCAAACATACTATGTTAAACGAAACACTTCGTTTGAAGCTGGATGTCAAATCAAGCAGTAAATACATGAGCTTATAAATAAAATAATATTAGAGGAAGTGGAGTTGCGACGCTGGTTTAATAAATCTAACGTGTGTTTTATTTAAGGATTCTCAAATCTAAGTGATACTTCATTTGGACATTATCGGAAAAGCAATGTTATAAATGTATAAAATAAAGAGAAAACTAAAGGGCTCATTTTGGCTGCGCTGTTTGCTAACATTTGGTTTACGCTTCTACTTATATATGTTACTTTTACTTTTTTAACTTTACAGTTGCATAATTAACAAAGTAACAAGATTTTGTTTGGAGACCTATAAGATTGCTGTCAACTAGACGTTATTTTAGACTTGCCGTGTAACTGCTGACGGATTTTATTACATTTTCTGGCCGAAATTTGTGTAACTTAAAAATTCAACCAAATAATAGGCAATTGGCGAGCGAATGTTCGTATTATTAGTTGATATAATTCTGTTTTGGCGAACGGAATTTAATCAGACACGAGAAAGTGAGAGTTATAACGATCGACTAGTTTGAAAATAAAAGAAAATCTAGATTTCAAATGTTTTGAATTAATTTAAGATTAATTGACTTTCTCCTATTGTAATAATCGCTTATCATAAAGTTTTGTATATAAAATTCATTGCATATACTAACCTATACAGGTATAGGTTAGAAACTATGACACGATTAAAATAGATGATAAGATTTAAAAAAATAATACCTTCATTTGGTTCAACAAAAATTATTGAACGAACGAGATGTATGTTTAGTCGTTATCATTCAAGTGCACAGTAAAAATAAAGTAACAAGGATTAGTGTTTTTTATATCAAACGGGCAGAACGCCTATCAGATGTTAAGTGATACCAATAGCCATAGAGACATTGCCAGTGAATTGTTACGCTCTTTCTTGGAGAACCCTCAATCAAATTGATGCGGAAATATGTATTTCGAAATACTACTTCGGAAATACTACGAATTAAAAGGCGCAGTTGTTTCCACTATATAGAAGTGGTTCGGGTCTAGTGCCTTAAAAAGCGCTCAGTTGTGTACGACGGACTTAAAGTTGGCATTTTGTATTCTGCCTTGGCGTCCGATGATGAAGCTATTACTCACACCTCCGAGCATTCAGACTGGTCCAAAAAAGAAATGCTCACAAGTCAAATAGAGAACTACGTTTTTTCTAAGTCGGTTAAAATATACTTATTAGTTAATCTAAAGGGCGTAGGCGATCTAATCTCAATGCGGGCGTCTTATAATGCCTTGCCTAACATGTATTGCAATGCATATGAGTCATACATGAAGGAAGAATACGTCTTGATTAAACGTGATCTGTTTTTCATCAATAATACATAGATACATTACATATGTACACAATACTTAATTAGTTTATTTATTTATTGGTAATAAATAAATAAACTATATATATATGTATAATATTTTAAAACAAAACACAAAAAAATATACAAACTCAAAACAGATTACATTGATAAACAATATAACAAAAAACAAAAGCTTAAATATATTATTAAGGTCCCTTTGGGTCTAGCAAGATAACTGCAAAAAAATCAAGATACTGGCAGCGTTCCCCCTTTGAATAGCTAGACTTTTTCTTTGTCCGAGTTAGCTGCCAGCTCTCCTGTGATGTCGACTAACTTTTTGCTATTTTTTTTTCTTTTTGCTGTTTCGCATGTACATGTAATATTAGATGAGGCTTCTTCATATACTCAAACTGTTTTAATAGGATAGTAGAACTGTTTTAGTAGGAGTAATTTACTTGGAAACCTTCTGATATCGTGAATGGGCCTGGGATGGATGTTAAGCGATGAGCATGTCATCAGTTGATCCTTCTGCCCAATAGCTTTTCTATACGAAATTCCGTTCGCGGCTTCGAATCCCGCTTGAGTAGCGGATAGCTATGTGTGCGTACGTACACACATGCGTGAAAAACTGTCGATCTGTAGCGACAGAAGGCTGACTACTGAATCTACGTGTATAATAGAAACGCGTACATAGGTCACAACGTAACGCCGCCAAATGTTATACGTATAAGACATCGCATATCTGTGATTCTAAATTAGAATTAAATGCTAAAAGATATGCAAATGTGTGTAAATATGCATAGCCGGTGGTCCAAACCATTGTTTTATTGTGATCCCGACCATCACGCATGTTAACAAGCCGTACAATGCCCCATTTGTGTTATTTCATAATACCCATTGTGTATTTCTATATCAGCGCAAAACTTTAGGAATAGAAAACTAGCTTTGTTTTCTATATCTAAAAATAATACTATGAAACAAAATGTCATACAAAAATTGTCTTGGACAGCCGAAACAAGGAAATTATATTATAAATACTAAATAGTGTATACCTTTATATGAATTAATTCAATCCAGATTGTTACCAATACCAGAAAACTATTCTTAAGGAGATATTGACTTGAGACTGAAGACGTATTTTTGTAGGAGTCTAAAAATTGGAGGTTAATACAGAATAGAAAAATGCATGTTTTTTTATTTGTAATGTAACGAAGTATAAAATCTATAACGATTAATATTTCAAGGTTAGCAGTTTTTTTTTATAAATTTGTTTATCCACGACTCATGTGGTGTGGGACCTTGGAAAAAAAAACTAACCTGAACCTAAATTGACTTTAAGCTTGGACTTAAACAAACAACAAACTTACACACAGAACACAATAGAACAATAAATTTTCATATACAATTTTATTTAATTTGTATATACGGAAGTAGATAATTACGCCGTTACATTTAACTGTCCATTTATATTTTGTCATATTTATTCAATAACATAAAGAATGTTTGAAGTCAATACGATCTTGTCGCTAAGTTATAAGACTTATATTTTGATACCTCATCCTAATGCTTGATAGTGAGGGGAATTCTTTAACGTTAACGCTCAAACAGCCTTTACAGCTTGCGTTCGAACGTACATGGATTCTTCTATCTTGCTATCTACAAGAAACAGCGGCACAGAAGGCTGATCATTCAGAATCGGATCTGCAGAATCTACGAAATACCACACGTATAACTTCGACGTTCGTCGTTCCACAACTGAGTGTTATTTCGAACCAATTAGACTTAGGGTTCAAGAAAAGTGCCCATCAATTCTTATAAGGCAGGCAACGTATTGCCAGAGGGCTCGCAATACGTTGCCTGCCTTATAAGAACACTCACATTGTGTTCATGGTCGGTGGTATTACCGTACTAACATCAGATGTACCTCCTGTTAAAAAATCTAATTAAAAACAATTATTAATGAAATCCAGAACAATAGTTACGGGTATGTTATTAATTAAAAAAATAAATGTTGTGTTATCAATAACATTTATTTTACATTTAAAATATGTATGGATTGCTCACCGTCTAAAAAACACGGGAAATCCCAATAGAAAATGGATTACGAAAAATCGTTGAAGCATTGATATCCGTGCATAGCTTTCAATAATAAGTTTTAGACAAAAAGCACAAATAGTTCCGGTTGAACGACCGCTCTGAGAATTATACTTCGTGACCATGGTGATGTCTGGGCCATAATGTCAATGCAATAACAATTCGAAACAAATAATAGATATTGTTCATCGGCTTGATATAATCATTCCGCAATATGATTCAAGAATCTCGGATATTGCCACAAAATTACCTAAAATTGTCCGAACTCTTACTCCTTCTACTTAATATATTTTATAGTATAGGGGGGGGGGGGGCAAACGCCGCCCAAAAAGAGCAGTCATCATATCCCTTGGACATCCATGTAAGAGGGTACGTTGACTGAGTTAACGGACGGTTGAGGAAAGAGTAGTCTCTTCTTTTTAACAATTAGAGGTCGTATCTGCAAGGTAAGACCCCCCACAAAGTTACAACCTGGTCATGAATTTCTTTTTATATAGCCAACAGGCTTCCTGCATCTGCTTTTCCCATGCTGTTTCACTGATCAAGGCCTATCACACCTACAAAGAACTGGTGCACAGCATCACCATGGGTTCTAACGCATGACCACAGCGTTGATATCTGCCCGCCGCAGACTAGCCTGTTTACTATTCTCTCTCATAAATTATAATCTATATTAATCGCGGTTCTTTGATATTTAAAGTAGTTCCGACAGTAAATACAGATTTATCGCCTAATCTGTGGCGCCACATAATCTCATGATAACAGTATTCTATTGATTTTATTGCAATTATCGACTGCGTGACCACCGGATTTCAAGTCTCTACCCGTTACCCTTGGACTATATGGTTCAATAAGCTCACATTTGCAAAGGTCAATTGGAAAGTTTGATCTGGATTGAACTGGTTACAACTAAATCGCTTTGGAAGGTTAGTATTGGTTTTAATAGAGAAGCGGATCTAGTAATGATGACATAAAACTAACGTATCAGGAAACATTTTCTGGTTTCGGATGTTTTTTCATTTACATACACAACAATAAATGTAAAAAATTAACCATAAATTAGAGGCTACCTTTTGAGGTCTTGGCTTCAGTTATCTGTTTCACGATAATTTGTCAATCTAATAGGCAAGTAAACCTTCTGTGCCCGACATACGTAATCGACTTTTTGGGTCTTAGGCAAGCCAGTTTCCTCTCGATATTATTCTACACCGATCGAGCGAATATTAAATGAGCAGATAGAAAGAGAGTCCATTGGTGCACAGCCGGGGATTGAACCTACGACCACTGATATCAGAATTACAAGCTGAATCCACTTGTAAATATGCAATACATAGATGCAATAACATTAATAATTATCTGTATAATCTGACAGTCAACGCAATGAAACGTCACATTATCTATGATTACAGCATAATCTGTGCTAAATAGCTGGAACAAAAGCATGATGTAATAAGAATAAGGTCAAGTTCGATGACATTAAATCGATTTGCGATAGTTGATTTCTAGGAAACCATGAAAACGTTTATTTGTCGATTCTATATAATGGATTATCTAATCAATTGTATCGGTGTTTAAGTATTGGTATAAATTTAGTTTCATCAAAACGGATGTTTAGACTTTAGCCAGAGTTAAGAAGTAGTATTCTTAAGTATCTGGATATATTTAAATAAAGATCTGGTATTTTTACGACATTCTTTAATATCCAGACAATATTTTTCGAATTAAAAAATAATAATCAACGGCGCTATAACCTTTTTAGGTTTGGTCCTCAAATTTCTGTACGGATTAACGACGGGTAAGTGTTCTACCAGAAGTCTACAACTTATTTAAAAAAAGTATCTCAAAAAAGATACATCTAAGGCCTATATGTCTAGTGATACTTAAAAATAGATGAAGTCTTGTGAGAATTGTATCGCCGGATGCAGAACCCGCCAACATTTTTATCTTTCAATTCAAATAAGGTTGGATCAACATACTTTATTGATTCCGGTTCGGACGTATTATGAACTCCGGAAGGGGCATAAGCTTAATATACTCTTAATGGAATTTACACATTTAAATGTATATATATTCTAATAATAACGTTTAATAAATCTTAGTATATTTTATCTAACACAAAATGACCGATAATTTAATAAATAATTAATTAAAAAGAAAATCAAAACAAATTTAAATAATTGCGTTTAAGGTACACTACCACAGGGACCAAATTATAATTAATTATACTTAATTAGATTATGTATTTTTATTAATATGTTTGGATTTAATAAAAAATACATAATCGTTTATATTGTATTATATATAATACAGTATTATTATATGATTTTTTTAAATATTTTGTTTATAAATTCTATACTAAGATTCTTAGTTATTTTCTTTATCCCACGAGTCTGTTTGTAACCTCAGTCAAGCGTCAGAACTCCCACGTTTTGGCCTACAGCGATCACCTTACAAAAAACAAAATAGTTTTATAAGTATGACCTTTTAAATAAATCAATACCGACTATGCTAAAGCTATTTATAAGTTCGCTAATTTTAACGACAATAATCTTAAAAAAAACCTTTTGGCATTTGATTTCTATACTATTTCATGATATTTTTATAAGCAAGTAATGTGTTTTGAACATGACTTATACCGTCTGAGTTTTGGATTTAACTCTGGTTTCCTCACCTAATCTTTCAATGTGCACAAAGATGGGAAAGTCAATTGGTTCAGGTGGTACTCTGAGATGAGATTCGCACGCTCAAACCACTACACTTCTGAATGTTCATTGTAGGTAGTCTCTCTAAAACCTATAATCTCTCATTATTAGGATCGGGTTTTCTGTTCCATCGCTAATGAAAGTTACATTCCTACAAAAGCTGGCATCGCTTCTGCAAGCCTTATGATCTTAGTCGGCGGCGGTATCTCCTCCTGTCTGTTATATAAAAAAGGGTTCATCTGGTATGCCAGCTTCTTAAGGCCGTATTGTGAAATTGGTCAGCCTTCCATATTTCAAAATTTTAATCAATTCCGCCAACGTTCCGTGATACGCATTAATGCACTAAAATGGCGAACCATGAAACATAAAACTGTTTTTGGCAAATTAGCATAATACAATTTGGTCAAATACCAAACCCACTCAGTATGTCATTGTAGGCTTTTTTGCAATGAGTCAGCCTTAGCCACAGTCTAATTGTAACGCATCAGTTACAAGAATAATTTTGCAATTTTTTATTCTGACATTATAAGAACATTAAGGTTTTGTTCGTTTTAAAAATAAGCGACTTTGTGGCTGTAATCAGACTGTGTTTACAATATCGCATTTTAAAGATATTAAATGTGGATTTATAATAAAAAAAGTGTTCATTAAAATAGGACCTAATTGAATGCCTCGATTGGGTGATAGGGCCTTCCTAATTATTTAGGTATTCTAGTCATTACATTTTTTTCTTATCGTATGACGTAATTGTATGAATTTGAATAAATGATTTTAAGCCAATTAGGGAATGCAAATTTCATTAGATGTTTTCTATAAATCGAAAACTATCGTTTATATATTATTTAAAAAAGAAAAACATCTTTTATATATTATTAAATAATATATAAACAATAGTTGATGCTTATCGACGAAAAGATGTTATATGTATAATAACAAAACCCTTATTAGAGGATGTTTTCTTCAAAATATATAACACCTGATTACACTGCTTTTTTAACATAAATAAATTGACGTAATTTTCCAGTAATTCCACCTAAAATAACGACTAAATCACGACGGTTTAAATTATATAATTGAGAGTAATTCTTATGACAAAAATGCATGAAATGCATACAGAAGGCCACGAGGAGCACGATAACAATGTAATTGTGTAATTTAACACACTATAATTACTTCAAAATATACCACGAAATTTTAATTGTGCACGTTCTTCGCTAATGTCTTCCGCTAAGTATTTTTAACGTGAATTCGAGAAATCCTGGTACAAATTTAGATTACCATATTAAAAAATAATATAAAATTTTGACAAAAAATACAGCTCGAAATTTTCGAGGTCTATAATTATAGGCGTTTATCCAATCATTACTAACTTCCTTAAATCCAAACTGTACAGCCATTCACAAGTTAAAGCTACCTCCAACTCTTTCCAAATATCTTTCTGTCCATGGCTTTATTTTTCCATTCACTTCTTTCTTACGATTCTTTAGCTCCTATTCAATAATTTAGGCTGTCCTCATCTCTATCTTCTATGGAAAAACGTGTCTTGTGTTTGGAATTGAACTAGAGGTTGACCAATGACAGTCAAACGAACCCATCCTTCATTTGTTTACCATTCCCCCTTTACTCTGATGTTTATATATTCGCGTTATCGCGTTAAGTATATAATTAATGTTTTCCTAAGCTGCACTCTACCATTTACAAAATTCTATCCGTCACAACATAACTAGGTATTTAATTGAGATTCCACTAAAACCATAAATTCTATTACCCTATTCCGCGGGGCATTGTATATTAAGGTCAGTATGTGATATAAATTAACTGTTAATAATATCGGGGTGACTGTTACAGAGGTAATATGTATAAGCTATAATATCGTAAGAGTAATGTGCGATTTCATTCATACAATTTGTATAAAATGTGACTCCTTCAAAATGGCGTCGCAAGTGCTAATATAAATACAATCCTCTTTTATCTATTCCTTGAATTATGTTAACGTTATTTAACTTAAAAACAAATAACAAAACATAACGCTATTAATATATTTCGTAATCCAAGTTAAAATAAATGATAAATCAAAAAACAAGTATACAAAAGACGTAGCCAAAGATTGAATACATCGTATTAAAAAATTAAACATTTATAAAAGAAAATATCTATAAAAATTGTCAATATACACTAAGTACTAAGTAATACCTAATTAGGCTGTATTGTGTGGTGGTGTAAAAGTGAGGATATGTACCCACGTAAAAAGGGTGTCTATTAATAATTATTTTTCAAATCTGTATATTTAAAGCGAAACATCTAGTAACTTTGCAGTTATCTCGGACCTCATTTAATCATGAATCCTGTCCTATAAAAGTTTGAATAGCAATTTTGATCGTTTGATCACCTCACGATAACCAGTTCTTATCTCTTGGAGGAATCTGTAGGATTTGTGAATGGGCACAGTGAGTCAGTGAGTGACGTCACCTAAATACTATATACAAGTTTACCATACATATCAACCGTCTTCAAGCTAGGGGGTTATCAGTTTTAGTTGTTTGGCAGTTCTAGTATTACGGAAGCAGATTTAGTGTAATTTATCCCCCACTCCCCTTGTCAGCAAAAGGAAGCAAAGTATAAAAAATAATAGTACGTAAAAAACGTATTAATTTTTTTATAGGAATCCTCAAAAGTGCATTTTGTTTTTAAGCATAGATGAGTAATATGTGTAAAAAAGTAAATAAATACTGATAACATAATTACCAAATAAGACAATTAAAAATCCAATATGGCTATGATAGTTAGCTAGACCAATGCCAGTTTTTATTGTCAAGTGGAAATTTAGGAAAATATAAAAAAAAACAATTAAAAATTTCGTAAAAGCAAACTGTTTTAATTGGGTAGCATAACAAAATATAGAATATATTTTGTTATATGTAGCTACTAAGGGAGGCTAAGTTAAACATCATTTTACGTCGAGACGAAGTTCAGGAAATTAAATCGTTTATTTGCTAAGATTCAATTAGTTAGACTAATTGACTTATTATAAAAATTCGCACAATCATACATAGACATGCAAATGCCATATATGTCATATAATAAGAACTAAAAAGCTTATATAAAAATATAGCTTTATCGGGCAATAAAGGTATCACATTTTTAATTTACTGTGAAGTCGTAAGTTCCGTTAAAACAATATTGAAACAGTACTTATGAAGTACTCAATATCGAAATGATAAAGCGATACAACTTTCTCTACTTAACAAAATAGTTGTGCGATACCCATCATTAAGCTTAAGCGTATTGAGAGCTTTCTCTGTGATTACAAAATTTTACGACTTTTATCTAATAATGTTTACAAAAAGAAAGTGTTTATGGGTGTTAAACATTTTGATGGAGTAAAGTAATTGAGTCTAAAATAGATATTTATATGAAATTAATATTTTCTCACAGTTTAATATTTAAAAACAGGAAAAGGCTAC
The DNA here is from genome assembly GCF_905147795.1 of Pieris rapae. Classification (NCBI taxonomy): domain Eukaryota; kingdom Metazoa; phylum Arthropoda; class Insecta; order Lepidoptera; family Pieridae; genus Pieris; species Pieris rapae. The sequence continues at coordinate 1,750,619 of NC_059517.1, forward strand.
AACTCCATATGCCACTTGTACGAGAATATCCTAGCCTTATATAAGACACTGACAATAATAGAACTCCGCTTTTTAACTTCTAAGGGTTCTGTTTTACGTAGACACACATTTTATTATGTAAGTGATAACGCCATCCATAGATTTCCAGGCCCAGTCTCGTCGTGGTTAATGTGACATCCTCCCTCGGGAGGGGAAGGCTTAGGCCCGTTTGGGGCAAATGTCCCCTTCGTATGGTGTATGTGTTCGCGCTCTGCTGAAACAGGGCGGTACGGGGCGGGCAATAAGCCCCTTGATGGGGCTGCGGCGAGCGAAGACCTGGCGCGCAGCCGCAGGCCCGCAAATGCATTGCCAGCCTTTTAAGAATTCGTACGCTGTTTTCTTTGAGAACCAAAGTCTTAAATTAAATTTATTTTATCTATCAGTCTGTCCTGTTTCGTATTTGTTTGATAATAAGTTCATTTGGAATAACTGTTCAGAATTTTTGAAATCAGTCCAGTAGTTTTGGAGCCTCTTTAATGTAAAAACTTCTAAATTATTAGCGTTGTTCTTCCATTCGTCCATATTAACTGTTTAAACTCTTTCCCCAATATCTCTTTTAATTGTAAATTTAGGGAGGAATAAAATTGGCGACATTTAGAGGTCTTTGCATTTTGCTCACTCAGGTTTTCTTAATTTTATAAACGTATCGAGTTCTTAGATCGTCGAAGTAACGAGAGTATAGCCAAACGTAGCCACTCTCCTCAACTGTTATGCATTCATTTGTTTCATGGCAAATAGCAAGTCATTATTTCTTGACGACTATTAATAATTAAAACTAAAATCCTCTATTATTTAAAGCACCACGATGACCGATACTGAAACCGTACATAAATAAAGAAATTTATTGCTATAGCAAGACAATGTAGAATACTCACAATTGTATACAAATTCACACCTAATATAACAGAACATTAAACCGAGAATATAAAGATGTTCAGACTTCCGTCAACACTTGGTAACGAATGGCTCGACTATTGTGAGCACTGTTTACTAACAAGCAGCAAGTTCTATGGCGAAGTGCATTGCACTCTGTAATAGGCAAAACAAACATTTGAAATAACATATTTGTATCGTGGCTACAATGATAATTTATGCGAATTAACTGTGTACAGTTGTGACGTTGTCATCGGAAAATGTTACTTCCTATGTTAGGCGTAGAGGCTGTTGCTATGATCGCCTTGTCTATGTTATCTCATCTCGAAGTACATAGAGATGGAATAACATAGACAAGGCTAACTGGCTTTTTATTCTAGAAGTGGGTTGACAGCTAAGTACACTGATAGATGACAAATCTTTGTTTTTAATTGTACCGCCGCCAATAGACACTCCAACTACCAGAAGCCGCAAGCCTTTTCCGAGCCTTTTAAGAATTGGTATGTTCTTATCTTGAAAGACCCTAAGTCGAATTGATTCGGAGATTGAGACAGCATGGCATCACTTGGATCTGTTCATAAAAAAGCTGTTAGAGGGCTGAGGATTATCCTACATTGTCAACTGGCCCTGACCCTTCCAGAACGCAGTTATGTCAAAACATACCACACAACTCCCCTTAAATGTACGCTTTTATCATAAAAATAAAATACAAGTTATAAGAATTAGTAATTATTTGTATAAAGCGTACATAGAATTTGACAGAACTATAAGAGAAGGAGCGCAGAGGCACGATCATAAGTCCTCATTTTTGAAGTCGGTTAATACTAGAGCACGTTACCGTTTCATAATACGCTAATAAGATTAATAGACAAGTTAATCTACTTATTTACTTATTCGGTATTTTATTTGTGTCAATAGTTCGAAAGTAGAAAGTATATATTTATAATTTAGTCGACAATTTTATATGTTCACAGTAAAATCATAATACTTTATTATTTGGCAACAACTGTTGGACCTTTTTTAAATTGTAATATTTATATACCTTATTTTGTTTGCGTGTTGATCAGGACTAATCTTAGGCAGACCGGTAGTGGTATATTTGAAAAATCGTTAAAATATTCGATAAGCGTTGAATAACTTGTGTAAATATTTACTTATGGAAATCGACCGCTGCGATAACACAGCTGCAACTCCAACAACACGAGCAGAATATTCAGCTTTAATGGCCAAACAGTCTAATTTGAGACGTTTGAAAAAAAAAAAACGTATTTACACCGCTACTGGTGTTAGCCGCGGACAATATAGAATCTGGCATAAATAAACAATCTTGTCCAAAACAAAAAAAAATACTTTAATTATTTTATATATTATAGTAATTAATCTAAATAATTAAACTACACTAAACAAATTAAATGAGCCAAACACCTATTTTTTATGAATTCAATCTCAAAACTTATAAAATAAATTGATTTCAATATTGGTAACCCAAATAGATAAAATTCAGAATCGGGTTTTATAATCTATATCTAAAGATAATAAAACTTCAAGATAAGTTGTCAGGACGATATTTTATGCACTGTATCCGGTGAATATTTGTAAACATCCATTTCTAATCATACAATAACGAACGCTGTAATAAGATCGTGATAAAGCTATAATGCAATATCTACGTGACTTTAACAAAGAGTTCATACTTCGCAACTAAAAAGTTCAAAGCATAAAAGTTCATTTAATAACTGTTGTGTCTGCAGGCAATTAGACAACAAAAGCGTTAACAAGGTCATTAAAACAATTTACTAAACTAAGCGTTAAATGCCAGTAAATGTCACACTCACCTCGTATAGAGACGTCATGTTGAACTCACGACGTAAAATCAGCAGAATCACAGGCCTAACACATTTTTTTTAAATTAAAAAGAAAATAAAACGTCAAAAACAACTGTCAAAGTTCGCGCCGAACGCAGCGCAGAGTATGCAAGGTTTTCGTAATTCGAATATACGCTCTCGTATCTGATACACGACCCGCGCGTGTGACGCGTTCGGTGTTTAGACTTGGCACTGAACGCTACGGGCTTCTACCGTTGAATGGCGCTGTTGTGCTCAATGAACCGGAGTTCGGAGGGCACAGATCCATTTGACCCCATAGCTTTTGAATTTATTTTGTATTTATAGGGGCTCCCATTAGGATTTATATGACATGTGACCATCGGTGGGCATATAAATGCTTGAATAAATAAAGTTAGATAACTGACAGATACGTTGCTATTAAAGGATTGTATACCATTATAAATCGGAAATACATCAGAATAACTTGGATTTTATTCAGGTCACTTCCTAGTAATCAATGTTTATCAGCTGAATATTAATACAAGATAAAAATACATTCAATAAACCCAAATGTTTTGATATGCATCATAAAATACTACTCAAACACATTTAGTTCCAGATTTCCGAAGCATTTCTTAATTATCCATAGTAAAAGCCAGCGGTGATGAAATTTCTAAACAATGCATGCATATTATTTGCAAGTAATTATTATAATTTATAAACAAAGCATTCGCCAAGCTCATAGGTGCCAATATGAAGGTGTACCGTTAGTGCAGTATATATACTATAGTATAGCAACACTATACCGTTTGTTAATAAACTTAAGTCGGTCAAAAATATGAAAATACAATCCTTATAACATAAACGATCCAATATTGCTAACATTATACAAATTATAAACAAATAAACGTTTAAATAATCCTGTTTTTATATAATTTTTCATTGCATTAACACGTTTAAAAAAAAAGAAATTACCCTATATTGCAATTAAAGAGATATCATATCATACTAATTAAGTAAAAATATCAATACTTTTTATTTAGGTTATTAGGTTGTTAATGGCTATATTTAAAAAGTAAATCATAATAATCTTTTTTTTTAAACTGAAGGTTCCCGTCAGTAGGTATCGGGTTGGCTTACTAAACACCGCCTTGAATATTTAGAGTATCAAACAAAACAATTAGAGGGCCTAGGGAGAATTAAAAACATTATTTACATTTCTATTCCCACGACAATCGCGTATTAACAATCCTGGGAAAAATACTGTAGCGAAGAAGTAAATCGACTAACTGATTAACTGATAACAATCTTGATAGATGTGGGCAATGAAAATTGATTAACGACGATACGGCCCGTATTGTAAACGATAGTTTTTTAATTTGCGGTACGTATGGACAAACTAAACACTTGTTATCAAATCCGAATAAGTTTGCAGAATATGAAGGGTGAATAGGAAATTATCGTTACTACGATGCGTCCAAATAAAGTCAGGAATTATATTCAGCGTTACATGGTTCGTATTTGTGTACTATTTAAAAAAAATATTTTTTATGTTTTATTTCGTGTTGGTGCCGTTAAATTATAAATAAAGATTTTCATTAAATTATATTTTGTAATTATACAATAACAAGGGTAATTTTACCCTGATATTTTATAATACATACACACATACAAAAATAACATTTTTTTTTCGCTTCGGTCGCAGTTCTCTGCTTATGTTTCGAGATCTATTTCTTGTAATAGGCAAGTAGGTGATCAGCTTTCTGCGTTTGAAACACGCCGTGTCCTTTCTTTTGGTCTAAGGCATACCTCACCAGGTACAGCAAATAAACAGTTCTGTTCACTTTGAATTATCGTTACGAATATATATTCGTAATTAAACTCCCAAATAGATTTTGAAGCAATTCATGTGTATTCAAGTGGAGTCCACAATTTACTTTATTATACCTATATTTTTTTGTATATTTGTATGTAAGACGTGTATACAGGAAAATGTCTGTCGGATCCGTTGGTCTAATAAAAACAAATGATAAATCATTGGAAGACTAATTTCTGGTAACATCTTAGACTCAAGATTAAATTCGATACGTACACTTGTTGTTACTATTTATATCAGGTGCCTTAATGGGATTCGCCTGTGTGAACTTGAACTTCATAAGACATATAATACGAGAGATTGTGTTTCAAATCGCCTTATGTTTCATGATTTCTTTGAGGCTTTCACATGAGTAGTAAGATTAAGGTTTTAGTTACAGTTTTCACTTTAAATTGAAAGAAACGTTTTCATTATAAAACTTAACATAAAAAATAACTTCAAAATCATGTCCACTGAAATGATATACAATTGACATTGTAATGGTTACCATAAGAATGTAAGTGCGGGCTTCTATTTTACTATACCTTCTGCTGATGGAGGACAAATTTTTGTTTTTAATTTATTTTATTATAATTAATTACTTACAAATATTGTGTAAAATAAAAAGACAAAGAGTTTATTGCCAGCCTACTCTTCCGTTCTATGCCTTTGATTTGAGAACTGACATTAAATGTAAAATTAATACAGTACATTGTGTTACCTATATGAATAAATGACTTTGACTATTTCTCATATATTAAAACTACTACACCGGTTATACTATAGACATTTTGAAAGTCAAAATTACAAGGTAAAATATTTTAAAAAATCTAGTTTCCCCTTGTAATAGGTAATTTCATGTGGAGAAGAATGGGCAGGGAAATCCATTTCTCGAGAAGCTGTATTAAAAATTACACTAACGAAATTTACGTGTTTACACAAACTTTATCAAAATCCAATAGTATAACGTAAATACGGGACGAATAGTTTCTTTTTTGTAGTCATAGATAGAATGCACAAAAACAAAACCTGTCTGTTTCTTGTTCTCAATATTTCTTGGACCTAACAAATATTTCTTCTAAAAATGATTGAATAAAACAGTGTAACGACGAAAATCTATCAAAACTTTTTTCTCTTTAACTATAATTTCACCTCGATAAGACACTTAGGTATCTTGCCCCAAGCTTAGGTATCTTGAATTCTCCGGTTACAATAAGTAATCTTAAGGTAAACCCTAAAAGTTAAAACCTGTTGAGATCGCACGTGTTTTCGCGAGACGAATTTCGGCGATGATCCGGTTTTATGACAACTTTCTAGTGATTCCCACATATCCTTATAAGTGCTAATGGATTTTATTGGACAATACGATAATGCCTGTCATTTGTTTATGTGCTATTCAACTTCATAGAGCCATAAATGATGAGCTTTTGTATTGTGTGAATTTATTGACATTTGATGTCGCTTCACTAGAGTCATTTATCTATGAATGAAAGTTATTTAAATATTTATTTATAAGTAATCTTGCAGCTTCCCATATACATATTACTAGCAGACTCGGCCAAGCGTTGCTGTGGCTAAGGTTTTTGTTATATTACATAGTAGTAAACTATTCAAGGGAAACGGTAGGAGAACTTATGTGAAAGGTAGATAGCTTATGTGAAACGTTGGTATGTACTTTTAACACAGCGCCATCTGCTAGAATTGTATCAAATAATAAACAAATATTTGCAATAAAATAATATTGCGGGTATAAATTGAAATGTACGCTATTAAGTTACTCGTATCTTTTAAGTTAAATCAAACTGCACACGGTCTGCAATTTGATTGATATCGGTTCAGTAGTTTAGGAGTCCATAGCGGACAAACGACGTTACACGTAATTTATATATTGTATTAAGATAAAAGAAATTAAGAAGAAAAAAGAAGTAGTTAATGTACAAAGCCAAAACAATGATAAACAAAATATATAACAGAAAACATAAGTACATTAATAGAAAAAAAAGTCTGAAATTAAACTTTAAAGAATATATTGAAATTAAAACTAAATTATTACTACTGTTAAAAAAAGTCTATAACTTTCCACTTCTTAAAATATTTCCGCACGTCCTCTTTGTTAAGGTGGAAATTGTCACCTTCATAACTTGTGTAATTATTATGATATATTCATTAACTATGTTTTGAAACAGGAGTATAAAAGTGGAGGAAGAAGATTATTTAGAAGATTAAACTGGTGCTCGAAGTACAATAAACGCAAAAGAGAGAAGACAATTTAGAAGTTGGATGGATCAGATTAAGTAAACAGCATGTACATAACAGAGAGTGTACAAAAATGGAAGGATTTCTAGGCCTTTGCTTAAAAAGGACCCTAAGGAAGTCGAATTGGTTCGGAAATACTTCAGTATCTTTTATTTTATATTATTATTATGTTTTGTACAGTCTCTTCTGACTTTTGTCTGTGTATAAACGACTTAAAATGTGAATGATTTTATGGTACGTTTCGAAAAGCCGTAAGAATTAAGCATATCGTTATAACATTAATTACTGTTAAATGCCAATGTGCTTATAATCGAATCTCGTAAAATTATATTAAGTGCAAATAAAGTCAGCGCATTCATTACTTTGTATTACTATATAATTATTATTGTGAGGTGTTAAATTTAATGGCATTTTTACTAAACTTGGAATTATGACATTAGGTTCTTATTATGTGACATAAGAAAATCATATGACTTTTATAATTAACGGATCTAAACGAACCACATTCTTTGGAAATAAACGATTTATTATTTATTTATTAAATATAACTTTTGGAAATTTAGTCTTGTCGTGAAAACCTGCAATATAGGCAATCGTTTATTTTCATTAAAACCAAAACACTTGTTAACAGTGAGAACTTAAACTATGCAATCTACAAACGTTTTAAACAGTTTTAAGCAATTAAAAATGTCGCAAGTCAGGTAAAATGCGAGTGACAAGCTACCGATCATTGGGAAACAGTTAAAATGTTAAAAAATCGTGACTCCAAGTCACGAGCGACCAGTCTAGTCTACTTCTCGCTGACATGTTCATAAATATACAGTATTGTCTTACTAAATGCCGTGGTATTTAAATTTATAGAAATAAGAGAAAAATACTAATTAATTGCTCTATGCTATAGCAAAGTAAAATAAGTCAGTGGTCACAACCTTTTTAGGCCTGGGTCTCAGATTTCTATATCTGTTTCATGATCATTTGTTTGTAGGTGATACCTGTGCCTAACACACGCCGTCGACTTTTTGGGGCTAAGGCAAGCCATACATACCTCACGATGCTCACGTTTTCCATCACCATTCGAGCGAATGTTATAAAGAAAGTCTATTGTAGCAGTCGGATTGAACCTACGACCTCAGGGATAAGAGTAGCACGCTAAAGCCACAACAAAAACAGGTTCTAATTTTTTTTATTGAAACCCATGAAAAAGCAGTGTGAAAAATTTCCTATATCCCATACGCTGCGGAAACTATCGACAATAGAGCAAAATATATAGAGTACATACCAAAATGGAACATTTGGAGAAACTGCCTTTAGGGAAATGAAAAAGAGTTGATATCAGATTCGTAAACCTAACCAATATGCAAAAAAAAAATCACCGTGACACGAGAATTTTGTACATAAGATAATCACTAACCTGGCTGATGCTAGCGTCAACTAATGTCACTTTTAAATCAATAATTTGACAACACAGTCATATACATAGTTTGAATATTCATATAGCTTTCACAAAAACTAACGTAATACTTTAATGGTAGCTATGAATATGTATCTTCATAATGGATTCCATTAATATGTGAGGTGACAAGTATGATTCAGAAGCAGCCATTACGTCCTATCAGCAAAGGTAAGTATACTACAGTGTTTGGGGATTATTATTATTATTATTAATAACTTCACGTGCATTGAGTTTTAATGTGGTAGTAGTGGTACTTTCAGTACCGCTACCACCAAAAATGCCTGATAGAATGATCAACAGAGTCTATCCAGGATAAAGAGCGCGTCGGTAGAACGAGAAATCATAATTTATGTTACTATTACACAATCACACAATAGACAGTAATAGATTAAAATATTTACAAAAATACTATTCCTTATACAATAGGAACTGTCATAAAGCAGACCATCAGTGCACTCAACGGACAAATAAAAACGTCTGTTAATTTATGCAGTTCATTAATAATTTTAAAGAGGGTAGTTTTCACTTTTCACCGAGGGTACCAACTAGTAACGGCGGTCGATGTCGCTTCTTGACGTAAACATCAGATACGCTGTGGACTACATAATTGTACGATTTTACTGATAGCCAACCTCCAGTAGGAGAAGATGAATAGTTAATCTTCTACTAGTGGAGACTACAATCGTTCAAGGAGGTGTTGGTTATAAATAACTTGTACTCTTTCATATTTCTCAAATGAAGAAACCAGAACTTGAAGATCCCACCACGCAAATGTGATACCAGAGCTATTGCTGATAGTACTTGGTATAACAAATAGCAATAAGATACAGCAAAAGAGCATTAATATTCATAGATAGTTTACAAACAAATGGACGGAATACATTGGTGTATTTGCGAAGATAATGTTCATATTCCCCTATCTATAAAGGCAATCAGACGCAGAATGGCGCTAGTGTCGTACCATTAATTGTATCTGCGCGTTGAGAAATTGTTGTAATGCCTTTAATGCTTTGATAATTTATCAATAGGAGAGTCTTAAGAATGCCTATGTTTTAACATACCTATACTTATTTATAACAAGTTCAATGGATTTTATGGGATCCGAGCATTCATTATTCGTCAGAATCGTAATGCGGAGTACATTATTATCATTACAGTCGCATTGGCTCCAGTAAAATTATATATTGTTAGTTATAAGATTTAGGAATTTTAGTTTAATTTTTTAATGTTTGTATGTAGGTTAGTTGGTGTGGGTAATATAATGGAATTCTATCGCATTAGTTATAACTGTAAAGATAGGAAAATTTAATGGAAAATAAATAAATAAATAATAAATAAATAAATAAAATATTTGTTTCGTAATCCTTTAGCTTATATAAATTAGATATAACAAACAACAATTAACTAAAGATATATCCAAAAATTGGAATATCTGATACAGGTTCAATCATTTACGAAAGGAAAAAAAAACAATAAAAATGATTAAATACATTTAACTAAGTACATAAATAAATTGGAGATGTGTGATGGTCTAAAAGTGAGGGTATGTATCTGAGTGGGTGTGTAAGTAGGGTGTGCTGATGCAGGTGATTTAGCGCTATCCATATTCTTATTACTTTCTCTTCTTATATAACTACGGTGGTGTAATTGTAACAAGACGGGAGAAATTTGAGTTTCATATTGAATGAAGCTTTACACAATCCCACCTGATGCTAATTAAGATGCAGCATTTAATCGTCGCTTCAATGAACCCATATTATACTGTCTAGGGTAGTTGGAAGGGTGCAAATAGTTCCAATCCCTTGCTGTTTTTAGAAGAATCCACGAGCCAAAATGGGGCAGTTCCTGGGGATGTCAACAACAAAGGGTTGAAACTCCAACTTTATTCCTCTTGTCTGTTCTACGTCCTTAATTTGAAAACTGACATTAAATTTAAATTTAGAACTTTTTATTTGTTCATAAGTGTACATCAATAAAAAAAGGTTTTACTTTTAAGATAGTCGGAGCTATAGAAGCGTTTTACGTGATTGTACATAATATTAAGAGTCTACGTACATTCTAATGAGACGTCGCTTGCAAGGGTAATTTACAATCGTATAGCTATTTCATTGAATAAATTCTAGCCTAATTAAGTGTTTAAATATATATGTCCGACTCACGTTTTGCAACTTGAGATATTTCTTAAGATAAATGTCTATTCCAGCCCATTTTATTATATGTATTTATTTTACTTATAAATTAAGTGATACTGCCAGCCATTTACACTCATATTGCCAGAGGACTCGTGCATTGTCGGCCTTTTTAGAATTGTCCCTTTTTTTGAAGGACCCCAAGTCGATACGGTTTGGAAATACACGACATATATTTACAACCACAGATTTTCTTTAACCATATTTACGTACTTTTTAATTTAACCAATTTTTACATTAAAAACAAAATAAAATGAAAGTGTGTTTCTTAGACAACAGATCATTATGTATGAGATTTGTGAACCCTTTAAAGTAAAAAATACCTGTGCCAGGGTTGCCAGCTCCTCCATTACAAACTTAATAGTACTTTTTTTAATTAAAAAAAAATGCTTTTGAAGGATCGAAAGGCGTTGGAGACATATGACATAAGGCTCGCGTACTCCTTACAATAGATTTAAAATACAAAAAATATTAATTCAAATAAACAAACGAATCTCGTTTTATATACAGCTACACCACAAGTATTCAATTTGACAAGCATGCCTGTATTAGATTGCCTTCCCATGACCTCCGCAGATTGAACCATCTCATTGTACGCGTCAATATTAACCCATACATTTTTGATTTCAACCTTTATATAACCTCGACTGATTGCTCTACTTAGGTTTGAGTGTATATTACGGAATATAGTTTAAGTGTATATTACAGATAGCCAGTTAGTGTATATTATAGATAAGATTCTTTTTTTTCTTAATCCTTTTCATAAATTCTATATAATTACAAACAAATACACTGAAAATATAGCCAAAGATGAAATACATCATACATTTTACTACAAAAAGGGAACAAACAAACAAAAAGTATTCAATACATTTAACTAATTGTGATTCAATTTATTTAACTAAGCCTAATTTGGTTGTGTTGTGTGATGGTGTAAAAGTGTGAGTATGTACGTGATGGTGTGTATGTGGGGTGTGCTCTTGACGTAGATGATTTTGCGCTATGGATATTCTTAATACACTTTTTAACCACATTCCGCGATAGCCTAAACAACTCAAGGCTTAAATAGTGGTCATTTATGTAGGTTCTTCAAGTTGTTCAAGTATCGCGCAGCCCGTATGTCCGGACAAAACAAAACATTTTAGGATTTTTCAATGGCACTCGTAAGTAACAAAATTGTTGTTTATATTTTTAATCCCCTATTGGGAATTCAATATAACAATCTTTCAATATTAAGTTTAATTAATTCCTGGAAACGACAGCGCTACGAAAACGAATTGTACAATTTTCCGTTTACTAGTCGTTTTTGTATTCCAATCCATTGGAGTTTGGATTGGTATAGTACTCTCATTAAGCTGCCAATTCAAGCATTAAATAAAGAAGATAAACACGAAAAAACAATGAAACAGCGTGGGAAGCTATCATTCTAATGTACGTAAAAGTTCTAGTGTTTTCAGTGTTTCTATTGTTCAGAAATCAATGTTCTAAATTAATTAATTAATTCGTTCTTTCTTAACATAATAAATCGTGTCCGTTGTGCTGTCAATTTCTAATTTATCTTTAATTACAATGAATATATACTTATAATATAAAGTATAGTATAAAGTATAATATAAAACTTTTCAGTGTGTCAAAATTGAACTAAGAGATAAAATATTTAATTCCGTATTACCTCGACGCCCGTCCAGCTACTGATGTATTTCCAAGCCAATTCGACTTAGTATTCTTTGAGAAAAAAGCGTACCAATTATTAAAAGGCCGACTACGCGCTGGCCAGTCCTCTAGTAATGTGAGTATCTATGGGCTTGGATGCGGCTCATGCCCCTTCTGCCCAAATCCTCGAATTTGAAAATATATAACTAGTTTTGCTGTGATATAATTGTCATTTAACCTAGGGGCCGTTCATAAAATACGTCACACTGAAATCAGCTTTTTTTGACCCCCTCCCCCCCCATTCTCACGCTGTGTCACACTTTTTGTGACCCCCCCTAGAAATATTTCGTCACAAAAACTAAGACCCCCCCCCCCTACTGAGTATGATAAATTCTAGAGAAATAGTATTTTCATTTGTTACTGAATCGAGAGCGCAGGGTACGTGGAAACGTTACTCTCTCAAGTATTGGAAAAACAAAGAAACCCGTTGTGAGCGCTCATGTCATGTAATAAACGGCGAACGTCACGCTGCCCTATACCCCCCCTCCCCCCTTGTCACATCTTGTCACTCGGCCAGACCCCTCCCCCCCTTGTATGCGAACGTAGTTTATGAACGGCCCCCTAACAATAACAAAAAATAAAAATAATTCAAGATTCCTAGTCTTGATATTACATAAATTTCACACAACGTAAGGTACTAATTTAAATAGATATATGACCTAAGCGATTTCATTACGTTCATAAGACTTTAATTATATCAGAAGCAATTGCCAATTACATTGTAATTATATAACATATTGAACTGTCCGGTTGTTCGCATTCTAAAAGCACACGGAACCAGGAAGGCGACAGAGTTCAAGACTGAAAGACATGGATGTATAGAAAGTGGTGGGCTTTAGTAGTTAATAAAATTGTTTTCTAAACAAAAGCTTCGTAAAAATTATTCTTTTAAACTTAAAAATGATAACTAAAAACTTCCACAGGCGCAACTTACCACATTACATTCCAGTATTGACAATTTAAAATTGATAATTGACAGTTGACACTTGATACTTGAATGTTGTTTCACGATTTCATGAATTATATAAAAAATGTATTATTGGCTGCATTTTATTAGCTAAAATTTGTGAGTTTTCGCGTTAGTATTGCTACGCCACTGACAATAGAAAATTCAATAGCAAAACTCCAGCGCAGCGTATGTTATATCACTACACAGAGCAATAAAATATGTTACTGACGTATCCAGCAACTGTAACGCACTTGAACGAAGACAATACGCATTGTACTGTTTTTTGTGGCTATGCGCCTGAGTTTGACGTAATTTACAAGCGTGTAAAGGTCATGAGACTACCGGTTTTGCACAATTATTGCATACGCTACGGGTTCTAACACAATTTTAATAACACGCACTTAGTTCAAAGTAGTAGCCGGCAAACGCACCCGCTAAAATGGGTATCCCTGTGCTGGAATGAATGCCATTTTGGGCGTCCCGTAGCACTATGGACAATGGTAGAACGTTTTACTGATGTTGTTATTGACGCAATTTAAAAGTTTATTGAATAGAAAGAGTAATCTTTTCAGATCTGTTCGCTTCAATATTTTAAAATTAATTTCTTACAAATATTTGTAGGAATAAACTATAATATGAAGATTATGTTACATAGTATGCAGATATATATAATATCTATTTATACCATTATATTATATTTATATCACAAAAAAATTGTCGCTTGAAATAATCGTTTTTTAATTTTAACGAAATTAAGCTTCAGCTAAAGCGAAATTGGACAAAAACATAGTACCTACAGTTGTGCTACTACTAATATGTCACAGGCAACTTGCTAAATTAGCCGTTCAATTAACAGCCTTGACTTTTAACTAAATAGCGCAGTTTAACTAGTAGCCTGAAAGATATTCAGTCGTAGCGTACGACCTACTATCTATCTAATTAAAGATTTAAGTTGGGGCCTGTGCACTGGAACCCCACGGCCCAAGAGACTCTCCAAACGGAACAAAATCGAAGTTGGAGGGAATAATTCTAAATGATTTAGTTTACTGTAATTTAAAGCTATTCCACATTTTTTTGTTATATCTATATAAAAACTAACCCAAGGAATAAATAACGTTACAATTTTTTGTAATTATATATGCACTGTAATATAAACATTTGTTCAAGTTGTTCAAATCTATAAGGAAACGAATAAATTCATCTTCATCGTGACGTGAATTGAGCTTTCTCAAAAACTGTTATCGTGTACACTTATCAAGATCAGTCAGCAAATGAACTGGTTTTTGCACGATTTTTTAATAAAAACTTTGACCCAGTTTACTCCAAAATATCTATATAATTAAAAAAAAACACGGACACGGCACAGAAGTATGCCCAGGGTGAGGTACACAAACTATAGATAAAATTGGGATGGTATAGGGTTTACATGAAGCGATTACGCCCAAACCACTTTGACCTTCGCACCGGATTGGGCAACTTAGAAGTTTGGCTCGCAGTAGCGCAAGCAGTAGGAGACGCTTTTGACGAGGACACGGATTAAGGGAAACTGTTATCGTGCCTCCCGTCCATAGTAGATGGGGCTTATGGGTTTTAGTTAAGTTAATTTAATTCCCATCAAAAACAAAAAGCGATCGCTTACACCGTTAAAGCGATTACTAAAGATTTTAATTATTTATACATGGAATAAGTGTAATTTAATAAAAATATGTGCTTTATTTTTTACGAATAATTAAAATCACTTCCAAGCCTTTGATCAGACTGTTCAGAAACTGTAAATAAATAAACAGAATAATTAAAATAATTAAAAATGTATAAACAAAATTAAAACAAATATAAATATTGTTATTTGTTGAGCGAGGAAAGCGCCAACACTGGGGTGACTTAAAGATTACAACCTAGTTGTATTTCAGGAATGTAAAAACAATTAATTTCCACAAGAAACAAACCCGCACCGTACTTCGCTTGCAAGTACTTTCGCTGCTTGACCTTCATCTGGTGCCCCACTGTACTACAACCTGAGGCAGGCTTTCTCGATACATAGGGCTGTCACACAATATTTAATAATTTTCTACACCAATAGGCTTGTCACGTAATTGTGATTGTGCCATCTTAACATTAAGTTATCGAAATTACAAAAAAGACCTGCAGGTTAAATTAAAAAGAAAGTATGATTAAATTGACATTTTTGCGGCTCCTATGTAACGTCAACGTTGACGAGAGCTTCTGGGGACAATAAACTAATACTTCCGGTGCCTCTTTATTACTAAAGGTCGACTGTTAACAACTAGAATTGCCGGGTATCTTGCGCTACTCTAATCAGCTCCTCGGATGTGATGACGGTCCTTTACGTTCCACAACTACAACTTCTTCCTTCAACCAGCCCGTCTTAAGCCTTGAACTTTACCATCATTATAAGCTGCGCTGTCGTATTGATAATAAGAAAAAATATAGTAACTATTAAACACGCAAAAAATTGTCAGCCTCAAATGCTAACGGTTTTCATACATACGGCTGTAGGAGGAGTTGCTTCTCTTCTGCTTGTTTGATGTCATAAAATTTAATAATATTGCCAACCCTAACACATATATTAACTAGTATTGTTCGGACATGGTCGTTTACGCGTGTACTAATCGAGAATGTGAGAAAATATCCCGCTTTTATCTAAAAGGCATAACTATTTGATAACTCTACGAGAAACCTCTAAGCTTAATAGAAATAGGCAAACAATATTGCAAGGTACAGATAAAAGATGTACCGCTAAAGATTCCCACTGAAGGAGGCCTCTAGGAAAAATAAACTGAAGGCTGAAGACAAAGTAAAGGTTTCTGAGGAATAATGGATGGAGGAAGCTAAGAACAGATCCAAATTAAATTTGAATTTTTATTTATGTTTAAAATATGTTTACCCCCAGCCCCAGCACTAGAAAACCAATTACAATTGGTGCATGTAAAAAAGATTTTATGAATAAGTCTTGGAGGTGCGTCTAATCGAAAAAATTCGTAGCAGACGTGTATACGTTAATGTATGGGTATGTGAATGTGTGCGTATAATGCACCCTGTATTTGTGTGACTGAGAGTTGTATGTGTTAGTTTTTAGAACCTCAAAGTTATGCCAAAATATGTAGTAAGGCCTTTGCAGAATTGAAAGCCAAATTGGCTAGCACATGCGATTTGTCAGATCACTGTATATATTGGGAGATTTTATTATAAACAGGCCAAAAAACATATAAATTAGTATTACTGGACTTTTCAAGAGCTTTTGTTTAACGACCACAATGCATTTAACTTTACAAGCTTATTCAATTTAAGTTCAACGAAGCATTGTTGCATATTCGATTAGCAAAGAGCTTTCAATGGTCATCATGTTTATGTCGACTTTCACTCGATTATCGTCAAAAAGATTACAACTCCCCTTTGTTATAGGACCTTAAATCGCATAACATTTTTAAATAGCGAAAGTGGGTTATTTAATTGACGTAAATATTGAACGGTTGTACAATGAACAACGCAAGTTGGGGTCAAATTCAATCACTTTCTATTTTTTCTTCTGTTTCATAGTTCAATTGTTTTTAAATTGAATAAATTTATAAAGTGACTTGCAGAAACTTATATGAAAGTTCTATACTAGTTAGTACACGAATAACATTTCACATATTCATGAACAGAAGCACCAAATAATTCCAAACACACAAATGGGGCGCTAATCAAGTTTTTCGTACAAAAAAATTATGTTGTATACGTATTAAATTAATCTTTTTTTTGTATATTTATAGGGGGATGTCAAGTGATACTGTTTCATTGCAAGAGGGCTCGCACCTTAAGAATTGGTACGGTTTTTTTCTTGAAGGACACTAAGTTGAATTGGTTCGGAAACACATCGGTGGACAGGTGGTACCACATAGAGGTAGTGCGTGCTAATAACTGCCTTTAATAACGCTAAGTGGAACGACGAAGTGATACGGGTGTTTATTTGTATTCTGCCTCGACGTCCGATGATGCAACTTAGATGCAGGTATAAATCCGAACAACTCCTCTGAACACACCGTGGTACATGCGGTAGAAGATGCAGTGACAGAATTAAGTCAACAGCTAACACAATTAAACAGAAAGAAATAGTACTTTATTATAGTCTAATAACGTTTCACAAGAAGGAATTAATCAGTCAAAAATTCTTTTATTTCCGTAGAACTAAAAAAGTAAATCATAATTTGTCCACTTAGACATACATATAGACATTGAATAACAAAGCGTCTAAAAATCTTCACACGATTCCTTTACGTAATTACTTCTTACCATTTATGGATGGATGTTAGAATATATAACGTAATGCTTGACAAATTATCTAAGACTAATCTATGTATTGTATTATTTAATAAAAGAAGTGTCATTCGAATGGATGGACAGTGAGGACGTGTTTTTGAATCGCTTATGAAATACGGCGAACAGCTTTCGCACATAACTAGTAACAGGTATAAGTAGTGGTTTATTAAACCCCAAACATAACAATCAAAAATACGTTATTTACAATTATCTTACCCTACATAGTAATATTAAAAATAGTTAAAAAATAATCAACAGCAAATTAAAAGTGTACCTATCTTTATCTGTGGCAGCATTGTCTCTCTGTATTAAGATATTTATTCGTTGAGCAAGGAAAGTACCAGCCCTGGGGTCACCACTACTATCTGCCGGGCGCCAACTTAAATCTTTTATTAGCACCTGTTCACTTGAACACTACGGTAAAAGAGTCTACTTCAAAGGAAAACTATAACATAGTGCCTGCCATGCCCTGGCTGTCCACTTCTGGTTTTAGCACTGGATAAAAAAATTATATGCCAAACAGACACAAAAGTTTCAATATTAGTTTCGATGTAGTTCGTAATCTTGCTTTAAGAGTTTATCTTCGATTTTAACTGTTCATCTTAATGCCTGATAAACATAAATTGAAGAATCAAAGAGCGCTTTATATATAACGTTCAAGACTTTTTTGTTGGATTAAAAACATAAATGATTACACATTGACATCCAATCTAATATTTTTTGCTTAAATTCTTAAACGTTTCGTGTTTAACCGTTAATTCTTTGCAGATTTGTCAGAAGCAATTGATGTCAAACGGAAAGTACAGTTGCGTTTTGTCAATCAAATCAATTGTTATACAATATTCGATTGACATTCGTTCAAGATTACGTTGATCTGTGGCATAGTACTTATTTTGACAATTGACGTGTATTATGCAGAGGCATAACAAGATTACAACTGTAGATTTATTATTTTTATTTAGTCTGTCTGTAATATTGTACTGACACTTTTAACCCGACTTAGGACCAGCACCTATAAAGTGAATGTAAAAAATCGGGAAGTTTTATAACGAAAAAGGTGATATAATTATAATTATTTTATTTTCCATCCAACAGTTTCTCCTTCAACCTATCCCGATATGTAATCACTAAATTATGAAATAAACTACTCGGCCGCGTAATTTTTGGTGCACTACACAAAACAGCAGCTGATATATCTATAACCCGAGTCGTTCATAGCTAATAGAGTAAAACAGTGTCACCGTAAATAACTTCCTTCGGCTCCAAAATATCTTTTTAATAACCATTACAGGCAAGTAAGCATATCGGCCAATATCTAATTGCACAGTAAACCTATAAGGTCATCAATTAAAGTCCGACATTGCGCTTTTTTGAAAAAAGGCTTCACATTGAAATGTCACTCTTCTCGCTTTGTTAAAAACTCGTTCGCGTTATTTATTTTTAAGTCTGGTCTAGGTTGAATTATCTGTAAATGGTTTCACAATGAGTCGGCGATAAATTCTATACACTGCGATTCGAATTACATTGTATATAAAAGTATTTTTAAATGGAAAAGGGTTAAAGTCCTTGCCTTATCACAATTAACAGAAAGACTATGTTTTCATTCTCTCCGGAAGTCGAATGAGAACGTCCTGAGGAAGTGCGAGACTAGCGGAAGGCTCATTTGACTTCTCTTCCCTATTAGCTTCTTCTCTATGTACCTTTAAATCACTACTGTACAAGCATTACCTGTCCATATGGTATCCGTAACTTTCGTACTACTTAATTGATCAGAAATTATTGTAATTCATGTCCTTTTTTTTAAATATTGTCCAGTTCACTGTTTACATGTTTTGATTGCATTGTTTTGGTCCATTAGTTTTGTCTAAATAACTTAATTTTAGAGTTCATGTTTTGAGAATTTTCGGGTAAATAATAACAGATTATTATAAGAAAGAAAGAAAAAAGTTTCGCTTCAGTCGTGTGGTCATAAGCACACTCGTTTTTTTTTTAATTATTAAATTGTACGGCTCACACGTGCAAAGCGTACGCATGTTTTACTAAACTCTTAAACAAAGCATTTGAAATGCATAAGATTTATATCGCAATTGTTACACACCATATATGGTAGTGTCAGCCTGCTTGTAGCGAACTATGTAATGACTAAATCGCTAACTAAATATTCGGCTATTGTTACAGATACCTCGTAAATTAGTGAACGAAATTAATTTGTACTAAAGAGAATTATGTCAAGTTGAAATTGTTCAAAACAATATAATGTTTCAGAATATAACTTAAGCGTGGAAATGCTGCCAGCATTGGTACGGAGTGTTGTAAAATTATTACTATTTTCTTGTCTATATATCCATTTTTACCTATTATTATAACTGTAGGTTAAGATTTAAACGGGCAGAGGCTCACCTGATGTTAAGTGATTTGATGGACACTCTTAATGAAAGAGGGCTCGCGAGTGCGTTGCTGGCTTATTATAAAATTGAACGCTCTTTTCTTGAAGGACTCAAAGTCGAATAGGTTCGACAAAAACTGCCTTAAAAAACATATTGTGTGTTTTTAAATTTCCTCCTCTTTTTAAATTTAGAAATTTTCGTTTTTTAATCCGAGATTCATTATCAAACTCAACTCAATTAGTGTTAATATTTTTGTCGGATTTCCCGATTCGGATCGAATTTCCACTGCTGCTATAGCAACAATAAAAATGGACTGATTTTATATTGTAAGCAATTGTTGTAATAAAAAGTCAGATACAAAGTTTTATTTGAGGTTACAACTTTACATAACAATAAAAAAATACTAATAAACTTTTGTCCCCGACATCATTTAGCGCAGCATATTCAATTCGATATTCAAAAAGAGACCAAGGCGGAAATCCGTTAATGTTAGCACTTGTTACAAGCCCTAGACATGGATGGATGCGGTGCGCCGGCGCTAATTGGTGTTTTGCATGCGTCTGTGGTGATTAAGCTTGTTTACTGTTACTGTTCTCGTGCGGTCTGCAACCGGACAGCCTTGGCGAGATAGAAGACTGTATTGAATAAATTAGCGTATTCTATACAATAGACAAGAGCGGATCTATGTGTATGACACACGAAATCAGTTTGTTTTTTTTTACTAAGGACTCTTCCGTTGTTCATATATACGAGTAACAAGACAAAACATTCAATAATGTTATCAACAAAATGTATTAGGTCTTAAATAATGTAATTTGTTCGCCTTCTTGGAAAGCCCTAACCGATAGGTCGACTTGCTGCCTCCACACCACTCTATCAGCTTGTCTTAGTGTATTAGTCAGACCCATAATAAACTTATTTATATGATAAGATAAGACCTGTACTATATGTCTGAGAGGTGTGTACTAGATTTTATATGCTGTCATTTTGTTGGATAAATGCAAATTATTTATATGAGTTATCATAAGCTTTTCAAAGCTTAAAAGCTATTATAATTTAATTAAATTAAAATGGTAATATAGTAATCGATTAGTACACGTCACCACACAAGAAACGTTCACAGCGGGACATTCTAACCCATAAACGTAAGGTATATTAGCAAATGAGTGAAATATTCCGCTAACAAGTTGCAAAGCCAGAGAAACTCACCTACATCGTGGGAGATAGGCCTACCTTTGATAGATAAACAATATAGTGGATATTATTCGATTAATTTTAATAGTGCAATCACATATAATCATTCCACAACTGAACGTTTTAAGACTGATTTTGCTAACACTGATCACTTATGTATTTTCGACCCAAATCGGCTATCCAAATCCTTTTCTTTCTCATTAATTTAATCTCACCTCTGCTAGCATTCTTTATACCGGGCAAACCACGCGAAATAGTTTTTATTCGGCCAAATGGCATGCGTCGAACCAAATCTACAAGTTAAACAACATTTCAAATTCAATAGCGCCACTGAGGACTATGCACTACAAATTGCATTACTGTTTCTGTAAGTCGAGCGAAGGCGCCGGCGGCCGCCCACGCTTTCTCTCAGGATATATGGCTAATGCAACTGTGAAACGATGATGGTTTGAAACAGACGAGTTTCCGAGTAATATAATTTCCCGTATTTATTTATTACATAATCCTACAGCTAACATAAATTTTATAAAACAAAACAATAATTATACTAAAGAAGAATGGAATATATATCGCAGTCAATTAGTTAAATTAGAGAGTTAATTTAATCTCTAGACAATTAATTAAATATCGATATTCAATCAACTCGCTAAAGTACCGGTTAAGATAAGTTAACATTAAGTAAAGTCTTTGATTTAATAACTTTACTGCGACATAATATATATTATAATATACGGAAGGAAAATATTAATAAAATGATTAAATACGTAATACCTAATTCAGCTGTGTTGTGTTGGTGTGTGTGTGAGTACGTACCGTACGAAAGGGTGTATGTGGGGTGCGCTTATGATGCAGGTGATTTAGCGATATGGATATTCTTAATTTTAAGCATATTCCGCTATCACCTATTATATTTCTATTATCTATTCTTATTTTTACAGATACTACAGCTGTAAGTAATTATCCTTACATATACATGCATAAAAAAGATTGATCAGGTGTCCCAATGGCCAATTTCCACTCATTTATTATTGATAGTTTTGTTGGGATTGTAGCTTTGTACAGGAGTTGATAAAATCGAGTCTTTTCGCCAAGTCGTTTTAGGAGCCTTTCCATGTTATTTGCTAATATTATTATTTTGTTATGCATTAACAGTGTATATTCGCGGATGATTGGGGGATCAATGCGACTTCTTCTCCTACTCAACTGTGAGGGAGTTGCATGGATCTGGTGAGTTCTCATGTCTTTCTCACGCATGTACATACATACATTCTATAACATATTTTTATGAGTATATGTCAAAATTATAAAGCATAAACAAAACTAATACGAAATCTGAAGAGGATTGAACTGTAATAAGTTTATTGAACCGTAAAAGAAAAGAAGACGAGCGATTATAATAACATCCGTAGCTCTTACAAAAAGCCGCGTCTGGCGCATCCTGCTTAGTTTACTATAAAGTATGGATTATAAGACACAGCAAAATGTGTACAAACCGAGGTCAGTCGTGCGCTGGCCTTTATTGTATGGGCAATTAGTTATAGTATTTACTGTTCAAATAAAATAGATTTTATACAACACTAAACGTTGTGATTAGTTAATAATAATGAATATTTGCTTAACTCGTGTCATCAACTTTAAGGTTACAAATGAATCAGTTATATTATTATATTTATTGCCGTAGGTTCGATCCACGGCTGTGCACCAATGATTTCTTTATATGTGCACCTTTAACATAAGCTCAAACGGTGAAAGAAAACATCGGGAGGACATCGACTTGCTTTAGACCCAAAAAGTCACGGGCCTGTGTCAGGCAAAAGAGGCTGATCACCTACTTGTCTATTTGATTAAGAAATGATTATCAAACAGATACAGAATCTGAGGCCCAGACCTCTGATTGATTTATTTTAATTTCATAATCAATATATTTTGGTTTTAGTATGATTTTCAAATGGCAAAAAACAAATGAAAAATAAAACGCAATAGAAAATGCGTTTTACATTGTTTTTTTTTGTTTCTGTTCTTATGCATTCTTCCTACACATATGAACTCGATGATGATACCACACTATATGGTAATACTGAAAGCTTTGGTTTGATAATCAATCATGTTGTCTGAAACTGGTAAAGTCATGTTAAATTATTGATACTAAAATGTCTAACACACACCTTAAGTTTCTATAAGACTATTGTTTACTTATATAACAATAGGTACACAAGTGAAATTCGCAACACATGTGAAAGCTTAGACAATGACAGAAGGATCACCTGTCATAACGGATTGTCATTTGTCAGTTGTCACCAATTATTACTTCAAAGCTCTCTGTTCTTTACTGTGATTGATGTTATATTGTTTTTGTACAACTTTCATGTTTTAGCGCGTAGTAATTTGCATGTCGTTTAGAACGGGGTAAACTAGCGGTGGCAGGTTAGCAAATAAACTTCAAGAGAAATGGGGTATGTGTTATTAATAATCCTAGATTAGATATTAAATGCATTGGTTTTTTGTACGAGAGAAATAGTTCAACCCACCACCCATGAACACTAGCAACGCCAGTTTAGGATTTGTAGCCAGCCTTTGCTTAATTGTATTTTTAAATGTTAAATTTTGTGAGTTACTTTTGAGTAAACATTTTTGTATGGCAATAGTTATAACTGTGTAAACAGTTTTTTTAATGGCAATAGAAGTAGTTGTGTCATAAGCTAAACCTTCTTTTTAATAAAAAATATTTTCAAACAGATAATAACGAAAACAGTTCCGATTATCTCAAGAATTTATATTCGAAAGCTGCGTTCGCCTGAAGCGTAAATTGGAAAATTGTATTAAATAATAGTTCACGTTAAAGACATCCAGTTTAGCTTTGTTTATGATACGTCTAGATCTTGACCATTCCTAATAAGCGTTTAAGCTTAGAGGCCTCAATGGTGAATTTATGGGCCTAAGAAGATTGTATGTAAGCTGCGATGGCCGGCGGCGACTGTTCAACGCAGAAATTGCTAATATCGAGTTATCCAGAAATGTTCTTTAGCATTATGTAGCGTAAAACGCTTCTGGTACTAACGGTCACTCGATTTAAAACAATAAATCGGCAAGTTGATTGAACTTTGTTACATTTTAATCCGAAGTTAGCTTCAACCCTAATAGTGCTCAGGTAAAAAATATATTATTGATACTCCTGTCTGTGTACTTACATTTTTATATTATATATGAAATTAAAATTTAATTAGCAGCGTGCGATCGATTCATACCTAAGGTCGTAGGTTCGATTCCCAGCTCTGGAATGGACCAATGGAATTTCTTTCTATGGACTCCTCTAACATTCGCTTGAACGGTGAACATTGTAGTGACGGAACATCGTATGTCAGGCACAGGTGGCTAAGCAAAGCTACAATCATGAAACAGATACAGAAATCTGAGGCCTAGACCTAAAAAGGTTGGTACCACTGATTAATTTTATTTTATTATAAATACATATTTGTATAGATAATATGACGGAAGAACCATAATATATAATATCGGTCTAAATGTTCAAATTTATCTAATTTTACTTATTATTTTAATATTTTACTTATTTTTTCTCGTAATTCAATTGCCTGCGTTTATATCATACATGAATAGTAACATTACTAGATATTTTTTTATTTAACAGGAGGCAAACGGGCAGGAGGCTCTGATGTTAAGTCCGCCGCCCATGGACATTGGACGCTCACATTGCCAGAAGGCTCGCAAGTACGTTGCCAGTCTTGTAAGAATTGGTAC
This sequence comes from Pieris rapae, assembly GCF_905147795.1. Taxonomy (NCBI): domain Eukaryota; kingdom Metazoa; phylum Arthropoda; class Insecta; order Lepidoptera; family Pieridae; genus Pieris; species Pieris rapae. The sequence continues at coordinate 1,775,429 of NC_059517.1, forward strand.
GTTCTTTTCTTGGAAGACCCTTTGTCGAATTGGTTCGAAATACTTCAGTGGACAGCTGGTTCTACATAGTGGTAGTGCGCAGTACAAACTGTCTTAAGAAACACTCAGTTGTGGAACATGAATCGTAGTTATTACAAATTTAATAATGTATTTAATTATCACTTTCGTAATTCGGCCTGTAATACAAGACATACACGTTTAATCTCAGAACGTTACCGTACAATAAACTGTAATAAACATTTTAAGTTGTTTAAGTGGTACACAAATATATAAACTCTTCGTTACAATTTCCATACATACGTGGACCATACATCAACAGCTTTGCCGATGAAAGGGACAAGAAATCTTTGATTTACGCATCACTTTCTTCCGAATACCGTTAAAGCTTTTAAAGGCAAGACAGATGGGCGGCTTTTTAATGAAATATCCCAATAAATGACGTGTAATGTCATAAGGTGCTGATGGCTTGAAATATGTGACAGTCTGTGTCGTTTATCGTGATATAAGTCGAAAGTTGGCGTTCCAGAAACCGATATTTTGACTCTATTGTATTACTTCTGTATACCACTTAAAAGTAAATTCTGTAATTCAAATTAATTTAAGATTAATTAAGTTAAGATAGTTTTAAACGAAAGCTAAATAAGTCGTTTAATTATTTCCAATGCTTACTTGAGTAAATAATGAGTCGTTCTTCTAAAAAAAAAATATTAAAGGTGTCATTGGATGTTAAGTGGTACCGCCCGTAGACAGCCGCAAGTGCGTTGCAGACCTTTTAAGAACTGGTCTTTTCTTGGAGGAACCTACGTCAAATTGGTTCGGAAATAATTCTGTGGACAACTTGTTTAACATAGTGGTGGCGGCAAAAACTGTCTTAAGAATCGCTTAGTTGTGTAACGATGGACGTCGAGGTGATACGGTTAGCATTTTGAATTCTGCCTTTATGTCCGATGATGAAACTAATTGACAAAGCCTGCATAACAATATTTTATTAACACCGGCTATAAATATCGCATTTTATTATTATTAATCAATCAAGCAATGTCCTTTAATCTATTCATAAAGGCTTGAACATAATTTTATAAAAACGACTTTATTTAAAAACATAATTCTAGTATAGACATTAAATTAGCATATATAGCGAAACAAAACCCATATTACAATAATTTAAACAAAAGACGGTTATGGTGGCCAGTGGAGCTGGTTTTACGATAATGGCCAAAGTTTAAACGGCGTGTGAAGTGGAACGAGCCAATCTGACCTGGTTATGGAGATCAAGGAAATGATCGATTCTAATTCAATTCTAAAGGTTTATTGGGTGGACTTATGAGAATTTATCTAACGCACAACAGTCTCGAATACAGGATTTAGTATTTTCTTATCTGAAAGAAAAATCTTTAGGTCTCAGATTTCCGTATCTAATTCATGATCTTGCATTTAATTGACAAATAGGTGATCAGCCACCTGTACACACCTTCTAAGCCAAGCGGTTTCACGATGTTTTCCTGTGCCGTTCGAGCGAATGTTAAATACTCACAGTCCATTGGTGCACAGCCGGGGATCGAACCTACGACAACATAGATAAGCTAACAAAAGCCATGTCGAAGATGCCCGAACCTTCCGTTATCATGCTAAAAAGTTGATCATATTTATTCAAATCATGCTCATAGGAGGAGACTTTGTAAATATCAATTTGTGAAAATGTGTATTCAGTACAAATTCTGTTCGGAGTATGACAATTAATATTTTAATGTGTCATGTGTCAATGTGTGTCATAGAGAATTGTGACTTGTGTTTTCGATACCGAAACACGACAATTTTTAAGTTAACATGCCTTGAAAATTTTGTGACATTTTAAAACTGGAACCGATACCATACTATATTTATATATATTGTCTTGCTGGCCTTTTAGTAAATCGAACAGTATTTATATGTATAGGGGGGCAAACGAGCCTGCGGGACGCCCAAAAAGGGCAGTCATCGCAGCCCATAGACAGCCATTTTTAGTTGGTGCGTTGCCTTTAAGGGAAGAAAGTTTTTTTGAAGGCTTCTAAGTGGCATTGGTTCGAAATCCAGCCTGGTGGTGGACATATTATCGGTACGCGGCAAAAAGTGCCTGCAGGAACGCACAGTTGAAAAAGCCTGATGATAAAATTTGGGTACGATCCATGCATTACACATAAAAATTATAACACTACTTTCCCCCACACAAACCAAAGTAACGGTTATTACAATACATCAATACGCAAACTAGAATGAATCAATTTGCCGGTAATTTTAATCAAACAGTCGACGACATTTTTATCTATATACCTCCCGGTTTTTTATTCAAATCTTTCAATTTGTATGCTTCCGGTACGCTTTTAGAAAACTTCAACCAAATTAGTATATTCATTGACTTTCATGAGGTTTTTGTTATGTATATTAATTTGCGAAGTAATACTTATCTTAATTTAAACTTTCTAGTACTTAGTAAATTATGTAATAAATACTTTGGTTATCATTAACTCAAACTCAACATAACTTTATTCATATAGGGAACCAAGTACACTTATGAACGTCAAAAGAAAAGATGTTAAATTGATTGTTAATTTACATTTACAGTTCGCAAGTCAAGGGCGTAGTGCGGGCAAGAAGATCTAGCAAGAAACTCTCCGCCACTCTTTTTAATCGTTAATTTTTAAGTCATACAAATTGCTAGTGAAACAGAGTAGCGATACATATTTCAACTGGAGAATGTCAATCAAAACAAAACAGAATCGGTGGATATTCATAGTAATCCAAAAAAAGCGTAATTCCACGTGTTCACCAAGGTTTTATAGAATCTAAAAATAAATTATTTTAAATCTGAAATATGAGATACAGGTATCACTTATTTCACGTCATTAAATTGATATCGGTAGACATCCCTACTCATACGTGTAGGCCGAGAGATAAAGGCGAAAAAAATTCTCGGTACTCTTTTAAAATGACAAATCATCAAACAAAATATTTAAAAAAATATCGCAAATTAATTAGAAGTAGCCTGCCCAGCACTAGTCCCAGGCTCTTTTATCAACTATATAATCGTTATAAACTTTATAGTAAGCCTTAATCGGCAAAGAAGACAAAAGTATGTAGGCCGAGAATTGAGAAAAAAGACGGCGTAAAAAGGTAGTCTATTAAAATTTATATAATCTATGGCGTTCCTTAATATAAATTAATAAATTACAAAAAGACTGTTTTATAACAATGACAAATATACATATCTTTGTTAGAAACGTATTCCTTTGAAATACTCTTTAAAATTAAATATCACAGCCAATATATTCTAATTTGTACTATAGTTTTGAGGATAAGCAAATCTTATACAAAAACTAGATCGCGTTATTGCAAAATAAAATATTCCACACCGCAATTTTATTGTGTAACTGACGCGACGTTCTAGACTCTAGTTTGTGGTTGACTATGCGTATTTTTTGTATACGTAATTAATTATTATATAATATGCTGATATAATATATGATAGCATTTTTCTTTATTTTTAAGGAATCAGATTATAATAATTATTGTGACAGAATGTATTAACTATTTCTTTCTTTATTTGGTTATTGGCTAATATTTACTTTTGAAGAATTAAAGCAAATATATTTTAAAGAATGTTACAGCAACACTTTTTAAACAAAGTTTTATTCATAATAAATATTATTCATAGTTCAAAGCGCGGCATAGATACATAATGTAAGGGTAATGAAGGTATCATTAGCGTTTTAAATAGTCTGTCGCGTGATTGACTTATATTGACTGAATAAATGTTGCGATGATCATTGAAACAAAATGGTGGACGTCTAAGGTCGTTATATAGATTACTATATATAGGTATTATTAAATCCTGGATTGAAGGCTTATTTATTTTTATAATAATTAACTTACAAATTATTACAAATAAACATAATCAATACCGTATATTTCATAGTACTCATTGGTACACAAGAATGTGCCTATACTTTGGTTGGCGTATAGTTATTATTCATTGCTAATTAATACTATAACTTACATTGCCGAGGAAGCCGCTGCATGGTTGTATAGGTGGCGGCATCGGCGGCAGGTCTGGAGTTCTTCGCGGAGAACCATCGCCTGGACCCATCTCAGCGCATTTCTAAACAAAAGGTTGTTATTTAATATTGTTTTTGTATGTTAATGTATAAGATACTTGGCCAAAATTACGGACAGACAAGAAGTTGAGGCAGTGTAAAATTGTCATCTCAGTACAGTAAAAAAGAGATATTTATATATATATATATATATATATATATATATATATATATATATATAATTTTTCTTTGTAAAGTTTAAAGAAAGAGTACAAAAAACGAAAATGCTAGGAATCCCTGAATTATAATATTCTTCAGAAATGCAAACATATATGTATATATGTATACTTGTACTATTCCTGAAATATACCTGGATCAAATTCAACTCAAAATAACTTTATGCATATAGGTAACCAAGCACACTTATAAACATCAAAGGAAAATAAATTAATTGTAAATTTACATTTACTACCAGTTCCCAAGTCAAGGGCGTATCGCGGAAAGAAGCTCTGCCGTAAATATTAGAGCTGAAGCAAATTTAAAAGGATTCTTGATCTTCTTTAATTATTTAAAGGATTAGGATCATTAAAATAATTGTCAAATTTATAAAAAGCTGTCTTGATTAATTTTAACGTATTAAATTTAAGTATTGAATTTATTTATTCTTGGGTGTCTGTTATAAAAACAAATACAATTTCCATATAAGAAATAGTTATCATCTCGTTATAATTTAGTCTTCGAAAAATTTGTGGAATTACAAAACCTATAACATACAACCTGACAATCCTGAAATCGAATAGCATATCGTTAATAATATCTTGTTATCACGATTTTCCTTCTCGTATCGCACACATCGTATAGTTTGCACATGGGACCTGTTTGAAGCAGGTCTAACAGAAAATTGTACATAAGCCGTTATGCAGTTTCAGGTTTCTGGGACAATGAAGGCTGGTAATCCTTGAGAATTAGCAATGCTAATTTATTCTTGCTTTTTATGTTTAAGTGACTGGATATCTAGATTCTGCTGGATTTCACTAACATTTGTTTTCATAGTCAGTATTGTAATTTGATACTTCTAAGTGGGCAATAGGGCAGACAAAACGGCGTATTGTTTTACGGGTTACACAATGTTATTTTAATGTGTTTTATCCGTATATTTCTAAACATTAGAATAATTCACTTTAGTTCCGTTTAGCTTCAAAGAGAGCGGGTTTTAACTTTATCAGTTTAAATAGTCTATTAAATTAACTAGCTAATTGAGCATTTGCAGAGACTTATACTACTTAATTGTATACATTAAATTCAAGTACATTTTAGAACATTTTGGATTATATTTTGAACGTTTATCTTACAATTTTATTAACATATATAAACTAAGGGATATTTAATACAGTCACAAACAATTAGCTAACCAGGTCAAAACAAATGAATCGCCTTCAAATATTTCGCGTCCTTATGTATTAGATTAGGCCGCGCCTGGCCCGCGACAGACGCGAGTGGAACCGGAAGGAGGAGGCCTATGTCCAACGGTGGACAAACCAAAACTTAAGTGAATGACGTTTTATTGTCCCCTAATTTTAAAGTTTTTTGGAAATAAAGGCTATTATTATTATTATTATTATTATTATGTATTAGATCAAATTAACTTATTACAAAATATTTTGTGAAGTTGTCTGCCCGTTAGCCTCCTATTATATAAAAAAAATATAAAACCTTCGATCCCACCAGTAATTATTATTCCAGAAGTAACATTTTATTTTCTTTTCACGTATTTCAATGTTAAAATTGTGTGGATTTTTTTAACTGATTAATAAGTGTATGACAGTTTCTTATCTTTTCGATAATCTGTTAATTAAAAGGCTCTAGTCTACTATATCTTCGTTCTATTACTAACTTGTTCGTTTGATTTGTATTTTCCAATAAATTCCTGATAAAGCCTTTAAAAAGTATAAATTGAAAGGGTTTAACATGTTTTACAAATAGTCCGTTTATCCCAAATTTCACTATAGAGTAAATATATTATTTTTGTATCCACATTGGCTGATGAAGATTTGGAACACTCCAATAAGAACTTCAAATTTCTACGGATTGTAAGCAGCTTCGGTCCAAAGCTTTGGCGAGTTTCTCTAACAACACATTGCACAATTCTGCGAACCGTTAAGTATCGATATCTGCTCTCGTTCACACAGTCAAATAGAGATGACCACGCCTTTTCGAGGTGAACAAACGACCTCGACTTGCCACCGGTTTCTCATATAGCACAATACATCCGCAAGTTTTTGGCTATATGTATATTAAAACGTCTTTCTAATTGAAATTATTTAAAACAAATTTATTGATACATCGAACCAGTTCGAGTTTTGTCGTCGATATTTTTAAAATAATTAATCAGAGCCGAAGTGTTCTACTTAATTCCATGCTCTAATAACCTATAAATATAAACTGGTGGGACTTAGTTAGGCAGTTAAATGGAGTCCCTTTTTAGGAAAGAGAAGTGTTAACTCCCCTGCTGCTTCGCTCGGCCACAGAGTGATTGCACGAGTGGTTGATAGACTATTGTTCTATATATAAGGGGTAGGTTTAATTGTTGATACCTCGTTCACCTCAAGTGTGCTGTCGCCAAGGAGAGCTATGACCTTTGAGTTCCTCAGTGTAATAGTGTATCCTAAGGTTTAATTTTTAAATACAATATACAATTAAACTACTCTTAGTGTTCCTTAACAAATTTTTAGTTAGTTTTTTTGAAATAAAATGATTTTATTGTTTCCAATCCATTTAAAAATTACGTGAAATATGTAAAGATAATTTTTAATGGCCTTAGAAGTACTTTATAACGCTTTAAATCTTTTCCAATCAATAAATTTAAAATAAATAAAAAATGGAAAAAAGTAAAGGTTTATAAATGAAATACATATAGTCATATACAATATTTAGTTTAACACACTTGTTGTCATCACATCGTATATAATTGCGTCATGGACTGGAGGCTTTGATGATAACTTCGTAACAACTAATTATTATTGACTTATTTTTTTATGAGAAATGAGAACTTACCAAAAACCTGGGAAGATGGAATTAAAGGGATCGGAGACAAGTGGCAGAATTCCTTCACTCCGTCGTTGGTCGTATTAATAAACATGTACTTAATGTAATACACAGACTTAGTGTAATCCTGATTATGCAGTACTCGAATAAAGCGATTTTTATTTATTATATTGAATTTGTATGCCTACTTTCTGCTAAGTCTCAATAAATGCCTAAAAAATAAATTAATCTAAAAAGCTGTACCATTTTAGGTCTGGGCCTCAGATTACTGTATCTGTTTCATGATCTTTTGCCAATGTAATAGACAAGTAGTAGACTTTATGGGTCTATGGCAAGCCAGTTTCCTTTTCTTTTTATTGTTTTCCATCACCGTTCGGGCGAATATTATTTGTTCACATAGATGAAAGTATATTGGTGCAAAGACGGGTCTCAAACCTAAGACTTCAGAGATGAGAGTCGCACGTTGAAGCCAAAACTCCAGTATGTTTAGGTACTTAAGTAGTTAATATTTAACTTAATAATGTAAATTATTAGCATAAATCTTTTTAAGCTTGCAGCCCTCAGTTCACCTGCAAACGCGTTCCTAACCTGCTATTAGCATTGCAAGCTTGCAGGAAGTGCAACATAATTATTACAAACATTTTAAATTACTCTCTTCCTTTCTAGATCACACTTTCACCGATCTCAAACAGTTTCTAAGATTTTTGGTTTTCTACTTGTAAAATGTATTTCTGATATAAGAATCCGTTATTGTGTTACCTAGATAGGGGTTTGGCTCGACAATTCCTATTATATTAAGTGCTTATTTGTATTTAGAAGCCTTAATTTATCCACATATAATATACAAAAAGAGATATATACATAATTAGCTAAGCACTTGTCCGGGAGAAGGAACAACTTCACCCTATTTCATTTATTATATATTATTCCTACTGCAATTTATTCGATGTTAAATTAGTAATTGGTAGTCTAGAACAAAAAAAACTGCACCGATAATTTGTATATTTAAAATTTATGGCCCTGGCTTGAGATTCTAGTCTTTGCAAGATCTTCATTTGACGGTCTGCTCCTAACTTATAACTAATTCAAGGAATTATTAATAATGTCTGGGCAATGTGATAAATTAGGATAATATACTTATTAATTTCACCCTAAGTAGATTCTTCATTGCCCCTATTAGTTGGACCATAACGTATACTAAGGACGTATGTTACAACCTTGGAAAAGCTTGTTTTTCAATAATGTCGATCTCCGGTTCTCACTCAATCATATCACAATTTTATGACACTATAAAATTTGAAAAATTGCCTGCTTTTACAAACACCCACGTACAATATATTACTGAACGTTAGCGCTATAGACTATAATTTTATTAGCATACCTGACTTGAAGCTAATTTGATTATGCTCGGCCAAGATATCATTTGTTTTTGCACTAAATGAATCATCAGAAAAGGACACAAATTTAAATTTAAGTAATCTCTCTTTACGTTCCGAACCTCGTATAGCTTCCTGCAACGTAACACCTGAAGATTATCTCTATCAATTTTTTACTCATCCCTATATAGATGGTAACTTAATTACCGTATCATAAGATATATAACGTTGTTTACGCGAATTCGTACTGAGAACATACAACTCTATACCTACTCAGAGACAACATAGGAGTAGGCTACTTTTTGTCTTGCATTTACAAAATAAATCGGTTTTTTGTGAGAACAATAATAAATATCTTGTAGATAAAGTTATAACGTGGTGGTCTAGCTTGCGATAGGTGAGGTGATGGGTGATAAATATTATGTTATCGGGACACGATCGGAGCAAGCCGTCTGGTGAGAACGGATCGCTTTCAAAACTTTGATTACATACACCTGGTAGAATTGTAGGTTTGTTTTATACACATGGCATAAATGCATAGGTATTGCGTTTTAAGTACTTTAACACCTAAAAGGTCTAAGTATATTGGTTTTAAAAATATTTTGTTCCTATTTATTAAACCAACCACACGACTAGGTAAGCATATCTTCACTTACTTGATCGCAAGGAGGTCCTGAAGTCTTAAAATATTACTTTTATATATACGAGTATTAGTAAAGCTGGCGTTTATAGGTAAAATCTTTGTTAATATAATTATTTCCCGCAAAATTTAAAGTTTTTAAACAGCTAAGATGGCGACTACCAAAATGGCGGCGTGCGAATCTTTTCAAATGTAATATGCACGCTTTTACAGCTGGTAGTTAGACCGTTAATGGTAATCTTTATGGTTCGGGTGGTTTGCGTTTGACAAAGCCGTATCTCGCAATCGATCGTGACTCATCCGCTCGTTTATCTCGAAATATGCCGACTCGTGAGCGTTCTTTGCTAGGGTTGGTACTTGTTCTACATACAATAAAGTAGAGCCTTAAGATGATACGATAGGGCTGAACACCCATAGGGAAGGTTAAAATATACTTAACAACGCGCCCATGATCACTATGCTTGCCAATTTCTACATAAAATATACACTCTTATTAACACAAGTACAAACGTATTATCTGCTATAATTAACACAAATTGACTATTTACTAACTTATTACAGTACTTTAAAACATTTTGTCTTAGTACACTGTTTATATTAGTATAACACCGTGTAAAAATCAAAAGTACTAAGGCTATTGGCCGAAAGGTTATCTATGTAGTAGTATGGGTGAATGAGACATAGAGAATATTCTTTTTTGAACTGTCGTAAACTTATTTATGATGACTTTATTGATGCTTGATGCTTGTAACTCCTAATGCTTCATAATTCATATTCAATAAGGCGGTAAACTAAACTAAACTAAACTACACGACAACATCATTTTTTTTATATTGGTTGACAACATTATTTGGTCACATTATAATAACAAGATGTTACGAAACGTCAAGTCCTAAATATAAGCTATGGTCATAATGATTTGGTCACCCTATGCTAGAATAATATTGGATCCGATATTCATTGAGTTATCGTGGTTCCTATCACTTGCCTTTGTTGTCTTAATTCGTGCTTTTATTGTTGACCATGAAATGAAAACTCGTTCATAGCTGCTCTAGAAGAAAGCTAGAAGCGACTCCTCGGTCCAAGATAATGGTGATAATTTACACGCAACGTAGAACCGTTTTCTTGTTTCTGACAGCTGTCATTATCCAAACAAAATTTTGAAACATAATCGAAGGAATTACGACAAGGTTTTGTTTGCATTCACAATTATGATTTCAATTTTAATTAAATGACGTAATTTTGCATGTTGGTTGATTTATTGATTTCGATAATATACTCGAAAATAACAAAAGGTTTCGCAATATGATGTCAAACCACACAAGAAACATAAACCATCAAAGATTATTTTGATTCTATGGCAATTTTGTAAATACGTAAAATCATTAGCATTGAAGAACTTTGAACTTCATATTGCGCAATTAACATTTATATTGTGATATTCGTTTAAGTAGGTTAATTTTAATTATAGTGTTTTCACTTTTATTAAATTATTTGTTTTCTTTACCTTTGTTATATGTACGCACTTTTTGTGTTAAGAAATAAAGATAGTAAGAAATATTTATTTAAATTCATATTTTCAGAACATGGAAACCTAGACGACGATAAACTTACAATATTTATAACCAAATAAAAAAAAACTTTCACAATGTTGTATATCTTGTAATGAATAACACAGAATTACTTTGAGTTTTTTAATGCCCATATTACTTAAATAGTTTAATTTTCACTACTGAAAAACTTGCGTGATTTTTATATGGCAATATTTCCAATAACAGGCGTTTTCTATGTTGGGAACAATATCTTTTTCTTATTTTTACATTAAAATTACGTTCCATTTGTCTTAATATCTAGAGCGATTTCACTACAAATTAATTTTGTTCTGAATGTGCTGAAAGCTTTTCGTGAAAGGGCATAAGTTCTAATAAGAACTAAGTATATTGACGTCGCCTTACCCCCATTTTTTGCATATTACGTAATTAACGAATATAGGTTTAATGGTTTCTTATTTGTATATTATTATTATAGTGCATTTCGTTAAACATATTTGCAAATAGATATTAAAGTAAAATCAAAATATCTGTTTGTTATTTATTGTATTTATTATAAATTACACTTTAGCTTCAATAATATTTAAAAAATCCTAAAACTATTTTTGACAAACTACCAACTAGAAACAAACCCAATTCAAAAATTTAAAAATATAGAAGGTGACATATAAATCGTATTAACTAACACAGACTATTAACTGTAAAGATTTCTTTGTGGTCTAGAGATTGTCATCATATGGGAAAATTGTGTAACGTAAATATGTATACTATGTATTTTAAAAATAAATACCTACTACCATACGTTTGCTTACAGGTAATATTTAATGTCAAAGACAAAGTCAATGCGATAAGAATGCAAAATTTTATCATTATTCGGCAGGAAATATGATCGGGAAAGAATATATCCATGAGGTTACCCTACCTAAGCCGTTAAAACCTACGAAACCACACTTTTGTAAAATACACATTTAAATAATTAAGACTTATAACAATTGTCTACAATTTAATGATTATCCGGAAAAAAAAGTGGTCAAGGTAAAGACTCAATTATTAAAAGACGCAATATAAAAATCAAAAGATTACATTATCGCGATCAGTTCTAATATGTAAATGTTATGCGGAAATAAACGTAACAGCCGAATGGGGTTACCATATTATTATTGAGTTATAAAATTATAATATTGGCAACACGACAATCGTGTTTCTAATTTCAACACAGATTAAAAATATGGAAAACATATCCAATGTCACAACATCGGTTTGCATGTCCCACAACTTACCAAAAAGAAGTAGGTACAATATAAGAAATAGCCATCTTTAGTGCTTTGTACAGATGCTGCTAAAAATTGTAACCGATACTCCAATAAGAAATTTTGCGGCGCATCACAATGACTTTTTTTGACTGTAAAATTACCTTAGTACAATACATCCAGGAGCCGTTCCCACGTGGTTTCATTTAGACACAAAAGGAGACTGTAGTAAGTAGTAGTAAGACTGTTTTTAAGTAATATATAATAACCGAAATAGTCGTATTAATATCCCTGATTGCTATCTAAAACCATTCCACAGCCAGGCTTTATGGTCAAGCCTGGACAATGCCTGGTTATAATTATGGTACTATTTATTACTTGTGGGCAATTTCCTAAGGCTATCTCCAGCATCAAAGATCACTAATAAGCTAGCTTACGCCTAGAACACGTTGTTCTCATTGCCTTTATATAAATATCGCAAGTATGCGTTATTAGGTAAGTATGTAAGATTTTCTATTATCTAGTATAAATTTAAGGTTAATAATAGATATAGAATAATAATAAAATTTGTTTTGTGAAGGCGAGCTTATTTTCCGTTATCCTCATGTCATGTTAATAATTTTCACGTCTGAAAACTTCTTTAAAATGTTTTGGGTAAGTTATCGTTGGTATAATATATTAAGTCATAAATATAATAGAAAGTCTAAAACTTTAAAGAGAACATTATTTTAAGGTGCATAATTATATTTCAAATTTAAATACTACTTACATTATTTTATACTTAATAAAATAATGTGAAATTATATTATAAGATAAGTACTGAATCTAAACAAAAATTTATAAATATTTGAATTATTGTGTTTTATCGCAAATTTGGTTTTTACAGCAGATCCAAATTTGAAAATGGAGTAGGTAGATTAAACGAGGCTTAATTCAAATTTGGAGAATAAATATAAAATTATTGCCCATCCACCCACTTAAATTTTCGCAACTTTCATAAATACACTGGAGATTCTGCTAATAGGTAGTTCTTTAAACACTCAGAGACTGCGAGGAGCAAAATTTTATTGACAACAAATTCATCAGTTAGTAGTTAGTAGGTCTCTCATCTTTCCCGCGTTATAAATTGTTCCATTACAATAGTTTAAGCGCGAATAAATAAATAGGAATTGACATGACATTTTAAATATGTACATAATAAGATCATACAATGACTTTTACCGAGTTTTTTAATATTTTTGAAGATAATAAAAACTTAGATCATAATAAATATAATACATAATGTATGTATCAAAACTTTAAAAAAGCCGATGCTCACAAAAGTTGCAGTTAGATCAATTAAGTAACTATTTTTTGTAAATTGCTAAATATACTTTGCTCATGTACATTCATTCAAAGGAATTGTAGTAAATGATTCGCCATCTGGAACCAAGATGATATTTTGGCAAAGCTTAGTTAGGGCGTTACTTTAAAAAACTTGAATAACTTATCCTAACCTAATCTACCAACTTCGTCAATAAAGTTCATTCATCACTACAAGTGCTTTAACCTGTCTTATTCGAATTGTACACGATAATAATTCTGTAATTTTAAAGTATAGATTTGACGAGCTTTATAATTTTTTTCAGAGTAATAACAGTAAGAATAAATTTCGCTCACCTTTTCTCCGGGTACAGTCCACACGAAACAGTTGAAAAACTTCACAATGCGTCCGCAATTCACAAAGTTCTTCGTCCAAAACTAGGTTTTAGTTTATTTGTTTGACAAAATAGTAGCTTCACTGTTATTTCAAATCAACAAACCGGCTCACTCCCGTCGAGGCACCGCGTGCATTTCAATGGATGAAAGTGTAAACTAAGGTTTTTGTATCGCGCGGTCTTGCTCTAACACACGCGAAAGAAAAGGACGAAATTGTCGACTGCTGTCAAGTGTGGTCTAACCGAGTGGCGACTTCGCCCACTACTTTTCTATTAAATGTTTTTCGAAGAGGATAAAAATTTTATTGTGATTAATTTCTAAATATATTATACGAATAGCTGTCAAGTATAGTTAGGAACATAAAGTACTTATATATTACATACTTGCTTTTAACCCAGAGATTTCAGGTTTGTTTACCGATAATTTTCGTTTCCAAAGCACGGAGTACTTTTATAATACAAAAACTAGTACAATACAAGCGAGTTATCAGGCCTATGGGCTATAATATTAGAACTCTTTTTAGAACATTAAAAGGAAAAAAGAAAACACCAACGGATTAGTTTAATTTTTATTTTCTTCCCATTGATGGCAAGAACCAGAGTAGTGAGCACAACCTAACATAACGAAAATGGTAACTATTTTCAGGGATAACCACTTCTAAGCGTGTTTAATTTCGTCTAGAAACATTTTTATAATAATCGATCTACAATAAAGTATGAAACTACATGAATTAAACAATAATGATAGGTGCCAATCAAGTAACGTGCATATTTGTGTACAAATTTTACTGAGAAGGCAAATCGAAGTGGAGTATTTATGAAAAATGTTTGAAAACCCTGAATTTTATATTTGGCACCATAAATAAAACGTGAAATCCCCCGATGCTCATACCCCGGTATAAAAATACTTTTTTGAGTTAACCACTGTAAAAGTAATGACCACTAGTTAATTTTTTCAGAAATCGAGTTATGATAAGATCTTGCTTAGTCTATAATCTCATAGTCAATTTTAATTAGCAATTCTTTACCGGTGGTTTTACTTTATTTGTTAAGATTTACTGAAAATTACTAAAAACGGCACCACTCGTACAGTGTTTTATATTTGATATTTAGAAAGGAAAGAAATTAATATATTGATATGCAACAAATATGCATGTAACCAAGGCGAGACGGCAATCGGTTACAAGCCGACTTGTTCTTGAGACGAGAGCATTGCAAGATAAAATGTTTAACTACATGCAAACTTTTTTTGTATTTTTTATTTTACGTGTGCTGATTAGCGACGTGTCCGAAATTAGATTGCTCTCTACTCAATGTTAATTATTCGACGATCGTGAAATTGCCATTACATATCGACAAAGCTCGAATACCACTCGATATTAGGTGGTTTATTTGGGGACAACAGGTTTACCATCAAATCACTAGAACCAATACCTTCCACCACAATTGATTAAGTAATCTAACAGTACATAATCATTGGTACTAGCTTATAAGGCCTTTTATTTCAATGATTGAGCTCTTGCCAGCCACAGACTGAGTTAGCTTATATGATATTTAATACTTTATGTAGGTTTCATATACAGTATGAAGATTCTGTTAAAATAACTTAGTCTGTGACCTGCAAAAGCTAATATAGAGTTAGCACCGGTGGTTCAGTCCCCAAAGAGCACCGTTGCCAACTCTGTTGTTTCACAGGCAAACTATGAAACAACACTTAGATGTTTAAACTATCAAGTTTAGCACATTACATTAGATTAAAGCTAATCAAATATATCATATGCAAACTTGACTAACAATTATTTTTTTTAGATTTTCAACTTTTTCCGAGGTTCGTTTTAGCGAATATATTTAATGGAGTAAGTACAATAGTATGAATCTATGACAAACTGATGAAACATAAGATTAAATGAATCGAAATGATAATTAGTTGTATGGTTTAAAATACCCAACCGTTCTAATATAGTCATAGTTGAAAGTAAAGTAACATTCAATGTTTAAAGTATCAATGGCCTCGGGCCAATGATCAAAGATGGAGTACATTGTCACTGTAAACACAGAACCGACATAGTTAAACAATATAACATTTATAAACAACTGAAATCCTCTATAATACATTATTTTCACAATTATTTAAATATACATAATACATGTATATACAGTAGCCATTCCAATGCAATAATTTGCAAATATATTTTTTTGTTCTTTTTTCTTTTTCAGTTATTACAAACAGAATAAATCACATTACAGAAAAAATAGTAAATAATTACAATATATAAACACGACACAATAGTAAGAACTTGCATTTTGATGATAATGTTAAGGAAGGCTCTTTTTATGATAAATATATATATATATAGGAGTATTTATACAGAGCGACAGACTTATCGGCTGACACCCCAAGGTTGGTCTCTGTATAAACTGTCACCCCGTGTGACACGGCGATCTCGACTCCCTAAACAAAAACCAAGATATAAAATATAACATACACTTCTTATGCATTACATAAACTATAATAACTGTTACGCCTATGAACTTGCCCATCCATCTGGTTAATATGTCAACACTCTGTGGCTGATCAAATTTTCCCAAACTGGCAACACTGTCTAATAAATATTATACAACAATTATATTGCAACATCACCCGAGAAGTGGGGAAATTTGACCGGCCGCATTAACCACTCGACGTCCTCGTCCGATCCGAACACACTAGAGGTGTTGCCACCTCGACGAACATTGTCCTTCGTATAAAACTCTACACTTTAATTACTACTAGGCAGACACGATCCAAACTTCGCCTGCCATCCTAAAATAAACGGCTAATCAATAAAATCGCCGCGTTTAACTTAAGACACATCGGACTTTCGTCAACAAACCGCATTGGCAACATTATACTAAACATTCTAAACTACCCAATGCCGATAACGGAAACAATTTTGAATGCACCGAACGGAAAACAACAAAATCCAGTTTTCAACAAATTTTAATAATGGACGACGTTTTGTAAGAATTATATTAAAATCGTCCGAAGAGCTCGACGCGAAATACCTCTACGAGTAGAAATTCGAACGAAAGAGTTCCGCCGAGCGTTCCTTTATAATATAAATCGCTACAAAATATTGAACTAAAAATAAAATAACTCCATCGAAGATATGTAGCACTTTCGCCCTCGTGAGATTTGATTATATGACGTCTCGCTAATTATCCTACGACTATTGCTATCATTTTAAACGCCTCAAGAAATATTAAAAAGGCTTCTAAAGCTCATCGCGTTATCTTTATCCTAGAGCACTAGGATTGTTTGTCGAATTTATGAGAAACAATGCAGGCAATTAATATATATATGCGAAATGTTCAATAATCATCGATAGAGGCCGCCTTGACACGATATCTACGAAGCTGCGGTTTCTCCAAAGGCCATTTCCGCAGATTATACGTAGATATTGTGCCCAAGTGGCCTCTCCTAACTAAGTGTGGCATGGCGCAACGATATACTGAGACGATTCATTTTTAATAATTTAGTTCATGAGTAATAATGGTTTTTACGTTCGCGTCGTAAAAATGAACAATCACAGTATAGGCGTCTACGCCGAACGGAATCCATTAGATCGCAACGCGGCTGTCAATGATGAGTTGCCAACCTATCGTTATGTATATAAACAACAAAACAAAATAGAAAAATGATTAACGTCGTAAAGCTCAGTTAGTTCATCGACAAGTTGGCATTAGAACTGTAGCGAAACCTCGCTAAACACAATGACATTTTCAGATCCCTACAGACGAAGTGCGGCCGACTGGAAGTTCGCTACAGTCATCATTGAGACGGCAGAGGCCTACCGGGTGAGCGGACGGTCCAGGGCCGGTTCGCAACAGTGGAGGAAGCGAGCGTGAGGGTGGTTGCACGAGGCGCCTCCCCCGCAACGCAGTGCGGCCGAGTGACGTCGCTTCCGGTCCGAGCCGACCGCGTTATCCTCGGCGACGCCCAGCTCGTTCTCCGCGTCGCCCGCGTACATCCGGTGCGCGGCGCTGATGTCGGACAGCAGCTCCTCCCAGTCCCGCGACAGCTCGTCCGGCGGGACGGACGCGCCGCTCGTTCCCGTCTCCACGGCGCACTCGCACACGCGCGCGTCGCTCCATATGCTCTCGATCCCGCTGGGCCTCATCTTCTTCGCCGAGCCGCCGCACTCGTCGCACGCCCACGCGTCGCCGCGCTCCGTCTGCACCGCCGCGTCCGTCTGCCGCACCGGGAACCGCAGTTTGAAAGTCGTGTCTTCCAGGTCCGGGCAGCGCTGCGCCTCGGTGAGGTTGAGCCGGCCGTAGTCGATGGCGTTCGGCATGCGATACTCGAGGTAGCGCTCGCGAGAGCCCTCGAGGTAGACGCCGCCGGACGGGCTGCGCTCGAACTCGACCGCGTCGTAGTCGCCGCAGATGTCGAAGGTGTCGCCGTCGGCGTAGCGGGGCGCCTCGGTCTCCTGCTCGCGGCGGATCGGGCGGAAGTGCGTGCGCGACGAAGTGAGCGGATCCTCGCGGTCGGCGTCCGGTGGGGGCCGGGGTCGGGGCGGCGGAGGGGGCCGGAGGACGGGGGCGAGACGGTCTCTGCGAGGCCGCGGGGGAACTTCGACGAATCCGCTGTTGTCGCGGCTGTGGTTGATCGCGGTGAAGGAGCGCATCGTCTTGGCGACCGTCGACAGAGCGTCGTATAGCTCCTCGCCCTCGTAGAGACTGAACGATTCCAACTCGCGGGGGCACTCCGGCTCCCTTATGTTCAACGGGCGGAGTCGATCGTGCAGGCCTTCAGCTATCTTCGAGGGAGATTCGGTCTTCTGCGGCCGGGCGACCGGGAAGTTCGTGGACCAGATGCTCTCCGTCAACAGGCTTCTCTTCTCGGCGGAAGGTTCGGCGAACAGGTGGTCGGAGGGCGACGACAGGAGGTCTTGGAAGTCGATCGGCAGATCTTGGTACTCATCGTCTGGAGTGTTTTGATCTTTCGACCAGAGAGCCTCGATGCTGCGGTCGAACTTGGCCTCGAATTTCGCGTAGAGTTCCTCGTCCATCGGACTCCGGACCCTCGGGGTCGGGTCTTCGGCGATGACCCAGTGAGCGTCGAGATCCAGGCTGTCGTCCCAGTCCGGCACCATGTTGTCGTTCAAGCGAAACTGGGCTTGGCTGATCTCTTTGATCTCGTCGGTGACGGTGTTCTCGCAAGTGGCGTAGCCCTCGTCGAAGGCGATGGCCCGAATGAACTCCTTGACGGGGTCCTGGGTCTCGATGTCCCAAACTCCTTCGTGCGTCATCCACTCCGGCATGTTCTCTTTGCTCTCGAAAGATCGGCTGTAACTATTGTATCGTTTTCTGCTGTTCTTCTTTTGACCGTGATATGAGTTGCGCCGCTCTTTTCCCAATGAAAACTTTTTATTTTTGCAATTCCAATCCTGCGATATTGCCAATTCACTCTGCATTTTGACCTTTGTGTCGTTCTTACGACACCAAGATGGCGGCGGCAAATAGTACTGCAACGGCGACTCTTGCGCTTTCTTCAGAGCCGGGAATGCAGCGTAGTATCGACGAACAGCCTCAGTTTGCTCTAAGGAACAAGTTGGCATACCTAAGAGAGTTGTGCTCTCTTGGTCCCTGATGTCTTGAAGTCTTGTGCACAGTTGATCAACAATGTTGTCAAGACTGGACTCCTGGAATGAAGAAACTATATTTACTTCACAATTCTAGGCTTCAAAACTTTATGAAATTGCAACCATGAAATACCAAACTAATAATGTTATACCTACACAACCTACATTAAAACAAAGGTGTTTATGATTTGTCAGTATGCACTGAAAATTTTAATTAAGATTCAAACAAAGGAACAAAAGGAAGTATGCAAACAATATGGACCAGCAAAATCAAACTTAGTGCTCTTCACAGGCAACATTATAATGTCAAACTTCACTTTTGATTATTGATTAAACAAAATGCAAGGCCAAATTAATATTTCCAAAATATGTTGCCTCTGAATTATCGAGTGGTGATATCACAAGAAACCGACCTTTGTGTAAGGGCTCTTAAAACTGTTTAACGTCTTCATTTTACTGTTACAGCCCCTTTCCAGAATTACTGAGCACTGCATATCCTCTTGACAGTAAAGAAAATAGTAAAAAATTATTAGGGGTTTAAGAGTTTTATCTAATAAGTTAATGATCTTGTTTATACAACATACTTTATCAGTAAACTTTGAAGGGAATTATTTATTAATGACTGCATTAACTAACAATACATTCCTCTTAATGGGCTGTAGACCTACGCATTATAAAACAAAGTTTTGGACTTTGATACTTTCAAAACTCTCAGAAGGCTAATTTAATTAATTGCTATCTTTCATTGTCCTTGAATCTTGATGAAATGTAAATGATAATGATTTCAATTAGTGTTATTCTTTGTTCACATTTACATTAAGCCAATACAAAATAATTGCAAACCTAATGTATCAAAATACAATTAATATCAGACATGATCTACTTTGTATACAAATACTTGTTAGATTAATTTTTTGAAATCATAAAACCACTTAGATCTATTACCTAATGACCTCGACAATATTGTATGCAAAGGTAGAAAAATGTAAACAAAACAAGACAATATTGTTTGTTCCCACTGGAGTTTTGTGTATTGTATTAATTATAGTATAGGCATACTGTTTTTCTTGATGAAAATTTTCTGAATTAGCTTACATCATTAACTTATAACACTTACCGGTAGAGTCTGTGTATATCAGATGGGGAGCGGGATGAGGTGAAGTTCCTTTGACGTCGCAGGCCAGCCGGCGTGGGCCTGGCTTCCTCTCTTGTTTTTACGCATTCTGCCCAAAGTAATATAACTCGCCATAAAATTCAATCATCGTGCTCAGAAATCGAGTGTCCATTATTCAATCGCCGTTGGCCGTGTTAAAGTATCGATCCTCAAATTGCCGTCTTCTTCTTAATACATGCTTATGTCTTTGGCCTTTTTCTTTGCTAGTTTGTAGTTATGTACAAGCGGTCACGTCTAACAAAGTTTGTACAATCGCATTGTAACTAGCGATCAACGAATGACGCACTTCGTGCACCCCTTACTTCTGAAACAACAGGCTATTTATTTACAACTATGTCACGTGTTGTTTGTTATATATATATCGTAATGACTTGCAAGGGCACAAAGAATTTCATGGAAATCTATACCCGCCCCGCCGTCCTAAATGGGTCGATGGCGCCAAATTAACGTCATTCATGCAAGGGTGAGAATATGCACTCTTGCAATAGTTACGATTCTGTCGTACCACAGTAAACATTTGATAATAGAGTTAACACGAAATTCGAGAGAAACGTAGTTCAAGTCTTTGCGTTCATGTGTACTTAAAACAGAATTCTACAACCTGCAATCGTAAACTAAACGATGAAATTTCACAAGGCGATAGTATTACATGATACACTTTCACTGAGGATGCGTGGACCACTTCCCAATGGAAATCAATATAGAATCAAATCAAAACATAAACTTACCCGTAGTAATTTATGTGGGGAAATTATCATGATAATTTCTATACACACACACCCCGCATGAAAAAAAACATGGCAGCCACGATTAGTGAGAGTCGAAAATTACAATTTGCGCAACGCCGTCAAAAGATTACTATGACGTCTCTTCCTCGGCCAATAACGATGCTTCGATTTTCGAAAAGTTTCAAAATGGCTGACAGAGAGCCCGTGATTATGAGATTAAATTTTTTCAATGACGTGATTCGTCAATATGTGTGTCGGCTTTTCTATTGGTCGTGCTATATTGAACGGCGACCAATATAAAAGCTCATCTGGCAAATCTGTCATGATTTTCGCGCGCATACTTTCCCGCGTCATTTTAAATTACAGATTCATGGCGTCCTACAGGTTCATCTGTTGATTTAATACCTGTGTTACATTTACTAAACATTAGATACATCCTTCTTTATTTTTTAACCTTTACATGACACGTTTTGTTATAGCTTTAATTTGAAAAATTGTGGATTCTCCACAACTACAAGTACATAATATATTATATTGATTTATTTTACATTTTTAGAATATATTAAAATTATTTTAATTACATACTTAAAATTACTTCAGCTAAGTCTTTATATCCATATATCCATTGAGGATATATATCCAATATATCCTTAATGGTCTTACTGATAATTATGAGTACAGTAACTGATTAATCAGTTCCGTTGTCGGCTTCCCCGAGAATTCCTGCCAGCGGATTGAGTGACTCAATACACATCACAATTTTACAATTATTTATATTTTTCATTGTGTATTGAGTGCGTGTTCATCATCGCTCTTTTTTTTTATGACCTGGTAACATAGACCTTTAAGTCATAACTTCATAATTATTAATCATAACTTATTTGGAAAATGTTCAGTACTTTGGAGTCACACTTGACTTAATATCGTCACTTAAATTTTATGTACTGTATTTTTTATGTTATTATAAATAGGTTTATAGGATGTTGGATCTTATAGTAAAACGTTGAGTGGCGGCGGGCGGAAGGATATATACATAGACAGGTGTTACCAGGTTTTCATAGATTCGATAGAAATATTTTTCAATAAAACAAAAGGTAATCTTACGACATCTTTATTATCTTAAAGGCTTTTCAGCATCTATTATATTGTGTAATTTATTACTTCACAGATACTTTAAAATAAATACACTTTAAATAATACTCTTCACAAATAAATTACAGGTTTAGATTCTTTATTTGCATTATATGCAATTTACCAGCCCCACGATGAAAGATTAATGCATTTACATACTTTTATATCACAAACTTAGTATTAAAACTTCATACATTTTGTCATACTGAACAATATGAAGAGTAGAATTTGTGCTAATATCTACTAAACGAAAGCAATCTACAGCAAGGTGATCACAGATAAATAATAAATTTCTGAACGGTAAAACAGAACCATAGAATAAATAAAAACTTTGTACGTGACGGAATAGTTTGGTGATTATATTTAAATAAAATGCTTATTGTCATAGTTTACATCGAAAAGACATATAAAAGGTAAAAATATAAGATATCAATCCGATACAAGTCCTTCCTAATTTGACAAAGCAAACCGGAAGAGAGTGCTAATTATCATAGCAAATTCAAGCACCAATGGCATTTATATAAATTTTATCTTTTGCCAATGATATTTTGATTACAACGCCACCTATTGGCACTTACCATATAAAATAAGTTTGGAACGCAATACTTGAAATACATACGATCATTCCACGTAAAGATTCGTAACCGAACCATTATCCTACAGACGTAGATAAGTACTAAGTATTTAAATATTATTTGATTATCCTATCGAGATGTCGCTGTCAAACGGGTTCAGATAAAAAGTTAAAATCCAGTGCGATTTTCAATAACGTCTTAAATTTTTAAATACTTTAAATATTTTGTATGTAATAATCGCTCTGATTAGCCCAATGTGCAAGCGAATCCGCAAAATAATCATATCTATATTATTTCTCATGGTCGTCTGTACGACTAATACAAAACACCTGTGTGTTTTGTATTAGCGAGAACGCATATCCCAAACCCTTACATCAGAGTGAGATGACACCACTTCTCTCGCTCGCACCCCTATACCAGTGTTTATATAAGTAAGAACACATATCTCACGCCCTACGTCTGAACGAGATGACAATATTTCTCTCGCTCGCAACGACATCTAGCGTTTACAAATCAATGGCTTTCCGGTCGCTTTCCTTCTTCTGCCTTGACGTCACTCTTTGGTATCGGCGCTTCTACTTCCGAAGCTTGCTTTTTCTTCATGACCCGCCGTTTATGCGCTTCACGGATTAAGTCGTATAGACTCTGTAATATGAACAGGTTATTTTTGCTGAGTATTTATTAAGTGTGATGACAAATTGTTCAAAGATCTAAAACTATTAAAACACAAATAATTTTACGGCCACAGTTAAACAATTGAAAATAAGACACTAAATTTAAAACCAGGCAATACTCTAATAGGAATATCATCTTGAACACACTGTAGTGGCCAATCCATAGGTTCCAAGTAATGTTTAGTTTCCAACTAATAACTAATACATCGTACAACATTTAAATAATACATTTTACCGTGGATAGCCAATCATTTCTGTAACTCAACTTAAAGCGGGTCTATAAAGAAAAAATAAAATATTAGTTATATATGTGGGAATTTTCTAGTTAAAAGATATATTATGAAATGCATATTGGAAATGTAAAACAAAAGACAGAAAAGAATAGAAAAAAAGGTTCATCCATTTAAATATAGTATATACTCTATTTTTTAAATATAGTATCAAATCTAATAACAAAAAAAAAATTTAATACTACCATCACAAATTAAAATTAAAAATTAATTATGGAAAACATATTTTTTAAAGATTTTAATCGAATGACATAATATACATTATTGAGAGCCCAAGGCCAGTTCTATAAAGTCAATAAAATTTAAATCTAGTTTCGAGAGCTGTCAAAACATTTTTCTGCTTGACATATTTGACAGCGCTTACGACATACGAATGCGAACCTATTTTCAATTATTTTTTAACTTGTTTTTTGCAATGCCTTTATGTTAAAGTTCCTGAGTTCAATTCCCAATAAAACCCCTGGGGTGAAAGAACCCGTCGACACACATATACTACAACATAAAGAATAGAATACCATCATTATTAATCCTAAATTACCTTGCCCTCGCCATCGTCTTTCTTATCCTGTTCCTTGGCAGCCATGGCCGCTTTATCCAGAGCTTTCTTTATCTTACTCTCCACTTCCAAGATCTCTTCTTTATCCAGAAGCTCTATCAGCTCCGCCATCTGCTTCTCAGAGAGGTTTACGTTCTCGTTGCCTATTATTTCTAACATCTGAAAACCGAATGGAATTATCATTATGAAGTGTACAATGGTAAACAGGTTTTTAATCTGACCTTGATAGATTTGTGTTTTAAAATACAGGAATATAAAAAAATATAATAAATTTTTAAGTCCCTTTCAGACAAGTTTGGTAACATACATTTTGATAATTTCTATATAATGAATATTAATAATTTCTTCGACCAATTCGTCAAGTAATACTTCGTCAATTCGTCGGTAGTCAAGAAATTCTTTGGAGCCAAAAAACTAATTCATTCAATATAATTAATAACAATGTTTTCCGCAAATTACATATCTGTAGACTAAATATAACCTACTTATTAATCACAGCACGTGAGAAAATGACCTTGGCGATAAGTATGTTTACGGACTTTATTCGACGATAACGATAAAAAAATCACTTAGGTCAGTTAAGGACAAAGATTACTAAAATCCTAATAATATTCCCGCTAGTTTTTTCATAGATATGTCAGATTATGGCAAAACAGAAACGCCGAATAACTACCAAGAGCAGAACTTTGGCATTTCCATATTTTTGTATGTCAATGTCAAATCATTTATTCCAATTAGACCACCTAAAATGGCACTTTTCATAAAAAATAAAGATGAGTCTAGTTGCCCCAAACCAAAAGGTTTCGTGTGGAGAAGAATGGGCAAGAAACTCCACACTTACTCTTTTTAAATAGAATTTACAATATTTGGATACATTAGTTAAACAATTATATCCGAAGACAATGTACTCCTGGAACTAAACTACTATACAGCATGTGGGTAACAAGTTGAAAATATTTAAAAAAATACTAATTGCCCTTTCAAAAAGGTTGCTTCATATGGAACCGAATTGTCAAGAAACACGATACTTTTAAAATAGTGATAATACATTGATTTGATAATTATATGTGATGACCATGTTAAAGTTTTTAATCTAGGTAAGATTAAAAACGTAAATTTATAAATAAATATCTCAGGTTACAGATTTTATGATAGGCCAGCGTCGCAACTCCACTACCCCATTTACTTTATGGATAAGTTCTTTTCTAACCCTTAAAGAAAGTCTCAAACCCAAAAATTTATGACACATGTCACAAAGAGGAACTTGTCTATAAAAATAAATCAGGACCCATAATAATTTGTTAAATACCTTCAAAACATCATCAATCTTCAACTGCCCGTCAAAGTCGTCGTCCAGCCTACCCAGGACATCTTGTATCAACTTAAGTTTGGCCTCATCGGGGACTTTCTGAAGACTTTTAATGGAATGCATCAGCTCATCGATCTGTATCAATTGCTCCTTCGCCTTTTGCGGTTCGGATTTCGTTTGCTCCAATGTCGTTTTGAGAGCCTTTTCCTTATTATCAAGCTCCACTAAAACCGCATCCAATTTACCTATCATATTGTTGACGGCACGGTATAATCTGTAATATTAAATTTAAAAAAGTTAATCTAAATGGCCCTTGATTTACTTTAATTTCCTGGAATGGGGATTGAATTACGCGTTATTGTTAATATAATTTTGAACTTTCCGGAATATAATGATGCACTTTAAACGTAAAAACCCTATCAATCAAAAAAGAGGAATGGAAAAATATGGAGGAGGCTTTTACCCTAAAATGGGCCATACAATACTAGCAACTAAAAAGCACTAAACCAACTAATACTATTATCAAACTAATTTTTGCATAGATTCATTAATAAAGCTCTAATCATAATGTTCACGGCAAACAAATTTTCGAAATCGATCGAGCATTTTCAGTTCATCCGTTGTATACAAATTTATTTTAATAATATTACTATGGATTGTACTTTGATCCCAAGTCTGTCCTTATCAGCGTCACTTTAAAAAAACGAACACGAAATGAATGCACGAGAATATGTATCAATACAGGTATGAATAAAACGTTTATAGGGTTGCTACCCGTACTTTATAATAAAATATTGTAGGTTATTTCAGTTCATTGTATTCTATACTTGAGAACAATGGATTCTATTCATAATTCAAATTCATAATTTTTTTTGTTTAACAGAATTTATCTATTGGCGATAAATAGATGTTTAAATATATATTGTAAAAACGCTGTGTTTAGTTGAAATACTAATTTAATACAATCGGCAAGATAAATAAAAATATATTTTTCTATATAATAATAATAAAGTTTAATTGAATGAATTAAATTTGTATTGACTTTCATACTGTACATATACTTTGTTTTTCTTGTGTATAATTTTAATTGCAAAAAAAGGTGGCAACCCTTACCGTTTATCATAAACCATCTATATTTGCATTACATATATATTATTTAATGAAAAAATACAGCCATAAATTGGTAATAATAATATCTTATTACAATTAAATTATATCAATACTACGAAATCTTATGATCGATTAAGTAACGACTGATTTAAGAAAGCACCATTTTAATTATTACCTCTTTAAGTCGCCAAGTCTAAGTATAATCGTATGACGCAATTGTTAAAATAAATGTGATATAGGTATGACCTTGAGAAATGATTCCGTGTTTCGAAGGACAATAGTTTATTGACATGAGTCATAAATAATGTTGCAATATGGAAACCTGACCTAATTATAGAATTTGGATTTATTTTTTCATACAATGTAAAGAACATATAGTGATCCCAAACGTTGTTAGTAAATAACGTGGCTGTTAAAAAAATGAATTAAAATAGAGGCAAACACCAAAATTGTTAGCACTTTAAGTTGTATTTTTAATTTAACTTTAATATTACCTATAAAAAAATAACTAAACAAATTAACATTTAGTTTTAAACTTACCTCCTCGCTCCCTTGGTAAGTTTAATATCTGCCTGTTTGCTCTTCACAATCTCATCCATCTCTTTAACATCCTCGCTATAATCCAAAAGTTCAGTCTTCAGCTCTTGAATACTTTCCTTCTCCAAAAGCAAAGACTTCTTTTGTTCCGCTGAAATTATTAGTTCATTATATATTTTTTTCTCACACAAGGTACCATTTTTGTCACACATAATGAATCACATATTATTGCCAAGGCAAGGGGTTAAAATTATTAGTTTTGTGATCTCCGCTTTTACAATCAACTCTGGTCCAACTCAGACATTATTTGCACCTGATGTGTATGGCCATGACTCGGGATTCAATTGTGACACAAGATTTGATCTGAAATATTTGTCACATGCCAATGTAGAACCACTGTTGTCTTACTGAGTAGATTTTATTTATTTACAATTCTAAAGTGATCCCCAAGGTGTTTTATTTACAATAGAATAAACTTGATAATGAGAAATAAGAAAGAATACATAAAATGTTAATGACCTCATTCCTAAGAATAAATGTCAAAGTAAATACTATTTCTGTGTACAATTCATTCACTTTTGCACACCTTGACCATTGTGAAATGGCACTATGCCAATCTCTATAAGATTAAGAGGTAAAGGCAATACTAATATTATGAAAGCTGAGGTGTATGTCAGTTAACTGCTTAGGTCTGGAAGAACATTTTTATATGCAATTCAAGAAATTTATTGCAATTTAGTGTCATATTTAATCATAATTTACTATATTGTTTTTTTTAATTTTTTCTACCACATAATAAACTTATACAGAAAAAAAATAATACAGTGATATTTTTGCAATACTGTTTCAGTTTCTAATTTTTGGTATGTGTGTTTTCCAAATGGACCATTTGTAATGTAAATACTAAGTAAAAAATATCATACCTAATTTTTCTAAAGCATCCTCAATAACCTCAATGTCCTTGGCGGATAATCCCTCATCTGTCTTCGGCTTTGGAGTGTCAACGGCAATAACTGGTGCAGGATCCACTAACACTGAGTTAATATCTTGAAGAATGGGAGCCTTGTCCTTAAGTTCCTCCTTTTGCTGTTTTTTGGTTTCAAGCAATTGCTTTTCCCTCTCTGCTTCCAATAATTCTTTGTTTTCCTCTTTAATTCTCAATTCCTCAAGTCGAATAACTTCCATTTTAGTCTGAAAATTATAATCATTTAATAGCAACATTGTTTACAATTTTATCTGATACAATATATGAATGGAATAGAAGAATTATATTAGATATATTTAATTTACCTTATAATATATGAACTTTAGACAAATTTTCAATAATTGTTTTATTTGCAATATAAATATAATATACATAAATATACCTTGAAGTCAACTTTGCCCTCTTTTTCCCCAATTGCTGCCTTAGTTTGCATAACTACATGCTCTGGTAGAGCTGAAATTGTAGCTTTTAACTTGTATGTTGTGGGAACATGCTCTGGCACCATCAGAGCTCTAGAGAGCAACAATAGAGATGGTGGAACTTTTTCATTAAGTGATAAGTCCAACCAATTCCGCAATTCTTTTCGTAAACGCTCCTCAGACACACCATAAGCACGCATACCTCTTGCCCTGCAAGCTTGTTGTAGTTCACTAAAATTCAAACTGTCAACACCTTCTTTAGCTATCATATTATCATCTGCGGCTAAAGAACGTAATTTCATTCTCAGATTAAACCTAAGCATTGCACTTGTACCAATTGTTGACACATTTAATACTTTACACAGTGCAACAAGATGAGGTCGTTGTAAGGAATCAAGTGTTATTTCGTCTTCAAACAGTTTTGAAAACTTCATAATATCTTCACTAGTTGCTACATCATCAGATGTTCTTATTTTAGTAAAGAATGAAGAGAATTCCTTGGCCAATTCAGAATGTCTATTTCCAGCTTGGGGTGCCATTTGATCCAATGTTTCTTGAAAGAACTTGGCCATCTCAAGCTTTACCTTCAAATGTTGTTTTAACTTTGCTTCCTTCTGGCTGGTACTTTCAAATGTAGATGGTAACATGTTGGGAAATAATTTAATGAAAAGTGGTAGTGCAAATTCTAAGAATGGCACTGCAATAAACACAATAAACGGTACCATTCTGAAAAGATCTCCAATTGTTGTGACTAACAACCTATGTTCTCTTCGTGTTAAAGACTTTCCTCTTAGTATCTTAAAGAGCAAACTCGCTGAAATGCGCACTTCTATAAATAATAATCTGAAACCATGGTAGTAATGCCTGAGTTCGGCCATAATTTTTTCTTTTAAACTCTTTTTCGGTTCTTGTTTCTTTGGAAGCTTCTCTTTTTCTTCAATTTCTTTTTTTATTGTTACTACTGTTGTTTCAACTTTTGAAGATGGTTTCAATGGTTCCTTTTCTAAATAACACTTGCTAGTAGACAAGTGTCTTAAATAAAATGGAGAATATATTGTTGTATTCGATGGTGTCTGATTGATAACATGCTGCAACTTCAGTGGTTGTGTGGTGTAATAACAGAGTGACCTTGACAGTGATATATACGGTATGTTTTGATATTGTCTGGTTTCCCATAATAGAGCTGCAAGTTAAATCCAACAAATAAGATTTGAAATATATCGAATGAGATAATAAAGACTTTAAAATAGTAACTTTTATTATTTTAGGCTTGTTGGGCTGTTCTACATTATAAAAAAATTAAAAATTAAAGTACTTTGTGTATAACAAAAAGTTATTCACATTATCACGCCGTAAACATAAATTAAGTAATCGCAATCAATCAAATATTAAGGTTAGGGAATCTGATTTAAAATAAAACAAAAAAGTAGTTTAATAAAATACTCACAAGACTTTTTCATACAACGACAGTGGTTCATTACCAATCTATTCATCTTGTTGTTATTATTATTGCTTATTTCTTAATTAATAAGAAAAATATGAAAACTAAAAACAAATTCAACCTTTAGGCACCATGACAATCTAGAAGATATACAGATAACCCTAAAAAAGTATAATTATCTATAAACGAATCGTTAATCTTACTATCTGTGGCTTTTGGTTGGTTTGGTTGGCTTAAAAATTGAGTTTAATATAGCTTTTTTTGCCCTCTAACGTTGTACGGCTATACCAAGACATTGATATTTCAGGAGGCTCCTAAAAAGTATTTTATTCTTAAGTATCTATTTTTGGCTAGTTATAGCTTTTAATATGTATACTTTGTTAAACCATCGGTTTGATTGAAACCATTGATTTCAGGTAACATTTAACATTAGTGTTGTCATGTCAACATTTGACATTCCGAAGCTTTAGGTTGCTGCTTATTGCATTTATGGTTTGAATTTTTGACATTGCTTCTCTGCAGAATCGAAAGTGTTTGAGTAGGGAATATCGAATTGTCAACTCATACATACAGATGTCCCAAAAGTCGACGTCAAGTCGAAATTTTCTGATAGGTAACTCCACACCAGTTATCAGAAAAATTCAAAAAAAAATTAAGTCATGTATTTTTGAAGTTATGGAAATTTTACTTTTATTCCAGAAAATGTACACCATGTGACAGTTTTTTCATTCCTGTTGTTACAAATATTTACTTTTTGCCAATTTTTTTTCTTTTACGTCATCCCGAATAGTGTTTTATGTAACCTATGATCCTAAACACTGTGCTGATCACTCCAACTTTTAGGAAAATGTCATTTTATACCGTACCAAGTTTTCAAAATTAATTTTCGCACTACTTCAACTGATCGTCCTGAAAAAAAAATGAACTACTCCAGTTTGGCAAGTAGTTTTTAACAAAGTTTGCGCATTTAATAAGGATTCTAACGTGGTATAACACTTACTTCATTATTTCTTAGATCAGCCATAAAAAAATGTTTTGTTAAACAAAGTCTGTTTTTAAAAATTTCTCTGGAATTACAAAAAAATATTCTAGCGCACCCATAACGTTCCTAATAACCACAGCGTGGTTTAAATAAGATGAAGATAGACATTCCATAAAATCTGAGCGAGACCGATAGTGATGCTTGTGACATACGGACGCAAATAAGTAAAATAGACAGTTTCTTTTTTATGATTAGATTTATTACTTTTTTTATAAAAGGTGTTCAAAGTTCCGTTTTATATTTTTTTCCTTAATGTCTGAACAATCTGATGTAGCATATACATATATTTTACTTAAAATGTTCTTTGTAAGTTATAAATACTGCCGAAGTAGGTTTTTTAAGGTTGTCATTGACTACTTAGTCCAAACTGTATGAATGATATGCTGTTAGCAAGCATTCTATTATATTCTTAATTTATTATAACTATGATCAACGTGATGTTTCCATCAATACTAAATTTATTAACCATATTACCAATATTTATTAACCATCCCTATACGGAATATATACATATATGAATAGTAGCCATATTCTTTTTTGCAGAGTATAGGCAGGCGTTTTTGCGTGACTATGTGTTATTTACTATTATTTTGAATTTGAAGCATAAACAAAAAATACGAAAAGCCAAGACCTATATTAATTGAGTTATATTGTATATGGGTTTACGGAGCATAGAATATAATACTTTAATTCATCGTGAGTCACAGATTGCGCTATCTTCTTACTGAATGTCACCCAGACGGGACAAAGTCAGTACTCAGTACCAGTTGACAATTGACGCCATGAATAAGATTTGCTATTCTGGATACCTAGTCGATTTTGTTATTTTCATTTTTAAATATTAACATATAACAAATAAATTTAAACCAAAATTTAAGATATTAGATTCCTAATGGATTTACTATTAAAAAAGATTTATCCCATTTATAGAAACTTTGTACGTACTATAATTAAACGCAATGGTAAGTCTGAGAAACCGATACTTAAAACTTTTGTAACTAGTTAAATGTTTTCTTACGCATATGACAGTTGAATAGTTGTCTGTTATTATAGTAACTCGATGGCTTTTCGAGTGGTGCCGCGCAAAATATTTCAAGAGTAGCTTACGTTAAACTACAAGCGTCTATATTGTTGATATCTTACTAAAACTAACTTTCAGCGTATCAAATTATGTCGGGAAAACAATATATTAACCCAAATTTAGATAATATATCTAAAAGAATAGTATGGGTAGATTTAGAAATGACTGGCCTTGACATAGAAAAAGATCATATCCTGGAGATAGCATGTTTAGTAAGTGATGAAAATCTCAATGTTATTGCTACTGGCCCTAACATAGTTATTCACCAGCCTGATGAGATTCTGAATTCTATGAATGACTGGTGTATATCAACACATGGTGAGGTAAGTCACATTGTCTATATTTTTTTATTTTCAGTATCAGAGATCGAACATCAATATTTTTTTTAGTAATTGCTAGGTTTTTATAGTAATTGCTTTATTTAAAAGTTTAAATTAATAAACGCTTTATTAAGTAATTACCCATTAAGTTACAGATAGTTAAGTAACTTTTTAAAATTGTAAGTATCTTTTTAAAATATTTTTTTTATATATAAAGTGGTTATTTATTTGTATTATGTAACTTCAAAATAAAGTGAATAGTAGTATTCTTACCACACAAGTTTCTGTCTGTGATTATTTTATAACAGTTTTAATTAAACTTCAATATATTATTTCAGAGTGGGCTTACTAAATCAAGCCAAGAATCACAAGTAAGTGTAAAGGATGCTGAAGAAAATGTATTAAGATTTTTAAAATCACATGTACCTGAAAAAACATGTCCTTTAGGAGGCAATAGTGTTTATATGGATAGAATTTTCCTAAGAAAATATATGCCTACATTAAATGACTACCTACATTATAGAATAGTTGATGTTAGCTCTATAAAGGAAATAGTGAAACGTTGGTATCCCAAAGAGTATTCAAATATACCACAAAAAAAATTTGCTCACCGTGGTATGAATGATATATTGGAAAGTTTAGAAGAACTTAAGTATTATAAGAATAATGTATTTAAGCAGTAGCGTAGTATAAGTTTAAGATAACAACAACATAATTATGAATAAAATGCATTTCTATTGTAATAATAAATCAACTAAACAAACTGTAATTGCTTATATCTTTTTATCTTCCTTATCTACAACTACAAACAACTTGTACCTGAATAAGACTGAATTAAAAAATACTTTAGTTAAAAGAAGAATAAAACGGTGGTAAATTATAGTTTAGGTTAAAGAGATTGTGTCATGGAAGCTAATGTTATTGCAGCAAGACAATATGTAAAAAAATATATAGTGTATATTTTTTACATAATATCTAGATATAGTTAGATTGATTAATATTTGTTTCTCAAGACAATCTCTCCTTAAGACTGTAAAATATTGGATTATGTTTTCCTTTGTACATGAGTTTTCGATTTGGAGTACCAATTACTTGAAAAATTCTTTTAGTATCTATTAATATTGACAAAATTATTGATTTAGCGCCATCTGCTAGTGAGTGGCGAAAACAGTAATTTTTAATAAACACTCTAGCTAGTTTGGTTTTCTATTCGATACTAGATGGCGCCGAATGGTTACAAAAACAAATATTAATAAGTGGGGCTGTATTTAA
Organism: Pieris rapae; assembly: GCF_905147795.1. NCBI lineage: Eukaryota > Metazoa > Arthropoda > Insecta > Lepidoptera > Pieridae > Pieris > Pieris rapae. Next base: position 1,809,325 of record NC_059517.1, read on the forward strand.
ATAAAATATGAATATTTTTTATCCCTGACAAATATTCATAATTGAATATATTATTTGACAAACTAATGTATTCAATGTCAGCTGGAGAGATTTAATTACCACATGAATGATAGACTTCCGTAATAATTATTATTTATATTAACTACATGCAAGAAGTGACATTTAATTTAATTGTCTTTGGTAATATCGGCTGGACAATATCAACTAGTATTCGTAACGGTAGTACAACGAGTATTTTTCCTCTTTTCTTGTCTTATTTATATCCAACCAGAACCTACTAAGTATGGCTCCCGAAATGATAGTCTACTACGTATTTTACCTACGAAGTTTCCACTTTTTCGAATTTTATGGTAACATTCAGAAACGAGACTTAGTTCGGTATCACAAGATTCCAGGTTCGAATGCAGGCAGAATCGCCACGTACGGTTCTCGGAGATGAGTGATCAAACAATCGTGTGCTCGAATGATACTACCTCAATATTTGAGTAAATTCCTTCATTATACTAGATACCGATACTAAAGAGTGTATATTATGTTGAGGTTACAACACAGTCAGATATAGCTTTCTCAGTCTGAAACTAATAACTGTAGAATAATTATTTGTGTAACTGTTGAAATAAAAATTTAATTATGATGATTTTGTAATTGAAAATTACTATACCTCACAATTTCAAAACTGCTATTTCTATCTCATATAAAAGAAAAATTTTAATGTAAGTATTTCTTTATTATAATTTTTTTACTAAATATATATATTGCAAACTGATTTTATAAATAATCCCAAAAATAAGTAAATTAATTTCTAAAAATCCCGTTTATATGACCACGAAACACATCTATGACATAAATAAAACAAGGTCTGGAAACATCAAATTATTATTTTTTTTATAAAATATACATTAATTATTAATTTATTATTTTATTTGACAATATTACAAAAAGATATAATTATAATTTACAATTATTATTTTTGAATATTCGTCTGATATTACGTCCGAATCCAATATATCGCAAATAAAGTACTAATTACAACAATATAAATATATGTAACCCATTATATATAGGATACTTAACTGAAAATACAGCATAAATTATAAAAATCTGAAAAACAGACGCTTTATTTAAGAATTATTTAATATTAATAATGAAATTAAATTTTTATGTCAAGAATTATAGTAAGTACTTATTTTTTATTACACTTCAAAGTGAAAGTCTATCGTATATTCTATTTCAATAGTTTTCTATTAAAAAATCTTATTTGTTCAACTATTTTAGTAAGGTACATTTGTTGCGCTCTTTCATATGAATAAACCTTAAAATTGATAGAGAAAATAATGTCTTCATATATTAACTACAGATATAAAACATAACAATTAATCACAACACAGCGGATACACGTTATTAAATAAAATTATAGGTAAGAGTATTTTAAATGTAAGTAGGATAATAATTATAATCCATAACAATTCCTATAAACAAATTTTATGAAATTTTTGGCATATAGATTTTTTATATATATTTCTAAATTAATGTTTATACAGAATTTGACAATTTCAAGTACGTACTTGGTACACAATTCAAAAGATAAATCTACAAATTTCAATATATAATTTAGTCTACAAAACGTTTTTTTTATTTTTACATTTATCTCTATTATTATTACACATCTAATTTGATTACAATAATTATGAATGTATTTTTATCTACAATGCATCTAAATCTTTATCAATTGCTGAATTAAATAGGTTTCTTTAACGTCTCATTAAAATCTAAATGAGAAATCAGTAAGTACATTATCTATCACCTAATGTAAAATACATTACGAGTTTAACATACTACAAATCGAACAGATACTAAAATATCCGGCTACTCCTGTTATTCAACGTACGCCTCCCACGTTACCTGAGATTGTTATGATAACATCATCAGCTGATAGCGAACAGGTTAATATTATTCGCGTACGAAAACAAATTCGTTGTAGTGATTCCAGCGATTTTCCTCTGAATCAACTCCGGGTTTCAATTCACCAGCCGCACCTCCAGCCGTTCCGCTACCACAGCTCGCCGTCAACTTAAACCCCTGTTCTTGAAGCATGTCAAAGGCTTGCTCTATGAAAGAATGCTTCAAAAAGAATCTCGAAGTATACCTGTCAGCCAAGCCATGGTCAGGATCTCGCGATTCATTCAACGTTTCTCCAAACACATCTCGACATAACGTCACCTTTCCGCACACCAATATGCGTGATAATTTTCGGAATTTAACATCAGCGAGACCGTCTCTCCCGAAAGCAAAACTGCCTCGATATCCCACCGTAATGCAGCCACGCTCACGATTAGGAGGTCGGGGATCCGCTTCCCTCACCGCATTCTCGAGTCCGGGAAGCCTGTAATGTCTGGCTTCCCGCGCGAGACGTTTGTGCTCGCGAAAGCATTCAGGAAGCACGAGCCCGCCATCACGGAGATAATCTAGCACGTATCGGAAGAGAACACCGTCGCGGTCGAAAAAGATGCGGCCGCGAGCATCGCGCGGATGTTCGGAATCTTCAAGCGCGGCGGCGGGCAGCGAGTCTGGTTCGCGCAACAGCGTATCACGTGTAGTCGCGTAGTGCACGCCGCCTACGTTCAGCTCGAGGACCTCAGGCGGCACGTCCGCCATGGCTGGAGCCTGTCAACGCAATGCCGCGGCTGCGCGCCCCTCCTGACCCACTTACCGTCCGCCGCCCGCCCATCAATAACGCACGCCCGGGTTACTGACTTGGACGTAATTATTTCCTACCCCTTCGTTCGAAACTCCTGAAAACCTTCAAGGTCGAAGTTCATTGTTAGTTAACAGATGGTCTGATATTCTCAATAGGTATTAATGACTTTGGCAATTTTACAGTTTGGTTCTGTAATTTTATAATAAGTTCGTGAATCAACAAATGATTATAGCTTCTGGGAAAGTTCACATAAGCCCGTCGAAGTATTTCAAGTAAAACATTACCAAAGTTTAATGAGTTTTATTGCTTCGAGCCCTGCTTCGCGATGAATTTTATTTTTGGAAAATGCAAGACGAGAATTATGAATGGTGAACTGGATAATCGTTCTTGGGCATTACTGCAAAACAAAATAAATATATAATTAGTATAAAGGTTTATTTTTAAATTTAGAACTGTAAGCTTTCAGGGTAAGTATTTTGATTACGTGAAAACGAGAAAAATGTACGGCACGGGTAATAGTTCAGTGCCAAATCAAATAATGAGGAGCGCTCATTTACTAAATAATTGAAAAAACGCCGGGGAATTTTAATAACACTGCGCTCCATTTTAGAATGAAAAGCTGACCACCGCTTATGAGTTTTCCGAAAAAGTTTTATTCAAAAAAACCGGTCTTAAATGAATTATTTAATCTGTGGAAAGCATTAAAAGATCTGCGACGAAACTGTTCACGGGTCTTTTACTTCGCTCATTAAATTATGCATCGCATTTTGACTGTCATTCCAAAATTATTTCATGTTTTACGTATGTCGCTAAAATATGTCAATACATATATTAAGCGCAGCCCGTTAAAATAATAGTCTTATTTTATTCTTTATTTTTACATTTAGGTACAAAACAGATTGATTAGATACATATAGTTATTACACACTAATCAACATTTGAAAATCTGAAACCCAATTACATCTGTACACAGCATTTTAAACTAAATATCAACCACACAACATACACATATTAAACTTAATGACAAAAAAGAAAAAATATATATTATATAAAATTAATATATATGTTCATTAATTAAAATAAGTAATTTAGGTTGCAAGTTTTCACCGTGAATTATCTTTTTAAATTTACAAATACTATTGTGAAAAATATCAACTTCAGAACATACAGAATTATAATATTTGCACATTCTAACGAGCGGTCCATTCTGGGATATCTTTGTAACTATTTTAAAATTTAATTGCACCTATCGTTGTCATATTATTCAAATTGATTTTGATAATGTGTGTGTGTTAATTTACAAATTTAGCGCCAATTATGTCTCCGTACGTCAAACTTCAATAGGTTTTTTACATGATTAGTTAGCGCTAAGAGGCATAAAGTTCTGTTACAACTAGAAAAAGAGGATATATTTTCTGTGTAGGTACCTGATATTCATATATTTTAGGTGTTTAAGCCATCGTTGAAACAACTAATCTATGGCCAATTTGTGTTATGTGGTGGCCGTATGAAATTCAATATTTGGTTGACTAAGAATTTTTTTAACAAATTTGCTTATAAAAGGATGATTTTCAATTTTTCTCTTTCATGCTGTCAAATAGCCTATTAAGGGACTTGATATTTGTGAAATGAATTATTGACATCGTTTCAAAGCCGCAGGATATCTGAAATTGGATTTAGGCCCAAAGGAATTCGTTTGACTTTTTATAAATTCTATGAATTCACAAATAATTATGTTTGGGCATGAAAATGCTTTTTGATATATTATAAAAAAAATCATAGATTTATGCTTTGATTTTAGTATCATTATTGTTTTTCTACTTTGAAACATTTTTGAGTTAGTCCCTTAATCATATTTACACATATTATATGTGTTTGATAATAATTTTATGAAATGCCTCGCGCCAATTCTTTCACAGTTTCTGCATCACTGATGTAATTTAAAAGAAAATACGAATTCACCTCTTTGAAACCTGTTTGTTTTATTTATTTAAAATTATTGTTTCTAAATTTAACTTTTTAGAAGAAATACGTTAAAGCCGCGTATATAAACAGTTGATGTGATTTAAAAGACAATATAATAAGTTTTCCATAATAAGTATTTAATACATAATAAGTCGTATTAATAAGTTATAACTCTTTATTTTTTAAGTATAGAATCTCTAACGTGAGTTCCATAGAATATGCAAATTTTGAGATCGGCTCTATCATTCCATGCAATAGTGCATCCATTTGCACTAAAAGGATATTAAAAAAAAACAATTTATTTACATAAAAAATCTTTATTAAGACTTAAAATCGTTCTACGATACACAACTAATATCACATGGGATTTTAAAATAAATACTATATTGAAATAAATTACGTAGCTATTTTTAATACAATTCTATAGTGCAATTAGATTTTTACATATAAGTCTATTTTCACCAACTTTCTCTTTTTCTCGTCTTTTACGGTAGTTTTCTCAAGTTTAAATTGATTTGATTTAGGAACACAGATTTTATACATTCGGTGCACTGTAAAAAACTATTCAAACATTCGTGACTCGGTTTAGTTCCAAATACTGAGCGCTACTCAGGTTTTCAAAACTAAATTAATAATTACTATTACAATTTTTAAATTTACAATTGCTTGCAGTAAGGCGTGGAACACAATTTTTGTAGCAAACATTACAAAGTGTCTAATCAAATAATAAACTATTGAATGCATAAGAAAAAGATTGCGTAGCTAACATTATTGTATATATGCCATTTAAGTATCTAATACTTGATATATATCGTTAATTTTGCGGGAAGAAAATCTAGGAATTTCGCAACACAAATTAATCATCCCGTCTAATATCGAAGCTTTTAAAAGTATAGTCGTCAATTTCCTTGTTGTTAGTGAAGTCGGCTTTATCAATCTTGCTACTTGGGCTGCCGGTAGTTTTCAGCCATTGCATCCTAAAAGATAAAATTGTTAAAATAACTATTTTAAAAGTTCTTCTCCACACACCTAGCAATTTACGTAGTTTTAATAAATGGCGCAATTTGTTGAACTTTGCTACATTACATGATCTGGAAAACGAGAATTTTAAGATTTTAACTTAGCTACCTACTTATGTAGATTATATTGCAAATGGTTAGCGAAAATAGCTGAGTTGGATTCCCGAAACAATAATTGATTCCCATTAGGTAGACACAGTAGGACGAACTTTTTAAAACTAAATAGACACAGAAATATATATCCAGTTAAGATAATGATATAATTTTTAAAACTGGGCCCCCTAGTGAGGGACTGGCCAAATCAATTTTGTTATGAATAAAGTTTTCTTTGTAGTTCTTAGTTTTATAATGAATGCCGAACCTAAAGTAATGACCAAATCCAGAAGGTAATAATACTATAAAAGAATACGTAGCTGAACACTCGTACCTCCATCAAACAATATCTATGACCGATGCAACAATAATACGACACAAGAATAGCAAAAGCTAGCAAAGCAAAGCTTAGAAAGGTCATGAAAAATAAGAGCATGGTAATTAAAATGGTCTCTTCAATACCTGTATACTACCCGAACCAACATAAGAATCTCAAACTTGGTGCCCACTAAAGCGCAGCATACAACGATACAGGTGTAACAAAGATCGATGATAGGGAAGCAAAGAATAGCTAAATAAAGAATACAGCTTTAAGAGAAACAATTAAGGTAACAGATATTACAATAAAAATAAATAAACTAAAGTAGAAATAGGCGGTAAGAGGAAAAAAAGTACTAAACTGGTTCAAAAGTGCAGGAAACGAAAAAGAAGGAGACCACTTAGAGGGTGGATCTAACCCATTAAAGATACAGCAGGTGGCACATGGCAGAGAGTGGCATATTGCAGAGGAATGGCCAGATTTGGAGGAGGCCTTCGCCAAAAAAGTGCACACCGCTAAAAGAAGATTGAAACTGAAACGTGTTAAAGTGAAAAGTATCTGAATAAACAGCTACTATTATTTTAGAGACGAGAGATTAATTTGTTATGTCGTTTATGTTAAACAAATTTCTCCATTAATTAGTTAAGATAGCTTTGACACTTATAAGGACTATAACTTCATCAAGTTTGAAGTATTTTCGTGTTCGAGACGTAAAATTAATGTGGATTTACGTCAAAATAGGAACGGAAAGTTTTTATAGAGGAGTGTCAATGCCAGCTTATTATTATTAAGTAGATTACATACATTAGGCTGGCGGCTTAGTAAGATAATGCGCGCTTTGAGGAATTGGAGAAATTATGCAACCTATTTCTAAAAGAGTTTAAAGAGTCTGCACTAATTACACTTTCTGGAAGGCTATTCCAGTCAGCCACTACTCGGTTTGCGAGAAAGTTCTTTGGGGAATTATATTGAGTGGTCTTCAGTTTTAAAGAACTACCCCTCAAATGTGTTCTCTATAGTGGAGGTAGTGTGCTGCTAAAATTGCGTTTGATTACGCTCAGTTGACGAACTATGGATGACGAGGTGCTACGGGTTAAATTTCGTATTCGTCCAATGATGAAATTCAGTTGCAGGTATTAATTCGAATAACTGCTCTAAACAATCTCCATGGTAAATATGGTAGAAAATGCAAAAGAAAGCTACAGTTATGCACTTCACATCCGAAAGTAAAATTAATAATTAAAAAAAGATTTAAAATATACGTCACTATATAACTACATTACATTCTAAATAATCAGTAAAAACCTTTTTACGTATGAATGTTAAAACTAAATGTGTTCAAAATTAGAACAATGTAGTTTTACAAACACGCGCTTAAAGTTCAAGGTCACACCGAGAAGTTCATTAGGGCGTCTCATTATCATTAGCACTGGTTCTTAACACACTGAAATGACACGTATTCTGTCGAGAATTCCTGAGTGGCCCAAAGCCTTGGACCGTCAGTAATGTTCCACATTAGACCTTTTTCATAATGAAAGTGCTAAGGGTGTGACCACTCGTGTTACGGCGATAAATTGTTCGACTTATCGATTCTCTTGAGAAATCTAAATATGTATCTATTTGCTTTTTGTAAGTGGTAGAGATAAAGAAATCGGCATACTTGTAAATTAATCGTTATGTCATATTTACTTATAATTAATTAATAAAATAAAATAGCCATTATTTTGGATTAGTTCCTTTTCTTCTTCAGTAGCACTGTTCATGTTTAATTCTTAGTGGCGCCGCACACCACTTCTTTACCCACAATAAATTAAATCACAAACTTAAGTCCGTTTGCCGATTCCGACAAGCGCCTTCCTCTGTACCTTTGGTTAGTTGGAATTAGCACGTGGGCCTTGTCTGGAAGTAGTTTTACTTCATCTGCCCATCCCTTGTACAGTCCGCCTTTTTCCTATGTTTGGACTCTGAAACCAATTATAGTTTAACTCCATGTCTCATCTTCTCGTAATGTATGTCTTGTCCATCTTCGTCTATTCGAATACTCCTTGAAAGGTCCTCTATCCTTGTCGTTTTCCTTAGTTACTTCTAACTGTGTCTCTGTTTAACTTTCTTTATGGCTGTACCTATGTCTCCATTTTGTATTATTTATTATAACTAACATTCCTTCTATGCATTTGCTAATCTAATATCATCTTCTTCAAAACAAAATTTTTGGACGTATATTCAGTTTCGTTTCCTTTAAGTACTACAATAGGGGTGAGGGGAGTTTGTCAAGGCTTTGGTTCTCAGTGGGTTCATTTGTACCTACGCCAGTGTTACCACTTTCTTTATATAAGTTTTGGGCCCTCTTCGTCTACACTCTACATTATTGGATAATAGGAATATATCATCATCAAATCTCAGATGTGTCATTTTTTTTCCTGTGAATAAACTCCCTCGCGGAGCCAATGCATATTTCGAAATATCTCTTCGAGAACAGCGGAAAAAAGTTTAGGAGACAATGGATTCCCCTGTCTTAAACACCACAATCTATTTTTATTACTTCTTTATGTTCTATGTCTTGTGATTAAAATAACTACATGCTTAATGGACGTGTCCAAAGAAAGTCTGATTAAAGATCATTTAAAATGTTATGCATAACAATAGTGTATTGTAGTTCAACAAAGAAAAATATTATAATTATATAGCCAGTTTCCTCCTTTTTTTATAAAACTTTGAATAAATTATCATAGACGATGGGTCGTACCTACTAGTGCCTCAGACACTGTCTAACTTATTTTAAAATATTGTTTCTGAAGCAAGATCATTTTATCTCGGAAATAAATACTTTTACAGTAGTACAAAGTTCTGTTTCTACCGAGTTGTTCTAAAATATCATTACGCAGACCTGAGCTCCTATAAAACAAAATAATTCATATTAATGTAGTTTGAAAATGTCAAAAAATATTTTATACAATACCATGCCTTAAAAAAAATTAAGTTTAACCACTATGAACCAAGTAAGTTGGCATAAATAACAAAATTCTAACTTCCCACATTAAGTATTAAGTTTGGGAAAAGCAATAGTATTTATACAAAAAAAGTTATATTTTCAATGCCCTTCGCACACATTGCTTTGTCATGATATAGGCGCCTCATCAGTGTGCAATCAAGTTGTTAAACTATATTTATCTAGTATATATAGGAAAAGCGATTTAATGTGCCGTAATAAATTTTATCAAGGCTGTGACGCACCCAAGGAGTGCCAAATTAATCTAATTTATTATGATTTTTGTCTGGTATAATAAATAGGATCTTCTTAAAATTACCTGTTATATTTTTTCAATTAAGAATGATGTCTTTAGAATTTTTAATTAAAACATAACATAAATGAAACAATCTCATAGAAAAAAAAATTAATTAGAGTAATGAAGATGTTATTGAGCAGGAGCAGCTAATAATAGATGAAAGCAGCCCAGTCTTTGAAACTTCCAACTCAAGAAGTAACTAACTTGAGTGGTGAGAATGTAAGTAATCCAAAGGACAAGAAGAAACAAGAAGTTATAAAAAGTTTCTTACATAGATTCCACTTTATCATTTGGCCCTTGCATCTGCCCTTGTACAGTTCCCCGAGATGTGTTCATACACCATCCTTTTAATCCTAGTTTGTCGGCTTGATTTTTTGTGTACTGAGTAGAGAACAATTCATAACAATGAATAATATATTATATTCATTATAAATACAATTAGTACTAATAAGTGTGTGTACTACACTATAGAGTAGGTAAATAACTAATAATTTAGTTAAGCCTTTAGTTCAAATAATTACTAGAGTCAATATCCATATTGATAATTTTAGATTTTTTATAAAAGATCAAAAAAGATTAAATGAAAAAGTTTAGAAATATTAATATATAAAATGCATAATGGGTTTAATTAGTAGGGTATGTCATAATATATGAAATATGACATACTGTATATTCTCATCTATAAACTGCAGATTTATTGAGATTGAGATTTTAATAACATTTACCTTGCGGAAAAAAACACCTTGAACTCTGCCAAATATTTCAAAATCAACATTTCTTAGCGCCATCGAGACAGATGCGGAAACTGTGCAATGGCTTACTTTAATAACAGAATTTGTTAGAGTTGTAAGAAGCAATAACCGAAGCATTTAATTAAATTTTACCCCTATGTATCAAATATAATCTGCAAAATTTTAGATACTTTGATACGATTATTTCGCTGATACTTTTCCAATTTCCAAAATATATAAATATATTATATCTGACAACGTCTTACATCAGTTCTTTATTGTCATTATGGCAAAATGCAAATGGCAATACATATTTTAATTTTTGTTATTTTATTGAAACTTGAGTCACAATAAAATCTGTATGAATTGAGGTACTGTACTGTACTGTACATTAGAAATTAGAACACCAGCCAGTAGCCACCAGAAATTGTGCCACCAGCAGCCACTATACATTCAGTATGTACAATTTACTGAATCACTGGCAACACTGTTCTGAATCTCACCCATGTTTTCTTCTTAAGTTGTCAAATCGTCAGATGTGATATGTCAAACGTCAAAAGAATTGACTACTAAATAAAAAAGAAAGATCTACAATAATTTTAATTTTTAATTTGTCTTTTGAAAAAATCTGAATTATTTTCGAAAAATAATTGTTATTATAATTTGATAAAATCTAGTTGAATAATATATATTTGAGTAAAATGAATTTTTATTGCTGTGCCAGGTAAGTTTGTATCACAACATTATGTAATACATTATTTTTGTTTAATAAATTGAGGATCTTATGAAGAAATTTGTTGTAGATTAAGCAATAAATCACTTTTGGGGAGCGTGGCCAAGCTTCGACCTGCGTTAAGAACAGCGCAATATGCTTCGTCAGCGACAGTACCGAAAATATCATTCAAACCATATGAGCCACCGAAAGATGAGCATTTCGATGTGAAAAATGAACGACTAAACCGACCTATGTCTCCTCACCTCACGATTTATAAGCCCCAACTTACGAGTCTCCTTTCCGTCACACACAGAGCTGCAGGTTAGATTTATGTTAGAAACAGTAATGTTATTGTGATCTTGTAGTAATTTGGGTATACTTTAAATGACTGATGATGCTCTTATTACAAAGTTCATTAGTCTGTGTTGATTTTGTTTAAATTGATTTCTATTTCAAGTTAATAGTTAGATACATTATTTTAGGTATGCTGCTATCGGGATACATAACAGCGTTAGGTGTTGGTGCTTTAGTTCTGCCTAATGATGTTGCTCATTATGTGACAATGATTGAAGGCTTGAATTTGTCACCAGCAACTATTTTCCTTGCTAAGGCCTGTCTGGCTGCACCCTTGGGATACCACTTTGCTAATGGAATCAGGCATTTGTACTGGGACACAGCTAAAGGCTTAACAATTAAAGAGGTTTACTCGACTGGATATGCAATGTTAGCAGGTGCAGTAGCAATTAGCTTATTTTTAGCAGCATTGTAAGTAAATTAAGTAGACGTTTTTGAGTATTATTTATTTGTGTTGTAATAAATCATGGACAATTAAACATTGTATTAATTTTGACCTTTTTGTAGTTGCAAACTCATGCAACTCCACAATTGTTTAGAACATCATGGATTGTTTTGAATTTTTCAAAGTCCAACTTTTCAGTTGTAGCTAGACCTTTGGCAGCATTCTGAAAAGAAAAATTAATTTATTAGATCTTTCAATTTGCTTTGAATTTAATATGTGTAAAATTACTTACATTGAAAATTATGTTATTATTCTTCAAAAATTCTCCATAAATATTAAATAGATCAGATCTTTTATCAAGCAGTTGTGCCAGACTTAAAGGTGTATGAGCAATAGAGACATCTGATAGGAAGTCTTTAGCAGATAACCAAGTTCTAGACGGCTCCATTGCAATGTTACAAGTAGCAAAGCTACTAAGATCACCCCTGCCCCCAGCTTCCTTGTTAAGGCATAGTAGTTCATATTGAGATGCATCGAGGTTAGATAAGTCAGCACCTAAAAGAAAACATAAGTTAACAATTTTATGATGTCAAAGAATATTAAATTAAATTATTAAAGATTTTGTTTGAAGTCTCAAATCCTCAGGTTAATGAGTGTTTCATATAAAATAATTCAATGAAAATGATCAGACAAAGTAAAACAATAACATTTTTTTAAATAATAATTAAATATTAGATTTCTTCTACCCTACATATGAATTGTAATATCTTACTAGAAACAAATGCAACATCTCCCCTATCTTCTTTCAAGCACTTGACTGCATTGCCATCTCCTGAGCATTGTTTCTTCAGCTTTGATACATCATCACCTAAAAACGTTAGGTAATTAAACATATTTAAGGACATAAGTAATAAAAGGTATTAATATGTAGAAATATAGTATATTTTTGTAGAATTGTCAGGTTTTTAGGTAAGTAGTTTGCATAATATAGAAAATTGTTTAAAAGTAGATACATTTGTACAATGTTGTGATTTTTATTACCTCTAGGATTATTTTCTGCTTTGTCTACACCAGGCACACAGGACCCACCAAAGAAGCCACCAAAATTCTTGATACACTGTAATTGTATTATTTACCTATTATCAAACATCTATATATAGTTGTAACCAACACAAACCCAAACTCAACCCAAACTCATTCATTCATTCATTCATTCTATTTTTAATGGCGACTTCTGTGTCAATCACAATTCCGCCAATGTCACGTTCTAAGCATTATCACGGTGAGGATAGATTTGATGGATTGAATTAAATCTAAGCAGAGTTACCCAAAACAAAAATGACTTCACAGAAAAAAGACAACACACACAAAGCTTACTTCAATCATAGATATATACTAATATATACAAGAGGTTAACATAATACTACAAGTTATGGAGGGGAGAATCCTATAAGTTTAATTTATTAGCAGAAATAAATTTCCCTAACATTTTGACGATAGGACTGGATGGGAGGGAAAGAAGGGAGTTAAGGTTACATGGACGAGGGAAGTTTGGAGGTAGGTGGTCATATAACGAGTCATTAATTAGAGAACAGTTAAAAAATATATGATCTGTCGAGCCTTCGTCCATACCACACTCACAGAGAGAACTGTCTTTAATTTTAATTTTGGCTAAGTGAACGGGAGTACAAGCGTGCCCTATACGAAGACGGCAGATTAAAGATGTGACCTTTTTGCTTAAAAACTTATGTTTAAAAAACCACGGCGAAGAAGGGATTGAATATTGAATATTGGCATAGTGCTTGCCGGTTTTTTCTTTAGAAGATTGCCAATCAATAGTCCAGGATTTTAGAAGGTGGGAGTATGCAAGAGCTGTTAGGTCGTGGGCTGAGATGTTAGGGTGCTGACAAGACCCGCAGAAAATAGCACCTCTTGCACAAGAGTCAGCAGTTTCATTACCCGCTATACCACAATGACTAGGTATCCATATAAGTACAATTTGAATATCTTTTTTACTACACCTAAACAAAGCTTCTCTTATTTTTAAAATTGTAATATGTTTTTTTTTAGATCTAAATGGATTAGAAAGAATTGCCTGTAAGCAGCTGCGAGAATCGGAAAAAATTGTAACTTTATTCAGGTTATGGGACTCAGCGTACAAAACAGCCTCCAGAATTGCAAAAGCTTCACCTGAAAATACGGAGGTCAAAGGAGGAAGTTTATAGCTCAAAACTGTTTTGTATGAAGGGACCCATACAGCCGCACCGATGCACTCATTACTGGGAAACTTGGAGGCATCAGTATACATCGGCAACCATCCCTGCCAGTCTTTAGAAATTTTTTCTAGAAAAGAAATGGAAGCTTGGGGGGATTTTATATCAATTCCAAAGTTTAAAATTATTTTAGGATCAAAAATGAGGGATTCGTAACTATTTAAAAACAAGGGATTACTAGGGAAACTTTCAACGGGATTAGGAAGACGAGATAGTTTCTTAAAACTGAGTAATAGGCATGGAACATTACCTGTACTAGATGGCATCGTAAGAGAAGATAAGCGACGTAATTTGGACAAGATGGAGTGTGAAGAATATTGAAGGACTTTGATGAAGAATCGGTCACTTAAAAATTGTCTACGCAGATACAGGGGGGGGTCAGCACATTCTATTTGGAGAGCATTGATGGGTGAGGATTTCATAGCACCAAGGATGATGCGTAAAGATTTTGATTGAATTTTGGAAATTTTGTCAAGGGCTTGCTTGTTGCCAGGATCTAAAAGGAAGGTGCCATAATCAAAATGACTTCGTACTACAGCATTGTATAAAAGCTTTTGCGAGTAGGGATGTGCTCCCCATCTCACACCAGATAACGAACGAAGAACGTTAACACCCTTCTCACTTTTTTTAATGACATGGTTGAAATGGGGAACACCGTTTAATTTTGAGTCTAAAATAAGGCCTAAAAATTTTACATGCTTAGAGCAAGACACCGGGGACCCTTTAAATGAAATGTTACATTGAGGAACCCTGTATTTTCTAGTAAACGTGACTGCCGTACATTTGGACACAGAAATGGAAAGACCATGATCATCTAACCAATCACCCAAGTAATCCAGAGCCGAATTTATGCGTGATGATGCTTCTTCAATTGAATTTGATGAAAGGTATAAGGCTACATCGTCCGCGTATTGAAGGATCTGACAGAAGGAATTCACTACAAGCTCCAGATCATAGGTGTAAATATTATACAGGAGTGGACTCAACACAGAACCTTGAGGTAAGCCCCTCCATATAGATCTAGGAGACAGCTCGGTATTTTGGGATCTTATAATAACACAACGACACGAAATAGAATTGCAAATAAAACGTACTAACTTCTCAGGGATACTCAGCTGAAGCATTTTTTGCCTGAGCACTGGAACCAGCACGTGGTCATACGCAGATGCGATATCCAAGAAAACACCCACAAGGAACTGTTTCTTTTTAAAAGCAATCCGAATATCGGTGGTTATGACACTTAAACTATCCGTCGTACTCAAGCCCTTCCTGAAACCGAACTGGGATTTTGCGAGGATATTGTTATTTTCACAAAACCATTCTAAACGATTTTTAATCATATATTCCATAATTTTTAAGAGGGTGGAAGACAAAGCAATAGGTCTGTATGAAGAGAAATCTGATGGGTCCTTGCCAGGTTTAAGCAGAGGAATGACGATTTGTCGATTCCATGAGTCAGGAATAATTCCAAGATCGAAAAATATGTTGACTAAATCAAGATAGTATCTTTTCGTGCCTAACGAAGAATTTATGAGGAATGAGTAGGGGATTCCATCTACTCCAGGGGAAGAGTCAGAAAGACCATTTAATGATTTGTTGAGTTCTTCCAAGGAAAATTGACAATCCAGACTGTTTGAAGAGGGGATAAAAGAATTATACTTAAAAGGAAGACAATCATAAAAAGGGACTGAAGAAGGAGCCAATTTGTCGGCAAAGGAGGTAATCCAGCTGGAAGGATCATTGAAAGGGACATCGTAGGAATTGAGCGAACATCGGAATCTTCTGATCTGCCTCCAAACCACAGACGAAGGGGTACCAGGAGACATGCTCTCACAAAACTTATGCCACCCAAGACGTTTTTTTTTATTAAAAAGTCTACGAGCAGCTGCAGAGGCTTGTTGATAAATTAAAAAGTTTTCCAAGGTCATGCAGAGACTGTATGACCTTTCTGATGCTTTTCTTTTTTGAATCATCTCTGTGCATTCGGAATCCCACCAAGGAGGGGAAATTTTTCTATGTGTTGAAGGTTTAAGAGGAATATGTAAACAGGCAGATGAGTTAAGGGAATTGATAAAATCATTGTATGAAGATAGACAGTTTTCAGCAGAAACTGCGGGGAGCGCAGCTATTTTTGAGTCCATAGTGGATGAAAAGTCTGACCAATTGGCCTGGTTCAGATTAAATTTTAAGAGAGGAGAATGGCGAATAACACTCCTTAAATTGGATGGGAGATCAATGAAAATAGGGAAATGGTCACTTCCACATGTGCTCTCAAAAACCCGCCAGGATAGAAAAGGGAAGAGATCAGGAGAACAAAGTGATAAATCCACTGCGCTAGCGGGATTCTGAGATGGAAGACACCTTCTCGTAGGACACCCATTATTCAAGACACTTATGTTTATATCATCAAGTAAATCGAGTAGAAGGGACCCAAAAGAATCTGAGGAATGACAACCCCAAGCAACATGGTGGGCATTGAAATCACCCAACATGACAACAGGAGGAGGAACCGAAAGGATAATAGAACGTAAATCAGAAATGAGGTCAAAATGGGGATGGGGAATATAAACAGAAATAAATGAGATATTAAAAGCCCTCATAGCCACAGCATTAATACCATCACTATGAGGAAGGGATAATGAGTGGAAGGTGAGAGATCGACTGACCAAAAAGGCACAGCCAGCATAGCCATCATCCCTGTCATCTCGGAGACAACGATACCCAGAAACCCTAAAGCGGGAATCCGGCAATAACCAAGTCTCCGATATGGCTAGAATAGATGGAGAGAATTTGTTGATCAGAAAGGCTAATTCGGATTTTTTATTACGAATACTCTTACAATTCCACTGAATCACCAGATTCGCCATTTTTGGTAACAAATGAGTGGAGCAAGTTGATTTTTTGGGCAACGTGGGACGGTACGGGGATATCATCATACTTAGATAGCATGTTACAAATCAATGACCATAAGCAGTCAAGAAGATTTTCATTAGGGGAAACTTCATTGTTGATAAGGGAAGAGGGGCTTATGGCACAACCATTTGGTAAACATGAGGGAAAATTGGAAGTAATGGCCTCATGGGCCGCTTTATCATAAGATTTACCTGATGTTGGCCTAGAGCGAGAAGGGAGAAATATAGTTTTCCTGTATGATGTAGTCTGGGGGGATACTTGGGAAGGTATAATAATGGGCTGGGATAAACTGAATGAAGAGGACGGGGTAGCTTTTGCAGAATCTGCAAAAGATTTGCCACTGCTAGGTCTAAAGTGAGCTGATGCTTCCAGATAGGATATATTTTCCTGCGACATACAGTGTTTAATATTTCTTTGTCTATTATGCTCGGGGCATGCTTTGTTGGTTGCAAAGTGTGGGGCAGTACAAAATAAACATAATGATTTTGTTTCCGGGATATTACATTCATCGCCAGAATGGGCTAGAGTACAACGAAAACATCTAGGTTTCGACCGGCATTGTGACTTAACATGGCCAAATCTGCAACAGTTAAGACACTGGATTGTCGGAAGTTGGTAAGTATCTACGGGGAGGGAATTATGACAGGAGAATATTCTCTCCGGAAGATTTTGTCCTTGAAACGTCAAAACAACTGTTTGTGTTGGAGTCCATGTAATTTGACCATCGGAGATTGTCTTGCGATTTAGGCGTCTGGCCTTGAGGACTATACCAAAACCTTCGGGAATTTCAACAGTCTCAACAAATTCTTGCATCGACCAATCAGCTGGGACACCTCTCACAAGGCCCATACGGGAAACATTATAATTGGGAATAGTAACAGAATAATTGCTGGAAGGTACTATGGGACTAGATATAAAATTATTGGCATCTAAACCCGACTTAAACTCAACAGATATTCTGTTACGACCCACTTTCTTAACACCATCTCGAACAATGTTGGCTACTTTGTTTTTGACCAAGAAGTGACCAAACTTAATTGGGCGGATTGATGTACCAGCGGATGGGTCAGCTTCAGGGCAAGAAACATGTACTATAAAAGGACCCTTGTCATTGACAAGGTAAGTCTTGGGTGAGTCAGTTAATGATGGATGGGTATAAAACCCAGGGTTGACATCATCAGCAGATGACCGGCCTTCAATCAATGGTTTTTTAGAGGGTTCCATTAAAACTTCTTTGTCAGTGTCGAGTCTGCGTTTGACACCGGGATGGGAAAACATTGAGGGGGATGAATCCATTAACTCAACCGGAGAAGAGACCCTATCCGGAGGATCCGGAGGGTCTGGAGGATGTTTCTCCATTAAGGACTACTAAATATATAACAAGTTAAAGGGAAAAATTAAAAAATAAATAAAAATAACTTACGTTATTAGTTGATGTTATTAATTAACCACCACCAATTAGATAAGTCAGCTTAAACTACGATAAAAATAGAAAAAACTAAATAATTAAATCCGAAACACGTGTTAACACTTAAACCCGCAACGACGGAAAAAAACCCAAACTCTTAAGTAAAGGAAGAAGGTTACCATTTTTATTTGCAATGAAATATTTTTATGGATACTTTAAACTCATAATATTAAAATATTTTTTAATTTATTTAAAAATACATCAGGTATTTTTTTTCAAATACAACTTGCCTAAAGTTTTAATAATTTGTTATTAATACATACCTGATCAGAGGTGATGAGTCTTTTGTTGATTAAATAATATAGTGGAGCCTGCAGCCCACTGAAAGTGCTGAAGGAGTTGTGACATGAGCTGTAAAAAGGTAATTGAAGTGATAATAACTGTACCTGTAACAATGTGTTTACCTACCTATAACACCAAATAGTGGCAAGACTGGCCAAATTTATTTTCATGGCAACCCCCTAAGTATGGCAATATTGGTTGGTATTTTCAAGAGTAAGTGCCAAATTTTTAACTTATATATACGGTACGTCATATATTATGTATATAAATAATAATAAAATTAGTGATGGTTAAAGTGATAAGTTAAAGTTTATAAATGAAATATTTTTATTTTCATCCTAAATATTTAGTATGTATGTGTGTCTATGTTTAACTTTCATGGTTATTTTTTTAGTTTTGAGAAGATAGGTCTTAGATAAGGACTAGGAAAAAAATAATTTCTCACCGTTTTCCCCTCAAATCGTCAATTTTATTAAACACACTGTTTTTCTTTACAACCGCAACAGCATAATTCGGTATTTTGTTATCTCCATACACTTCGTGGAATACGGGATGAAGGTTGTATTTCTTTGAGGCAGACGCTACCCTCATTCCCTCGACGGAGACCAAATCTGATCCATTGTCTTGTACCTAAGGAAATAACTTATCTATAACTCTACGTGTATATCGCTGAAACCGAAATTGATGAATCTATTTTGATAAATACTTGCTTGGTTTTATAACTATTTATTATGAATTATAGGGGCTTATATTATTATGTCGGGTTTTATGTATCTTTTAAATTATTCATTTTCTTTTAAAAGTTCCTGATTTTATAAGCAAACCTCGAAGATTTATTTTTATTTAAATATATGAAGATACCTATGGTGTAAAACGGGAATCATACTAAAAATTTACTTATAAAAAAGAATCAAGAAATACTACCAAAAAGACCTACCCGGCCTTATCTCAAATAAGATATATTTACCAAGCAACCAGTTTCGAGATTTTTTTTATATACATATATAAAACAAACATGTGTAAATATGTAAGATAATACAAAAATGAATTATTACTTACACTTTTAAGACAGGCATCATCCGAGGCCTCTTGTACGCAATCCAACTTTGGTCTAATATCTCTACTGAAGGCAAACACTGACATTGCGCGGCATTTTGCTAACGCCACGTTTGATGTTACACATAACCTATAAAAGGGTTTAAAAACACTTAATTATACATGAAAAAAAATACAATTAAACACAGGCCAGGTTAAATATTATAACAACCATTGCATTGTTCGTTACCAATTATTTTAGTTAAATGAGAGACTAATTTCCAATGTGCTCATTCGTCCCTTTCTGCCATATTGAGTTTACGATGTGTTAAAAGAGAGAAACACATAAAAATAACTTGTCTACTCCTCATTTATACTTACCTCACAACTGGCTCAGGTGGTCCATGGCCACGTTCAATGACTTCAGTGTAGTTAGCCTTTTGCAAGTAGTCGGCTGGTTTGATTGGTATATTATCAGCGACGTGATGGATTTTATCAGAAAGACCCAGAACGTTCACAAACCAATCGGGCTTGGAGCTGGCACCTATGTAATATATTTTTATTTGAAAATAGCAGCTGGTAATAATTATTATTTTTGAATCCCATTTATATAATAGAATAGGCAGAATTTTGAGGAGACTGCTTTTTGGTATCGAGTAGTTTAAATTGTATGTTTAAATTTAAGGTCATAATCGATTACCTATTATACTTTTAAATTTATATTTTTATATATTTCACAAGAATATGCAAATATTTTTTGATTCTCAGTCCGTACAATAATGAATGAGAGATGGTTATATTTTCAAGGGACATTTTATCTCGTATTTGACAACGATCTTTATTAAAGTTAAATCTTTTTTATGCAATTAGGTATTTCGCTATGGAAATCCATACATTATACATTTATACAAGAAAAAAATAAATAGTTAAAATAATTAAATACAAGAAATAGTTTTTTACATAATCATATTCCGCTCTGACATAAACTACTTACCAGCGTCAGCCAACTGCTTTATCTTTTCCCTAAGTGGGGAGAGCTTGGCAAGGACGTCATTATGTCCTAATAGCCCTTGCCAAGGTCGAGCGGCCCAGGAACAAGCCTTCTCCCTAACCGGAACCTTAGACCCATCCACGCATAGATATGAGAACTCGTCAGGGTTCTCTGGTGATTGGCTGGCGGGTGTAGTGCCTACTGGCAACTGTCGAGATATGTTTGAATTACGTATTTATGAAGATGTCTAAACCGCAAAGTTTCTGAACTAAGACTTAATAGTGTTCATACGTTTATGTTACGTGAACAAGATGCGGCTTCAGATTTTCTTTCAATAGGAATAAAATAAATAAAAGTAATACACTGGCGCTACAATCTTTTAGGTCTGAGCCTCAGATATGTGTATTCCTTGCATTTGTCAATCTAATAGGCAAGTGCCTGACACGCAGTTGACTTTTTACCCAAAAGTCGGTATCCTCACGATATTATCCTTCACCTTACGAGCGAATGTTAAATGTGCAAATAGAAAGATTTCATTGGTGCACAGCCAGGGTTCGAACCCCGGGATGAGAACCCTTCTCTGAATAGGGATGCCGATCCTAACAATCCTATTTTTTTTCTGTGCTACGAATATGTAACAACTATATTATTGTGATTGATTTGCTTTTTCATTTTTTTATATTATATATGTATTTATTGGTAAAAACATTTCGATAGTTATTGAGTTTATTGCGTTTATACGCGTATCTAATTAGTAGTAAAACTCATCTACAGGAAAATAATCGGCGTAGTAAGAAATTTTAATTAAAATTTAAACTAATAAATTAAATAAGTAATATACCTATATATGTATATAGTTAGTTAACTCAGGTGAATTGTTAGGGATTTGAAACTTCAAAGATAACATACCCCGAAGAACTTCCGCACATATATGACCTTAGTGAACGCGACTTCTCCACCATTATGGGCGAGGCACCTTAAAGCTCCCTCATACCCGCTGTAGTTGTCCGGATAATCACATCGTTCGGGGTGTTCACACATTGCACACAATTGGCTATATTGACCCTCTGTAATTAATAAGGTTTTATAGAGATGGAATCTAATCAATATATATATGAAATTAATAAATCAATATATTACTCAATCTGCCCGGTTTTGTATTTATAAGCATTACAGTATTCTTTGTTGATATCTTTCACGCAGTAAAATTATAAATTTAAACACGTTAAAAACATAATTGTTAGTATGCGTTATCGTAAAGTTACAAGTATGTTGGAAAATATTGGGATTTGTTTGAAATCTCAAAATTTTTACGAAAAATATTCTTATAATTTTTTATTTAGTTTATTGTTTCATTGCACACGAGTACACCAAAACACACATGTAAGCTGTGCTTGTGATTGCTTATATGCGATCTCTTTGCCGAGTGTAAAAGAGGCTAGTGTAGCTAAATAAGAAGAGAAAAATGACTGAAATTTTGTCAGCAACAGCAATTCGTTCCGTCTTCTAAACTCATTGGAAGTATATATGCATATAACATTTTGAAATATGACTATGATATACACTAAATTATAGTGTATATCATAGTCATATTTCTAAATTTATGGAAGACAAGTAGTAAAACTTTCCTCCGGTTTAATCAATCATTGTGTCGAGTTGCGAAGTTTTTCGAGTATCCTCACTTTGATGTGAAAAATTTCTGAAAGTTCTTTATGAAGAGCAACTTGTTGCTATAACCTCATTTCTTTTTGAGTCTCATTTTCTTGATGACCCTTACCTGAACCTCGCTTATTATTAAACGTTTATGTTTAGTAAAAGGGTTTAGTTACGAATCTCATTTTTATAACGATGAAAACGATTTATTTACATTATTAATTAAACTAGTATCGTACCTTGTTTTAAACAAATTTATTGTTAAAATTACTCTATAATTAGCATGTAAGTAATAATGACACATTATAAAATAGATTTTTGACTAGACACTTCAAATTGATATAACTGCTTCGTTTTCATTTAAATATTACTAAAGTTTTAGGAATTCAAGATTCGGACTTTTGCATTAAAAATACAAAGTAAAAATGTTATCTTTACTTTGTTTTGACTTTTCTCTGTCTGTAACTACGTTCATTGAAAACTAAAATTAATAGGATGCTTTCACAAAAGCTTTTCGTAAAATATAATCTTTAGGTTTCTATACTGAATCCAAGGTTTGAATTTCTATACCTACTAAAATATTTAGACAATTCTTTTAGTAGAATTTTGGTTATACCTTACAAACTTAATAAATAATAAAGAGAACATTCTAGAAGATGTGACTCTATATAAATATAATAATAATCAATCCAGTACTCACTCCACGCAGCCGTTGTCTTTGGATCCGGTGACCAAGTACCAACGATACAAGATTTCTTGAAGAACGTCGATAGGGCGCGTAATTCATTCTCCTTAGGCGATATTGTCCGGTCAGTCATTTTTGGGAATATTTCCCGCTTCATTAGCATCGTTAGCGGAATCTAAAAAGGGTATAATTAAAATTTCCTTAACTAAACCGTTTATATAAAACTAGATATTAGATATTATATGTAAACGTGTCTCAAATGCGCCGTATGAGGCCGTAAACTACATATGGACAATCAATTCATGTCATGACAATCGCTGTAGACGATTTCGTTTCCTAATAATAATTAGGACATGTATGTATGTATGTATGACAATAAAATACTATGAGTGCCTTTGCTTATCTAACAGAATATAGTCTCAGTTGTGTTGTCATCGTTAATTGTTGCTCCCGCCCACACTTTGAAATCGATTTTACATTGAAGAAACGGATAGGTACATTGGTACAATTTTTTTTTTATTTTTATTGTACCGATGTAACTGTGTGCTGTTGGCAAGCCTTTTTCACAACAACAAAATAAAAAGTCTTAAGTTAAAGCATTGAAACCGAATGTACTCAATATAAACGTTTGCGAGACAGTATTTCTCCTGTATTACGTTCACGTATAAAAACCTTATTACTTTGCGGCATGTATCGAATATCAATCTCCAATAAATTATAATATTCCCTCCGCAAAAAGAATCCATTTCTGGAAACATGATTTTATTCTATGTTGAATGTCTTAAGGAGGCTTACGCGACGAGAATTGTAAAACTATTTTAGATTTAATATTCGTTGTTTTACTCTTGAAATAATTAATTAATTTTATTTAAATTAATTAATTATGGGTGTCATACTTTGAGCTAAGTCTCGAATTACTAATTAAATTAATAACAAGTGTTTGTCAAAAGTTTTATACGGAATTGTGCTTGTTCGGATCATGCAGCATGCGTCTGAATTGGACGAAGTTACTTTTGGGGAACTTAATTAAGCTATCGTTTGAATATTGTTATCGATCTGGTTTTGACGACTTGCTGAAAACTGTTTCGCCGGGAATGTAAAGGCTATTCGGATTATACTTGTAAGTTGACAGCTCGTGTAGCAAAGGCCTATAGAAATCTTCTAAATCAATCTTTATATTTAATATTGGATGGAATCTGGGTCGCTACTCTCGTTTCATTTGCAAATTTTTATTGAATTTATTGGCGATGTTTTATTTATTGATATAAAAACATTTATAATAAATATCGCTATGCCTTGACTTTGTTCTTGTCGCACAGTTTTAATTATATCTCCATTCCATGGTATCTACTTTCGCTTTGTTTATTTAGAGTCCAAATTAAGATCCTAACTTCTCGATAATTCACAAATAATTTTAATATCAAACAGTAAAGTGAATTGAAATGTTTCAAATGTCTTTCATATTAATTTTATTTTAGCTTATGTTAGTTCTAACTAACCTAATAATAGACACTAAGGGCCTGTTAAAATCAAAATGTCAAAATGTCCGGATAAGTTACAAATAAGCTATTTAATACATATTGGTAGGATAAACACTATTGTTGCGTTTCACGACTGTTAGGTAGAACATCGAAATTTCTTCGGAACTTTTATCTTCCGAATAATTTATGTGTTACATTTGGTACTTTATCCATACATTGTGAAACGGACCCTAAAACTAGCAAATATGTGTGTGACTTGACGATACACATTATACAAGCCAAACAAATTTTACGTCTATTGTTTTTTTTGAGTTCGCGTTTGTGTATTTAATGCAATCAAAACTCGCACCTATAACATTAATACAGGAAAAGAGATTGTTGATATTTTGTCGTCAGACCAGTTTCTGAATTATTAAACAGCTTCAATTATTCGTTGGCAAGGAATTAATTCTAACTATAATACTTACTTTGTATCCGACGTTTCTGTTAACTCCCGTGTGACAAGACTTCAGACCCTTGAGTTGATCTAAGTTATTTATGTTCAGGTCTTTGTGAACAACTATTACCGCCTCGTACCGAAATTCCGCTGCAAATAAACAATTGCTTTTTATAAGGCGCTACATTTCTAGTCGCGACGTCGGTATTTGGTATATTCGCCGCAATGAAGAACAATCTAACATGAATCGGCCAATTCATAAAATGCCCGGGTCATGTTGTTGGAACAATTCGATAAAGAACGAAATAGGTTGCGATGGTAATATCTTAATAGGCGCAATTTTGTTTATTTAATATAAGTTCCCAGTTGTGTTAACTGATTATTTGCTGGACGCACTAGCTAGTTAGTGTTGTGTTTTAAGCCCGGTCAACGAAGTATATAGTCGTACATGCTCAAATCGCTCTAATATTACCCGATTCCACATGACATGGAAGATAAGATAGTCTATTAGACGAATACTTCTCTTAAACTCTAGTATAGATCTTAGTTCGATTCTTAAGACTCGTCCAATATTCATATGTATCGAATTTTCATATATAATCTGTTATCTAACGCCTTTGAGTATATATAAATATCCATAATTATTTTCAATAACTTTTTCGATTTTCCGTATTATTCATGCGTGAATAAACGAATTCATAATGAGATTTAAGAAGAAAACAAATTAACGGTCTTTATTTGTGAATTCCGAGGGTAAACACGAATTTAATCAAATAATGAAAGCGGTTTTCTAAAGCCAACTACTGAGCTTGCGTTTCGTTAATTATCTGGCATTGTGCAAAGAAACAGTCTTTTGTCCTCGGAGACCCAACAATATGCTTTCGTTTAATTACGCCACTTCCGCGCTATTTAATAATTTAATTACAGTATATCCATTAGTGTACTATTTTGGGAGAGACGTTAAGCTCCCACAAGCATAGTAGGAGATTTTAGGGCATTACAATGGATTATTCTGAAGTACTAGATTACGTTAGCACATTAATACAGCAGGAAATGTTGGACAATTTAAGTTTTTATCTCGCTTCAAATTAAAATTGAGGGTAGTAAGAGTCAAAACTTAACTAAGTATGGGCCCATTTAAGTATTACGTAAGCAGATTTACTGTAGTTAAACCCCCCCAGCTCTGAAAAATAATACTACATAAACGTATTAATTTCTTGTGTGAAGATGCATTTCGTTTTCATGAAAAGGCAATATGTGTAAAAAGTAAATAATTGCTATTGACGTAATCACCAAATAAGAAAATCAAATCTCTTCCAGTCATTCCAAAAATTAAATTAGATAAGGTAATCAAGGAGTGCAAAGTACATAAGACATAATAACAACTTATTAAGACAAAACGAATGGAATAAAACATGTAAATCAGGACAATATAAAAAAGGGTCATTCAACACATGAATCACGCTAATTTTCGATCAGTTTCACATCGATTCAGGACTAAAGTTAGGGATTTGATGTGTACAGTAGATTCAAAGGAATATCTATCATATACCGCTAAGTGCCGACTAAATATTACCCAAAAAAACTAAGTAAGACTTGATACATGCAAATAGTGACGAAACTATAACTGTTTCGGGTTAGTAATATGAAAGTAACAGACGTAGAAATTTACTCAATAATTTATGGGATGATACTTCTATGTATATATCCATATAATATATATATGGATCAGGTATGGCATGTCTTAACTATCGTAGATACCTAGTGCAAGGTTTTTTCATTTTCTTATATACTCGTATTATCCAATTTTCATATATTTCAGGGGTTTTATTCTCAACCTTTATGACGTCCATTTTTCCAGAAACGTCCTGATTTATGTCGGGTCTAAGGTTGTTTGGGTTAGCTTTGTGGGGCTATAGCGATTTCCCAGGCATTTTTATGAAACATACGAGTTATTTGGGGACGATATTTGAATAATTCAAGGTGTTGAAAGAATTCATATATAATACATATATCAAACAATCAAAAGTGATGATGTTTTCTGCTGTAGAGTTTATTTAGTCGCACTTCAAATATACCGGCTAGTAGAATGCCTCAAATTTCAAAGGATTAAAGCGCTAAGAGAACATGTGTACATGCATACTGAATAGCGTTTACTGAATGCTGGCTGAACTCCGAATGCAACAATCTTGTGTCAGCGCTATTCACTCGATATCAGCATTCAGTGAGTGTCAAGTGTGTTTACATAGAGCTGAATTGAAATTTTCCCCTTTGTGAACCAAATGTGCTCTGATTGCATAGGTGTTTTTTAAGCGCTACTCTCGTTTCATTTCTCGTAATGTTGCATAATTATTTGAAGCTGGATGATAGATATGAATGGTGTTGCTATGAAAGCTTTTACATATTAATTTTATCGATTTCAAGAAGATTCTCGCAAACTATAATACAATGATACGGGAGTGTGTTATGTGCTCTTGCCCATAAGATAATAAAATACCGCCGCCAATGGTCACTTTAAATTCCAAAAAGTTTGTGAGTGCGTTGCCGGCCTTTTAATTTATTCGGCTCGGAAATGGTATCGTGGGCGATTGGTTTCACGCAGTGATGGTGCGCGGCAAAAACTACATTACAAACGCTCATTTGTGGAGGAACGGACGTCAAGGTGATACGGGTGGGATTTCGTATCCTGCCTCGATGTCCGATGATTCTGAATTCCCTTAAAATCAAAAATAAAAAAAAAACCCTTAGAAGAATTAGATTCTTGTGCCGCTTAGATTATACTCTCATGCCTGAAACCTGGATAACTGAAACGCATACAACAATTCTGCTAGCAATTGCCTGTGATAAATAAATAAATCTGTATTTCGATTTTGTCGTTGAATACGCTCAAATATTCGGCTTGTTACCAAAATTTAACCAAAACATTTGCGTATTTCGCCTGTTATGTTCAACAATTCTGTATCGCAAATTCCGTAAATAGTTTTACGATGATAAAGCTAACATTATTCGCGTACTCTATTTCAGCTACTTGGAAAAGTGGAGTGAAATATTTCCATCAATATTATTGGATCTAGCGATCAGAAATATTTGAATTGGATACGGTCCCGATGAGAATTTGAGAGCAATCTAAATAAATAGGAATTGTAAATGGCGCAGAAACGTTGAAGCGATTCGAGAAATAGCTAGTTGTAAGAATGTTTTAACATTAATCAAAATTGCTTTTGGATGTAAACTGTAGACTATTTTATTCGACTTACAATTTATTCTTTTCTAGTGTTATGATTCTAAAGATTAGTTGATTAAATTTATTTTTTAAATCCACTAGTGCTAAAACGAATAAGACATCTTTTTGTTATGTAAGCTCCCATAGTACTGTAGTACATCGAACATGTTTGCCTAAGCCGGTGTTCATGAAGTTTTTGGAATAATTTGGTTGAGAAGTGTGTAGTTCGCGGCTGCGAAACTAACAACACGCATTCTTTAATGTATGTACTTCTTTACATACAAATATTAACATTACCTTATCGTACCTAGTTTTTAAGACACTAAAGAAAGATAGAAAAAGCTTTGTACACATATAAGTCAAGAACTTTAATACGTTTGATATTATACAAAGTTATTATATTAAATTAATTAAATATTGAAGATATTTAGTTACATAAAAACTGTATGGTGACAAAATATTGAAATAAAATCATTATGTTCAATTAGTGGTTAAGTCCTGGAACCAGTTCATGTCATGGGGCGGGGGGTCATGCCTCTCCTTTTGACATGACATAACACTTACATATTATATTTAAACCATTGTTCTACAAATACAATTTTACAATACAATAAGGATCTTTTCTGTTTCAGCAAAGGACATGTCGAGAAGATTTGGTTTAAGATGTTAGTGTATGTATAAAGTTTGGTAACAAATATGAGAGTCATTCGGAAGTTAGTAAAGCATAAATGACATGAAAAGCGCCTGTACGAAACACGTGCCTGAAAATTCTGTCACGGCGTTTCTGAATTTCACTTTATGTTCGGGTTTACGATCCGTTGTCAGAGTAATAAAAATTTAATCCCAGCTTAGAAATATCCGCAAAGGAAATTAAAATTTTATGTCTGTTTCTGATAAGGTAAAGTTATTTGAATATTTAATCTTAAATTCGGACAAGCCTTTCATAGCAAATTTCGATTAAATATCGCAGAAATAATTTTCTTATTATGTTTAATAATAGTAAAATTTTTACTAACTACTAACTGACGTGATACTGATCTTGAATGAAATGATCATGATTCATGTGCACTTTTTACTTTTTATTTTTCATGTATCCTGGATCAGTTTATTTTTTTTGTTCCTGTTAAGTTTTTTTCTTCTTATAATATATGTAATATGTATTTTTGCCTACCTTATGTAATTTAATACATTTTTTCGTGGTTGCCTGAAAGAAATTGCTCGAAATCGATAAGGCCGCCAGTTGCCCTTCCTTTTAATTTAATTATGTTCAATTTTTATACTGTAATGTGATGAAGTGTTGATAAATAAATAAAAAATTAAATAGACATTTATATTGGAGAGTTTTCAGTGCCACAATTTTAAGTAGAAGATTTCCGTTTCTATGGTGATTTAAAAAGTGAAATTTATCTCTACACCTAATTACAAACAATTGATTCCAGGTTCACGTATCATTTAATTAATATTCCTTTATCGTTCTATGAAATCTGTTTTGAGCTGCGATGAAACGCGTCGAGGGTTTTAGTAGGCTGATTATTTTTTAAAAGGTGAAACAATGCCTTGGTTCTCCTACACGTGCAGATGGACCATTGAACCGTAAAATCTCTATCAAGCTTAAATGTCTCTTACGCAATTAATAGCTTTGGTCTCCGTCCTATTAAATTAATTCCGATCTATTAGTCAAACGGGTTCTATCCCACGTGCATAGATTGGTTACGAAACATATGAAAGTTGGGACAGAGTGAATATTCATGTTCATATTAATTAACGTTCATCTTTTTGTCCCTTGTTTGTTGTTTTGCTAATTGCGTATTGTTTTTAGTTTATTTAACATTAATTTATTTATGTTTTAAATACTCTTTTTAAACACCTGTGTCTGCACTGAGACTATTAAGTCTAAACTAATTAACGAATAAGGATAATTAACATAAAAAAGTGTACAATAACACTATTCACAGTTTCTATTAATGTGTTCTATTTTTTCACTAGCCCCTATTTAGTTTGAGACTACGACTTCGAATTGTCGTCGTAATCTTCGCACTAGGCCCATAGTCTCAAGAAGTAGAATAGCCTCGACATTCATATTAATTGTTCGTATTCTATTGTTTTTATTATTGTGGCAACGTCCTTTTCTTTTAAATTTTGGCACTCTTGAATAACAATTGCAATTTTTTCTCAATAATGCTTGATAGTATCGTTAATTTTGGTAAATGCAAATAGTCATGCACACACTAAGCTTACTTGGTAATATGTATGACGTCATAAAACAAAAGTAGGTATATATAGAATTGATAAATAGAACTCCTCAGCCAGGCTACACCCTGAAAATAGCTGGCCTCGGGTACACCTATAGCTATATTATGTTTCATGGATTAAAATACGCTATTTATCAGTCCCGTAGCGCTTACAGTATAAATCGGACTACAGTATAAACTGCACCGATTTGTCTATGTGGGAATGATAAATTGTGTTCATTCGTTGCACGTCATTTTAAAAAACAAAAACAAAAGAGAATCAATTTTATGAGTTTAAGCTTAGTCTTAGAAAAATGTATACACCCCAGTTTTTTTATACAATAAGGACCAACTCTACGAGCCTTCTGCCTTCTTGATGTTGTCGTCCATGGTCACACACTGGCAGAATGCTTATGTACGGGCTCTTAAGAATTTGTAAGAGTTGCATACATAACAATTACCATACTCTTAAAGAACCCTAGGTCGAATTTGTGCGGAAATATTTCAGTGGATGACATATGTGATGTCAGTCAATAACGTTCAGGTAAATAGCTAAATAGAAGTCGTAGTCGTCGTAGTATATTTCTGGAGATTACATTTCTTCTTAAAAAGAACTTTAAATTATGAAGGAATCACTCCATTCACATAAAACACTGCACCAAAGGGCATTGTATTTATTTTGAGAAACATTTGAAAGATCAGTGATTAATTAGTATGTTTATCGAGGGATGCCGATTTATAATTACTTAAATACGATTCAGAAGCAATTTAACACGCATCTTGAAAAGCTATTTTATCATATTATTAATATTAATCGTATTTAAATATAAAGATTGTTTAGTTTAGTTACTACACATTTTGATTCTGCAAATATTCTTTTGCGGTTTAAAAATCTTGTCATAATATTTTTATATTCGAACATTAAATAATTGAGATGAGATTACGAGCCTGAATAGGAAGGCTTTGTACTTTAAAAAATGTATTTTACTAATTGAGGCTTTTTGTGTTGGAACACAGCAGTTGTTTTATATATATTGAGTTCTGATGTATTGCCTATATGAAGAGTTATTTATTTAATTTTTAGTCTTTTTACTATACTAATATTACATAATAATATATTTTAAGCATATTTACCGTCTGGCTCCTCATCCGTCCTGTACTCTTGGAACACGACGAAATCCTGGTTAGGGATTTTGGAGGCTACGTACATGTCCTCGGGATCGACGGGTACCAAATCAGCCTGCCGTTGTTGTACATAGCTCAAACATTCCACTCTACAAACAAAATATTCACGAAACATTACAATATAGAAGTTATATGTTTGTTATTCCGTGGCGATGAAACCCTATAGTCCATATCATTTACCATTTTCTTTTATAGACAAGAAGGTCTGTTGCGTGACAGTTGTAGATTTGGGTCTTAATATCAACCCGAATTTAATTGATATGTATCTTTGTTCACTCTTTTCAAAAGTGACCTGTAAGCCAAGGGATTCTAAAGAAACACATGTAAACATTTACAGAGAACACACTACACTATTTATTTATTATAGCCAGTATTTTAAAAACCTCTACTATTGAAAGCGAAAATACAGGGGGTTACAGGGTTTCCCAATTTTAAAATATCTATACTTAGGTGTTCATATCGGCAAATGGATGGGCACATTAAGCCTCCCCTGCCTCATATACGTAGCATTACATGACATGACAGGAAATTGAAAACGTGTATTGGTAAGCGGTATTGACTATCGTTTACAAGATTGATAGTCTTATTGTATATAATTTATTTCTTTATAATATAACAGCGGAATTGGCAAATGAATCCCCACCCGTGTAGCTGGGTTTGAGTGAATTTTGGAACTATTTCGCCTTAAACGTTACTACATAGATTATAATTACAGTTGAAAAGTATTTTTTAGTAAATCTGTAATTAAAATTAATGATCAAATCACACGAACTTGGAATGCCCTGGGGAGCGTATCGGATAGTACAGTTTTATATAGTAAATAATTTTTCAACTAGTTTTATGTATGAATATGTTTTGGTTTAGGCGATTTGAGACATTCTAAGAACCGTTACTCTGATAATTTCTTAATTGATAAATAATTATGTATCCTCGAACTCAAACATGTATTTTGTATCGGCAGTAGGTATTCAAGAATATAAGAATTTATTATTAAGCTTTCCAGTGATAAATTTTGATAATGCATACATAGCTAGCTTTGAAATAATAACACTATTAACATCACAAAAATTATCACGTAAATAGGCGTGGCCTGGCCATCCCTAACAGATCTAAACGTAATACAGAACATAAAACTAAACTAAACTACTTAATATAAAGATACATGAACAGGGTAACAAACGATTGGTAAAAATAACAAATGTATATTTATTTAGACTAAAACACATGTGACAATCAAGACTCTGACCATCTATCTATATATTAAACTATTGTATATATATTATTTCTCTCAATTATTGCGTAGTAATCCTTGGGAAAGCATCTCGAAGAAAATATCTAATTCACGTAGATTAACACTCGTAAGTCTCTAAGGACAGATAGAGCGATAGAGTGAGATTTATATCTCCTTCAAGAGAAACATAAGCTCAGTTTATTGGATCTTGAGCACGCTCGTACAAAGTGAATGGGGTTATATAAAGCAGGTTGGCATCCTCCATTGCGTCTGCTTTAGAATTTTAGAGGTATAGATTACTTCAGCAATTGATATAGATAGTATTGAGAATATTAAACAATTTAAAATATTAATGGTGTTTCATTTATTTACCCTGCCTTTGCATCTTTTATTTTTTTTAATTTAGTATAATTTCCGCTTTATTCTCATGAAAGTCACAATTGTCTTAAACATATTGTGATTATTATTTTTATAACTAATACTGTGCGATATATAAGAGTTAGCGAAAAATAGATGTTGTTGACAAAATTTTATATATGAAAAGTTTGTTAGGGTAGGAATTAATATCAATAACGTTCTTGTTTTAAGAAAATTCGTCATATAATTTTAATATCGCTGCAAGCGTTCGTGTTCTCAGTGGAATCATAAAATAAATCTTCATAGTGATACAGAACAGAAGTCGTAAAATTCAACTGTATTTGATGTAACGAAAATTCTTTTAAGTTTAAAGTAGTATTCTTTGTAGTTTTCTTTTGATATTTTTAGTTTTTATTAAATATATTTTTTGCTAAAATCTAATAACTTATTAGTGAAATATAATAAAAAAACCTGTGATTAGAAAAAATAGTATAAATTTTAAAATATTCGCAGCATAGTGGTTTAAAAAAAATTGTATTTGTTTAAAAACTACTTTGCTGCGAAAGGACATCCCAATCGTGATGGACATCTGAATCGAATAGAAAAAGAGATAAGAATGCTGATAATATCATGGACCATTGCATAATTTTCCAAAATTACATCATTTTCAAATTAGCTTCAACCTTCAGCTTTCACATGGATTACCTACGACCTGGATTACGTGTATTTTGCGACCTCTTCGACAATACATTATTATTATATTATTTCAGTCAATTTACAAAAACCATCTAGTTGTTACGACTCAAAACAAACATTTCTTCGGGTTTGAATTTTTGCGTTCATACAGGCAAATGCGGCTGGGGGATATTTTAATTTTATAATATGTTTAATTTAAAATGCTATTATTATTGTCACAAGTAGATATTTATTCGGTAATATGCAAAATGTGCTATGTACTTTGTATCGAAATATCATAATAATTTTTATTAATTAATCTGGCGCGTTGATAAAATGAACGTAGCAGTAACCTCCCGAGTATAAAGATCAATCGTCATAATTTGTACAAAATTGCTTTGAGGCAATTGTACCCTTCCGTTTTATTAATCTCATGAGAGAATTTTATCAATGCCGTGTCTGTTATCTCTGGTTATCTTTTGTTTATATTTCTCTTTATATTTGCCATTATATCATAGGTATATGTTAACATATCCCTAGGTCACTGACCTCTATATAAGAGAATTCCTAATTGGAACGAATCGAAATCCTTTGTATATTAGCTTAGTTATAGCTGGAAATACATTCATTGTCAAATAAACCGTGCTGCTAGAATAATAAAAACCATGTCTCGATTAAAATTCCTCGTGTTCTTTGTATTTTCCTGTTAATGTTAAACAACATTGTACGTCACGCGATAATAATAAAAAGTATTTTTAAATCGTATGTCATGTATAATTCGTAGTCTTAATTATTAAGTTAACAATTGACTATATTATTTCGGCGTTATGCTTATAAGTGATTTTGATAAATATAATATGGCATTTATGTCGTAAGGCTATACAAGTCTAAATTAACACTAGAAAGTGGGAATTATGTCTGGACGACCGAAACAGTGTCAACGAAAAAGGAAGGTTTGTTAATGGGTTAAAGGTTAAAGGATGAAAAATTTAATTGTTGATTATTTAAAAAAATGGTACGTATATAATACCATCCTCTAAAATTAAAAGGACAAAAATTAAAATTCTTACCTATCTCTTGCAGGAACACATTCTAGTACAGCTTTGCTTTTCGTAGGTATCTCCAACATCTCCTCGCATGATTTTAAATGTTGCGCTGGCACACATATTTTATCTAAAAATCAAATTCACAACACATTTATTACGAAATTTAATTTATATTCAAACAAAAATAAAATTTTCATCAAAAATATCGCCAATCGTAGAAATGCTTGCAAAAGGTTCGTCTATTTAATGAAAATAGAACGATTATAAACCACAGATTGTAACATAAATTTAATAAAATATTCCATTTTTAAATTGTCCAAGCTTAATAATGCAAAAAAACTTAAATTACATACATGCCGATTTACTGTTGACATTTTGAGAGGTCAAGGCAAATATAAATAAAACACTCGTAATGTATTTCAAAGTCATGGTCAAGCAGTCGACCATGCGCGCAAATAAAGACGACTGGACGTAGCTTCGTCTGGTTCTTTTATATATTCACGATAATATGTCCTATCGTCGTTATTCTTATTTATGCACACAGTATCATCTTAATTATAAATAATGGAAACGATTTAGTTATCATATGTTTTATTACTATCTCACGGGAAATGTTTATATATGTAATTAAAAGAAAATTCATAATAAACTGAATTTATCACTTGAGTTACTGTAACTTAATCATGACACTTTTTTTAAATTAACCTAATTAAACCTAATTATCAAATAACAATTGACATCTAAAAATACATTTATTATTTATAAAAAAAAATTTTCTTTAAAAAATTTTGACATAATGTCAACATTAATTATTTTAATGTAACTCTAATCTGTGGTCAGCCGCCATGTTATTTCAAGTAGAATGGCGCGAAGTTATAATGATGCGTAAAAAATATGAATAATGTTTTTAATTTGTGTAAATATAAAAAAATTCATATTATTAAAATATTGTGAAAAAAAATGGATTGGATACATTGTAACAATTGTTTTACTCAATTAGAACCTGGAGTAACTTTGCACCTGACATCATGTGGTCATATGTTTTGCAACAACTGCTTGAACAATGGTATGCTTTCTTTCAATAATTTTCATTGATACCGTGGTAATAACAGAGTTGATTCTCCACGTTACAAAGTAATGTTATCTGTAAATAATAATTATAAATGTTATTGAAAATATATTATTTTCAGGCGTAAAAGAAAGTACATGTTTAGTATGCAGAGCACCATGTTCTATGATGAAATTAGTTCCCGACGTGAGTACATAATTAGTATGTAAATGACAAAAGTTTAAATACTTGAAAGCGGTCGGGCCTTATCTCTAAAAAATGTTTAATATTTTAGATGAATCCAGATATTCAAGATTATTTTACTGACCCGGAAGAAATAATTAAGAAAAGTTGTGATGTAATACAATTTCAACGGCAACATAGACGGCGCTTATTGTCATATTTGTTACAATCAGTAATTATGTTCTTTTTTCTTTTACACGCATACTACTGTTGTATACGATAATCCAGGATCGATTCTCTGGACTCTCTGCACAATGGTTCAAAAAAACCTTATATACGTATAGGTATCAAAATGTTAAATATGTAAAAAATACGTATTTACTCGGTCATTGTTGTTTTTATGCATATATTAAGTACGTCTCCGAGATAACATTCCTAATTAGGGTCAAAGGCTATTTATCTTTCATGGCTACAAAGCGACGTTACCTGGACTTTTGGGGAATCCCATTGAACCCTTAATTAACTAAGCTAATTAAAGCACCTTTTTGGGCATTACTTTCGTTTAAGCTGTACGAGCAAAGTTTAGACTTATTTTTTAACAACCTAAATAAATAATGTTCTTAAGGCACATTATTTCTACGGTTGATTAAACCTGGCTTTGTATACGGTATTTGAATTTTCTCTTTAAAAATAAATAGCGCTGTCAGGCACAGTTTGTTGATCGACTTAAATAAATAAATCTATGAAAAATTATATGTTTATACCTACCTATTTTATTAGCAGTATTTTATAGAACAGATAATTTAATAAAAATGTTATGTAATTAACGTTTAATCGAAAAAAATTCGAATCAAAGCGTTTTCCCTGGTATAGATATTATAACTGCTCACTGATACTGTTGCTAAGATCAGCGTTAGCCTAGTGGCTTCAGCGTGCGACTATCATTCCTTAAGTCGTAGGTTCGATCCCCGGTCGTGCACCAATGGACTTTCTGTCCATCAGCATGTCTAACCTTCGCTCGAACGATTACGGAAAACATCGTGTGGAATCCGGCTTGCCTTCTACCCATGAAGTCGACGGCGTGTGTCAGTCAGCCTATTAGATCATGAAACAGATACAGAAATCTGAATCCCAGACTCATGTATTTATTTATTTAGATACTTTACTGTGCTTATATACTTTGGGTAATTTTTTGTATATTATATAAGTGAAAAATATCTTTGGTAGACTAAAAAATTCCGCGCGGCGAGAACGGAGCTACGGCGTATGACGGATGTGTGTCAGACACAACACAAACAGTTGCGCGAGTATCAAAGGATCATAAAGAATTTACAAAGTCAGCTTGATGGACAATCAAGTGAGTTTTATAAAACCTTTAATAGAACGGGAGAATACGACCGCCCATTGACAATCAAATATAAAGTGTAACTCTATCCAGAATACCAATTTTCTTATCTACCCGACACTCAATAAAAACAATGTTATACATTTCTGTATATGTTCGTTCAATGTATAAGGCAACCTGTCGGAAACAAACCAACTACACGGTATTCAATACTTCAGTAATACAATAATATTTAAGTTTAGAAGAAGAAATTATTGATTATTTATTAAGTATAGACGTCCGCTTTAATTGTTTCACAAATAAGATTTTTGTAAAAGTATAAGTAACAACTAAAATAAAAACAAAACAATGTCAAGCACGAAAATGTTTAGGATAAAGTCAGTCTAATGCTCCTTTCAATTTTCTAAAAGAATGAAATATGTATTAGTAATTTATTATCTTATGGTGTTATTTTTAACTGAATAAAAAACGTGAGGTCACGGTCCACAGAAATAGAAAAACAGCACAGAACACAATCACTGGCCTTTAGATAATTTCTCGGAAAGGTTAAATTATATTCAGGTCATAGCATCGGTTCAGTCATCAGGAATGAATCGATTTTTGAAAATAGTCTGCCTGCTGTCTGATTTTCAAGATTTTTTTATGTTTAATGTGGCATAAGAGATATTTCTACGTCTATTTCATTGACAATTTATGCACATATATAAAGGTATACCTTTCAAGTTTCATTATCGGACGTCAAGGCAAAATACAAAATATATTCTATTTTACCAATTCCAAATTTCAAATTAATACCAATTCTTGAAAGGCCGGCAACGGACTTGCGAGCCTTCTGTCAATGTGATTGTGTATGTGCGGGAGTATCGCTTAACATCAGGTGAGCCTCATACATTATACATATAAAAAAATATCAATCTTTCCTAAAATTTTAATCTTTAAGGTTTTTTAGCATCTCGTTCATCTCTCAGTTGTAGCTTCTCGTTTGTTATATACAAGTTATATAAATATTCATATTTATTAAATTTTATTAATAGAACAAACGCCACCATTCAACGTGCCTATTTCGCCTAGCAATTTATCCCCTGGTTTTATTCAAACACCGCCTACATACAAACGGCCCGCAAAGAGTACTCCTTATAGCGTAAGTGATTTCTATTTATACACGGAAAAGTATTTTATTCTTTTTGTGTCAAGTTTTTGATAATAAACGTTACCCGTATGTTTAAATTACAAATAATTCGATTTCATTATTCCCATTAACATTTCCATTATTACTCTGAATTTTTATTATATCTTACATTGTTTGTGTTTTGACGGTGGTCATAGTAACTGAGAATTTTAAGTTTACGGTTTTGAGACTCAATATCTAATTTTGGCTTCTGAGAAATCCTTCAATTGAATCGAATTCGGTTAGACCAAAGTTTTAGTTCCTGGCAATCTTATCTTAATAAATATAAATCTCCTGTCACAATGTCCGCGATAGACTCCTAAACTACTTAACCGATTTTGAATTAAATTGGCTCACCGTGAGCAGTCTGGGCCAACTTAAGAGATAGCATAGCTTAGATCTTTAATTATAGTCGTAATTTTATTTTATTGCAAATTATTTGTTTATTTTTTGATACAATTCTAACAGGTGGCGCTGTTTTTTGAACTTTCACATCAGTTCTTCCCTTGAATAGCTTACTACTATGTAATATAACAAAACCCTTAGCCACAGCAACGCTTGGCCGAGTCTGCTAGTTTTATTATATGACGTAATCGGTGCGATTTAGCAAACAAAAGATATTTATATTACTATTTTTCTCAATATTTTCCTCAAACAGGGTAACTCCCTGAAATTCGTATCGAATATAAACAATTTTATTATGTGATAGCAACCGTATCAGTCGAACTTGGTGACCCCTACTCGGATAAGCAAACAGCGTTCAAGCAACTTCAGTATTAATAGTCAGGTAAATTGCTTGTAAATATACGCGATTAAATGTAGCGGAAATATTCGCCGGTTCTTCTCGTCACCTCTTTGGAAACTGGTAGTGAATTTAAACCTACAAATATAAAATAATACTGACTCAACTCAATCAATAAAAACGTATCGCAAAATGTTTTGAAGCTCTGAACTCGAAGACAGCTGGACCAATTCGAGTTTTTGATGTGAAACATCTATAGCCGCACGTAAAACCGATTTCTGGCGTGGCGACGCATGCCGTGGCGACGCGTCGCCACACTATATGATATACAGTCTAAATGCAGTAGTAAATTTCACATTAAAAATATTTAATGAATATAATGTTTATTCAACAAATAGTCATCGTTATCTGAAAAAAAATCGTAATATTTTATTTTATCATTATAACATATTTATTTCCTATCACAGTATGTTCTTTTCTGCATATTACTTTTAAAAATAATATCGATGTTTCACATCTGCCAGGCGTCCCGAGACGGCTAACATTTTTTTTTATTTATTCTTTGCACTTCGAGGTTTTTATGGAGATGTAAATTGGGAAAATTTTAGAAATTGGTTTTTATTCCGGAAAAGCAAAAAGTCTATGGGTTAGCGTATTAAAGCGAAATTAAATTAGCGGGGGTTGTATACCTCAAATATCAAAATCTGTTCTTTGATCATTTTTTCCAATTTTATTCCTATATGAGATATAAAAAACTTTTTTACACAGTACTTATATAACACATATGCAAATATGCATAGATAAAAATGGATAATAAAAAATTAAAAGAAATTTAAGAAATCCCTGTGGCAGTACCTTTAATAGTACCTTTAAGAGTACCTTTAATGCTTGCAGCAATTCCTTGCTACATAACGATACTTATTCTTTAAGTGAGTATGTATAAACTACTGAATTGATTGAAAACTTCGTTCACCAAAGTAAAGCTACTTTATCTAACCGAAACAGCGATAAATGAAGCAAAATCTGAAAAATTATTTCTTTATTATACGATCTCAAGAACTACCGGTCCGAATTGAAAAGTTCTTGTGTAGGACCACGGGACTATATATATTATAACTTATAGCTACACAGCTATTAATATATAGCTCACTCAATACAAATGGTATACACAAGAATCCATTTTAATTTAAACAATCTTTTTCCCAGTGCTCCAGTGCTTCAAACAAAATATCGACAACGGTGTTCACGCCTCCAACTCCTGGGTCGGTCGGGTACAGCCAATTTTTAAAGCATCTTTAACGGTATTGTGCACTAGCACTAAAGGCATTGCGAAGTTTATATTTCTTAACTATATTAAAACTACTAGACTAATTTTGATGGAATTTGGTCAATTAGTACAAGCTCTGCCCGATACTTTAGTATGTATTTGACTTCAATCGCGGAAAAACAGACGTTTTTATCGTTTTGTTTGGATGGCCTCTAGCGACATATAGGGTATATTTTTTAATATATATTTTAGTTTAAAGTTTCATTTAAAATTTCTAATAATTTTAAAAATAAAGCGATATCTTCTATTTAAACATCACTTTGTATCTCTTTTAATTCAATTGATAAAAGTTTTGAAATTCAAATCATAATACATGAAACGATAATATACAATTTCTTGTTTGAATTAATCAACTAAAATAATCAATAATGACTAATTAAATTATATTTGTTTTGTCTTCAATGCTTTGTGTTGGCTTGATTGCTCTTCTTTTATTTACTTCAGTAATTGTATTAATTTACAGAGATATTTTAAGCCAGACCAGCAATGAATCCGGATATTTGTCTGGACTTAAATCGCCAAGAGTTTTATACTGCAATGGTTTTAGCAACAAGTGCGCGTTTAAGAAACATGGGCGTTTCAATTTTTAGTTTTGTTTTGTTTAGATTAATTTGCATGTAATTAAAATTTTGATTTATTATACTGGTATTATTATTTTAAGTTTAAAATATTTAATTTATAAAACAATGTTGAAAAGATTTTTGATTTGAACTACTCTAAGTAGTTCAACAACTAGTTAGAAATCAATTTGCACATAAAAATTTGATTTTTAGTCGTTGAATAAAACAAATCAATCATTCAATAATTACGATTTATTTTTATATTTCGGGGGTTCAAAAGTCGTTTCTTTAATGTATGGGTAATATGCCCTTATTCTGCTGATATCCGCCACTTGCCTCTTGGTGTCCATGGACGGCTTGTGCACCTAGGTTGTTGAACTTTTCCAACAGTTCTGCGCCGCCCTTATAGCCCTTTTGCAGAAATTCACCCTGAAATTATATTATGTAAGTGAGAACATTCATTGGAGTGAACTAATAATAAAAGTTTCTTGATCTACCATAAGCCGCACAGATTCGAAATTTCCCAAATAGTAATATTTAAAGCCAAGTTATGCATTCAATTTTCAGAGATTCAAGAAATGCGTCATATATATAAAAATACTGTAAACCATCTCCCCTATAACAAGGTTTCGTATAACGTCATTTAATTAGCATATAACGCGGTATTTCTCCCCTATAACATGGAGATTTCTCAAGTAATTTATTTTTTGCTTGAAATTTAATGACGAGCCAGGTACAAAATTAGTTTATCATACCTGTACCTGTTTCAATTATTGTTTAAAATTAAACTAAATAACTTTATTGAATTCGTGTTTCTAGATTATGAATTCTTAAAAAAAGGGTTTAAGGAGAACACTACTACAACCGGATTTCCTATAACGCGAACCCGGTCTATAGCGTTTTTTGAGGTATTACTATAGTAGGTACATTAGATGTCTGTCCTATCCCGTCAATTAGGTTACGTGACTAATGACTTAGATTTTTTTACGTACTTAAATTTATTGTCACGTCTGGTTTTATTAATATATTTCAATTCAGCAACAATAGCATATGTATCGTTTATATGAATAATACAGGATAATTTCAAATAAAAAGCAGAATATAAAATGAATTTTTCAACGCTTTCGTCCAACAAAAACTATGAATGCATATCATTTCAAACAAGTATTATAAAACGGTACAGTGTTCAGTCGCGTGTATAAAATACAAAAAGCTATTTCTATTTCTTTTTATTTGCATTGGTCCACATTTAAACGGTTAGTTTCACTGCATAAATAAAAAACGTAATACTTTTGTGGACGTCCTTCGTAAACAGAGGAGGTTAAGGGCACGTCAAAAGATAATACATTACAAGAAATAACAGCTATTTATCATTTGCACCTGCCGAGACGGGCTATAATAAATATTTCATATACACGCAAGCATTTTCATCGTTGGCAAATATTTGATGTACCGGTTTGGAATACGCAGAAAAATGGTTTAAATAACATATTATTTTAAAGTGCTCACCTTGTTTGCTTTGGCATCATCGACTTTTTCTTCCGATACATGGTGTCCTTCCTTGCCCTGGGAATTGGCATCGAGGACCTTCTCCTCATGAGCGCCTTTGAAACCTTGCTGCGCATTTTCTCCGAATGATCCCGCGTTTTGTCCAGCGATTTTGTGGTCGGCCTCATCGTGAGCTTCGTCATAGAAGCTTTCCGACTTCTCTTCTTCATTCTTGCTGCTGGATGACTTGAAACCCTTACTGACATGGCCCTTCTTGTGACTCTTTGCCTTCTTTATTTGCTCCTCGTTAGCGCCTATTAATTGATTCAATATTTAATAAGTTACCTATACACACATTGTGATTCCTATAATTTAAATATTAAGAAGTTATTAAATTACTGACCTTGTTTGTTGACTTTTTGTCCACCTTCGTAAAACTTCTCATCTCCGGCAGCTTTCTTTTTTGCTTCTTCGTCTTTGTAAAAGCTGGATTCTCCCTTTTCTGCCTTAGCAGCAGCAGCACCTTGTTGGAATCCTTCTTGACCGTGCTTGATTTCCTCTTCTTCTTTTTTTTCTAACTTCTCAACATTGTGGTCGGCTCCCTTTTTCTGAGCAGCATCATATGCGTTTTTATCCACATAACCTCCTTGAACTTGTGTTCCTAACACTGGATGATATAGAAGACCATTCCCAACTCCGAAACCACCGACACCAACGCCTCCTAACCCTGGTTGAACTAACCCATTTGCTACACCAATTCCTCCGTTGCCTAATCCTACACCTCCGATCCCGTTAACTGCACCAATACCGGCCCCAACGCCACCGAGACCAATACCGTTTCCAATTCCTCCAATGCCTAAACCACCAACGCCACCAACACCAAGACCACCTAGTCCTATTCCTAATCCCTGGCCTAATCCTATTCCTCCAAGACCACCTAGGCCAATGCCCTGGCCATATCCAACACCAGACACTGCGTTATGTAGAGTTGACGCCGCTCCCTTGATTTCCTCGGGATAATCTTCTGTCTCTTCAACCTCATAGGAACTAGATAACGGCATTCCACTCCTCGTGTCCACTAACATTGAATCTATTCTATCCTTTACATAATCGTATGGAGTTTTTTCCTCAGCCAGCTCTAACTTGATGGCTAGCGATCCAACAATCGAAATGAGTGTGATAGTGAGAATTGTTGGCGACATTGTAGTGATGGTGTCGTT
Organism: Pieris rapae; assembly: GCF_905147795.1. NCBI lineage: Eukaryota > Metazoa > Arthropoda > Insecta > Lepidoptera > Pieridae > Pieris > Pieris rapae. Next base: position 1,853,137 of record NC_059517.1, read on the forward strand.
ATTGACGTAGTACGACTAATGTCACTTAGAGATTGCAGTGGTGTTTTATAGTGATGTTAAATTCGGTGGAACGAAGCTGTCTTTGTTGGCGTGATAGTTTTCACGCTGGTGTCAGTTTCCTTCCTGTGTTTTGTCTTAACTAATTCTAATGAGAACGTTACTGTTAAAATACAATGAGTCGGGTCCCGACCTTGCTTTCCAGGCCATTGGAGTTGGAAGTTACGCAATGTATAGTTTCTGTTACGTTTTCTCGAATACTTTGTTTTGGATAAGAATCTTAACATCTTTGATGAGGTTCCTACATTCCATTCATTACTAGTATTTATTTTTTAATAAACGCGAGACGCACATAAAGGGCAGTCATCGCAGTCCATAGACACCCATTTTTAGTGGGAGTGTGCGGTGTTTAAGGGAGGAGTGCGCTTGAATTTCGAATAGTTGAAGGTCATATCTCTTATGGACCCAGGGGGTCGATTCCACAGTTCGCTCGTTCGCAAAAGAAAATAAAATTATTTATTAACTTATGCCTAAGCGAGCAAGAAAAATAAAATCCTCGGAAAAAAGTTATAAAATGCATTTAAGTATAACTCAGCTAATCTAATAATTCCTTTATATTTCTGTCAACTTTTACATTTCTATTGGGGTAAGATTCTGATTTAAACTTAGCCCAAATTAATTATAATTATTATTACAATCTATTGTATTTGAACATTGAGGCAGGACCAGGTGATGATGGAAAATTTCAAACAATAATATTTATTCAATAAAATGCGGGCTTACACAAATTTTCACGTGATTGTACAATCAAAATATGTGTCGAGGGCTCAAATTAAGGTTATCCGTTGTCAATGAGTCATTTATATAATTATTTTTTGCATGGTTTAAGTCAATCCGTAATTGTTAATTAAAAGGCAATTAGGTCTTATAGAAGTCAAATATTTGAGGTTGATTAATAATATGATTCTAAAGATATTGCTGAAGCAAGTCTAAATCATTTAACTATATGGTAGTTATATAATAAACGTTGTAATAGAAACGCATTTTAACCGGCTAAAGTTTTTGTGTTGTTGACTTAGCAAATACAGTCTAATAACAGCCTTATTACGTGCTCACGCGTTCTGACAAATTGTGTTGACGCTATCATGGATAGAGAGAAAGAGATAGAAGAAAGTTTTAGTTATAAAAAAAATACATTGATTCTACATTTGGGCAAATTTTCTCCAATCTAATGTCGCTATTTCTCAGTATTGACTCATTTTTCTTTCATAGATCACCTTTCTCAAGTAGGTGATAAGCCTTTTGTCATATTTCTACATTATATGTAGTTGATAAATATGGATGCTTTAAAAACACAAAAGCTCCAAGTATAATTGGGCAGTAAATATTAAACAATGATAAGCAACACAGTTCTGAATACTTCATTAGCTCGCGCCTGCTACAAAATACAGAGCAAACACAAAAGGCAATTTATTTCAACAGGCGTCGGTTATTAATTTATGTGGTTTCTCTTATTACGGAAACTTTAATTTGAGTACAAATGAATTACGAAATGTTTATTATTTAACATTTCATGGTCGAGATAAAATGGCTTGGTGAAATATTTTTATGTATATTTTGTACTGTGTAATAAGTTTTTGTTCACGTCTTTAAGTATATCCATACATTAATGTAATAAAGACGATTGGTTGCCTAAATATGGAAGGTATAAAAGTTAAGTATTTTGTAACTGAGTTACATGAGATATATGATTACTAATCTTAGTTACTTTCCGTGCGGCATTACCCCTTGGCGTTGCGTAGAGATGTGGGCTGTCTCTGCATCACCTACAGCATTTACCATTGAGAGCGTTCAGAGGAGTTCGGTCTAATTCCTGCAGCTGAGTTTCATTAGCAGACGTCAAGGTAAAATAGAAAATATCAACCGGATCACCTCGACGTCCGTGGTTCCACGATTGAGCGGTTTTTAAGGCAGTTTTTGCAGCGCACCACCGCTATGTGGAGCCAGCTGTCCACTAAAGTATTTCTAAAGCCGTTCTGACTTATGGTTCTTCAACAAGAGGGCATATCGATTCTTGAAAGGCTGGCAATGCTAGCCTTCTGGTAATGTAAGTGTCCATGGGCGGCGGTATCACTAAACATCAGGTTAGCCTCCCGCTCCATTTCATAAAAAATATAATTTAATAGACGATCGTGAGTAAGCCCTTTACTAAGTTAACTTAGTTAGGCAATATGTTACTTTTATGTTAGTATCTCAGTATATCAAAGGAAATAACAAGAAACTCATCTCCTGTTGCTAAGATAGTATTGTATGTTTTGAAGTGAGGTTTTGCTAAGCTGTTACTTTCACGATTATTTTTATTAAATTTCTAATTGAAATATCAAAATTAATTATTATATTTAATTTCAATAATGCTATTAACAATTCGATTTCTATTGTTCGTAGTATGTCACAAATACTTTTTATGTATATTCAATTGAGAGTAGAAATAACAAAAAAAAAATATAAGTATGTAATTATTTTCTTGAGAGGTAATTTGAGGAAAACATTTATTTTTTCCTGTAAATACAATAGAAAACTTTAATTTGTAACGAAAATTGTATTGATATTGCTTTGTAATCAAATACTGAATATATTCGTTAAGGTCTGATTTCCTGTGAGACCTCAGCCTGGAGCGTTGACACAGCCTTCTTGGAGTAATGAGATTTGCATATTTCAACGTTTTAAAAGCGAATAAAACGTGATGGAGGCTGGTTTTATTAAATTATTAGGTAACGTCTGTGACTTCGTCAGCAAGTTTTAAGACGTTTATCTTGTTAGATGTTTGTATATATTCCGTGCAGACTGAGGGTGACATTCTGAAACGAGACGAAGTCGGACTACCGTAAAAAAATTATTGGATTTTGATATACGGAGTTTTGCGGGTCTGTAATACAAAAAAAATGCTGTTGCTAAGTAACTACACTATTAAACTATGAAAAAACACGTTAACAGTTATCATAAAATAATGAAAAAAGTCCTAAATTATTTAAGTTCATTCTTATAGGCATTTTGTAAGGCATGTTATTTTGTTTAGCATTCGTTTATTATATACTTTTATAGTACTGAGGGTAACAGAACAGAAGCCTTACCAGATGTTAAGAGATCATGGAGACTCAATGTCAAAGAGCTCGCAAGAGCGATGTCGCCCTTTTAAGAATTGGAACGCTTTTTTCTTGAAGGACCCTAAGTCGCATTGGTTCCCAAATGTTTTAGTGGGCAGCTGGTTCCACAGAGTAGTGGTGCACGGCAAAAACTTTTTTAAGAAGTGTTCATTATTGTTGATGATGAGTAACTATAAGTCCAATGATGAAACTCAGCTTCAGCTTTAATTCCTAGCAATTCCTCTGAAATATAAATATCGTAAATTATTATATTGGTTTTCAACTATGGTTTGTAGTAATAAAATAGCTGTAGTCTTTTTAGGAGCGCGACATATGTTTAAGAATTCACGGGGTAGTCCATTTACCAGCCGCAGGAATAAATATTTTAACACTTCTCTGTATTTGCCTATAGACTTCAGTCTCGTTTCTGAATCATTACATACTTTCAGTGCGTATTGTATGTCGCAGACTATTGGTGACCAAATAAAATCATTTAATATAAATTCTGTCTTTAAGAACTAATAATATTCATGAATGAAATGTGTACGTATGAATATGTTACAAAACATTAGCGTATTAAACTTGTAGTATATAAACATACACATTTTTTATTATTAGTTATTATTATTACTTTTTTAGTTATGATTTTGTGGTTGCTTGTTTATTTTTTCCCTTGCTAGCTTACTTATGTTCTCATATAATATATATGTTAATTTTTGTGATATCATTATATATTATCATATTTTGTTGTATAATTTTATGGGTACACATTGTTCAAGAACTTACAAATAAATAAATTTAGGAATTACATGTAAAAGAATGCGCCTTATTTAAAATATTAAGCAAAGTAGATATATTATTTAACAACACTATATCAGGCGTTACGTTGTGAAACATTTTTTTACTATACTATAATATATAGCAGGTTATTAACCTAATCCAATATTATATATTTGAAGTCTTATAAATACGAAAACTCGTTAAAACTTTGCCCACTTCTACTACGGATTCAGAAATACTCGTAGTGAAGGCTGTATTTCAATAAGGGCTATATGTGAAACGAAGAAAGTTTAATTTAATAGAAATGAATATCAATGTGTGGTGGTGGCAAGGGGTGGCTCTTTAAATGTTAACAGCGTTTAATTGATTACCTCTTACAATATATTTAGAAGATGTTTGACGGTTAGGTGATTTGTATAGAAAACAGAGTGTTGAATCAACATGGACAAAATTTATTCAATAATTTCATATTGTTTTTTTTACAAAGAACTGGACAGACGTTTTGCCACAACCCCACTATGTTAAGTGATTTATACCCCATTGAAAGGAAACGCTTGTCTAGAAGATGCCTGTTTAACTGCCACTTAAATTAACCATATTATACTGTCAAGGGAACATGGATAGGGGCAGCTGAAGATGATGCCTGCTTCTAGATGAGCGTTAATTGAAAGGGGATGTCGGAATTTGATTGTGTTGTTACATGAAGCATATATATATATATATATATATATATATATATATATATATATATATATTGCATTCTTGAACATTCTCCAGAGTGCAAAATATATAAGCCTGAAAGGCAGGCAACTAAACGTCGATAGTCAAGATCCAAGAGTTGTGATTCAATGAGTGAATCGTTGTCTATAATTAGCTTAGCCCAATCCAATAGTATCCAGGCATCCAGATGATATTTGTTAGCACCTACCGCAACATTTTGGCAGCAGAGATGACTGGAGTACTCCACACACGTATCATGTATCTTTTTATTACTATTTAGTTTTACTTCACGCGGTCTTGAATAGTAGATTATGATTATGTAACAACTGTGTAGATAAACGAAGACGCATTTCCCACGCGTAATTCAATTCCGAAATTGCCATACAAGCCAGTAAGGTTTAAATATAATCTGTATAAAATAAGTCTATATAAAACTTTATACACGCCTTAAAACATAATACGCATGTCGGTGACATTTATGACCGTTTAAGCCCGTAATTAAACGTCAGAGCAAGCCACAATTTTGAATTTAATTTATAATTCAGCTTTGTAATTTTAGGGGATTTGCATGTCACAAGCTTTGGGTTGTGCAATACTTGGGCAGCTTACAAATTATATTTAAAATATTTATATTACCTCTACAATGGGCTTAGTGGAATACCGCAGCCTATTTGGTAACGAACATATATTTATTTATTGATGATCAAAAATCTAGGGCCTTACATATTTATAAATTCAGAAGAGAAATATGGCCGATTTGGCTTGACATTGTTATGGTAAGTAATATTCTTACGTTAAAATATATAAAATTTTGATTAATATAAAGTGAACTATTTGATTTTTTACCTACATACAAATTGTCTTCAGTATTTCGTTGTCATGAAAAAACTATTGTTAATATTTGATTTGATTTTTGACCAGAGAATATTGATCGACTTGAGTAAACACAGAAAGCTATATGAGATTGTGACAAGAAATAGACACACGTCAACTAAGTTCTATTGAAACATGCTCAAGGCAAGTGGGCGAGCCTTCTGTGCTTGACTGAAAATATTAAATCTCGTACCTAAACTGGTCTTCAGTCGACTAATAGATAACATGTGCTTAATTTAGACAGTTTAAAAAGAAATTGATAGGGTAATTTTTGAATTTCGACTGAGCCAAATGCTTTAATACAAACATCAAATTGTACATTTTAAAGGTTTTTGAATATAGAATAAATATAATCTGTTCGCGTCTACGCATTAGCTAATTATCTACAAACAGGTCATGTTCGATAAATCCATAGACTCGACAGAGTTAAACACATAATGATGAACCGGTAGCAGATAGACTATGCAACTACCTATTATCTGTGATTTATGGTGCCTGCCCTCAAATATTGCTCACGTTTTCTTTCACTTGTCAATTTCGATTAACAATATCGTGACAATAGATAATAGATGAGTAATCATAGATAGTATTTACAGCGAAAATCTTAATCTGTACAGTATTAAATGTTTACCTATTTACAAACTTATTTAACGTAGAAAAATATAATGTTATTAAAAATATTTACGTAATAGTATCAATAAAATTATGACGAATGCACGTTCTTTTACAGTAATGAAAAGAGACAAAGGCCTAGGGTTGCTACATCAAAGCGAAAGTGAAAGTTTTAATGATAAAAGAAATTTTAAATTAATTTTTATTTTAAACATAGTAAATGGATTAGTCCACAGTCCACACTCATAAATAAATAAATTCATTGAGTATATTTTTTGAAACACGAGGCGCAAGACCGAACGGGATGGAGGCTCGCTGTGGACGCCCTCTGCTCCACCTAGGGGTTATAGGACATAAAGAAGAAGAAGATTGAGTATATTTTAGAGGTATATTAACACTTATTGTCAAATGATACAAATAATTTTTTTATTAGTCAATTATTATTATTATTAAAAGGAGTTTACTCCGAAGTATGTATTCACCAAACATAGAAGGAGTAGATGTAAGGGATATGAGAGAAGTAATTAATTAAAAAGAGACATTTAAAAGACACGTCAAAGTGTATTTCTTCGCCTTTGTTTTATTAAATTTAATTTGTATGTAATGGGTGACTACTACTTAAACTTTTTAAGAACTGAATATAAGGAATGTTAAATTGTGTCTTCTATTACTTCCTAACCCAAACAAATTTACGCGGAAAGGATACCAGGAACTCCGGTAGTGGAGTAATTATACCAAATCACTACATTCTGAGTTGACAAGCTGGCATTACATACTTATAGTTAACTGGTAAAAGGCTAAACAGAACAGGAATATCTTATGGAATATTAACTAAGTCTTTATTACGAAGGTTCAAAATCAGAATCTTCCAAAACCAACCTAGGAGTAGGCAACATATTTAAGGCAACTTTTATTCGAATTCTTCACGAGTATAACACGCAGAATGAACGTACTTATTGGTAGATGCGGCTGTGGGCTTATTATTTGAAAAAACCTGCTATAAACGAAACTTTATTAAATAACTAAGTAAAAATATAACTTATACTGTATAATATATTATGTGATCAGCTGATAACTGGCACGATGCTTTCAACTTTTTTAGATATAAGTACTTCTATATTGTCTTTGTTATAAAAAATAAAATCTTATCATTGCTGAACTCGAAATAAAAAGGTTAATTTTCGAGTAATTTAAGCTTTATTTATTTATGTATTAATACCTCGTTGCAGAATGAAATGAAAAGGAAGGCAACTGGTGGTTATCGCTTTCGAGCGATCTTTTCCAGGCAACCACTTAAAACCACTAAAATGTAATATGTAAATTAATTCTACGAAATAAGTAAATCATAAAACTTTTATACTTATGTGTGAACCCTGAAAACTTATAAAAATTAACTAATATGACTACTTTCACATTTAAGAAACGAAGAAAGCGTGCTTCCAAATTAACAAAGTGTAACAAACGAACAGACAGATTTATAGACGTCATAAAATTATAAACTTTTAAAGTGTTCATACATTATCTGTATGAAATCTTATATCCTAACGTTATCTTATGAAACATAGTTTCATATGTTATCTAAATTAAGTATCATGTCGAGAGTAAACATATAATTACTCCGGTTAATATCTCGTTAAGACTTGTATGAAAATTTGTTTGTTTTGTTGTATTCACGAAATAGTTTAAGCCATATATAAATCGTTTATAACCGAAAGGTACATTTATAGAGATAATACTTCGTCGTTAGATTTTCTTCACCACAGTGATTTATTTAAGGACTAATTTCAGACAATAAAGGTAACATCGATACAAGTACACATGTATACACATAAACTATACCCCCCTCCCCCCTTTAGTAGGTGATTTTAAATGTCTCGTTTATTTTAGTTGCTTATTAGTTTGAATACAATAACCTCCGTACCTTGACGTCCGTTGTGCCAGATCTGTGGGTTTCTTAAAGCCGTGAACTGCCACTGCGTAGAACCAGCTGCCCACTGAAGTATTTCCGAACAAATTGGACTTATGGTCCTACAAGAATGAGCGTATTCTTTCTGCTTTCAGTTTTAAAAGGCCGGCAACTTGCAAGCCTTTTGACAATGTGATAGTCCATGGGCAGCGGTCAGTCAGCGGCAGGTCCTGCCCGTTCGCGCCCTGTTACATTAGAATAAAGTTCACCTATATTTAATGCATTGTTAAATCACACAGACATAATAAACTTTCGTTTCATCACCACGTTTAAACAGTTATAGATAAGTTTAAACGTAATTAATTCTAGTGAAGGCTTTATTTTAATTAGATTAAGCCCACGCGCAGTGTATATTTACAATATCGTTATCCGTGTGTACAATCCGTATACAGAATCGCATGAGGAAACATAAAGGCATAGTTTTTAGTATTACCTTCGTGAAAGGCAATTATCGTAATTATAACGTCGCTTTCATTCGAATGAATCTGCTAAGTGACATATGGGCTCCTATTACGCCTAAGCGAGGAGCGTAGAAAGCTGTCTCACATCAAGTGTAATTATTTTTTAAATTAGTGTTTGACTTCGAAAGTGGAGAACTTTGAAATAAACATAACTTAATAAATAGAATAATAAATGTGCCTTATTTATTCTTACGTAGTATTGACATATGTAAGTCATAAAAAATAAAAATAAATAAAATACGTTTATTTTGGAACATAAGATCATCTAGGTATCACTTATTCCACGTCAATCAATTCAAAGTTGTAGGCATCCCTACTCATCGGCAAAGAAGACAGAGGGTGTAGGCCGAGAGAAAAAGCCGGCGTAAAAAACTCTCGGTACTCTTTTAAAAAAGCAAATCATCAAACAATATTTAAAACAAATATATCAATAAATTAGAGGTAGCCTGCCCAGCATTAGTCCCAGTCCATATTAAGTTAGTTGGACTCCAGAATGTCAATAACGTATTGAGATCTGTAAGTCATACTTAGTATGTTCTACTCCAAAATGCCAATAACGGATTACGAACGGAGTAGCGAAGATAAGATACAAGTGAATTTGGAGGAGGCCTTCACTCAGTCAGAGGTCGTGTACTATATTAAAAAATAAACTTATTGTTATCGTTATTATATAAATATGTATTGTCAAAACTACAATATGCACATGCAATTGTTAGGTAATTGTGTAATAATTGATAGCTTAATCAAAGATAATTATCATAATTGTCTCTGGCTTTGCGGACTAGATTAGGAGTTCATCAACCTCATAAACATGCTTGATTTAATATGTAATTTACTGCTGATTTCTAAGTCATTTAACACATATGGTTTCATGGAACCGTATACCCAGTGTATAGTGTGCAGTGGAACAAAGTGTTAAGTGCCGCACATATAAGCAGGCCTGTTGGCCATGTTGGCCTAGGCGTTAGTGCCACCCTCATCCCTAAAATGGTTCCACAGGGAGCGCTGGAAGACTCTCATTTCGGGGGCCATGACTTTTTGGGTCGTAAAGCCATTGGATTAAGTGAATGTGTGTTTTTAACAGAAGGGTGATCGCTTACTTGTCTTTAGAATAAAAATGATCGTGGAACGGATGCAATCTAAAGGAAAGTCTTATGCCGCCCATGGACACACGAAACGGCTAAGAGGTGTGGTACCAGCGTTTAACGTTAAACTCTTTTTTTGAAGGCTTCCTTGTCGCTTGAGAGCACCTGGTGTATTACCACGTTGTCATTGCGGATTTCATGATTTATAGATGAATAAGTTAAGACTTCAAAAAAATAAAACATAAGCTTCACCGTCTCTTACATAAGTATTATTACACAGGTCACGTTAATAGATAATTACAATTTAACGCGATATTTCTCTGATTATGACTGAAAAGCTTTGAGGTGCCGGTACTACTGTTATTAAATAAATCTCGATGTTATCTCACACTAACAAGCAGGAAAGAATCTAGATAGCCAACTCGATTAAGAGCAATTAAAATCTCGCATTAGTTCGGCGCGCTTTGTGACCACGTGACTTGGACCATTCTGAAACGCATCGCGTGACTCTTTGCACTTCAACTATTGGAACTCACGCGAACTCTCATAAATTAGTTACTTTCGGAGAATTTTAATATTTTATTATAATACCTGAACATAAGTTCTTTGCACTATAAGTGATAAGGACAGCCGAGTTGGCTTAGTGGACACGTCATAAGTCGTGCGTTCAAATCATGGTTTCCACCAAAAGTGGAAGTGGCGATACGCTCCGGACGCATCCAAGTTACAAGCGGCGGTTTCACTTAACATCAAGTGAGCCTCCTGCCCGTTTGCCTATTCTATTGCCTGTTCTATAAAAAAAAGTTACATTGAAAGCAAAGCGTCGAACACACCAATCTCACCAATCAAACGAGTCAAACTCACCAATCGACTTCCAGTAGTAGTGACTCTGCGATATTATCATGAAGGCAGATTGCCTGCGCACACTTGTTTAGAGATAACGCGGCTAATGCTCAGTGTTTCTATTTAGCAATTATTTGCCAGCTCATGAATCATTTATAACTTTGACTTGAACTTTCCACAATTTTCAAATTCTCTTTTTATCACTTCGGGGGTCCCCTAATTTGTTTTGGATTTGAATTCGATTCGCCCAACTCCAAATCAAATCGATTTCGATTCACACAAGGTCTATTTCGAACCAAGGCAAGAAAGAACAGTTTTTTTGTAACATAGCTACTTATTTCCATTGGCCAGATATTATCTATACTTAGGTACAAAAAACTTTGCGTTTTAAATACATTTCGAAGTTAATCTACAATGGATGTGGAATATTTTACGGGGGCGCGTCAAATCTTATGCCAGAGACGCGCCAAAGAATTGGTAGACTTTCTTGCTTTTTCTAGTCCGTTCTACGCTTTTGGTTGGCTTTGATTTTTGACATTCATAAGTGTACAAATGTTATCTACATGAATATATGATATTTAATTTACAATTACTGTATTGAACAAACCGATTAGCACATATTTTCTATTTTTGCAACGATACTTGAAAGCAACATAGTTGCGGTAACATCGGCCAAATAATTTGACATAGAGAAGTCCTATATAGTATGATCTAAGACGTGTAACATATAATTATCAATTATATAAATCCTTTGGGCCTCACTTTGACTACTGTAAGCATATAAAGCAATATAAACAATCGTTACATTTTGAACATATGATAGTCAAACTAAGCTATAAATCAAGATTTTGATTATAAGGAGTCAAAATAAAACCTTTAATATGCGTCTGATATATTTTATACTTCTATAGTAATTACTAACATACTTCATCAGGTTATATGATATTGTGAGAACTGGAAAAAACGGGCTTACATCAAGTTAAGTAATAACGCAATCCTTTGTCTTAAACTATTTATAATAGTAAATACAAATATACTTAAAGTTCATCCCGCTCGTGTGCTGTCTATTTAGATCAGTGTTTCCCATGTTGGGGCCTACGCCCCATAGGGGGGAAATTTGCTTTTTAAGGGACCTACTCGAATTTTGTTTTTCATTATATGTTTTGAAAATTTATTTACTGTGTTTCGAACAACAACAACTTCTTAGTATTTTTTTCTTCCTAAAACCTATCATTTAAACTTGATAAGAAATCAATTCAATTGTTTAATATTCAAAACTATGGTTATTACATTGCTTAAGAATTTATAAAGCTTAAAATGGCATGATACATAAACGGTTCTGAAATACTGATGTAGATTATGTTGATTTGTACACAAATTTCTAGGAAACTAAAATGAGAGATAGTTTACTAACCAGGTATTAACTTACCAATTCAGGTTTCATCAGAATCGATTTAATAATTATTGACATACGGGTATCCACGTGCCGTAACAGTTAGTTGCAATTTAGTTTGGTTATGTTTTGATCTAAAACTTCTTAAGGCGCATGAAGGTAAAATTACTAAGGATGAAATGTCACCTAGATGTGCAGCGTTTTTGTCGAATAAACAGAAGAAGACGGATTGAGAGAGAGTAAGAAAGGGAGATCGAGAAAGAAACACGCTATCGGTTGATGTATTCGTTTAATAGTTAGATAATATTAAGATGGCAATTCTGTCGCATAACGTCTTCTGCAGTTAACGTAGATTTTTATTTATTGATATTATCATTAGCATGTATACAGTGTGTTAACATTGTAGATATAAAAATACATGGAGTGATCATATTTGGTACGTGATCATCTATTAGGGCTTTTACCTTAGTAATAATTAATTAACATACAAAGAAGTTTTACATCTGACATATGACTTTATTCGCAGGTTTTTTTTTAATCTAGTCGGCTCTTCGCATATTCATTATTATACATCATGAATACAGCTGTATTCGTATGCAAATCCTGTAAAAAACGTTGAATACTGACCTAAATGTTTTCTGAATAACTGAGCTCTCACAGATATCACGAACAATATTATTTTATTTTTAATCCACTCTGTTTTCGTAGTATTCGCGAGCGTTTCCAAATGAGGGAATTTGCATAAAGAATTTGGTACAGAAATAGAATTTAAATTCTGTTACATTTGATTCTCAAATATCAGAATGAATATTTAAATGTATTGTTTTTTGTTTGAATATATTAAACTGACGCGTTTTGGCAATTAAGGAATGTTTTATAGGTATTAAAAAAAATTATGCATTACAATCGTTAGACCCTTTTAAATCTCTGTTAGGGTTTTCAGCGCTTCCATAACAAAATATACTGGACGTTACAAATTGTATCGAAATACATGTTTTAAATTCATTACAAAAAATGTATTTATTTCTTTAAATACGGCATTAGGCAGCGTAATACTCGTGACTGATCTTCACGGAGAGTCTTCACCAGCCCGTCTTTTAGTAATATTTTTAAATAATAGATGGCTGAATAAAATCTACTTCTGTACATCGAAATCCGACATACAACTGAGCCTTTCTAATGGCAGCTGCCCATTTCCGAACAAATCCGCTTAGGCTAAGAAAAGAGCGTACCAATTACTAAAAGCAACTTACTCCAGAACCTATCCTGTAATGGGCGTGGTTAGCCCATTTTATAAAAAATGGCATTGGGGTGACTTTCAGTTGGCTGATTAGATGTATTATTATAGTACATATATTTCTATATTATAAGATATATGTTTTCTTTAAGTTCGATGACCCATCAAAGGGCATGGGGCTGATTTATACATGCATCTGTTTCATTTATAATTAGTTCTTTAATTCGACTTAGGGTACTTCAAGAAAAGAGCGTACTAATTCTTAAAAGGCTGGCAACGCACTCGCGAGCCCTCTGGCATCGACAGTCTCCATTGGCGGCGGTATCACATAACATCAGATATGCCTCCTGCCCGTGGCAGGAGTTATGTTCTATGAAAAAAAAAACAACACCGAAACTTGATCTAGATACGTTAACTGCTAACCAATTAAGATATTGAAAGTATGCAAAACCGTGTCTCGGCCTTCTCACCAAATAATTATAATCGTTTAGCAAAACTTCGACTTAGACACTTTCTCTATGTAAAACTACAATAACAATTGAATATTTATGAAGCGTAACAAAAGTAATTATAAATTCAAAAAAACAGCAAATAGTCTCTGCGGTTTTCAACTCCGTACACCATGAATTTCCAACTGAATGATACATTCTTTAAACATGTATGTAGATGCGTGTGTAGGGTTGTCACAAGACAGACCTATTCTCATAAAGAATGTATTTATTTCTCACACACAAAACAGTATTTAGAATTTTCTTAACATAGTAAATTTATAAATTAAAAACTTGATAAATAAAAAATTAAAACAAATTTAAAAGGCTTAGTCCCTGTGGCAGTGTAACTATATACCTGGCTGCATTTTCTCGCTGTATTCTCATACTCATTTGTAAATATAATATAATGTTAACCTAAGATGTACATAATTCAAAATAAATGACAAAATATGTTGCTTAACTACGCAAAACTCGTAGGTCGAGTTTTTTTGTTAATTCCTCGAACTGCGAAGGTTTTTATGACGAGAATAAATTAATTGGGCAGCATATCAATACGTTCCATATGTGGGTTTGTAGGTCTTAAGTAGGTAGGCTAATTAAAACAATATAACTTAGGCGCGCGCGGCTAGTTAAAAATAAATAATAGGAATTTAAAACGTTTGTTCCCAGTAGTGTTGTTTTATTTCTTCTGTTAAGTATTTTTAGTTATTCATTTTAATTTACTAATGAGAAAGCAAAGTTACTGTTGATTCTGAACGACTATACAGTTAGAGCTGGCAACCCTAAGTGCGTGGTAAAGCGCGCAAGGCCCGCGGGAACGCGGTTACGGGACCCAGTAATTAAACCACAAGATAATTAGGTCAGGCATCTCGTGTCACACTGTACGCGGAATGCTTCACAGGAACGGATTTCGATGTTTACATATTTTTTAGATATAATTACGATCTCTAAGAGTATTAAAATCTGTGGTACCCTGTAACTTTCAATAGCGATAGCGAACCCGATATTTTTGTATGCAAGTTCAAGAAAAACAACGCTTAATCAGCCAGCCCAGGGCCAAACTTCATACAAATTGTCTATTAAGTAGCAACTACGTTATATATATTAAAGATAGTATCGTATGTTTAGAATTGGTTTTAGTAAAGTAAAATGGGAATGTAGTAAAAAGGCGTTTTAAAAGGAGGATTACAGAAGGTAAGAATGACAGTCAAAGATACTATGAGGTTGTAGGTTCGATCCCCGATTGCACCAATGGACTTTCTATGTGCGCATTTAAATTTCGCTCGAACGATGAAAGAAAACATCGTGAGGAAACCGGCTGGCCTTAATCAAAAAAGTCGACGGCATGTGTCAGGCACAGGGAGCTCATCACCCACTTGCCGATTAGATGATCGTAAAATAGATAAAGAAATCTCAGGCCCAGACTGAAAAGATTGTAGCGCTAATTATTATTATTTTCATTGCGTTATTTTGTTTGTTTAAACTTATTTGTATGACAATGTCGATAAACAGGCTCCTAAAAATAATACTTGATTTGATACTCGATATGTAATAAAGTTGTCATAAAATTTTATTTAAATATTTATTTTATATGTTAATGAAAGTTTACTTAAAACCTTCTTTAGAATTCACGTATTATATAACATTATCCCAATGCTACATGTACGTTCCTGTGTCCATAATCGTTGTACAAAATCTCCTCGCATATGCCTAGTAATAAAGGAACATATGTAGTTCTGTTTCTGTATATGTCTATTTGTTTTTATAAAACGGGGGGCAAACAGGCAGGAGTCAAGTGACGTCACGGTGGTGATGTCATGGATACTTTGCTCCATACTCGCGAGTGCTCGCGCTCGCGCTCGCGAGTGGGTTGCCAGCATTTTTGCAATTGCAGCAGCAAGAATCTGTAAACTCTTTTCTTGTGGGAACCTAAGTCGAAATTAGTTTAGAAATACTTCTGCAGCTGGTTTAATATAGTGGGTGGAATTTCGTATCAACGTCCAATTATTATGAAATTCAGCTGCAGGTATTAATTGGAATAACTCTTCTGAACACTATTCGTTCTAAATACAGAAGAAGATGCAGAGAATTCCCACATTTCTACGCAACGCCAAGGGATCAAGCGGAATAATGCATTATACACAGTGGATAACGATTAAATTACGTAGATGCTAGGCAATTGTATTATTACAGGGAACAAACAGTAGGGCCTAAATTTTTGTAAAATAAACGTTCAGTATTGGTTCAAAAAACAACTTCATCGCCGAGGAACTAATTAGTGCATTGGGAAACGACGAAGGCACTAAATATACATTAAAAAGCATTTATTCTCATTAATTTTCTTAAATTTAAAGACCCTTCATACAAGTGTCCCTCTAACTATAGAAGAGTTTCCTCACGCTTTTTCACTTAAAACTCCAATCGATTATCTTTTACTACAACCAGAACCATGACCAATCTGAGTAAAAAATTTTGAAGAAGGTAAGACTAGTCGTGGATCTCTTTTGGTGGCTGAAAGAGTACATCTTCCATCTTCTCAAAAGCTTCCTACTTATTTATTTTTCTAATCGGAGTCGTGCAATGCAAAGTTTTTAAACTACTCAAATGCTACAATACAGAAATTTTTAAAAATAAAAAGTATTAATATTAACTGATTTATATTTCCTATAATTCAGTTTAATTTAGTTAAATTGTTAGTTGTCAATCAGTATTTTAAAATAAGATGTTTTTCAAGAAAAGATTTACTTTTATTCATATGCTATATTTGACTAATTGAGTAAAAGTAATTAGTGGCGTGTACAGCAGGCATATAAAAACTTGTGTCCACAGTCCATAGAGCCATAAAAGGGGAATAGTAAAAATATTACCCGGAGATAAACTAAACAGATTTACGGCTAAGAAACGCTCACCAATTACCTTTTTATAGATCGATTGCAATAAAAACCTTAGAACGCATCTAACACCGTAATAACGTGTATATTGTCAGAAACGTCAATGACAAGCTGTCAGGGTCCCGATTTTATTCATATTCAATATTTTAAAGAATAATTTACTAATGTATAAATTATAATAGTACTAATTTATAATGTATCAGTAAATTATTCGCCTAGTGTTGGCCTAGTGGCTTCAGAGAGCGACTCTTATACCTAAGGTCGTAGGTTTGATCCCGGGCTGAATTTTTAAAACATGTACTTATACTTTTTTTCATTCATTGTCTCATCTCTGTGACATCATGGAACCTTACGGTCTAGCCCTACTTAGGACTAATAATAATTTAAAACTTACCTAATCTGCTGAAAAGGATATTTAATAAATATAGTGTCCAATAACACTTCTAGTCTCTATTAAGGAGATGACGCTGTTCTTGGGTAATATTTTTATCCACTTACCACAGCTTAACACTTACGTGCACTGGCACTAATTAAAAAGTACTTAAAATAAAATACTAAACGTCAATATATATACATAAGAATATTATGTTTTTAGTCTGTGCGTTTCAGATAATATTTCCTATTTATCTGACGCCCATTTTAATTCACTTTCGGTGTGAGATACGCCGTCCAAAAACCTACCACTAAACACATTTATCACTTTCACTTAACTCACACATGATTAGTGACTTATGTGCAAGAAAGTGATTCTGTTAATTGCTCGAAGTTTCAGAGTTGGATTGACTTTTATGTTTATCTAGTTACGAAACAGGCTTGGTTACTTTCAAAATATATAATAAAATTTGAGATTCGTGGGTCAATAACCCTTTCATATTGTCAGCTGGCTTACTCTGACACTTCAATAGAGATTGCAATTTTAATATTCACTGACGTAAACGCGTAACGTAAAGTTTGCGACACATTGACATATTTACTACGAGGAAAATACATCAGGTTCTGTCAATTGCTTTATAAATTCATAATCTTTGTTACAGATTTCTGGAAATGGTTTACAGTGTTACAGAGTAATGCTCCTGTTATCAGATAATATATAGGGAACTACACTTATTTCTTTCTCATATTTGTAAATCTGATTAGGTAGGTACTAGCTGCCCCCGCGAACTTCGTTTCGCCTTAATATATAATAATAAAAAAATGAATAAAAATGTTTTTATTTATTTTAACAATGTGTAAAATTAGGGAACCAAATCAAATAAATGTTTATGTATTTTGTATTTATATAGATATAAATGTGTTATGTAGAATTAATTAAGCAATACTGTTTCAATGTGAAAAGGAAGAGACTGGCTGCCCACAACACAGGGAATCCTAGTGTGGGGGCCAGTGCACTCTACTTTATCGAAACTATAAACTATGTCTAATAGACACAATATACAAGAAAAGAATAAAAAATAAATAAAACGTACATGTGCCCAAACCTATTTTTTCTTATATCTTTAAAATTCTTGTCGATGAAAACCGTCATCAGAACAAGGAATAAATACTCAAATTGGTCCAGCCGAGTTTTTCGTTGAGGAATATATTTTGCGATTTAGTTTTATTGACAAGTAACTTAATTGTGATTTTACAAAGTTTGTTTTAGTATCGCTAAGCTTCCATTGTCTTAATAACTCCAAATTCTATATTCAAATCTAAGCTTTAAGAATTTAATAATGTCCACAGACTAACAATGGAATGTAAAAACTTTCTAGATTCAGAGACAATATTTCACGCGACGGAATAAAGATTTTCGCAACAGTTAAACAAAGGCCCACTGCAATTAATTCTCCAACACTGGGATAAAAACTGTATCAAAACTTTTCTATACGTTTTGTTTTTGAAGGATATTTGGATTTTGTGTTGCAATTTATTAAATTGACACATAATTTAATATAGAGTGTGCATTAATTGTGTTTAGGTAACACTTTTGCTGGCTATAAAAGGTAAGATTTCCTAACACAACCTAGGCAGAAGCACCATCATTAGTCATAGTACATACGAGTACCTAGGTTTAATTTAATAATAAGATTTAAATTATCCCGATAGTTGCTCTGTGGCTTAGAGTTAACCTCTATAGATCTAGCAAAAAAAAATTTCGTCTAAAAGACTTGTAGTTGTCCAATGGAACAGTAACTGTTTCAGGTACTACCAAAATTATCAACCTAGCAGACGGTGAATGCTGGGATTACTTATGTACAAAGGATTACTCATAGAAATATAATACATTATATCATTAAATATCACGCCGGTAATGATAGGCGCTTTGATATCAACTGTCGGTATCATCGTTAAATTAATAGCCATATTCTAATGATCCCATGGTAATCAAGGACTTAATGATTACGAGTTAACTTATACCTAATATCAGTTAAAATATATCGTACATATTTTATATCGGTTTCGGATGTTAAGTTATGATGATTCGCATAGTGTTAGATTTAAAACTCAGTGGCGCTACATCCTTTTTAGGTCTAGGCCACAGGTGGCAATGTATTTCATGATCATTTGTTAATCTAATAGGCAAGTAGGTAATCAGACGTCGTCGAGTTTTTGGGTCAAAAGCCGGTTTTTTCCTAAAGAGTTAGCGAATGTTCAATTTACATATAGAAAGTCCATTGGTGCAGAGCCTGGGATCGAACCTACGACTTCAGAGCTTTTAGGATCCTTTAGGATTTTTTAAGATAACTATAGTTCTAAATCTAACAGAGAGCGGATTCCTGGATTGATATTACACTTTCGGCTCCAAGGTTCTAGTATGTACAGTTTTAAACAAAAGGAAACTGTAATATAAATATTTCCTCTTCACTTGGTGAATTGAACATTAAAAACCTCTGAAAATATATGTATAATTTTCTGTTCTAAAATATACACATCTGTTTAATTAAGTAATTGATACGGCCAGCGACTTTTCTTTAACACTTTTTCTTATATTATATTTTCACGCTTTTCTTCCTTCCATAATAAGATAATAGTCATTATACGCGGCATGCACCTCTTAAACATATCATCCGGTTATCGTAATTTCTAAAGAGTAATTTCAAAGGTCCATCTCCATGGAATTGCAATATTGCTATTTTGTCGAGCATCCCAATACATTTCACCGTATTTGAATCAGTTGCGTCCGCGCATCAGGTCTGTTTGCACGTGTATTCGCGTAACGCGTACCTCGCGAAGTGTTCGACAAAAACCTGTGCAGTGATATGATTTTGTGTTTGATCTGGATTCGTTATTTGTGACATTGACGACGTAAGTTATATAAAAAAAATATCGTTTCTAATTAAGGTGATATAAAAATCGATATTCCCAATTCCCCAAAGAAATATTAATAGCGTCGCGCATTTAAATTATTTAGAAATCGAACGAACGTGCATTGCTTATATGGGATTTATAGTTTTTAGATAAATAAATAAAATACGAAAAAATCTCGCAAAAAATCAGTGGAACTAATTGATAAGGTCATTACCAAAGTTTTCGAGAGCAATACGAATGGAATAATGGAGCACAAGTTATTCACGATATCTAATACAGGTATCTAATGTTCATGCAAAATGCAACGAATCTCCGTTGCCGAGATTGGCTGCGTGCGCGCACGGTTAGGGCTATGAGATAGGCCAGCTGATTAGGAAAATACAATTCATTAACTAAACAAAATAACATACAAATGATTTTAATAATGTTATTTTTATAGAGATTTAAAAAAATGAATTTAATTCGTAAATACTTCCTGCAGTTTCTTGCTTTCCTAAAATAATTTATAAGAAAAATATACAAAATTAATGCCTGATATGAAAATAATGTATGTATATTGAATGTAATGAAAATACGATTTGATGATTTTTTACACATTTATAGATATATGCTCTTCAAATCAAATCAATTATTCCAATAAGACCATCTAAAATGGCACATTTGAACGTTAAATAAAATATAAAAGTGATTCTAGTTGCCCCTTCCAAAAGATAATTTCGTGTGGAGAAGAATGGCCAAGAAACTCCACACTTACTCTTTTAAAATAGAAATTTCAATATTTGTATACATTAGGTAAATAATTATGTGTGAAGACAATGTACTTATTATGGATTAAAGTTTTATTATCTCATGATAATGTTCATTAGACCGTTTTTTTTAATAATTTTACATATTTAAAACGAAAGCGGTTTCTAAAAAGTATATCTACAGTTTTACTATAATGTGTGGTAGCCCTATCCGAGTATGTTAGTGGCGCGCATGCGTAGTGAGAGTTAGAAGATGTAGCAACGACCTGGAACGCATCAGCTCGAATTAGCGCCCGTAAAGATATTAATATTTTAATAAGTTTCGCGTGCAGGTGAGAGCATAAGGTTTTCCTTATAGTTTTTACAAATTCATTTTTTATCTGTGATTTTTAAAATTAAATTGGGTAACTATAGAAATTTCCAGTTACTTAAAATTTTAGTTATTTATTTAATTTCCTTAGTATTTACTTAATGTACACAGTGAGGTAGACAGTGTAAAATGAAACTCCGAATCGACTGGATGTTTTGTGTATTAAATTAAAGTTATTTACTTTTTGTGTATCTGCGTGGAGAAACTATCGAATATTTTAATTCAGAAGAAAAGGAACTTTAAGTCCAAGACTTTAGTCCCGAATAAACAGACTCGCAGGTGCGTTGCCGGCGTTTCAAGAAGTACGTTTTTTTCTTGAACGATCCCAAGTCGAAATGGTTCGGACTTCAGTGGGCAGCTGGTTCCACGCGGTTATGTGCGTGAAACTGCATTAATAAACGCTCGTTGTGGTACGATGGACCTGATACCGATGGTATTTTGTATTTGGCCTTCATGTCTGATCTCTAGGTGTTGCTTCAGTAATCTGCAATCAAGTTACAAATTGTTCAGACACTAAAAGTTGCCATAACCAATCAATTTAATCGCAACATAACTGGATTTAATAAATTAAAAGCCAATCATTACACTAATTTGTATGAAATATACTCCATATTACTGTGTACTACACTACTGACAAGTCATCAATTAAACGAATTACACAGTATAAGATGACAAGATACTAGCGCAGTCATCATCTACTTATCTAACGACACACTGTCGTCGGCAAAGCGACATGTTCACAGATAGAACTATAATTGATTTGTTGCTTTCCATACAAATCAAACTGGAAAAAGTAATATAAATATATCTACTAAAATTGCTATGAGTTATGACATTATTTCTTGCATATATAAAAAGTTCGTTAACTTGTCTATATTTTAGCTTACTGTATCTATTTAAACTTCAATGGTGTGATATATAATTTACAAAATTATCTCTATAACTTCAACAACTAACTTATTCTTGCCACTAATTCTTAAAAAACTGGCAACGCACTTGCGAGCCTTCTGGCAATGTGTGTGTCCATGGGCGGTGGCATACTTAACATCAGATGAGACTCCTGTCGGTTTGCCTCCTAATACATAAGTAAAATGTTTTGTTAACTCTGCTGGCGTTAAGAATATTTGAATACACATGAAGGTACTGACTAGTAGGTAGGTAGGTACTATTGATACGTTGCACAACTTTACGACAAATTAACGAAATGTATATGAAAATTGCAGAATATGCTTCGTTTACCACGTATGTATAATTTTCCATTTGGGTTTAAAAAGCGTGTCATCACTATATAAACTATAATCTAAATAGACTATTATTAATATTTTTAATGTACTACTTAATGTATTTAAGTACTATAAATACTTATAATAAGTTACCTATTTAAGATAAATATAATTAATTAGTGTGCAGCATATGCAGTAAAGAAAATCACTTACTGATAAGGACACGGTTAAAATTGTGTATCATAGGTACTTTCACAGCGTTATGTCGTAAGTACAGTATTTTTCTGTGGGGTGCTGCTGCAGAGGTTCAATTTATATTTGCGCTGCAGAAGCGGGCTGTTTAGGGTTTATTTCTGTTTCTCTGAGGGAGTCGGTACGGAATAAGTTTAAGCAATATATTCTTGAAGCCTTGTGGTATGTACATAAAAGGTAAACAAAAAGGTAAAGGTAATTAAATTTTAAGGTTAGTTGTTAGATATATTTTTAGTTTGTAATTGTATATTAATATAATTAAAGGTAAACTATTTTAAAACAAATGTAAACGAAATAGAAATTTGAGTGTATGTCCTACCAGGCTCCAGAAGATAAACCACTCCTAATATGGAAATTGTATTCGCTTTTACAGCAAACTCCCAAGCGAAATAAGAGAACTATCACTAAATAAATTCAACGCCCTCGTTAAAAGTAAATTAATCAATAAAGCTTTTTATACATGTGACGAATACTTAAATGATCCTAATCCTTGGGATTGATTTGCTCCAGTTCAAACAATTTGTATGACTCAAAACTTAGCGATTAAATAAAATAAAAAGAATGGCGGAAAGTTTCTTGCCCGCTCTACGTCCTGGACTTGCGACCTGGTGGTAAATGTAAATTGAAAATTGATTTTATTTAGTTTTTTTGACGTTCATAAGTGTACTTGTTTACCTATATGAATAAATGATTTTTAAATTTGAATTTTAAAAAGAAATCAATGTATATTATGCGTGAGTATATTCAAAACCAATATTTTTTTTGTCTATAGTACGTATTAAAACCACTTTCACGCTTTATGTAAACTGTCAATAAATTGATAAGTGAAAGAAGATCTTTTATCTTCAACACTATATTGGTAAATAAATGTCGTCGCTTTCTCCGCGTTATATCAATTGGTATTTAATGTACTGATAAGAAGACGGCACCAAATTAGGGGGACTTATCGAAGATGTGACACTGAGAAATGGTACGCTGAGAATAGCTATGGTATAACGATAGGCATTTATTTATTTCGTAATCCTTCAATAAAAATTTATTTATTTATTTATAAGTAATCTAACAGCTTATATATACATATTATAATACAAAATACTAAGACAATACAGAAAACCAAAACAGAGTACATAGATAAACAATTTATGTATAAAAAACAGAAAACAAGCAAGCGCATTAAAAGGCAAAGAAACATACATTAAAAAAAACAAAAGAATAAAATTAAAAAACTGAAATTTGACATTTAAAAGCAACAAATAATACAACGATGATGTTTATAACAAAAACACAATCGGAAAGATGGAATACATAATACAATAAGGTTCAAACATTTACGAAAATGTTTATGTGTGCTCATGATGCAGGTAATTTAGCACTATGGATATTCTTAATTATGCCTTAATTAAAGCCGAGGCTTAACTAGAATATTATTAAAACAAGAGTTACATTTAACATTCATCATCATAGATACATCATTACAGCGATTTTCTTTTGTTTTCTTTTTCTGGAATTATTTTCTTAAAAATATACAGATGTCGTTGTGTTTTCTCTTTTGATTTAATATCCTAAGCTGTAGGGGTTCAAATTGTTTTTTAATTAAAGTTTAAGTTAAAGTTTAATCTTTAATACAGTTTTTTGGCACCATTAATTTCTTTGTATGTTAATATTTTTTTATATATAACAGAGGGCAAACGGGCAGAAGGCTCATCTGATGTTAAGTGATACCGCCGCCCGTGGACACTCTCAATGCTAGAGGGCTTTCGGGTGCGTTAAAAATTTGCCTTTTTAGGAATTAGTACGCTCTTTTATAGAAGGACCCTAAGTTGAATTGGTTTGGAAATACTTCGGTAGGCAACTGGTTCCACATCGGAGGTGCGCGGCAAAAACGCTCAGTTGTGCAACTATGGATGTTTAGTTGATAAGTTAGGAAGTAAACGAATTATTATTAGTTGTTGACTTTTCTCTCGGTATATGGTATTGATTTTAAAATAATACAGTAAATTTAGCTTAATTGCAGATTCAAGTTCGAATAAACTCTCCGTTCATACTCTGACAGTATTCAAATTTGAATTACGTTACAATATGGAAAACATAGAAAACTTCCAAAACTAATTTCCTTTAGTATGCGGTAAAACAAAAGAGCTATGACGTCTGAGGTTACTAACCCGGTAATTAAAATACAATTACAATGGGTTTCCCGCGCTCTGACAAAGGTCCAGTTATAATATTTGTCAAAATCACAAGCACCGCTGCCGTTAACTTTAACTGCTTGTAATGGAGAGTTTAATAGTGGAAAACATGATAATTTGCACTAACATCTTGTTTTGAATAATTCATTTTATTTTAATTTAAATGGAATTTAATAATTAAAAATTTGAAGTAATAAAATCGTCTTCACATATCAGAAATAGAAGCACATGGTGGTATTCTAAATTTGAATTTTGTTTTATTTTTCGCCTTACGGCCGGTGCCACGTACACTGGACATCGTTCCAAAGACAATCACCAATTGCTTTTATTTATATTTTATTTTAAAAATCGATTACTTTTTTGTCTTTGTCAGTCTTATTTACTATGGTAAAAGTGATTTCGTTAGTTTGTCATGCATTTTCAAAGTGCCTATAACGATAAGGTAATTTAATAGCTTTTTGATGTTTATAGTATATTTATGAATGGTAAGTGATTTAAATAGGAAATGTTTGCGAACGATAACAGTTTATTGGTCGCAAACATCAAACCATAAGCTTTTATGAATTTTGGAATGAAACTTGCATTGCAGTCTGTGTAATATATAATGTAAGGACATGCAGTATTCACAATTTATTTTTGTTATTATTTTTTTTTCTTTTATCATTATAAAATTTTCCTTTAAATATTGTGTACACTTATCAATAATGGATGTATTGTGTTTGTATGTCGTGTTTCCTCTCTAACTGTATTTTTTAGACAATCTGGGGTTTGGTTACTTGGCTCCATAAGTATTTGTATTTATATCTCTTACCTTTTTGGTTTCTAAGCGATGACATTTGTACTGTGATATTCCCCTGGGTTTTTTGTTAGTAATAAAAATAAAAGATTATGTAATTAAAAGAAATTGTCTTTTGTCCTAATGACCAGTTGGACTTTACTAAATTCTCCAAAAGCAATAAATATAAAAAAATTCTCGATTTCTCCTGAATCCCATCATCAGATAATCAAAACACCACCAAACTAACACTAAGTTTTCAACTGGAACTCAGAGCGTTCCCGGTAGTTCTTTTGTGAGATCTGAAAAAATATAAATCTTATATAAAGACTATTAAAATTGAAAAGCTAGAGAAAAGTTACTTTCGCATTTGCGTATTACTATGAATAACAAACTCCCATATTTCGTAGAACTCCCATGATCTAGCTTATCATACATTATTTATTCAGTAGCTTGATTTTCTTCTATGAATATGGAGATGTCATGCAAAATGTCTCTATACGACACGCAATACATTGCGATGCTATTTGTTTTATTGATAGAGGTTCTTGAACTTGATTGATTGATTGAAACAAGTGAAATTATGACGGCATAAAAGTTTTTAATACTGACAAGTGACAATTTGACATGACAGCCACGGAATGACTTGTTTCCTATTTGTTGTGTTCTTACTTTATTCATCATGTCAAACAACAATTATAATATATATACTTGCTTACCTTACTAAAACTACTAACTTTTTTTCTACCCCCACCTCTAATCGGTCGTAGGTTCGAGCCCCGGCGCCACCCAATTTTCTTTCTCTTTATGTGCGCATTCAACACTCGCTCATACGGTGAAGGAAAACAGCGTTAGGAAATTGGCATGCTTTAGACTCATCATAGTTGACGGCGTCTGTCAGCCACAGCTTCTCACCATAGTCATACATGTCATCATATATCAGGAAAAATAAATGATCACGAAACAGAGTTAGAAGTTGTAGAACCACTGGGTTTTCTTATAGGTAAAATTAGGTCAGAGAGAAAATCCGAGTATGTAGTTTTATATACAGAGAAATAACGAAAATAATCATGAAAAGCAAGAGGATTACAAAAAATCTTCGTATACAATATATAATAGTTTATTTATTACACTAAAGGTATTTCAAGACCCTTCCACTCACTGCGCTCCCGCAGAAAGTTATAACTAATTAAAATTAGCGAAATTAGAGCATGAAGCGACAGTCTTTGGAAACTAATAATTAATTGGAAAACGAGTTTAATTTAACTTTAAGCGTAAGTGCGGGAGTAAAATGTAGATAATAATTTTTTTAAATTAATTACAACGCTGTACCGCAAGTAAAACATTAATAACTATAGTAAGTTTATAAAAAGTATATTGAGCGTTGGCATCTCATGAAAATTAAAGAAGTACGTAAAAAGACTATGCAGTTTATGACTTCCATAAATCTAGTGAAAACTACTGATTATAAGAGGCGATTTGCTAGTCCCCAATACCTGTTTCTAAGGTAGCCAAGCAAAGACGAAGACCACTGAAGCTTGCATAGGGTGCTTATCGGAATTTATGTAAGAATGTAGCCAGGAACAGGCCCTGGAAACCCAGAGCTGTATGTAAGGAGCCGAAATGGTCTCACATAGCCAGTCTATGTGTGTGGGATGCCTTACAACAATTTTTATCGAAATTTAAAACGGAATGCCGAGAATGCTATCCCAGATAGTGGTAACACAAAATTAGAATTTGTAACACGAACATATCTTTTAGATAATATTTTATCAGACTTTAATAAAACTGCTTCAATATTGCAGGGAGTGTGGAGGCAAATTCCGTGCTGTGATGCGCCGCGCGCGCCTCCAATCGACTTATGCATGCCGCCCGCGCACCCGGTAAGTCAATTATACTTAAGTGCTGAGCTACTTGAATTTAGGGGTTTTGCTGTCAACGATAAATTCCAATAATGTACAAATTAAAATCTCAAAACAAACAATCCGCGATGGAGGACGCCGAGAGCATTTTCTGCAAAAACCCTTCTTCGATAAATTCTCTATCTTCTTCATCGATCTTTTAGTCAATATCAACTCCGGGGGAAAAAAACTGATAATATAACTTTACAGCTGTGATACTTTTTGACATTCAACACCTTTTTTCTTCAGTCACCGCACGCTGTAAAGCACGCGAAACGTTGGAAAAATTAAAATTATGTTAATTAATAATTAAATTTATGTTAAATAACTTTATAATAATACATAGCTTCAATCCGGTAAAAAGTTGTTTCTTTTTACCATAAAACCATTGACCCCTAGTCAGCCGCAATGATCAGTTTGAAAATTAGGTTGTGATAGATGCAAACAATTAACTGTGTCATAATTCTCTACTCATTTCTGCGTAGATTTTAAAAATTAAATAAATAAATCAGTGGTGCTACAACCTTTTTAGGTCAGGTTTCAGATTTCTATTAGATTTTTTTTCAATCTAATAGGCAATTAGTTGGTCAGACTTCTGTGCCTGACACACGTAAGAATGGTTTCTAACGATGTTGTACTTCACCGTTTGAGCGAATGTTAGATGTACTCATAGACAAGTCAGCATTCAATCACATTTAAGATTATATTATTTAAAAGAATTAAATGAATGGTTATCGTAACCTACTAACAGAAATGTCTGTTTTTACATTTTATTTAATACAAAGAAGCGCAGTAAATTTATTTCAAATCTGTCGAAAGTTCACAAAATAATTCTCGAAAGCTCTCCCGCCTGTATTCTGCCAAATGCATCGTTGCATATTTCATGAGTGTAAAATGACTCCGGCTTGAAACCTTCACTTTTATTTCACACTAAAATTGTTTTGTGTAAATTAACGTGATCTTTGTGGCGTATTCGACATTTAATAGTGTTGTATAAAAAAATAGGACTATAATACATGACATTTTTTTTATAGAACAGGGGAAAAACGGACAGGAGTCTCACTTGATATTAAGTGACACTGCCGCCCATGAAAACTCTGAATGTCAGCGGGCTCGCGTGTGCATTGCCGGCTTTTTAAAACTTGGTACGCTCTTTTCCTGAAGAGCTCGAATTGGTTCGGTTACACTTTTGTGGGGACCGGGAGATAGTTATAGAAAATATTGGGACATTTCATGACCATCATTTTTATTTTTTCATTGCGTTATTAAGATCCCGAAGAACCGCAATAC
This sequence comes from Pieris rapae, assembly GCF_905147795.1. NCBI lineage: Eukaryota > Metazoa > Arthropoda > Insecta > Lepidoptera > Pieridae > Pieris > Pieris rapae. The sequence continues at coordinate 1,881,660 of NC_059517.1, forward strand.
AAATGACCCAATATTTTCTGTCACCATCTCCTAGTTTACACCCAAAATGTCGACTGCATGCGTCAGAAACAGATACAGAAACATAAGGCCTATACCTAAAAAGGTTGTGGCGCCACTGGTTTATTTTATTTTCATATCCTGTTTAATACAAGTACTAAAAAGAGTAAAAAGCGGAAATAAATGGAGAATGGCGGATATCAAGAAGAAAACTTTAAATTTTCTGCAAAGTCCAAACTCGGTTTTAACTACTGTAATTGAGCTCGCGGCGCACAGCATTTGCTGACAGTTAACGATTTGCATATTTCAAAACTTTTAAATGTACTTTATATTAATCGCATTTATTTTTATTATTTATTTATGCACAATTTTAAAGGGCTTCTTTCGATTCGCTTCGCTCTCGTTAACTAAAAACTTCACGATCATTTATATACTAAGGGTTATTAAGGGGAAGTATTTTATGTAATACATAAAAAAATTAAATACAGTATTGATATTTAAATTATTATACATAAAGTTAGCGATTATCTAGTTTATAAAAGGACCTGGGACTAGTGCTGGACAGGATACTTCGAATTAATTTGCTTTATTTGTTATAAATAAGTGTTGTTTGATGATTTGCTTTTTTAAAAAAGTGCGAGTTTTTACGCCTGCTTTTTCTCTCGGCCTACACCCTCTGTCGTTTTGCTGATGAGTAGGGATGCCTACAGATTCAAATTTAATGATGTGGAATAAGTGATACCTGTCTCTTATGTTCATATCTTATGTTCCATATTAAACGTATTATATTTATTTTTAATTATTATATCTCGGACAGGGACAGAGCAGGCAGAAACTAATTAACGGCTCAAATAAAAGAGTCTTTCTTCCAAATTCGAATTTGTTTTGATTGGGGTCAAGTGCACAGGCGCTAATTAATGATTTGACACCTAGTAGGTAGATAGTTAATGCTGCCAGCGCTAAAGGTACAATAAAGTTTTGATTTGAGATCTTGTAGAGTATTTTAATTACCTTTGCTGATATCTATATTAAAAAATGATATTTTAATTATGTGGAGATTTTTTTATATTAAAAACGCAATTTCCGAAAACCAGAGAAACTCATACCGCAAATAATACAATGTAAGTGTTGAGTCTATTCACGAGCTATTAAACACTGCCTTTTAGGTCAGAGAAATAAACATTTGAATGTTTTTTAATATTAATATCGGTGAAAGTGATTTTGCTTTAAGTGACCGCAGTGTATGAAAAATTCAGCATTTCTTTCATGTCAACGGATGTGAAAGCATTTTTGCGATGCAAAGATGAAAGGGGGAATTTGGGGTTTAGACATGTCGTGATATAAGCTTTACAAAGAATTTGGTATTTAGGGGCTGTTCAAGTATTACGTAAGAGTAATTTTTTTTTGTCGGCAAAAGTAAGCTCACAATTATAGTATTAACGTATTGTTTGTCGGAATCCTCGAAAATGTATTACGTTTTGAAGCATAGACAATGAGTGGGTAATTTACGAATAAAAGCATATAATTAATGTTGACGTAATCACCGAATAAAAAAATTAAAAGATCCCTCCTTTCCTCTTGATGGTGCTTATGTAATACTTAAGCGACACCCTATTTGTAGGTAAATCAGTAAAATGTTTCTGTAAAACAAATAAAAAGCTCAACTAGTTTCAACAATTGTCAAGCTGCTTGATAATGCTCATTGCCTTAATTGATATGAACTATCTCGGATCTCTTATCGTCAGTCGTTGAACGCGTTAAAATTGTTAAATGTCATCGCAGTGACAGCCGAAAAGTTGCTAGCGCCATCTATCGGTAGAAATTTAAAACAGAGGGATTGCATTAATAAGGTATTAATTATTCCCTTTAATGTATTTAGTTTTAAAAGTAATCTCTTATATTTTGTTGGAAAGTTGTTGTGTTTGTCAATGAAATGAAATATAAATGATGTTTTTTGGTATGACTCACCTGTTGATTGATTGATTTAATTCTCCTATACTTACGGGGCATTTGCAAAATATATGCTTCAATATAAGGTAATTTAGTAAACAGTATACTATTTATAAATACCAATTTGGGGTGGACCTACAAAATAACTGTCAGAAAATGTTTTTGCTTTTGAAGCGCAGATAAAACTTATTCATAAAATATTAAAACTATTTAGTTTCTGTTCCGGTTGTAAATAAAAGAATCTTATATCTAATGGTTTTTATGGCCTCAATCATAGTATAAAATATTTATGTCAACATGATGTGGCTTTGCAGACCGACTCACACAAATGTATGTAAATCATTTTGTTTAATTAAATTTTAAAGACATGTACATAATTCAAATTATATTTTTTATCTTTTACACTAAAAATAATATTCTGAAATGTAGTGACGTCACTGTAAGACTATTTTTTTTTAAATTTTTATTTGCGAAAATTTTCTATTCTACTTCTCTCGTTAAATCTCGTAATGACTATGACATTTTATCGGATTTAACAATTCATACCAACCGTAAGATTAATTGAGATCGACATGAGCTTTAATAATTAGCATCGTTAGCACCTGCACACAAGTAACTGGTCTAATACATTATTTATAACTTTCCACACACAGCCTAATAGCACTCTCGTGTATGGAACGTAAGGGCCAAAATCCCGCAACAATATTTTGCATAATAAAACAGAATGATTGCTATCGAAATGTTGAACGCATTAAGTTAGATGTTGCTTATAAGAAATTGTAATGAATTGTAGATCAGTTTATAGATAAGTTGTTCTATTATGAGAAATAATGATTTTACAGTATATCAAACTGTTTAGATTGTGTATTAATATTTTTAAATATAGAACGTCCGCAATTCAAATAAGGAATTGATGAAACATTTTTGAAATGCCTTCGTGGAATTGTCAGATTTCATAGAGCATTGTCGTCTGCAGAATTCTACGTTATGCAGATTCTTTTTAATATAAGCATTTATGGTATATTATACTTTGCCTATCTTATATTTATCTAATTGTTTGTAATCAGAAATAAAAAAAGAAGTATACAACAGAGTGTTGAAAAGACAAATTGTACACAATTTTTGTAATAAGCTATAAGTATTTGTAATTGATGAACCCGTGAGATTAGGTTTTATTTTTTGTTTTGTTGTTACATGTAATTTTATTTTTGTCGATTTGGTTATGAACTTCTTGCACTCTACCTTCAATATTTCTTTTGTTTTAGTTATTTCCTTACTAGGGTTGCCCGGATGAGATCGCTTGTAAGCGATAAGGCCGCCCGTTACATCCCTTATAAGTTATGTGACAAAGTTACACCTCTTTATTCCTAAATATAAATATTTTTATTAATTTTAATAAAAGTATTTTAAGTCTTAATAGTACTATTATACCTGCGTGAGAGTTCGAACACATTTGTGCATAGGCGTTGCGGTGCCTTTTCATTATTAGTTTCGTGATTCGTCGCTTTGTATATGTATATATTTTCATGCTAATTCCCCGACTATATGGTCGTCGGTGATTGAATAATTAATGAATATATATCTATATATAGCCCTACCTATGTACCTTAGGTAAATACCAGTGGTAACTAGCATTATTAAGCATTATCTCTTAACACCGTTTTCTATTTATTTAGCGCAAATTTTATGTAGAAAGATGTTCCTCAACTTATTTTCTTTTAAGTTCGTATGTTACTCTCATTCCCATACTTGTTCAGTATTACACCTGTCATAGCCATTGGCCAGTCAGTCAGGTCATCTAGTACCGTCTGTTCAGCTTCTTCTTTTGTCCAACTCTGAACCTGTGAAAATACGATGAGAATCCACCGTGACCTATGAAAATTATACTCATTAAAACTCTATCTAAACCTTTTTCATTACAATTTTTTGTGAAGAGCAATAAAATACATTGATATTCCAAGAAATTGGTCTATGGAAGTGTTCGGTTCATTAAATTCAAATCACCAATTTTTACGCCGAGTTCAAGACGTATTCACAGTGTTCGTTAAAAAAGTCTCGCTTGATTTTGGTTAAGCGTGTTTTTTGTTCATATTTACATTATCGTATTCGCAAAAAGTCGTATTAAATTAATTTTATAATACAAGTTTTTGTAGCCTTAATATATTACATGAACAAATTACTTAAGATGTCATGTGAAACATGGTGTAATGGTTGCAGCTTACAAAAATCGTGTAACACGAAAACTTGGCGATTAAAAAGAGTGGCGGAGAGTTTATTGCCAGTTCTTCTCTTACGTTCTACGCCCTTGATTTGACTCACTCGCAGTAAACGTAAAATAAGAAGCGTTTAATATATATTTATGTTTTCACGTTCATGTTTGTACATGGCATAAATGATTTTGAACCGTCTCGCTTCTAAGGAGGTCCTAGGTTAGTGTATATTTGTCTGTAAGGCAATGTTGACTAGTAACCTAGGGATGACGTACAAATGTTCTCCTAAGTAATTATGCAACGGCCTCATAATTCGTTATTAATTTTGGGCTATTTTTTTAAAGTAACGCTTATAAAATGTTCGTCACGGCTATTTAAAGTGAATCAGTTATTATTTCACTTTAAATATGGAATTATGGGACTTCGGGGTGCTTTAAAGAATATATTAGTTTTACTCTATATTAACCACTCGCGTACAACAATAGAATAATAGCGAAATTTTAATTGCTATGTAACGAATGAATGCAATGTGTTACATTGCATTGTTGAAGAAAGTGTTGAAAGGCTATGAAGCCAGTAAGTCGCTGAGAGTATTCTTGGGGACAACTTCAGACGATTAGGTAAATCGTCATTAAAAAACTAAGAAACCCTGAGAGAACAAAATGTACAGCCATGCACACTAAATATATTATTAAAACTAACACGTATGCTCTTCGTTTAAATTCATTTAAAATTCAAATTCTTACGCAACTCGGGTAAGGAGTATCAACAAAAATACTTTCACTTAGCCCGATTGGGCTTAATTAACTGATTTTACAGCCCAGCGAATTCGGAGATTTTGCTGTGTCGCTGAAATAAAATATTTTCTCTTAAATTTTGCTCCGTTTGCTTTTCCAAAAATTGCTAAAGCTTATGTAATCTCAATGCAATTATATCATTTTCTTAACAATATTGTAAATAATAGTATATAAGAACAGAGTGTCGTATCCTTTATACATTATTTATTTATTTATTTACACTTCGCTACCTACGAGAACATACATTTAAAAATGCAGGTTACAATAGCAACGGGCGGCCCTATCGCTAACAAGCGATTTCTCCCAGGCAACCCTAATATGTAATAATAAAGAAGGAGACAGCTACAGAGGGTAAAGTAAAAGACGCGCATAAATAATTAACGAAAAACTCAAAATAACATATAACACATAACTAAAAAAGTAAAATCTAAAAAAAAAACAAAAAAAAAAATTAATACGTAAATGAACAATATGCATAGATAAAAATGCAAACCAAATGCAATTATTAGTCTTAAGCTAAGCTACATCGCATTAAATGACGTCTTTGTGCAGAGAAAATTTATAAAAAAATATTGTCGTATCTTAATTCAATCAGTAATTATTCATTCTTATTCGGTACATACTCTTTAAGTCGATTTACCCCGTGGTAAAGTACATACAGCTATGCATGTATGGACCTGGATTCCTGAAACTAAAGCAGCTTCAGGCCAGATTTGACCTTCATTAAAGAATGCTCTAGATACAGATTTAGGTGAAAATAAATATAAATTAGTCACTCAGCAGTGGCGCAGACCTGGCGCTTTTCTCGCTCAAGGAAAGAGTATCGCGATACAACGAGTTAAAGGAATGTTAAAGGTACACTGTCACAGAGACTAAACTGTTTAAATAAATTTATTTTTAAACTCTATATAAAAATCGTGTACTATGTAGATTAATAAATTTGTAAATTTGTGTGCTATCGTCCAAGAAATTACACAGAAGTCACGGATTTTCATTATTTAAATTATCTTAGAGAAAATAGAAAAAAACTTTGTGGCTAGTTATAAACGGAAGTAAGGTGTATAAAAAATATCGATCACATTCTATTGAGTAGTCTAGTACTTTGTCCGATAGAAAATAGAAAGCTGTTTAGATCTAGATTTTTACCACTCGCGTTGTACTGTTAGAATGCTATCAAATTGGAAAATTGTCACGTACTGAAAATTATCAACTGTATAACAGAAGTCTCGAGAAATATAGGACAGTGTCGCAAAAGCAAAACAACAGTACAAGATACATAGAGAATGATGTGAGGTTTTTGTGGAAGCTGGAATGATGTGAAATGAAATTAAGAGAGCTGTCCAGGCCTTTATCTCAAGTGATAAAAAGCGACTGATTCGAAGCCATTGATTATTATGAAATTGGATTAAGGCCGTTGGAACCTTAGTTAACTATTACACTATACTTTTTTTTGAAAAACCTAAACTGTTTATAATATTAATTTATAAAAATAAAAATTCATCACAAAGTATGCTGCTAAGTGCAAAAGTCGATGTCGGCTGGACCATTACGAGTATTTTTTATTTATTCCTTGAATTCTAAGAAAGGCTTTTATGTAGAGGAAAATTGAAATTGCATAGGTAATAGGGTAGCATAGCAAAATGTTTTGTACGTTGGTATGTAGCTACTAAAAAGGTGGGTTAAGTGTCATATTAAGGTGAAACGAATTTTGAGGGTTGTTAAAAATAAAACACTTGAATTAAATAACTTTGGTCTCTGAACTACTATACTACATAATCAACATTATATAGTATATTACCTATACATTGGAAATCACTGAAAAGAATAACAATACATAATTGTTCCATTCAGTGAGTATCAACGTGGTACATATAAATAGCCATATTTTTAACGTACAGTAGAACCTTATACAAAAATAAGTCGAAAGTCGAATTTTTAAGTATAACAATGTTGCTACGCTCTTTGATATAAAATTTTAACGAGGCAATAAATATTCAGTGTATATCCATTTTGTAATACTTTGTGATATAATGTTAGCAGTATGGGCTTGTCTAAATAGGTAGGTAGGTTAAAAGTACCTAAAGTTACTTCAGGTGAATTTGTTTAGGGTTAATAAAAGAATATCTCCTTGTTATGAATAATTTTTTTATTATTTTTTATTGCATAAGTAGAAATCAAGTATTACGTAAGCTTCATAGGGGGATTGATTTTCTTATAAGTGATTCCGTCAACAACAGTAATTATTTACTCTTTTGCATATATTACCTACAGATTGTCTATGCTTGAAAACGAAATGCATTATTGAGGATTCCTACAAAAAAAATTGATACATTTATGTACTATTACTTTTGAAAGCTTGGTTACTTTTGCTGACATAAGTAAGATGGGGGGGGGGGGGAATATAATAAAGTAAATCTGCTTACGCAATACATGAATATCACAGGAGCTTTCAAGCTTAGTGAAGAACTACACCAAAAAAATTAATTCCTTGAAGACTTCCCTAACCTAACCTAACCTACAATTAAAACAAAGTATGAAAAGAAAAAACAGAGAAAAAAAACTTATTTTCTACTTTTAAGAAGTGTTTGAGTTTACATTATCGACTCATCTGCTTTATTTATTAATTAAAGTACACCACATTATTATTATACATTTTTTATAAAACACATGACAATTTTGGTGAAGATAAATTTTACCAACAAAAAATTCAATAAAAGTACACTTCTTACTATAATTTTAGTCTCAGTAATTACTTATAATACTAGTATAGAACATATTTAAATATAGTTATTCGCTCAACAATGGGAATAGTTGCTTCGAGTAAATTGCAGAATATACATTCGTTTCATGTAAAACTAACGAGTGAAGCAAAATGTTTACGAAATTAAGAAACACTTTTGTTTGGAGTGTTGCCAAGTCGACAGCGAACAGCACATAAACACTTAGTACAATTCACTTATCTCAGTTCAAGTTAATGCTATACATTGCTGTGAACACAAGTAACCTAGCAGTGGTGCAGATATTTGTCACACACATGTCTCTCCGGGAGACGTATATATAGATGTAAGCCACAAATTTAAAGGAAATAATGTTCAACATTAGGTTCAGAGGCATCTTTTTGGGATTTGATGTAAAAAAAACAGTGGCGCTACAATCTCTTTAGGTCTTGGCCTCAGATTTCTGAATCTGTTTCATGATCATTTTTTTTAAATCTGATAGGCAAGTAGGTGACCAGCCTCCAGTGCCTGACACACGTCGTTGACTTTTTGGGTCTAAGACATGTCGGTTTCCTCACGATGTTTTCCTTCACCAAATATTAAATGCGCACATAGAAAGAAAGTCCATTGGTGCACAGCCCGGAAACGAACTTTCGACGTCAGGTATGAGATTTGCTCTCTGAAGCCACTAGGCCAACACTGCTGATTTGCTGTAAAGGTCATACAATAAATAGTTAAAAGAAATAGGTAGAAATGTTTTATCATCAGGGTAACCTTTTACGTAAGTTAAGCTTGTAAGCAACGGTAGGAATAGCGCAAATTATTTAACATTTAAAAAATCAACCAATTCTACTTAGGGTCCTTCAAGAAAAGAGCGTACCAATTCTTAAAAGGCCGGCAACGCACTCGCGAGCCCTCTTGTATTGAGTGTCCATGGGCGGCGGTATCACTTAACATCAGGTGAGCCTCCTGCCCGTTTGCCCCCTGTTCTATAAAAACAAAAACATGTTTGTGCTTTTACAGTACTCTCACAAGTAATTCAATTCGCATACATATAAAATATTCGACAAGTATTTACGAAATGCGCCATTAGACAAAGTCCCTAATCACCGCTGTGCCACTGATCTCTTTTCGCACCCAATCCGGTCATTATCGCCGCAACCAAACAAAACAAAACTCCAACTTTCTATTGTACTCCTCTTATTGGGGGACGTGCGTTCAATATTTGTTTTTGTCAACTGTTTATACACGTTTTGGGCCGTTTTCACTTTCGTTGGTACAGTCGCGAAGACATTTGTATTCCAATCGCGTACGATTACGTGTCTTTAATGCAATCTTAAGTAATCGGTGATGTTGAATGACTTTTTAATGGGATTATTAATTTATTCGTTATATATGTCGCGTGTGAATGGATTTTGGTGAAATTTTTGTTAAGATTTCAGGTGGCTCTTTTATGTTAATTTCGCGAATTTGTTCCACACCTACTGAGTTTATGATTTTATATACTAATATTAAAAGCAACATATTGATTTAATAATAAATTCCTTTGTAAACCCTGTTGTGAAAAAATAAAATTTTATCTAATATTTTTTACTGAGTAATGTTACATGTGACATAGAAAAACTTCATAGCACGACTGTACCGCGTCACGGAAAACGGGACAAAGTACTCAAGTGAATATTATTTTTCAATATCTGATTTTTCTTAATACGACATGGCTTTTAGTATAAATAAGCTTTCGTTTCTTTTATACCTAAAAACAAGCTTTTTAAATTATAAGCTAAGTACACAGAACTGGTTTCAGTAAGAATATCCCCTAATGTATGGAGAGAATATATTTATTTCTTTGGATCATTACATTAATTCTTGATAACACCCACAATCATATTAATATACAGAATATACTAATAATAAACATTGATAATTGTTAATTAGTATTCATAGCAATCAGATATACAGTATTTAAATTTTATTAACCTACATAGATATTTAAAAAAAATTGCTGAAGAGAAAATTAAATCAAATTTAAAAACTTTGCACCCTGTGCCAGCATTTCCTCACTGTATTGTTTATTTGTTGAGCGAAGAAACCACCAGCTATTGGGTCACCGGTACTATCTACCTTAATCATTAATTAGCGCCTTTAACTGTAGGTGCACTCCCTGGACGCCATGGTTCAAGAGCCTTTTGCGTCCAGCCTGGAATAATAAAGAACTCCTTATCACACATAAACTTCGATACAATTTGAAATTGATTTTGTTTTTTTTTTATAATTTAAGGTTAATTTTATTATTTTATATTTTCGTATATGTCATGTATCATAGTGAGAAATGTTTCGGAAAACTCTAAAAAAAATTAATTAACCTTTTATAATGCATGTTAGCATTAATAAATTCATTGTGATATTATCTATATGAACAAAAGAGTCTACTTAGCACATACTAATGTGTTATAGTTGTTAAAACCACGGTTTTCTCAGTACCTCGTGAGAAGATGCTTATCGTAGAGTGGCTTGTCAATACACTTACGGTTTTACAGAAATGCTAGTACACATTTGCATTTGGAATAAAAAATATTTAATTATTTTTGGAAATATCATCTGAATGTCGTAGTAAATAAGTTAAATCAGAGAGTTAATTGAAACTCTAGACAGTTAATTAAAGATCGATATTCAATCAAGTCGCTAAAGTTCCGTCAGACAAGTGAGTGAAGGAAACGTTTAACGAGTCTCCTTAGGCATAATGCCCTCTTAGGTGGTGTGCATGTTTGTCGATCTGACAAAGGCCACCTTTGCAGGGCATCTTCTACCCAACCGAAATTAAAGAACATGCCATGCTAAACTGGCCTTTATCAGATGCAAATACAGCGAAATCAAATTCTGACTAATTACTGTTAAGTAACTAAAACTGGTGTTAAAATTCTTGGCTTTAAATTTCTGTATGATCGTGATTAATTTTTTCGATAGCTAGTCGGTGATCAGCCTTGTATGCCTACGACACGCTAATTTTTTGGGTCTAAGGCATACCGCTTCTTTATTTCTCTCTATCTTTTTGTATTTCAACGTACCTACTAGCACTTTTTATAAGTGGTTGAATGGACAAACAATCTTGTCTAGACTATATTGTTGTTACTCTAATAGTAATTTGGAGTCACTTGTAGAGAAGTTGTATTCCGGCCAAAACTAAATGCATGGTTTTCAGAGAAATATAACATTATGCTAGTAGACTGAGGTACCTTCTTGTGCGTAAATTCCTGCAAGTTTTTTAGTCATGGCGAAATTTCGCAAGATTTCTTCAAATCCATATCTTATTTTTATTTGACTCCTGTTAATTTTCTCTTAACATCTTGACCCCGTTCTTACATACTGGACTTCGATTACTTTTATTTATTTATTTGCTTACACTTATCGAAAGTCTAGGATGTTAACTCAATGAAAACTAATATTTAATTTCCTATATCAAGTGTGTACTAGGATCTTTTATTACGTTTAAATCATGTTTGACATTTACTCTAATCTGTTCTATCAAGAACTGGCTTCATTGTTATTAGCGCTATAGTGGTGATTCGCTAAATCATCGTTTGATTTTGCTCTTTCTAAATAAGAAGATAAGAAACGAAGACTGGGATAATATTAACCAAAATTAGTTAGTGGTGTTTTAGCAATCAATTAATATTGATTGTATCATCGTATACGAGTTTAAGAGAACATTGATCCAGCAAATTGATTGGCAATGAACAATTCGAAAAAACAATGCATGGCAATGAACTTGCCTTGGATATATACTTAAATTGTCTTCATATGTTAAGGTCGTATTAGTGGCGTAGGGGATAATTACGAGCCACTGTCACCCAAATAAACATATTTTTGTCATATAATTTAATCATATCTCAATAAGCAAAAGAATCGGCCACGTATACTTGGAATGCCTGTCTGTGGCTTCCCAACGAGCAGAAGTCCTCGGACCAGTGAGGTGGAATCAAGACAGGGTTAATTATCCTGTAACGAGCCAAATGGGCGTCTAAGTTCACATTACACTTCCTTAGTGGTGCCGAAAACTTCCTCCACTCGCCTCTGTCTTCGGGGAGTCTCTCCGGCCTCCGCTTGGTGAAACCTGTAAGGATCTTTACAGGTCCAGCGAGATGATCGGCCTCGGTGTCTGGGAGGCCTTCAAAAATCAAAATGCGTCAATGCATTATCCAGGTGAAAAACGAGGGAAAGAATTGTTGCTCAGAAGATGTTTTTAATTGGATTGCATGTCATATCGATATAACCGATATCATACGATAGCCTTTGCTCACTCATATATTATACAGGCTTAATCTGATCATGAATATATTAAAGTAATTATGTATTCTACGGTTGCTTTGAGACAGGCGTGTTACCGAAATTCGTATTACCTTCGGAAATTTATTCAGTACACCAGACTTGCATTAATTATTCGAAGCTTCCGAACCATTCATACAAGGAAGTGCTTAGACAAGAGTATTTATGTAATAGTGAAACGAAGATTACTTGAAGGATCGTTATTTAGACAAATGTATGCGTATGATTTATTTATTTTAACGGTTTAGTAACAATCCACAGATTTTTAATGATAATTACAATTTTAAATTAAAAATATAGTCAAAACGGATTACACCATATGGAGAATTTCTACTAAATCAATTTATTAACAAAGACAATTTACTAATAATTTATTAGTGGACGTGTGTGTGGGAATGTGTAATGTGTAAGTGTGTGAGTGTGCGTCTTAATGTGATGCAAGTCAAGTCAATCAAGGAAACAAATGTAGTACATACTTTAAAATAGAGGTGTCTTCAAAATTAAAAAAAAACTAAAGACGAACAACAAATAAACTAAACTGATACAGGATACATGAAAAACAAAAAGTTTAAAATGCACATGAATCATGATAATTTAATACATCCTAAAATTCAACCACTCATTTCTTTTTTCAAAATTCTATATAAGAACTAGCGGACCTGACAGACGTTGTCCTGTCGACACGTCTTTAATTTGAAAATTTCAAACTTTTTTTAATAAGCTAAAACATTCTGGACCATTTTGATGAAAATTATAATTCAAATGTTATGACAATATCTAACGATCCAGCCCATGGTCTACAATAACACAATGATAACAAAACTTTTTTTTAATTTGATCGCAGCGCTAACTGTCGGGACAGACTAAAATTCGAATATTATTTAAAATTTGACACTGCGATGGTAGCGCCGTCTGTCGGATCCAATGTAAAACATTCCAAAATCAACAACTACTAATAAATTAAAAAAACATTGTCCAGCGGACAAAATTGTGAATCTAAACCATTCCCAGATCCCCTTGAACACACACAAAAAATTTCGTGTAAATCGGTCCAGTCGTTTAGGAGGAGTTCAGTCTCATACACACGCACACAAGAAATATATATATTAAGATAAACAACCTCTTTTACAGGAGCCCAAAATTCACTAGCTTTGGTTATCACGACCCATTTCACATATGTTCCGATAAAATTAAACATTTCATGTGATTTGGTTTAGGTTATAGACGTGAAATACTAATATTGGCCCAGTTCTTGAATTGATCGGCTCGTAAATTGGAGTATTGGGGCAATTTTCCAACGCAGAGCTGTCTTTAATGCAGTCAATACGTCGCCTATATATGCAATTCATTTTAGAATAGACAATTCAGTGTAATTATAAAACTATACTATTTTAGGGATATACATATTTGTATAAGACATAAAAAAAATACGTTTATTATGGACCATAAGATAGACAAGTATCACTTATTCCACGTCATTAAATTTGAACCTGTAGGAATCCCTACTCATCGGCAAAGAAGACAGAGATAAAAAGCCGGCGTAATTAACTCTCGGTACTCTTTTAAAAAAGCAAATCGTCAAACAATACTTATTTTAAAACAAATATAGCAAATTAATTAGAAGTTGCCTGCCAGCATTAGGGCTACATCTATTTAATTTTTATCAACTAGATAATCGCTAACATACGTTTAATGGTTTTATTTATAATATTAATGTTTATAAAAATTCTAATCAGTTCGGGGATTTCAGAACGGCTCTAAGTGACCACTGCCAGAATAATTCACTACATACATACCTAGTGCAATAAATATCGCGTTTTGAATCATAAAATGAATAACTCTCACATTTGCATATGTAACAGGTATTTAGTAAGCGCCGTCTATCGTCGATAAATGGATTGATTTTTAAAGGTGGTTAAATACTTAAAACTAGACTTTCTTTTTTATTTTATTTACAAAAGATTGCCAACATTGGTATACATACAAGCATTATTATAAGCAGACATAACAATCACAAAAGAAATTGAAACATCTAATCAAAATGAACAATTGATTTTAGTAGTAACGGTTGATATCCAAATCTAGCTTAGAAGTTAGAAAAGTGATTTATAATTTTGAATATTAAAAGTGTCTACTAACTTCGACTAACACATCATCATACGTAGCGAATCGTCTCAAATTCCGTATAATATTTATAAAAACCCTTGTTATTCGACTCAAAGTTGTAAAATATTTATTAAATTTTGAAAGGTTTGCTCCAGAAGCCGTAATACAATCGACAAGAAAATGCTTTTTACTCCCAAAGGTAGGGTGGTGAAGGACAAAATAAATGCTTACGAAAACGGATTTGATATGTTACAAAACTACTTACGAAGCGGAAAGTGAATCACTTACACGGTTTTAGTGCGGTTTTCCTCGTACGAAAGGAAAGGTAAGATTTTCTTAAGGCTTGTGTAATATTGGAGTGCTTAAAATGAATCAGCTGTGTAAAAGGGCGAACGCAAATCAAATCATTTATTCCAAAGACCAGGTAAAATGGCACTTTTTAACTTTAAATAAAATATAAAGATTTGGTGTGGAGAAAGATACTCCACACTGACTCTTTTAAAATAGAATTTATAATATTTGTATAGTGTATACATTAGTAAGTATATGTGAAGACAATGTACTCCAAAAAAAAAACTACTATACAGGACTGTTATTTTATTGTTAGTATACATGTTCCCCTCATATTTACAAATATCAAAAACGTAGAATATTATACATTAAAGAGTAACAAAAAAGCAATAAGACCGTGTGTGAGTAGTAGTAGTAAGTAGTCTTAGAACACCCCTATACACAACATTTAACGTAGTTATCTTTTGTAATACAAAATAATTGTATGCTTTGGAGTCGGACTAGGAATAGGCCAATATACAATTGCCCATGGGTAAAACATTTCTTTTGTAGATATTGATACGTTCTATAATACTTTTAAAAAATTTCTTTCATCAATAGTTTCCATAGTGATGCGATGTCAGATTTTTATGGATAATTTTTCATAACTTGGGTCATATTATTTCATTTTTAAGACTAATCCTCATTGAAAATGCAATATAGCCCCTGTCAGTCAGTGAAAATCCAGCTTTCTAATGGTGAAAGAATTTTTGAAATCGGTCCAGTAGTTATTGTGTGAAAACACAAACAAACCTACAATAACAGAAATGTTCCCTCTTTGTAATATAAGTATGACAACTCCGTCCCAATATTGTTATTTAATATTTAAACGGTCATTGATATAAGCCATTTGAATGTCAAATGCAAACGGAATCTGGTCAAAGATTAAACGAAGTACTCCATTTCAAGATTTTCCTAAAATGTAATATTCAAGAGATGTTTAAACGTCGCAGGGCTTTAATAATTCATAACAAATTGATATTATTTGCAGTGAATATTCGAAAGCAAATTCGTGAATAATTTAGATATTTGCACGATTGAGAATTATATCGGGTTGACAATTGTTGTAATGTTACGTTGACATATAGAAACGGTATAACCGATTCCGAATTGTTTTTTTTTTTATAAATCATATAAATACAGATAACAACTTGCTTATTTAAATTTGAATTGAAACGAAGAAGATACAAACTTTTTAAATTTTAATTATAGGTTAAGAAAATTGTAAGTACTGTATGTATTTAAATTCACATGTATACTAAAAAGTATACAAATAGATAATTTGATCTAGAAAACATGTTAAGTGTTATTTTATACAAATATTCATATATTATTTCTACCTTACGGTAATAAAAGTCTCTTTCCCTAAAATGTAGGTATTCATTCATTCATTCTTTTACATCTTCCATCCCGAAACGGTAATTTTATTTAAAATCGAACTTGGGTCCTTCCAACACGCGTATCCAAACGTTCACCCGAGAAATGTTGGCGGTTATCATCGGTTTTCTTAATATTTAACCGGTTCAACTTTACCGATAACGAAACCCTTATGAAATTCCTGTATAACATTCCAGCTTTGTGGTTTCCCGGATACGGTTTGATATATCCAGCGTCTCCATATGAATCACTCCCTGTCCTTTGATGATTCATTTAACGAAGAAATACCTGGAAGTGACAATGACCTGTGATACATTGCTCAGATAATTACGACTGGCTATTATAATAATATACGCTGAATAAAAATAAACATTTACATGTCAATAGTTTTGCCAAGAGTTTTCTTATACCTAAAAAGTTTGATGTTTCTAATTTAATGAGAATGGTACATTTACTTATTTTATTTCAGAATATTGACACGGAACGCTAATTAATATTAACATAACTTTTCTATAGCTGACTCGTTATAGGAAATCGCCTTGTAAGAGTATTCTTATAAACTATTGTCTTTTATTAACTTTTTTACGGATTATAGTTATGTATTATTGTATTTAAACTTATAATTATTTGGACATAATTTTAAATTTGGTTTTTAAACGGTGACCACGGTGGTCACGGTGACCACGCACGCTGTAAAGCACGCGAAACGTCGGTTTAAATTTAAAATTATGTCCAAATAATTATAAGTTTAAATACAATAATACATAACGATAATCCGTAAAAAAAGTGTTTTTCTTTAAATTCTTATTAACTGTTTAAACAATTCAAAAACTAGTAACACGAATTTAATGTTTAATTTTATAAATACACAATTGAAATAAGTGCAAAAGTACGCAAAACTTATCGTGGACTTGACAAATCATTATAAATTTTACAACTAAAGAAATATAACTTGAGAAATCTTCGCGTTACATGGGGGGCGGAAAGTGGGATATGCGTCACAAGGGTTCGTTACGGTTAGGAGTTATAGGAGTTACGGTTTTATAATTAATTACTGCAAATTGCAATTGCCAAGATATCTAAGACAAAAACAAGAGAAACACGCTAGGAAACAAACCTTGTACATGTCATCTTGTAAGCAAACAAATTTATTCAGGAAGATCTTAATCGTAATCGATTGAAAATTAATTAATGAGTATCAACTTTTCACCATTTCCAAGAATCTGTTAAT
Source organism: Pieris rapae (assembly GCF_905147795.1). Classification (NCBI taxonomy): domain Eukaryota; kingdom Metazoa; phylum Arthropoda; class Insecta; order Lepidoptera; family Pieridae; genus Pieris; species Pieris rapae. The sequence continues at coordinate 1,898,698 of NC_059517.1, forward strand.
TTATTGATCCATTTCTTGTGTTTACAACATTTGGATCGAGTCGTGTTCAATTGATCTTTTAATAAGATTATTCTTTAACCTTTCACGATAAATATTCGTGCGTGTTAACTATTATGGTTAGGTAAGCGATATTTTACCGGGCTTTAGAGGAAGCTGTGATAACAGATCAAAAACACACTTAAATCGACTTAAAAGCTTTTACTTTTATCAATTTTTTTTCTTTTACAAATGTAAATTAATTTTCAAATGTATAATAATAAGAGTTGAGCTTAGCACCTTAGGTATAAAATATTTTAACAATGAGCCCCAGTAACCCATTTCTTTTTAATTCACTTAACCTTATCGTAATTACATCTGGAGTTACACCTTCCAACAATTCCAATTGTGTATTATTAAGATCTGTACTGCTTACACCCACTTGTTGGCACGTCATATACTGGTCATTGTATTTGAGCTTTTAAGTCGTTACTGCAGTCTTATATACAGACAAAGCTCATAATTTTGTCTGCGTACCAAATTGAACGAACGTGTACTCAAAATTATTATTATTTTTTATAATTCGCTTAAAGAAAGAGCTCGTTGGTAGATAGTATATAATTATGTAACGAATAAATATCTATCTAAATATCAATCAGTTTTCGTAAAATTTTCTCATTGTATAGAAAGACCATCAAAAATAAAACCTATATAGTCTGTATAACAAAAGTACGCGGTGAACCATGTATGCCTGACATCGGTTATTTTTAGGTGTAAGGCATATCGGTTTCCTCTCGAAAATTCTCTCAAAAGTCCGTTGATGCCTCGATTTGAACGCATAATCTCAGGGCAAGACGCTAAAGCCACAGCTTTCATAGAAAAAGTAGTAGAATCCTAAGATTATTGGGCCGGATCAATAAGCAAACTTTATCTAATCTCCACTTAAAATATTTATTTAGTAGTAATTAGCTAACTTCCATATTATAAAACAAAATACTTAGGCAATATACTAACTCAAAATATATTACATTGATAAATAATATATATTAAACAGAAAACCTAAATATATAAAATATATACTTATATTATGATTATTTTATTTCTAACATCTAACCACTTTTTTATACTTATAGCTTTATACTAGGGTCTCATAAACAGCAGCATAGAGAAATAAAATTATTAATGCTAATTAGAATTACCAACATAAAACAGAAACTTTGTGTGAGTTCTTCTGATTAAAAATGAATAAAATTTGTATAAATTAAAATGCAAGTCATTTGGAATGGCTGTTAAGACTTCTGAATACATTATATTAATAATCACGACTGTGAGTTGAGAGCGATAATGCATACATATGTAATGGGCGATGTTTTTTCAGATTTTATAAAAGATTTGACATGGTATCCTATGGTGGACTCAGTTTCCTCACTTAATAATTGGTCCATTGTGCGTAAAGTCCTGGCTAATATAGCCAGCCTAGCTCCTTACAGAAGCACAGAAGTACATTAGCTCCCGAGCGTCGTGGACAGCAAGGAACCATCTGGAGCAAATCTGTTTCCACCACTTTCTGTCCCTCTCTTATAACAGTCTACAGTTTTGGGGACGAGTCATTCACATGATCGGTGCACCTGGCTGATGAACGGCCTTTTGCATTCTTCCAATCACAAATCTCCAAGTTCTCATCGCCTCTGCGAATTGTATGACCGAAATAAGATACAAACCAGCGTTATTATTGCAAATAAAGCAAGTATCAATTTTTATTGCTCCACAAAAAAAACCATTTCAACCTAAATGAATGTTCCCACACGTAACTCGGAACGCTGAAATTGCTCCATTAGATTGTATTATTTGTGTATACGATGTCCTACATTTAGAGATATGACTGAATGGAGACGTTAGAGAATGATATATAACGCCTGTTATCAGATCAAATGTTAAGTAAAATAAATGGCTAAACCTTATCGAGCTTTGTCTATGAAAATTATGATTTATCTTGTAATGATATAATTCTAAGCTTTCTAAAATCTCTAGCAGTAGAATTTAAGAGGATTTTGTAGAATTTAAGTGTTGTTTCGCTATTGGTAATTAAAATTAAGTTTTATAATTTACTTAAAATACAAGAAAAGTTTTTGGTACTGTGGAATCGACTTCCGATGGGGGTCTTCCCTGAGAGATACGATATCCAACTACTTAAAATTCGAGCGTACTCCTCCCTCAAAGGCCGTCCACCCACTAGAAATGCTGTCAATGGGTTGCGTTGACTGCCCTTTTTGGGCGTCCAATTCGTAATACATTTTATTATTTATTTTAATACATATTGCACATGCGTCTTCAGGCCATTTTTAAAATATTAATGATTCGGTTTCGGTCAAACTGCTCGCGTTATATAGCTATATATATTAAATGGCTTCATATCCAATAATCATATGCAATATTACAAAAATATGCCTTCATTGAAAAACTAATAATTCTATGTCAATGAGAAGTGTTGTCACTTTCGAATCCATCTAAATTTCATCGAGAAATATTGTAAAATTGCCAGTGCATTTCTCGCAAGTGTATTCAACAGAAGGTGGATACTAAATGAAATTCTGTTCGCTTTGCTCAGCCCTCAAGTACTCTCAAAGAGCTCTAATTTTATCTTAAGTTTACGCTTTTAAGCCTGGAATCGCATTAGGTTTTAAATGCTATCGGAGCATTAAGCGACTTTGCTAATAAAACGAAGCAATTTCTTCACAATTTTCCATAGAATCTGTGATATATACAATAGCTATATAACGTTTTTTTAATAAGTAATTAGGCTGGCAACTCTGAACGTGTATATCTCGTTCTACAGCTATGTACCAATAGACAATCTATAAGCGTATTTAAATAATATATAAACTGTATTTTAATGTTATTAAAATAATGAAGATGTGATCCCTTATTATTTGGAAGTGGAAAATAAAAACTTTTTTTTTATAGAACAGGTGGCAAACGGGCAGGAGGCTCACCTGATGTTAAGTCATACCGCCGCCAATAATAAAATACCTTTTAATGTATTATATAATAAATAATGCAGTACATTAAAATGTAATTTTTTTAATAGTCCCTGGTTTTATCGAACTGTTTTCTTGAAGGAAAACCTTACACTAAGGTGATGTAGGCTGTGTACGGAAGTATCATCGGTCAGATTCTGTTGTCAATTGCTATCTAAACCCGTCACATATTTCCCGTCTACGATTGTAATATTTTGAGCTGTGTATCTTGAAATATTATGTTAATTCATTATTAGAAAACAACAATGCAGAAATAACTATACAAGATATAAGTATACCTAAATACGCTAGAAGAATTCTAATACTAATTATGATTGATTCAATAAAAAATGAATATATATAACTTTTACACATATATAGAAAACACTTTTTTAACGGATTGAAGTTATGTATTATTGTACACTTATCCGACGTAAATTTAAAATGATGTTTAAATAATTAAACATAACTTCAATCCGTTAAAAAGTGTTTTCTTTAAAAATTGAATATTGTGAAGTGTTTGGATTTTTTTTTATTTTTAGCTTACTGTAATATTATGGGCAATCCAATACAATTATTAAATTTAACAGGCTTTTACATTATTAAAAACTAATAAATACATAAATTACCTAATTAATTATTAATTTTCTAGCCAATTTCTACTGTTTAAACAGCAAAATCATATATTACTATAGTCCATAAACATGATTATTTATTAGAAAGATGTGTGTACAATGGCAATACGAATCGTCTACAAAGAAAATCCGTCACGCTCTTCAGTCGCTCGCCATTATTGTTTTCGGGCTATTTTCATCTTTTTACTTTTTCTTGAGATGTTCTCAAGTGATTTGTTTGGTGAAAGTAATGTATGTCACGATATTTATCTTATGTTCTTACGATGTAGAAATTTCTAAATGTATAATATTGAATGTTTTTGTTTGATTATGTATTTACAACTGAAGTTGTAAGATAATGCTCTTAGAAAATATAGATATTTCTATTAACGGATTAGTTAATCGGCTTAAAATATCTACCTTTATTTTTCTATCGACCAGTTTATATAAAAGTGCCTAATGTTAGTATTAAAATAATTTTGTTTGAAAGTAAAAAATTTAATAATGTATTGAACATCACGTTTTTATTGTCAGTGCTTTCATCTGACTAATAGCGTAATACAATTACACCTAAATATACTAAAGAGTAAAACAGTACAATTAGACTTCTTTAGGTTTTTTTTAATACGTTTGCTTTAAACGTATTAACAGCTATGATAACTCTGAAGATGTTGATATTTTCCACCTCACTAAAGAGGACGCTCTTTACAAAGGAAATATTTGAAGAACCGGGAAGACTGTGTTTGTTTAGTAGTACGATAATTTCAAAAGTAAAGTAATTAAACATTTTAATTTAAAATATGAAGTATTAATTGTTTTTTGAAGGTTCAATTTCAGTTTAATTTTTTTGTTCTATTAATGTTATATGCTTTGTTATAAAGTTTTGGATTTGTATATTGTTTAAGCGATTTCTATAATATAAATATGCGGTAGTTGTAATATGACCAAAAATAAATATAATAATCTTATCAATAACAACCACACGTTTTCCGCGGCCGAGACAAGTCTTATAAAAAATCTCATTTTACGCGCTGCTGATCCATTGGATTGTGAATAACATTTTGCCAATTTATTGCTAAATTATGGGTTAAGACTTGTTCTCTTTAACAAACTTATAATAGTATCGGAACGGAGTAGTACCCACAAGAAATGAGGGCAAGGCAGATAAGAGGATGGGAGAAGGATATAAAATAGTAGGGGGTCCAAAGTGGACTCGAACCCCTAGAGAACGTCAAGATTGGAAAAAGTTAGATTTGGGTCTTATTGAAAGACAAGATATTGAGTATATATTGGGATAAAATAATTCAATATCGTCGGAGGTCGAGGCAGAATACGTACCATCGGTTGTTTCTAGACATCCGTTGTTCCATAACTGAGCAATTTTAAGGAAGTTTTTGCCGCGCACCACCACTATGTGGAACCGGCTGGACACTGAAGTATTTTTGAACAAATAAGGGTCCGATTCCAATTCATAAAAGGCGGCAATGCCCTCGGTAGAAACTCTGGCATTAAGTGTCCATGGGTGTTATAACTAACCATCAGGTGAGCTTCCTGCGTTTCCCTTTTTCTATAAAAAATAAATGAATAAATAAATGTCGCTGTAAACTTTTTAGGTTTCAGATTTCTGAATAAATACTATGTACTAGCGACCTGCCCCGGCTTCGCACGGGTGCAATGCTGATACTAAATACACTACAGAAAATCTGTGAACGTTGTATATAAAAATGTGGGTTATCCATAAGAGATAGACATATACCATCAGGGACTTTTCTGTAGACCTTTTCAATGTGTACAATACTTAGTACTTTATTTTGATAAAACTCGTAGGGTTCAGCCTGCGTTTGCAATGTAAGCGGAAAAAATGTAATTATTTACGACATCACATTAGAAACCTCAAAAATAACAAAATTATACATATAAACCTTTCTTTTGAATCACTCTATCTATTAAAAAAACCGCATCAAAATCCGTTGCGTAGTTTCAAAGATTTAAGCATACAAAGGGACATAGGGACAGAGAAAGCGACTTTGTTTTATACTATGTAGTGATTTCAATTCTTGACAATTTGTCAATATTATAAGTAAGTAGGTAGCCTTCCGTGCTAGATACACGCCTTCGACTTTTTGGATTTAAAGCAAGACAGTTTCAAGCCGCTATACTATACACTATATTTACTATATAAAGTAGGATTTATTTAGTTTTATATAGTAGATAACATTAGAACAATATTCACCGGCACTGATTCTCTTATAATAGTATCATTTCTCTCATAAAAATTAACGCGTTAAAAGCTTTTATTCACGTCAATGAAAGCTTAAAATGTTGCATGAGCTTAATGCGTGCGTTTTTTCTATATCAGCTTTTATTACACTTATCAATATGCGTGGTGTAAATTGAGAAATGTGGTTACGTTGAAATGCAATTTATATGCTAATAAATATAATAAAAAAGCAATCTTTGTTTTCCAAAGTTTACAATGACCTAACAATATACAGACGGCATTCTCCCTTCAAAGAGTACTTAGTTATTCAAATCTGATTTGAGTCTTCGTCTAAGGGTTGACTATCAATAATATGTCTTGGTGTGTTAGGATCTTAGCATGGGTTTCTATTTCTATTTACAATTAGTTTATGCGATGAAGCAAAAGGTCAGAATTAAGCACCTTCAAAAATAGCGTACTGATTATAATTATAAAGGCCAGCAACGCATTCGCGACCCATCTGGCATTTGAGGTGTCCATAGTATTGCCCGTTTAAATAAATATCTCAGTGGCGCTACCACCTCTTTAGGTCTTGGCTTCAGATTTCTGAATCTATTTCATGATCATTTTTATATCTAATAGGCAAGTAGGTGATCAGCCTCTAGTGCCTGATACACGCCGTCGATTTATTCTAAGACATGTCGGTTTCGTCACGATGTTTTCCTTCACCGTTCGAGCAAATGTTAAATGAGCACATAGAAAGAAACTTTATTGGTGCACAGTCGGGGAACGAACCTACGACCTCCGGTATGAGAGTCTCACGCTGAAGCCACTCTAACGCCAACACTACTCATTACACACAGTATTGCCCGTTTGCCCCGTATAAAAAAATACGGTGTTCATCCGTTAATCTTTCCAAAAACACTAATCCACAAAGAATATAGTAAAGAATAAAAGAAAAAATTACTTCCGAAACTGCTTGAGCAACTAAACAAGCCAAGTATAGTTATTAACGGTAAAGAATGATAATAATTTGTTCTAATACAAAAATAGAATTTCTCGTGCTGTATGAATTTTAACTTTTTCTTTCAATTCTTCGCTTTCTTCATAACCATTTGGCGTAATTGGAACTCAATATTATCTTTTAATTAAAGATAAGTAGAATTCATAGATTGCATTAAGATTTTCTACATATTGCGATATTTAAAAAAAATAATTTGGCTTCGAATTGCCATTTGAATTCGTAAAAAAAATATGCTTAAAAAAGTTTTAGTTTTATTATTTATTTATTTATATATTATGATCTCTTTCAGGCAACTACTATATTATTTTACTTATTAGCAGTGTCAGCATAGTGCGACTCAATATCCATTAAGAATACATACATACATTCTGAACAAATATGTGTGTCGAAATAGCGAGGAGAAATTTTGCCATGATAAAAGCATATACATAAAATAGACTAGATTTCGCTCCATAGAATCAAACCTATCACATAGAACATCACATAACAATCTCATATTTTATTTCATAATCAGTATAAAGATAATTTGAAGTAGAAAGCGCCACTTGCAGAAATTTAATTAATTAGTCTTAAGTGTTATTAAGAAATGTCTAGCACTTAAATCCCGCTGAGAAAAGTTTTATATAACATTTATTTTCCAAGAAAACCAGTAATAATTCTTAAGATTAACTTTTAAAATATGAGTAAAGAGATTATATATTTATTACCCGACTGAACAAAAATTGATTATTATTTTAACTTTTACTAATATATAGGATCCCTAATCGATTGGATAAAATATGTATTATGTTGTTAAACTACTATATTGATATAACTGCTTTTCTAACAGGCAATTATTTATAACCTCCTCAATGGATAGGTACTTGAAATCGGTTGATTTAGTAAATTATATTTTTTTTGTAAGGAACACAATAAGCGGAACATTAAAAAAATTTTTTTTTAATAATCAAATCCATCCTATGAAATGTTTCGAAACAAATTTGTATGTCGCCTTTGATTTAAATCATTTTGATTTTTATCATTTTTTAAATTAAAATGTTAAAACTGTAAGATGCTAAATGAATTGTACGTGCTAATAAAGCGAAATCGTCTACAGCGGATTTAAAACTCCAAAGAAAAATTCGGTTTTGCCAAATGTAATGCGGTTCTATTTGGCTCTAGGAAACTTTGAAACTAGCTTTTTGAATCGCTTTGAACTGAATCCGATTTATGTGATCCAAAGCGTATTAATTCGAGAATTGAATTTCAAAGGCGCCAGAATTTTATTAGTCAGCTTGGAATATTTTTTGGATTTAAGTGTAATTCACTTTATAAATCATACTTATAAACTAATTGTTAATAGACTTAACAAAACCGTTATACTTAAACAACACTTGGTATTGTATTTGGGAAAAGTATCTTTATACATTCAGAAAATTTTATCTAAGCATAAATTCCCGAAGATTGAAGGATGACGTCACAAAAATTTCCAAAGTAAAACGGGCTAATACAAACCAAATCAGATGATATATATTAAATACAAATTATTTATTTTATGAATAAAGAAACAACAAAAATGAGAAGTTCAAGATATATAAAATAAACTGTATTATTATTTGTAGTACTAGGGTTTAAAATTGCTTTATTATATATAAAAAGAATACAAAAAACACATATACAACATTACATGTTGATTACAATGTATCGGTAATATGTAATGTTGTATCTAAGATAAAAAAAGGGGTTTTAATTGTCAAGATACCATTGCCGTTTCAAATTTGACTTAACAACAAATTTAAATAATTTAAAAAAAAAATGGTTAAATTGTCAACAGTGTGTTTGGAGTCTTTCAACATAATCATTACAGTATTTATATTTTTTTATTAAGAAGTTTTATAGCTTATAACCAAATTCATAACTGAGTATGCCTATAATAAATAATAATAATAATAAGCCTTAATTCTTCCACATCCTATTTACATATATTAAATGAAATAGATATGAATACAATTTATCTAAGATGTAGCCCTTGTCTGGGAGACGGCCTCCTCCAACTTTTTCCAGCCTAATTTATTTTGTGCCATCGTCATCCAATTTCTTCCAGCTAACCTCTCGATCCCGTCAGCCCATCGCTCTATTGGTCTTCAAATCTTAAAATAATATTACAATACTACTAGTAAGTCGATAATGATTGAAAAAAAAAACAAAAAAAAAGACAAAGAGAGAAAAAAATACGGTGAAGTTTTGTAATTTAAGGTTTTTATCAGAAATTTTCTCATAAACAATTTTATTTTTAGAAAGTTTTTATTCCACCTTCCTGTACTTTCGTTTTATGACTTCCGATGTATTAATTATATATATTTCAATTGTATAAGTGAAAGTGATTTTGAGATAAGTCTATTGAATTAGACGCTGATTATCTATTGTGTCATAATATTGATGGCTAGAAAGCAAAAAACTGTTCGTACTATTCAAGTTTGTATGATTAATTGTAAGCCATTATTTATCATTAGATATATACTATTTGTCATTATTTTACGGAAATGTTATATCAGTTAAAATTTCCTACATATCAGTGTAAGATAATGCAAAGAACACGCCCTCGTTGTATAGGCCTTACAACTTATTTAGCTATATTCTTTATATATTATTATAAATACAGTAGTATAAATATGGACGAGTAAAAGACCCCTCCAAGGCAATCCATAGTTTTTATTTTTGCTATATTCATAATATAATAGTATAATAATATAATATAATACTTTATTGTTCCCATATAAATACATCTTACGATTTTGCGAACGGAGTAAATTCAAGCAAGTCAGTGAAAGTTAGTAATTAAAAGCTTTCGTTACATTCGCCTTTACAATATATTACATTGTGCTCACAATTTACGGCTAATATTTATCTTATTAAAAACATATTTACCAATTATAAGTATATTTTACCATCTAATTTTCAGTGATACCCGCCGCCCACACTCACAACGCGACTGTGTTGCCGGCCTTTTAAAAATGCACGCTCAGTAACGCCGATATTGTACTTACAAATTGTTGACATCGAAAGTCATCTCTCTTCTTGAATTATCACATTACAGCCTTTCCTTGAAGCCGTTGTTATATATTCCGTGCCGAGATTAATATGCGCTATAAATCTGTGAAACCATCAATCATTTTAAATTCATATTAATTTAAACTGAACTAACCAATGTTAGAAATCTTCGGGATGGACAAATTTCTGCATTTTTTACGTAGAATATTTTTAATATGTGATCAGACTTTGTATGTGGTATGTTTTTGAGTTAAAGTTTGTTTCTTCTTCCTTCTTTTTGGCGCCACTCGATTATTTGGCCGTGTTGAGAAGCGTGTCTGGTCCTGAGCCAGATGCACCAGCACAAGTATCGTCAACTTACGAAGATATGGATTTTTCTTTCTACAAACACACCGCTTACTCTGAATTTTAACCATTTTATTTTAATGGAAGTGGTAGCCGCCATGGCGCAACACGTGCCCCAGGTACGCTGTCTGTTCTCATGTTGATGTTTTGCATAACTTTTGTTCGATAATTCAATTTACTTCAAAAGATCTTCTTCGTTAGAGAGAGACCTTCCAGTTCCAGCCTGGTCACACGAAGCAATAATATCTTCATTTTGTTGAAAGATCCTTGGGATTTCTTTTTTTGCCGATTTCGATTCACTGTAAACCAATATTGGGACATTGGAAGGTAACATATTATATTAGTATGTTAAAATTCGATAACACAAAAATGAATACACAATCACTCGAGCTTATACATAATATGTTTTTTTTATATACTTAAATATAATGTAATTTAAATAGAAATACATATAAATATTATATTTATTGATAATTTGGTCTTGCTTTTAATCGTTATAATTTAAATGGCTATAATATCGAAGCAGGTTTTATATTTATTATTAAAAAATATTTCTGAGAAAACAGATACACATCGCGAAATCAGTCAAGGAAATTGGGTCAGAGGCATGGTATTTAATTTCGAGTTTCGAAACTAGCTAAATATATATCAATTGATTAAATTAATTTTAAAATTCTAGTTTTATTACCATAAATTTTGAAATATTAATAACGTTATCCTTGGAACGGTATACACATTTAATTAATGGAATTATTTAATTTTAATTATGGTCCATTTTGGAAGAGTTTCGAAAATATTGCAATTTGGTTTATTCCTTACGCAATTCTACATTTTTATTCAATCACATACTTTTTTAATATATATGTTTATTAAAAAGTAATACATATATGTATATGTGTATGAAGAGAAGAACTAGCAATAAACTCTCCGCCACTCTTTTAATCGCCAAGTTTTCTCTAAAAGCCAGCCAGTTTATTAAATGTAGCAACAAACGCTACCGCTGAATATCGTTCAGGCCGCTAGTTAAACGGTGCCGATTAGTTAAAAGGTCCGACTGTTGATTGAACGGCTAATTAAACTATTTGACTGCGACATATACATTTGTACCAGTAGGGTTGTTTCAACACTTATATGTGTTAAACTTCCAACTGTATAATGTTTATTTCATAGGACAATAATATACGTCTATAAAATTTTCATTACTGATATTGTCAAAATAGTCTATGGTGCTGCTGTCTTTATGCGAACTACAGACATTTTCAATTCAATTTTATTTATTTGACATTTATACACAATAGTTTTACTAATAATCAATTTAATGTGTTCCACATTAGTCCAGGAAGTTTTCTTCAGTCCCCAAATTTACAGTTGTTTTGACAAATAAGTTATCGTATTTAAAGTATTTTGACGAGGGCAACACCACGTCCCAATTATGTAAAATATACTTCAAAAGTCACAGCAATACGTCTTGTATTGGTGTGACTTTTACGACTTCCACAGATTATAGTATAATATTTACGCATTACGTTTATAGTGTATTTTCATCCTACATTACATTTGCATATAGAACGAATGGACAAAGCAGTAAAAACATAATGGTAACTGCGCCTGTCCATACTTTTAGAACTGGGTCACTTCGATATTTTTAGCTTTGTGAAACATAGGCTCTTAATTTGGAATAGAACAATTTGTACGTAACGAACGCAAAAACGTTTTATTTTGTACTTTACAGAGTAAAAGATAATTTATATTTAACACACAATTTTTTTTAATTCAGTAATTACTTTATTCTAAACTTAATAAAAATATAAAAAATTGATAATTAAAAAAAATACGAGTGTACATGTGGCAATGTACGAGTGGCAATATGCGAGTATTATCTACCAGGTCACCGTTACTATCTACCAGGTGTAAATCGTTAATTAGCGCTTGTGTAAACCCACGGCCTAAGAGTCTCTACCCCATAGGAAACAAAATCAAAATGGATGTTTTTTGAAGTACCCTAAGGCGTTCGGTTCGGGAATACCTCAACTTGCAGCTTTCACAAGGAGGTTGTACGAAGTGCTTTAAAAATCGCTGTGTTGTTGGCACGCCAGGCGTAGAGATGGAAAGGATAGGATATAGAGAATGCAGCTTGGTCAAGCTTCTCTTCAAACATCAAGACGCTGGTATCGAGTTCGATTCCTAGATATATAGATTCCTCCATTCTATTTGTTCTAAAGCTTCGAAATTGTACACGAGTTTAAACAAAATCACATAATTGACGACGTGTATAACATGGCATTCGTAATTTGTATTAATTAATCTTGTTTTTTATCTGAGTTTAGTTATTTAGAAATTAAATACCACATAAAATGTCACCCAGTAGCAATTACAAAATAATTAGCGAAATGAAACTTTCTATATCGATTTCCGATAATTGAAGCAGTAATACTAGCCCGCGAAACTCGCAATAAAATCGACACTTTACTACTTAATCAAGGAAATGATATACTTTCACTTCGCCATACTTTAAATATATGTAGATCTGGTATTCATGTATGGTTATAAAAAATTATCGATATAATAAGGATTATATTGGCAATCACGTGAAAAGATTTTCTTTTTTACATTATAAATTTATTTAGTTTATTTTAAGTATGTGTCTGGCCATGTATGGTCTGTTAGTGAATAAATAAATAAATATCCAATGTAACTAAAAGCCAGTGTTGGCCTGTCGTCGTAGTTTCGGTCCCGAGCTGTGCACCAATGGACTTTCTTTCTATGTGCACATTTTACATTGGCTGGAGCAGTGAAGGAAAACATCGTGAGGAAACCTTGTCTTAGGCTCAAAAAGTCGAAGGGGTTTGTGAGGCACAAGAAGATGATCACTTACAGAAATCAGAGACGGAACCTGAAAAGGTTGCGCCACTGATTTATTTCAAAATTTATGCAATAGTTTCTTTCTGGTACAAATTCAATAATTTTTTAAATACAAAATTATCACTAACGATTCAAAATTTTATACGTTTAAACAACCTGTCCTATGTTGCAGCGGAAAATATTTTGATTTTGCAACAATAGTATAAAATGTAAGCGTTATGTAGAAATTATTGTCAATTTGAAGAGCGGCCCACAACACGGGAAATCCTAATGTGGGGCGGGGCTAGTTCACTTTCTTTTAAAGTAAATATGGTTTTTTTATAAAAAAAAGAAAGAATTATTATTATTAAGATGGCTATATATGGTATGGCTAATTTATAGGAGGCTGTAGATTTTATTAATAAATGCTTGCCGTGCAATATCGTTCTATTCTCAATTCATCTGCTCTGTGTTAATGGTGAGAATATAGAATTTTAACTTTCGATTTCTTTGAGAAATTTCTCAAAAATTACGCTTTGTTTCGCAAATCTAAGTAACAATCTAGACTGAATAAAACATTAACTTAAATTTTTATCACGTGTAATTTGTGTTTGTGCTGAGAAAAGAAACAAAAAAAAAGCAATTGACGATCTTAATTAAAACAGACTGTGGTCTCTCAGTCTATAAATTTAATCATTAATGAAATGCGATTAAAAAGAAAAAGGCTATTTAGACAGATTTCGCTTCTAGTGTTTATTGTTAATAGATATCACATACACACATAACCTGGATTTTTAAAATTCACTACGCATAAACGCCCCTTAAACCTCACTGTGCCAACAACACACCAACACTCATTCTGGACGGGTTGCGGTATGAGTGGAGCCCTCAATGCTACGCAGCCCCGTCAGTCCGAAAAAGTTGTTGCATCAGAAATTGAACTCTGGATTATCTATTGTAATACGCCAATTACTAAGCAATGGTGGCATTATATTTCTTAGTGTGACCTTTATTTTGCGCCTACGTCTGAACGAGATGTTCAATTAAGCAATAAAACTGTCTTGATTTTCTTTGGAGCACAGAGTGTAATACGGTACCAATTCCCCATCCCTAGCTAGGCACTTAAATTGCTTTATTTCATCCTAATAATAAATCCATTCGATATAAAAAAATATAATTATTCCACGAAGAAATGATTGCAGTCTATCGTATACGTATAACAAGCTTGAAGCTTTTTATAGACCACAGATGAAGAACGGCTAGAACAGTCCCTGGATTAATTATAAACAATTACTTAGCTATAGAAATACGTAGCTATATTAAACCTTGTCTTACAGCCTGTGATTGTTAATAAGATTTGCAATAAATTAATTTATATAAATCGTGATTTTATTTTAGAAAAAGGAATGTCGTATCTGAATAAAATTTGTTAATGTTTCATAAAAATAACGTGACGCATTAATTCGGTTAGTAAAGTTACAGCTATTCTCGTGAGTTGAATCACTATCTATTTATTTTAAAAATTAATTAAATTTCTTCGTTAGTAACAGAAAATACTGATACACAGATATATTCTCTCAGATTTCCTTATTTGATAATATGACTTTTCTAGCAATTTTAGGTCTATGACAAGATTTCATCGGTAACTCATAAAATGTCCAAGCGTTTAACTTAATATGGCAATACTGCACGACATATGAATTGAATTTATAAATCTTAAACTAGAGAAGAAATAGTGATGTATCTAAAAAATGTGATTCAATTTTTATCTTCTCTTATTAATGAATATTTTAGAGAAAAATTACTTATTTCATGAAATTTTGATTTAATAATAAAAAGTGCATAAATCCAAAAATAAAATTACTTTAAAAATGTTTGTTGCTCTGGCAGTGTAACTAATTATGTATTTCATAATTTTTCACTCACTCCGTTGGCCTACGACCCTAAAGGTGTCTTGGCCTCCGAAATGATTTAATTAATTAATTAAACATAATTCTATCGAGTAAATTGGGCATTAAAGCGAAACGTGAACTGTTAACAAAGCAATGGTTTATTGAGTTGAATTTTCGTGAATCGAAAGATGTAATATCACGATAAAAAGATTTTCTATTTATTTTCAGGGATCACAGTAAAAAATATTTAGTAATAGATTTTCCAAACTTTCGTGGTAAATAA
Source organism: Pieris rapae (assembly GCF_905147795.1). Taxonomy (NCBI): domain Eukaryota; kingdom Metazoa; phylum Arthropoda; class Insecta; order Lepidoptera; family Pieridae; genus Pieris; species Pieris rapae. The sequence goes on from NC_059517.1 coordinate 1,913,920, forward strand.
ATATTTACAAAGTAAAAATGTTGACATGAAACGAATTAATTACTAAAATAGATATTGTTTTATTGATAGCGCTTTCAACCTTATCAATAAAATATTTGAATTTGGAAGTCATAGACCACAACAAAAAGCGATGTAGTTTTGTGGTTTTGAGAGAGAAAATAGTCTATGAATTACGCAGACTCAATAAACTCTTTAAAGATCTCTTTACATAACATACGGTCAAAGCTACCTTACTTTCGTTACAAACTCTTCATTCCGCACAGTTTTTAGTTTAGGAATACTGAAAACTGGTTAGGAAACTTTCTATGACTATGTTTAGTTATATCTTTATATGGCGACTTACTGGGAACATTGACTTATTGAGTTTCATCATTGATTTAATTCGTAATACTTAACTCTACTACACTCTTCAAACATTTTCAGACATAAGTTTTTATTGTTGGTTACTTTAAATGTCTTTTACGGCTTTCGATAATAAATAATTCTCTTCTCACGACGATTTTTATCAAAAAAGTAAATTAAAATATTTCTATACGATATGCAATATTCTTTAGTGTTTAGTTTATGGAAGTTTTATATTACTTTATTTACTCTCTTCATGTGGAAGCTAAAAAAACACAGACTACGGTAAAAAGATTACGACGACTATAAAGTATAAACTGTTCCTGCTGCGTATTCCCATTTCCACTTATCTGTGGTTGTCAGCGTTGGCGCCATTTATACAAGTACTATTTGATATTGATTTATAAGTCACAAATCCAATTAAAGTATTTGGATAATGCAGCGTATAAAACTAAAATAGTATTTCTGTCACAGGCTTACAACAGCCATGACATTTTCGCTACCCTATTCCTAATATATAAAATGGCCTCTATAAAATAAACCCACAAAGGCTTTTATCAGCTATTCGGGTCAATGCGCCGGAGGCTGTTTGCAAATGACTGGATACTTCAAAAGTAACGATTTATTGAATAAATTTCAGATTAAATATTTTCTTGTTTGTGTAAACATGAAAGGTTTTGTTTTCCGAATTATTATTAACTTGATAATACTTTATCTTTATATATATAATTGTACTGTACGTGTGTATTTCTGAACTCTTTTTAAACGGCTGCACTGATTTGAATTGAAAAAATCTGTTTTTTTTTGTTTTTATTTACAAGTCAGCCCGGCAGATGACGCTGCAGTAGGCTAGGTTATTTATCCAAACATCAAATAAACAGCTGCAGCAAAGAAACTCCCAAACGGCTGGACATATTTTGATAAATTTTTTGTGTGTTCAAGTGGAGTCGAGAATAATTTACGTCATACGTTTTTTTTGTATGTAAGACGTGTATATAGGACCACGTCTATATGTATGACATATATTTTTAAGATTGACAATAAGAAAAGATATATATATATATATTATATTATATTATATTATATGGAAACGAAGTCTTAACGTTTTTTCTCTCACTGCCAGAGGGCTTGCGAGTACGTTGTCGGCCTTTTAAGAATTGTTACCTTTACCATTTCCGCTGAAGACGCATTTAGCGGTTTAAAGCCAAAACGAGATATGTTGCAGTTTTGACGCGTAAATTTGCCCGTCTCAACTTTCCCAAGTGATTGACGTTGACATATCAATGGGCCGGCTTTCTATGTGTTGACAAATGTCTTTGTGTGTCAAATGGTGTCGGCATGAAGTGTTTGATGCTAATAAGCTGCAACTAGATGTGAGTTAGGAGCTCCTTTAGCTATATTTATTCACCTTTCATCTAAATTTATTGTTTTGTGTATATAAACCAAATTCATTAAAATTCTTCCACCAAGTTTGTGGATTGGCGTGCACCACCACTATATAGAACCGCCTAACACACTATATAGCCAACTGAAGTATTTTGAGCGCAACTGTATATTTTGCTAATTCTTAATAGGCCGGCCACGGACCGAGCCTTTTCAATATGAGTGTCCATTTTTTTGTTTCCCGCCTGTTATATTAAAAAAATCCAAGAGGTCAATTAACTTAAAGATAGCGAATAAAAATGAGATGAATTAATTATTGTGGTCTTACAAGAGATCGTGTAACTTCCGTCGTTCGCACATTACGTTTAGTTATGCATGTCGCCGATATAACCAGTTCTTGTCAAAGATTAATGCTATCAAAGAAAATTGATTCGCTTATTTCTGGACTATCTTACGTAGTTCGTCTTGTTTTCTTGAAAAAGAAATTGTTTATTTATTTACTGTTTTCAATTGTGGGGTCTGGTTTATACTGAATGTTATTTAATAAACATGCATTTAACTTAATCTTAGTGGTAAGAGTTTATAATACATATATTCTATATTTTTTGCAATACGATTTTTGCAATGGCAGAGAACTTACATTAAATTATTTATTTATTTGGTATACAGCTGACATAATACAACAACATATATCCAAACATATCTACGAAAAGAATATCTTTAGAAATTGTAATTTAGCTATGCTGGATGTGCTGATGCAGGCGATTTAGCGTTTCAGATATTCAAAAACTTTTTCCAGTATTACTAATAAAACAGAAAAATAAAAATTGACTTAAACGGAGAATTATATTACATATACACTAAACTAGATTACAACTTTTAATAGCATATTATAAATTATGCATTTCTTGTGGATTCAGGCAGTGTGCAACTAAATATATCAATCTCACATGCAATAATATTGAGGGTGCCCAAAATACGCGTAAATGGTGCTTCCCTAAGTTCTATGTCCGCGCTCGCGTATATTAAATATATGCGTATATAAAAGCCAGAACAGTTCTTACAGAATGTGCTGCATATTGTCGATGAAACACTAAAGCAGGTGGTGATATTTTAATTATAAATCATTTCAGCAATTTTATATACAGTTTCATGAATAATGAAACCATTTGAATTCCACGTTAGCAAATCTGTCAATTTACTGAACGCCTTCTATTAGGGGGTTGTACGTTTATAAAACATGTAATATCTATGTTCTAATTTATTGAAAACAATTTTTATCTGTTTTAATCATGAAATTAAATGACATTGTTTTCAACAATACATTTAAAGATCTAGAAAATCAAGTACCTAATTTAAAAAAAAAGTTAAATAAAATTAATAGCCCTGAACTAATAGACTTGATCTTAAATAAAAATCCTCAAGCTATCGCTTGTCTACTTACATATCGTGTAATTTAAAAAAAATATCAAGAATTTTTCAAATGAATTATATTGGTGTTATAAACATTTACTTTCAACTGCTCGATATAAAACAAGTCGTGCGTTTTGGTAATGGCAACTGGATAAAAGCGAAAGCAGTTTATTGCTATAATTTTATTGTAATTTTATCGATACATATTACTACTACTTTGTATCAATTTAAATTAAGCTTAATGGTCCAGCTACTGTTAAGTACACAATTAATGATTCTTTATTACTTTTAATAGACACCTGCTGTTTGAACGGAGTTTAATATTGCTTTTACGATAGTTTTATCAGTTATAAGTATATGAAACGCTCGCGGCGTTGTGTAACGTAAAAGCTTATTGGGGGATTTTTCATTACATAAATTGCAATCTATCGAAATATTCCTGTTTATTTTACTTTTTGTACCACTTTATGGCTTTACAAGAACACATTCAGTAAAAAAATTTTAAAACATGCCTGGGCCTCATGCCTATAGCACAATGTAATGTTTTTGATCTCATACACATTTCTAGGACATTCGTCATGCTCGTTTAAATGTCGCTCTCCTATATGCCGAGGGAGGCTAACTTTGAACTGGCAGTAAATATAATATTAGAAGCATTTAATATGTATTTTTGTGGTTTATAAGTGTACATTGTTGCCTATTTTAATTGTATTTTTAAATAATATCTTTTTGTTGGTATCTGTTGCTTTACAGCTCAACACTTTTCTGCAATATCTTCAGAGCAAGAACGAATGTTTTAATAACATTAAATTAATTTTCTACAAAGTCTGGAGTGTAAACCTGGATAATTGCTTAACGTAATGACTACATGGCACAATAATGAGTATAAAAGCAAAAACATGTCGACACATATTTTTTACGATACACTTTGGACCTATTTAAGTTAAAAAATTAATTTTAATATAAATTTTGCGTTCAACAAATAAATAAATAAAAAAATTCTGTTCCTGTTTCATGATCATTATTTATTAGTCAAACGAATATTCAAAAAAGTTAACAGCCTCCTTTAACACACGCCATCAAAAGGCAAGCTGTTTTTTTATTCCATCATAAGAAAGCCCATTGATGCAGCCGGGAATCGAACTTTGGACCTCAGGGATGAATCTCATGCTGGAGCCACTAGGTCAACACAGCTCAATTTGTGTTTATTAACATAGATTACACTCCTTTTATTATCCTTGGTTAAAAAGTAAATTAATGTATCTACCATTAAGATCACATTTTTATTATTCAAAGACAAACTAATGTTGAATACTCGACTGTTTAGTTTAGCTTTTAAAGAGGATTCTACCGCGATGAGACAACAAGTCGTCGGCAGTTACTAACTTAACACCAAATATTATTTTAGAAATGTGTTAATTTAAGAGACACTATTGACAGAACCGTATTCTTCAATTGTTTTGATTCTGTATTTTCAAAAAGTTAAAAAGACATTTGCTAAATTCAAACATAGATATCGAATCCATAGACAGTTAATCTATGCTCCGAAATCCACTTCATGGCTTAATCAGAGCGATTATTTGAAATTAGAATTGCTCGCCACTTCAAACATAGAGTCTACATTCGATTTGAAACGGAGCAAATTTTCTGCTGCGTTTTCAATTCAATGATGGATTATTGCCAGTGTTTGTTGATTGATAACTACGATTCATGACTGCGAGATTTCATTTGTCGGCTCAATCAATTTATACTTGATTGCCGCGTAATCAGCACTATGATAGTATAATTAAGTTGCTATTACTCCGTATTTCTCTTTGATTTATGATAGAGTTGATTAGAGGACTGTAGTTGATTGACATATGGTAATAGACAGGGAGTCTGGGGATGCTTGGAGTGACGTTTTGACAAGTTGTGTCCGAATTTATATCCATCATACGAGTCGGATTGGCGACGAGCCGGAAAAGTTTTTCTAGAATAAAAAAAATTAAGACTTAGCTATAATCATTAGTTCCTTTTTAAACCGTGTACTGTACTTAGTAAAGGCTATAATACCTTTATTGTCGGTAATAGAGGTAATGGTGATGCATGGCCTATGTATCACCATTAATACCCTACGTTAATTAGTTCACATGGCTGTCCACCATTCGCCACCTTAATTAGATTTAGACCAAGCGAATTATCATTTCTTTTGCAATTTTCATATAAAAATCGTTAATAGTAGCTACTTGGTAAAGACAAGAATGGGCCGTTTGGAACACTAAATAAAGGTCTTCTTCTCTATCTTAATTGTTTTATTTTCACTGTATGATCTTAGCATCTGTGCATGCTGTACCTGTACATAACTAATAACTAAAAATAAAAACCCAGTTTAATAATTAATGAATTATCTATTTATAAATCATAATTAAATCCTCTATATTATTTTTATGCTTGTAAGACGTAGTTTTGAATTTTTTACGTGTATAAAAAATTTACATGCCAGGTTATAAACCTTAATCTGGGGGTTATAGGATAAAATTACAGAATATATACCCAAATATAGCTTACGCTCTTCCGAAAATTATATCCTAGAAATCCCATCTCTAGAGGAAGTAACTCTTCCTTTCCTGGAATCCTTTAAGGTATCTGCAGCTATGAAATACTTACACTGCCCGTCCCTTTTCGCTTAGCTCCATCTCTATCTTCCTTTAAATCTCACTGCACAAGCATTACCTGTCCAAATCGTATCCATTAACTTTCGTACTAAAAGATCTGAAATTATCGTGATTCATGTGCACTTTTACTTTACAGTTTTTTCTTTTGATTGTCCTCTTCGCTGTTTACGTGTTTTTGTTCCATTAGTTTTGTACAAATAATTAATATATCTTATATATGTTTGCATTTCTTGTGCTTACCTTATCCTATCTTTTAAAAAAAACGTCTCACAATGGTTGCCTGGAACAGGTCGAAAGCGATAAGCCAGTTACTAGTTTATTTTCTTATGTCTGTTGTATTATATTTATTTACGCAACGCAGTGTTAATAAATAAATAATATAAACAAGCCAAGTAAAAGTATATAATACAACCTACTTACGAGTAATTTAAACTGCAATACCCTATATACCACCTTTCTCCATTCACGCGTAAAGATTGTTAGGATAACGTGTGCGAGAGCTTTAATAAGCACAGCTAGACGTTAATTTAACGTTAATGTACAAGCTTTTGACCCGGGATTTGACGAGATAATCTGATGTACGCCATTCAAGTATGATGGAAAGTTTTGTTATAGGGATGGAAGTAAATATGTACAAGTCTTAGGGTCTGTTTCACAATGTATGGATAAAGTACCAAATAGCTATGCATCACATAAATTATTCGGAAGATAAAAGTTTCGAAGAAATTTCGCGCTACCTGACAGTCGTGATACGCAATACTAGTGTTTATCCTACCAATAAGTAATAAATAGCTTATTTGGAACTTATACGGACATTGTGAAACAGACCCTTAATGTGTCTTTCAGTTTTTATTTCATTAAAACATGTTGTGTTTGTGGAAACAATGGTTGAATGTTTGCGTTAATTAAACAAACATGACTAATAATTGCTTTATCATACAAGAGCAGAGTTGGCCGCGCTGTTTGTATTTAATTCCTATCCATATCTACACATTAACATACTTTTTGACAGGCTGAAATGAGTATAGCATAGCTATGCTGTACGTGGACTGCTTTCATTCTGCATTCACTTAATGCTTTTAGCCCGTGCTAATAAAATCCGTCCGTACGGATAAAAACTAAAACTGAAAAAGAATTTTCATGCCCATATAAAGAAACTCAATGTATTTATTAAATAAATGTTTAAAGGCCATATTTATACTTTTTATAGAATATTGGAGTTGATACATGATACATTTTCGTTTTGTCGCCAATTTGAAATAAATGATATCAATGTCAAACCAACTCGATATCTCTTAAGTTTTGAAGTGAACATGAAGTGTCAATGTTACCTTCATGTTTAGTTTGAATATCTCAGAGGGTTTGTATGACTTGTAATTTATCGATGACTGTCGCTACAGAAAACCCTAAGGAAATTATCTTATTTTAAAATAAACGCTGTAAAGAAATGTAAACATTACTTATCATAAAACGTCACGGCAGAGCTATGCCTACATTATTGGTGAAAATTATATGCAAATCAGTTGGCAGGTAACTTAACTCTAAGTGCTTCTGGGGTTAAACTATGACTCATGTATGTCGAAAACCTACTACATTTTTGACGTTAGGTAGACTTAGAACTAAATCTCGTCTGTGTCTGAATCTGTCTGAATCTTACCCATGGATACCTGCAATATCAGGTGCAAGTGCATACTGATCATTTACGTGCGTACGTACATTAGCTATAGTCAACATTTTAGATGTTTTGTGATATTATTTGAACTGGCAGTAAATGTAAAATTATAAACATTCAATATATATTTCTTTGTTGACGTTCAAAAGTGTACATTATGTTACCTACATGAATTTATTTTTGTTTTCATTTAATTAAAATAAACTTATTTTTTGTGATATTTAACTAGATAATTCGTTATAATAAAATTTTAAATGTATTAAATATCTTTGACCGTTAGTGTCGTTTTTTCAACAAACGTAGAATAAGATTTGTGAAAAGATTTTTATCTTGTTAGAGTATAACCCAACAGCACAGTACTACCCAAAGAAGTATAACTTTTAACGCGTGTACATAAGTACACACACTAATTTTACTATGGATTTTTTCTTTCGTAAATCTTTAGTATAGTTTTATTGTTGTATATATTTTATGGTCTCTAAAGTGATATCCGCGTATTTAGAAGACTCGTCGAAAAGTTTATTGGTATTACCGAACTTTGATATGGGACATACTGTGCATGTTTCACTTGTGATGAAATCCGGACTTTCACCTTTTGTAATATAAAACCGAGTGTCAGAACTGTCAGCACGTTCAATTTTCAGCTTTTTTTAGTAATTTCACACGTGATATATGCTATGTATTTAATGTATTATACACGTCTAATAAAGTATTATACAAGTATATCAAATCTCATTTTTTTCTTTTATTCTTGCTATATATATATATATATGTATACAATATATATATATATATATATATACATATATATATTATACTGTACAATTTAAAGCTACGTATTGTATGTATAAAAATAAAATAGGAATAGAAGAAAATGCTATATCTATTTTGTTTCTCTAAAATTTTCCTGAAATTCTATTAAGTATTCGTATACGTTACTTATACACACTACACGAGTAATGTGATCGAAATGGGTGCCTTCCAACTTACAAATATCCGATGAACTTGTAAAACAAATTTCGGAGCCTTTGAAATTGGATTGGACCTTAAGAATAATTTTATTTCGCTAACTTTGCGAACTTAAGGGTAATATTCAAAGGAAAATAGGTTTTTGGCAAACCAGCTTTGACATATTCTTTAATACGATATTGTTGGGAAAGTTCTGCGGTTTTTAGGGTATCGATTTTAGGTATACGTTATTCGGGTTGGCATTCCAAATATTTTCCTTTTGAGGACCGAAATTGGATTATATCTTTGTTATTCGTGAGGGTCCTACGACCATTATACTCTTCTATTGTGGTATTTTATTAATAATATTGAAATTAAGATTACCGTGTTCCTGTGTGTGATTCTTTTGTTTTATTTTTTAAATGTTTGCAAAGTTATATGGGAACTTTAAAGAGTCAAAATCAAAAATGTTTCGTTTTCATTCACATTGTATACAACTGAGGTGACGGGAATTACATTCTTTATTTTTTTTATATCCAACAAAATCAGGCATAAATGGGAAAGAATAAAGAAACAAGCTTTACAATTTGTAACCAATGTTTGGCCCAGATAGGTGCGGACGGCGTGCAATTAAATTGTCTATTTCACAAAATAACTAACCATCAACTACTATGTGATACTAAAGTCAATCTATAGCTAAGTGATTAAGCGTGGGAATTGCCGAACTAATCTATCTATCAATATACCTTTTGTCATTTGTTACGTAATAATTCGTATGTCAAATAAATCTACACGTGCACACACTACAATCTACACAAATGTTTTCCTTGTCCTAGTTATATAAAGTAATCCCACCTTATCACTTGGTAAGTATTCAGTATTCGCAGGTGCTTTCGACTTTATCGCTCCACTCTAATAGCAAAATACCCGATACGTAAAGTGGGACAAGAAATATAGGCATTTGAATAAGGTGAATAAATCTTTGGCGCTTCGTGATTATCTATAATTGCTTGGTATAGGTGTGAAAGATGTTGTGATTTTTGTGCCGATTTTCTATTGTTTAATGACTGTGCATTATAATTTATTTACATTTTATTGCACTAATAAGAGAACACAGCATTAAATATATGAATGTGAAAGGGGCGATTTTATTATTTAAAATCTTATACCGGTAAAGTGAATAAAATAAAACAGTGACTTTGTGATGAACTACTATTACTACAGGAACCATGAGATTTTATTTTTAAACGTAAACTGTACATGATTTGAATATGGTATTAACTATTAAGTTAGTTATAGAACAGCTGGGAACATAGGTATGATTACTTATATTGGTTCCCAAGTCTTATACATTATTATGTTATTATCAATAAACACATATTTATTTATTTTTTAAAAGCATAGTGACTAAACTTTTACTGTATTTTTAGACTTATAAGAAAATAGGCAGCTCTGGGGTAACTGGCATTGACTTTTAAAATTTCGTTTTCTGTGGCATAAATATATATTTACGTCATAACCTTTGTTAAATGTGACCTTATATATTTTTGGAACGAAGTTCCTTATCGCGCGTTGTGAGAAGAGGCTAGACGGAAATCAATCTTACGAAAAGTTGTCAAGCCACTTTTTGCTATAGTTGTTGTAATTCACCGGTTCTCGACCGATCACCGAAGTTAAGCAACGTCGGGCTAGGTCAGTCCTTGGATGGGTGACCGCCTGGGAACACCTCGTAATGTAGGCTTTTTTTTCCTAGGGATAAGAAATAAAAACAACAAAATATAATACTACCATCGATGCCGTTTTTTCAAGACATAAATAACATTTCAATGTTTGTTAACGGACATTAAGAAAACGCAAAGGGAAAGAAAGATTTTGTAATGTGCTGATTATGTTTCATTTTGACGTCAATTATTCAGAACACACACATACGCAGACACACACATACACAAACACACACGCATACACCATGTGGTTTCCTTATAATTAATATAATTGTCTATTCTTTACATATAATCATTTTGTCGATCCGAAGTGGTGGAGGCCTGATGACCTGTAACACAGGTGCACAACCTTTAACAGGCATCAGTCTCACTTAAGCAATAGCAGTGCTCCAAAGAAGAATGACAATTATTGTATATGTTTTTGTGAGAAAATAAATATATTATTATTATTATTATTGGTTTCAGGTGTGGTTGTGATGTCATGGTGGTGGACAGTGGCGCTTATCGCGGTGCTGCCGGTCCGCGCCGCGCCCAGAGCGGCATCCGGTGAGCAATTTTACAGTAAGCATACTGCACTTCTACTTTTCGTACTTAATTCATAGAAACTCACACTCACCTAAGTCTCTTTACTTCGTGTACTTAGAATAATTAGATTATTTATTTATTCAAATTCAAAAATCATTTAGTCATATAGGTAACACAATGTACACAGCCGTAAAACAAAATAAATATACATTAATTGCTTCTAATTTTACATTAAGGCAGTTCTCAAATCAAGGGCGTAGACGGTAGGAGTTGAACTGGCATTAAACTCTCCACCACTTTATTTAATCGCCAAGTTTTTTTTTGTTTAAAAATTCAGAATGAAACATAATAGAAATATCATAAATACTCGATAAAAAGAATTTGAAGTTAAAATTATAAAAGTATCAATTTATGACAACAATATGTTATAATTCAATGTTAGGAAAATAATCTGAAAGATACAAATAATATTATAATACACAATGACAACAAAGCTTTTAAATGGCATAGATGTCGGTACTGAGATGTTTAAGGCAGAAACGTGGTCGCCCCATTGAACTTGAAACATATTTTGTGTCAAGTTCAAATAGTATGCCGCCCATGGACTCTATTTCGGAGGGCTCTATTATTTAAAATCATAGATACAATTTATTAAAAATTACATCGACATTTATGATAAAAATCATTGTTATGCATCTCTTCATTCACCTAAAAATCGGAATTTCTTGAATTGACACGAATTCGATGTAAAATGATGTGTAATTTTGTCAACAGATGGCACCACATGCTGTTTGCATTTATAAAATTAATTAATTTGTTGTCGGAGAAAAATACACCAAAAAGACATAACTAACATCGGTCCAGCCGATCTTGAGTTATAAGTGGTTTAACTAACTTGTTTTATATATTTAGATATAGGGTTCGGACTTTTCTTTCAGTAATACTTTTTCCTAATCGCATCTAGATGATAATTTTTTTTCAATATAAAAATATATTTAACGTTTTAAATAAAATACATTCGTGAACTAGCTGTAATTACCTAGCACTTCGCTAGGGTCTGAACTTGAAAGCGTGACGTACTAATTGCTCATCGTCATGCGTGTTAATTAATGAACTACGATTTTCTATTTCGCGAAAGTGTTAATTTTTAATATTATATAAAGTCTCGACATACATTATTTGTCTTTTTACGGTTATGTGTGCTGACTGTACCTATCGTTTTGTAGGGCTAATACTTGGCGAATCAAATTGTGTTTATAGAAACACAACAATATATTCTTGTGTAACCAAGATTTATGCACACGACCACGCACTTACACTAATCATTGTATTTTTTTTAATTCGTTATATGTATATATTTATATATGTCCAGAAATAAAGATAACGTTGCTTTACAATAATATATTTTTCTACAAAATGGAATAGCCAAAGCTGTTCAACGCTGAAGAATAAGCTTCCAATACGTAATTTTAAAATTATAAGTCAAGGAAAGTATCGTATGAATAGCGTAAAAGCTCAAAAATGCTTAATTATGTTATCTTGCATATAAAAATTTTACATCACTTAAACCGTATAAATGTTGATAAAAAAGCTTAATATCCCATTAAGCTTTTTTATCCGTAAAACACAATATAGGTTAAATATAATACGAAACAGGCTGTGTGAGTAAAAGTGTTATTTAAATATGTACAGGCTTAACAAAGCTCTAATTATTCATAGTGAAAGAGAAACGAAGAAAGAGATTTGTTAATTTGACTCTGTCGCGTGTATTGTTTCGTGCGGCAGATATGTCCCCAAAAATGTTAGAAAACGTGAAATTTGAATATTCACTGGACACGCAATATTTCATAGATTATAAATTCGAATCCTTTCATAAAATTATTTAGCCCATCGGTTCTTGGCCATGTGCGTTATTTTGCCTCTATCCTCCATTTTAATACATAGATCATATCACATATTTATTTATAATTCTTAAGAAATGAGTCTCATCCGCATCTAATATTCTCCGCATTGCGATATAAGAGCACGAGCTGTAAACTTTGTACTTAAAACATTATTTGTTAGGTTATTTGTTCGGTAGTAGTGTTGAATACATTTTTCGAAATAAAAAATAACCGATCTAGTCAAATAAATTTTGAACGTCCAAAGGACAGGATTTCTTAAAATACATGATATTCCTTAATCCGTAAATAAATCAAATAAATAAATAAATAAAATTCCAATTTCAAATTTTACGTTTTCTAACATTCTTCGTACTAGTTAATATAAAAAATATAGACGTAAGATATTAGAACTGAAATCATAAAGGGAATCTTAAGCACGTATGGCAGTAAGCACGTAGCAAAGTAGCGAATATTATCTTGTGACGCCAACGCACGATGCGCCTTGGCCTATATTTTTTCTCGGAACTTCAGATAAATAGTATGACTAAGATGAGTTATTATTGGAAAACTAGCATAGGTTTTTATGCTTTTGTTTAGGGCTCGATCTGATCTTTTTTAATGTATTACTTTTGAAATTATCATAAGAATTTGTTTCATAAATCACGGCGCAAACGAGCAGGTTACTCATCAGATGTTAAGTGATACTGCCGAAACATACATTAAATTTTTATAACTTTTAATTTATTGTTCTCAACTTAAGGGTGTAGAACAGAAAAGAAGAACTGGCAATAAACTGTCCGCAACTCTTTTAAAAGCCCGGTTTTTTTGTTCTACACAACGTTTGTAAGGAGCTGCAACCATTACACCATGTTCCATATAGATGGCATAAGTTAAATAAAAATAATATAATAAATTAAAAACAAAGATTTGTCTCAGATTGTCAAAGATCCTCTATCAGCAGGAGGCATGGTGAAATAGGTGCATGCCCTTACATTCTCGTTGGAAAAACAAATACATAGACGAAATAACTAACATCACCGCTTACACGAATTCAAGTTCGACCAGTCACCACAAGTAGCAACCGTTCACTATACAATTCTCGTAAACAACATTGTTAAATTTACGAAGGCAAAGGTTTATCCCTACATATGTCCGTTGTAACACGGAGTAATGAGCTTGTTGATGGGATAATATATCACGTAGGACACATGTATCTTGATAAACACTCAAGGGTCTGGTTCTTAGGCTATTTATCATTAACCACATTGACTTAGGCTGAGACATTACCAAATATCGAACAATAACAACTATATTGTATTTCGAATTTCGAATGCAAACATTCGATATTTAAGCATAATTTGCAACTCTACGAGCTGACATAAACAGCAATTTTGACAACGGAATGAATAACTGATTTGAATGGTTTTAAATTATTGCCAAATCAAATATAACAATGGCACTAAATTTATACATAACCTATGCGCTTTGTATTTGAGATTTTTAATACAGTGATTTCGTGATATTCACTGTCGATTTTCCGAATACATTTTTTATGTAATAGACTAGAAGCTTACCAGATGTTAAATGCAGCAAAACTCCTAAATATTACGTTCATACAGCTACTAATTATTCATACTAATATGTTAAAACATTCAGTACGAACTTTTCCGGACTATTCGAAACGCGATAAACAATGTTTAATGCCTGTTCACGTAAAAGATTGACTCGTAACTTTTGCAGCTAAGTGTCTACTGCTTTCAAGTGAATTAAAATACCTTACAAAGATGTTATTTGAATGAAGACTTCTAGCAATACAAAATAATGTACCATGTTGAACAATAAAATGTTTCATGTATTTTCCAAACCATTACGAGAATGCTCTACTTTAAAACCCGGCAACGCACTTGCAAACCTGGTGTTGTGGATATGGGTGACGGTAAACATTTAAACTTAAGGGACAAAGCAGACAGAAAAAAATAATAATTCTCGAAGCGTTTTTTTATGAAACTTTCCATCCTCTTTGATAAATAAATGATAATATAAAGATATACATAAGTAGGATAAGCTCCGGTCCAGTTTGTTTATTGTATGAGATAGGATGTCAGAAAGTTTATTATAAAAGCTTACAAGAGAGATCGGAAACTGCCTAACAAGATAGAAAAGCAAACTCCGTCATTGAGTAACACGGTCCCAGGATATAAGTAAACTTTTGTGCTTTGAATACATTTCCTTTTTTGGAAGCTCAATTTTGCAATTCTATAGAATTTCTCTCGAGCTTTTTGAGTTACGTATTGATACAAAAAAAACTAAATATTATAATAAGTATTACATAATGCAACGAAAACGAAATACACCTTGGTGATACATTACATTTACGATATGATTAAAAATCGTGCATGAGTTAAAGTACAGTGTCAACCAAAAAGTTATACTTGCTTTTAAAGTTTTGAAAATTTAATGAATATAATATACTAGGCAGTCTATTCCCATCAGAACAACCATAAATTATCTAAAATTGGATTAACTGTCAAACTAAACCAAAAGTCAAGAATCAAAATCATATACAAAAGAATAAAATAAAACATAGATATTGTATTCTATGTTTTCAAATATTGCTGATTTCCTCAATAATTTATTTTGTCTTGTCTTGGCTGTAAACCATCGCTTCATGATTGGTGATCAGCAGAATACATATCCCTCCTTAAAACACGGCTAAACTAAACTGTATCTTCTTTATGTATGTATTTTAAAATTAGATACAAATTACTGTTGTAAGTTCCAATTAGCAATTTTATTAGAGGTACTTAAATAATTGTTTAATGTATGCCTACAGCGATAACTTTTACTTTTTCACTACGCCCTAGCAAGGTCATGAAAGTGAAATTATTAACCTATATGTGTCTGATGTTAGTGGAAAGTAAAACGGTTTCGCTTTCCTTCAAATTACCTTGATGGGATCACGCATTGTATGTGTGAGCCCTTAGCGGTGCACATACGTTTGATATTTCTGAGATATTTTCATTTGTGGTTAGGAACTGTCATAATGAAATAGATTCGAAAGCTATATAGATTGGTTTCAAAGAATTATATTGAGTACCACGTGAACTATTACGGTGATTAGGGTTGTAGCCAGCAAGTGCCAGCCTAAACTACTAATTACTGTGTCAATCATTGAGGTATGCTGATTGCTGTGATATATTACTGAATATTTTAGTCGCGACAAATAAAGCTTTATAAATTAAAAAAAAAACAATCCTCTAAAAACATAAATGTGACATTAGAACATTGACAAAAAGCGAAATCTACGGGGTCAAAAGTATCTTGAAATCGTGTATCGCACGCGCATTGGTCCTTAAACTGGTTTTTAAACTTAGATGGAGACGATACTGCTGCGATTCTTTAGAAAAAAAAATATATTTTTTTTTCTAAAGAATCATACATATGTATACTGAGCAAAAAGGTTAAAAGAAAAGAGTTTGAAGAAGAGCCTCATGAGGAAACGAGAAAATGCTGCCAGCGCTAAAGGTACACTGCCAGAGGGTCAAAACGTTTTTAATTTTCTTTTTATTATTTTTATTATTACAAAGTTAAAGAAAAATTGTAAATGATTTGATTGTAATGATTACGAATATAAAAAAGTTAAAACTAACATTAAGAGTCTTAGTTTTAATTTTCATATCTTTATTCACATTAACCTGTGTACACTTACTTACACATTCATTTTAACGAGCAATAACTCGCAAAATGCATGCCGCCTTGCTTTACGATCAATAAAATATCGCAGCAAGTGGGTCGCAACTTGGGGGCCCAAAAATTCGTTCTGATAAACAATTTAACGGTTTATTTCGTGTAAAATATTAATCAGAATATCAAAAGCCTTCAAGCAAGACTGTATTGATTTTTGAAAATACAATATGATTTGCAAGTTTGCTGTAGCAGTATTGGCTTAGTGAATTGATTCTGTGACCCTTGGCTTACGACTGATTTGAACTCCGGCTGTGTAGTAATATACTTTTCTATCTCTGAGTATTTAACACTCGCTCGACGCTGAAGGATCGTCAGGCAGAGTCTTTAGAGGTGTTGGTAGGTACACTAGAAAAATAAATGTTCAAATACGAAAAACCTGGTAGACTGATTATGTAGGATGGCGTTGTATGGAGACCTTTAAATCTACAATGGTTCAGTTCTTATAACCTATGTGGGTCAAGAAATCATTATGGGTCAAGAATTCGTTAGGTGTTAATATTATTATTATTACGAAGACGGGTTGACTGAAATGTTTCTCGATTTTTCCACGAGTTAGATACTTTTTCTGCAAACTGAAATGTGACTAGATACTCAGTACCTCTCCTGCCTAGAAAGTTCTTGAATATTTCATCAATTCAGTTTCGATTGCGATTCCAAAAGATTAACATTGAAGAGATAAAGAGAATAGTGAAGACATGTGATAAAGTAAACAAATTATTTCAGTGTAAACCAATTCTTCAGAGATTTCTTTAAAACTAACCCTTGGTCTACGGCGTTGTCTATCCGGTCCGTTAGTTAGTAACATTATAATATATGAAAAACATCTTATCGGTTCTTACAGTTGTGTCAATTAGGCACGAGAAAGTGTTTTGTGTTATCTTTTTAACATTTACACACACTTTAATTCTGGTTGAGTTCTGTATTATTAACGTCCGCTTAATTTGATTTTGATGGTCACACTTCTCTTTAATCTTATTGAATCTTATGAATTACACAGATCGTTATATGTAATTATTTTATTTTAGTACACTTTGTTTCACAGTGGAGAAGTGAAAGCGAAAATGATTATGACTTTTGATTGCTGGTTTTATTTAATTGATTGTAATTATGTAGTAAGCTTACAAACATTGTATAGAGGTTTTTTGTAAATCATCAATTTTTAGAAGTCCAGACTTTAGATTTTATAGTTGTAAAAATATGTAACACGAATATTTTCAAACACTTCCGATAAAACTAGGTACGTTTGTGTTAGTAAATATATAAAACATTCCTCATTATACATAATAATATTGTAATCAGTTAATTTATTGTAAGTTTTTTAGTTAAAATAGTTTTAAACATATCTGGCACTAAACTTAACAGATTTAAATAAAAACATTGCAAAATTGGACATTCAGAATGCTGGTATTCTTTGAGTCATAAGTGGTGTTTTTGCGGAATTATCATCCTATTAATAAAAATTGTATAGCGATTAAACCATTTTTAAGGCGCCAAAACCATTTCCAATAGTGATACCGTCTTATTTGTGAATAATGAGTTCTTGTTCCACGCGATCCAAAGATTGTGTCAGCTCTACGGATATTGAGAAAACTACTTCGAAGAGCCATATAACGTTAGGATATTGCTGTCTCTGCTGAAATTTCAAAGTATCGCATGTACTCCATCTGGTTTTGTTACATAATTTACTCATAGAATTATGATTCCACAAAAATACCGGCACTTATTACTGAAATATACACTCACTTTCAAATATAAGATAGTAGATAAATTCTTCGTTCATCCAACTCGCCCATATTTACTACTAGCTGACCCGGCAAACGTTGTTTTGCCATGTATATTATTTGTAAGAAACATCGTCAAGGTCAATAAAAATAATTATCTACTATAAGTGTTCAAAAGAATGATTTATGTAGGGTAATAAATTAATATTTATTAATGTAGAGAATATATTTTAAATTACAATTCTTGCTAGTTATCTAAATATCAAAAATAAAGAATCAAAGAAATCAAATTAAAATAGGTAAAATTTCGCATCGAATGGTGGTAGTTTCATGTCGATACGATCAGTGGTTTAGGCGTGATTGAGCCTCAAACGAAGACCATTTTCATTATATATATATAGATGACAATATTTCCAGAGTAGTTGTCGCCCGGGAACTGCGAGAGACGCCAACCCTCTGTGTTAATAATGTGCCTTTTAAGAAACGGGAGATTTCGACACTCTCCTGCTGCTTACCCACTCGTTCACATGTCTGCCTGGTTGCGTGCCTGATAGGCTAGTATGTAGGGGTCTCACAAAAAAAAATCTTCGTTTGTTGAAGAAATATTACATGCTGATAATATTTCTTCAAAAGAAATCTTATTAACCTATAGTAATGGCCATAATGTTTCCCTAAATGTTTCCGAAGCTCATTAGTTAAACACAATGCGTTTAAGCCTTGGGGGAGAATTTAATCTTACAAATCAAGAAATATGTAGATATTTTGTCTCCTTTACTCTTGGTCTCCTTAATAAGGGAGAGATTAAGTGAGAATAAAAATAATTCAAATTTCTGGAATAATAGCTATATAACCTACTTATATATTTATTTATTTGAATACATTTTTTTATAGATTTTTTCTTGCTTTGCTTTCAAAAAACTTTCTAATAAGTTATTATATACATTATTTTATGTTCGCAGAGTGAGTTATAGTAGTGATATTGTGTATATTATGAAATATATAAAAATATAAAATAAAATAAGCTTATTATGGAACAAAAGATTCAGGTATCACTTATTCCACGTCATTAAATTTGAATCTGTAGGCGTAGAGATGCCTAGTGAGTAGGGACTCATCGGCACAGAAGACAGAGGGTGTAGGCCGAGAGAAAAGGCCGGCTTCAAAAGCTCTCCATAGTCTTTTTAAAAAGCATATCATCAAACAACACTTTTTTTAAAACAAGTATTGCAAATTAATTAGAAGTTAATTAATAATATATATTTTAGTATATATATTTATTATCTGCATTATTATATTGGCTTAGTAAGGATAATGTATTTCTATAAATAAATAAATATATTGAACAAGTGGTTTACAGGTCTTAACCTTGAGCTTGTATGTTCGAATCACGGTTGTACACCAATGGCGTTTTTTTCTATGTGCGCATATAACACTTGCTCATACTGTGAAGGCTAAATTGTGAGGAGTTCAATTCTCAAAGTTAAAAATCAACCACATGTTGGCGCAGACGGATAAATAAATAAAAAAATAAAAAAAATGCAATTTGTGGCTAAGATTGTAGTAGTGTATTATTAATATAAGCTATTTCGTAAACTCGAAGGCTTTTCATGTACCAAGGCCATTGTAAACACGAAGCTTAGTTGCAAATAAAGCTGTTTGCAAAGTCGATGTTTTTAGGTCAAGTCTGACAACGCCAATGTTGATGTTCGAGGTGAAAATGTCCATCTTTTGCACGGAAATTGAAACTGGGGAAACGAAAATACAGCGAGTTCGGGGTCATAAGAATTCAATTCACTTTTCAATTGGGTAATGTTCTTTAGAAATAGTATGATAACTTAGACTGTTTTTAGTCAAAGTATATTATATATGATTGATATTGAAATACAGAGTCTACTAAAATCAAACAATTGATTTTTATTTGATGCAAAAAGACTTTAATATATTTTAGTTTTTATAAGATTTACGTTACGTTATTTAATTAAACAATTTTGAATACATATTTAATTAGAATTTTTAATATATACAAGTACATTTGTAGTTGGAAGTGTTACACACTTTAAAGTAACATACCTGCGTCAGTATTCCCAGCTCTTCCATACTAAAGTTAAATCCATAGCAATCTTGATTAAAAAAAACATTTCAAAAGTTATTCAGTATTATAAATTAAATGTGTTAAAAACGCCGCGGGTCCAAATTAGAAGATTAATTATTCGGATATTAATCACAGTCAGAAGTTTATTCATATTTCAATGTGTCAAAGAAATTTGGAAACTTTTCCGTTTCGCGTATTCACTTAGGACTTAATTAGTTTTAGATTATCATTCTGGGCGTCTTTATCCAATCTTTATCAAACTTCCATCAGCTTGAAAAGTCAACAGTAATACTTATGTCCAAATGGACAAATTACTGTTTTTTTTAGAAAATGATATGGATTAAAGGCTTCATTTTGGCGAAGACTTTAATACTTCAAGAGCGTACAATTTTTGAAAGGTCCAGCATCGCATTTGCTAGGTCTTTGGCATCGAGTATCCATGTGCGGGTATCACTTAAGATCAGGAAAGCTAAAAGGTCCGTTTGCTCCTATTCTATAAAAAAAAATATTATGCTAATACCCTACAATAAATATAATATATAGACACTGATTACAATTTGTAGGGTTTGATGATACGAATTGTCTACTGTCTTATGTAAAAATGTAGTATTCACATATATTTAAGACATATGTAAATTCTAAAACTTAGAACATAACTTATAGAAATGCCATGAAAAGGTTGCCCATTATTAGCTTTTGCAAATATTTGTTTAATAAGCTTTTACAGTACTATTATTATAAATCCAAATCAATTAATACGGAGTAATCTCATCGGCAATTAACTGTAATATAACGATTAATATTAATAAGTCAAACATAGTTTATTTATAATCTCATTAAGTGTACCACGTATTAATAATAACTGGACAGCATCCGATGTGGTTTTAACTGTTATATGCTATTATTAATTTGCGGTTAATATTTACTGGGTTTAATAATGAAGGAAATAAAATTTATATACGAGATTTTATTTATTTATATATATTTCAGTACAGATATGGCAAAAATGATATGTCCTGCTTTTTACTGCCATAATAAAATTTTGTTTTATATATTCAGTAAAACGGTTTCCTTAAATAAACTTGTTTGAAAATTAATTGGTTGGTTGGAAAAAATTGTGTTTTCCAAGTGGCTGGCAGTGTATGTACCATTGGTACTATTGGAATTTCTATGGTTTAAGACCCATTTTGAGTTTTAACGCCACTGGATTATGAGTTGTTTTTATCAAAAATGTCATTAAATTTTAGTCCAACGCGGGTATCTATTGCGATCGAAATTCAAGAGTAGGCTTTTTTTCATTATATTTAATAAATATAATGAAAAAAATAATTTAAAAAGCAATAAATGTGCAGTAATTTACAATATTACGGGTTGCATTGTCCATGTAACGGTGACAATTAACATGACATCTGTCAGCTGTCAATCGCAGCCTGACATTTCATATTCGAACTGAATTTCATATCTGCAATATACATCTTTATATGGGTGATAAAATTAAAAACTTTCTGCAATAAACAATAACTTTTGAGCACGACTCAGTTTTATCGGTGGAGTTACCAACTGGGGTTATTAAAAACTTAACGACAGCTTCTACACGAAGTTGAGTTTCTATTTTATTTCACTTTATAACTATTAAACATTATAAAAGCCCCATAAGTATTGAGACACACATTTCCGAAAAATAAAAAGTACTTTAATAAGAATTATGTTTATGTTAGTATATTTAATGTCATTTTATAACCTCAAATTCTTCTATTTGTCCATCTTAGCTACTATTTTAAATCTTTCTCCGCTGTTTCTTTTATTTCATCTCACAGCTATGATTTTGTTTTTTAAGTTGTCTTTTGTTTTCTGTCCGCCATTTCCTTGGCAATAGAATCTTTAAACTATCCAAGTGTAATAATAATCTATACTAAAGCTATGTTTCAATAGTCAAATTATTAACTTTATAGTTTATACTTACGTGTACGAAGTTACATGTATGGATCGAACTCTGTATTTTGTGATGCCAATTAAAACCGCCCTACAATTAGAAAATCAATCATAAATGTGTGTTTTTAATTTTTATTTATTAGCAAATAAAAAATAATGATACTATGAGACTATATAGGTCCTGATAAGTGACCTTCTATATTCAAATCTGCCTTTGCGTGGTAGGCATAATAATAAAAAATACCTAACAAAAAAAATAAAATCAAAATGAAAGCAATGCTTCTACTGAACATAATATATGCCTAACAGCACAACCGGCATGTTTAATTAGTATGACATGGTGCTTGTACTCTTATTGTTTATGTCTATGGCCGCTAAATCAATACAAGTTTCATTTACATATTTCATTACTCGGCGATGCATTTATCATCCTTTATTGCGTCCAATTATAGCGCTAATTTCATGAATAGAATTTTTCAATAAAAATATCCATAAAAACTCAAACGCAAGAATGTTGTATTTTAATAGACATTATATTGATAATTTCGTAATCCTCCACACATAAATTATTCACAACATAAAACGAAGGATGGAATAAGGAAAACTTAAAAAAAAATATTAATTTCGTAATACATATAGCTGTGCTATGTGTTGGTGTGAAACTGAGGGTGTTTCTGAGGTTGTACTCTTGATGCAGGTGATGTAGCGTTTTGGGTATTACAAGCTTTTTGTATGGTATTGATGTAAGGAACCTGAAAGCACGATTACGAGTCTAGAAGCGGAGGAACGAAAAGGAAGTTATATATATGACTACTCGTATTTTAAGTCTTAATAATATATATTTGGGCTTTCAAGCTTTTAAAAGTGTTATACATTTCTACTTCATTATAGATTTTTTAAACATAATATCACATTTTTACCAGCGAAAAAACAAAATCGTTCCTATCGTCTCTTTACGCCAAATTGTATTTATGATGAAAAGAGATATGAGATAAACCTTAACTTGATTTAATTTTATGAAATATTTATAAATTTATCGCTTTTTGATACGTTATAAAACATAAGTATTTATTTAGGCACATATTTTTCAATCATGCATGTCGACAAGTTTATTGATAATATACCTAGTGAAATAATAAATTGTATTATTACCAAATCTTTTCAGTGGAAAGTTCCAATCAAAGTTTTTTAACACTATTTTTAAATCGAAATGTGCAAGTGACTCTGTTGAGGTGTTTCCTTCCACATACATCCCGTATCCATAATCAATTGTAAATTTCCATGCTATACGTATTAAACAAAAATATATAAAAAATATTTAAAGCCTCCTTAATAACTAAAAATACGTCGAGTATGTAAATAACGTTCTAACCGAGAGGCCGTAACTTTTCATTTATTCCCAAACAAACTCTGAATTACAGCCAACAAAACTTCGGTATTTTAACGGGTTCCAACTTCCTTGTAATGGTTTCTCTAGCAAAAACAAATGTAATTCATTAAAGTATCACATACATAGAGAAGTGTTGACCTACTGGTTCATGCAACTCATCATCACTGAGGTCGTGTGTTCGATTACATAAATATTAAAATTGACGGCATATCTTATTACTTATTATATCTCAGGCACACGGGGCTAAACAACTACTACTACTACAGTTACATAAATCTGAGGTCCAGGCCTAAAAAGGTTGTAGCGCCGCTGATTTATTTATTCATATCACATGCATTTGTTTAATTTCACTAAAATGTCTTATTATATTGGAGTTATGGAGATTTTTTTAAAATTTAATGGTCTAGTACGAGAAATTGATACCTTATCTGAAGCCCGTATTTAAAAAAAATACGTTTATCATGGAACATCAGATCATCAAGGTATCGATAATTCCACGTCATTTAATTTGAACCTGTAGATCCCTACTCATCGGAAAAGAAGACAGAGGGTGTAGGCCGAGAGAAAAAGCCGGCGTAAAAAATTCTCGGTACTCTTAAAAAAGGAAATCATCAAACAATACTACAATATTTAAAACAAGTATATCAAACTTAAACGCTAAGTTTGTTGAGATTATAACTGGAGATACGTAGATACGGGCCTAATTACCGTGAGGCGACCAGTGTAGGGTATAGGGAAACGTGACACAACTAGAATACTTTCTCAGATTAACAAAGTTAAATCAAGCCAACTGTCTCGTAATTTCCCATTAAACTTATTGATATAATTTAATTTATGAATGCCTTAAGCGAAGCTTGTACTAACGGAGATGACGATCTTTACAAATGGCTAATAACTTGAAACCACCACGTCACCCACGCGCTTGGCTGTGTGATTTTAGAAACGTGAACATTTTAAAATTTTATATGTTCCTATATGTTATATGTTCTGTGAGTGATTAAGATGCATAAATACGTTTATACATATACACCCAAACCCAATAACCTATCTCAACCATCGGATTGTAATAGCCATCTTTCGATATACCTTTGTATGAAAAATGACAGTTCAATTGTGCCAATATCCTATCTTAAAATTTTAACTTACACCATTTTTAAAGTAATAAAAAAGCTATTATTTACTTTTGTGATTATGAAATATGAGTGTAAATAGCGAAGAGATTGCATTCTATCCGTCGCTAAAAATGGATTGTCTTCGTAGGGTTTGGTTATTGAAATGCAGATAGGAGATCGATCGACTATTACGGTTTGATCTCAGATTGTTTTAAATCTGAGATTATGCATACATTATTGTTTTCGGGCGTTAGTTTATCATTCACCGGTCAGGCTATTGTCTTTAGATCATATCGCCGTGTCTTACTTTTTTTTAAATTGGAGCCTTGTCAATATTTTTGTGACCAGCCAGCATTAAACCTTACGTTAGTCTGTAAGTTTATCGAAGGAGGTTAAATTACACATCGTCGTTTACACAGATATATATAAAACAATTGATTTCTACGAAAGATAATTTGCAGACAATAATTCTCAGTATAAAGGCAAATGCACTCGACGTTTTCACTTTCGTTCGTCTTGTACAGTTAGCGTTCTGTTAACCGAACGCGGTTAACGCTTAACGATCGTGTTAATGTAAAACGACAGTTTTCATTTCGCTAAATATTACTCATTTTTAATTATATTTATTAAAAAAATCTTAAAATATTTTAAATTTGTAATTTAATCCGACGATATTTTATTTTCTCTTTAGATTTTACAAAAATACCTAAGATGTGAAGTCATAGTAATTATAATATGTTTTTTTATATAAATGACAAACGGGCATATGGGCCGTCTACGTACATATGTACATTATTGCAAAACATATAAGTTTAGTCCGCTGTTGCATCATAAGGTATACATACATACACAACGCATAAGACAAAATGGCCATACGATCATGGAAGGAAAAGAGTTTTTTTTTCGTACCTATATAAATGTCTTGTATAGTTAGTAAAGCCTGACTCTGATGCTAGCTACAACTTCAGAACGTTGTAAAGAAATTAAGACAGTCCAATGTCGCTACTAAAATACATTTCCATATTGTACTTTCTTATTCATACAATTAACTCGCTACAGCTAGTGAGATATTTCTGCCCTGGAACTAGTTAAAGCACGCTCGTCAACAACTAATCCATAGAGCTGCTGCCAGACTGGCGACAAAAAGGCAATAAATTGCTTTCCCAATTGAAGATTGTATTTGGGTGGCTTTCATTGTTATCCTACGCACAGCTGGTATCGGCCAATTGCTTTCTTTGACACCAACATTGATTTGTAGAGGCCTATTGTGCCTTATCACGGCGTCTTGAAAGAATTACTTTGCTTAAATGTCTCAACAATACGATAGAGGAAAACAGTACGAAAAGCTAAATTATCTAGCGTTATGTACTACAATTGAATTATAATAGTTTATTTCGATGGCACATGTTAATTTAATGCTATATTTCTAAATAAAATCAGTTAAATTAATTCTTTATACTTCCTATTCTGTCAAATTGTGTATGGAGATAATGATTTAATTAGAATCATAAATTTTAGGAATTATACATTTTAATTAATATATCGACTAATTTAACTTACATAGATATGTTTATTTAGTTATAAGTTCTAAAACATTCTTTCTTAAAAGGCAAAGAAAATATGACGTTACAAATTGTACACATACGAGTATATAGAACATAGAAGTTACATATAACAGACAGTAAATTGTCATTATAATCAACTAAAGTAAAGCATAAAATTGCATAAATGCTTCAGTGATTTAGTCACGTGATTAACCTACAAATCGTTGGCAATCAATTTGCTAATCACCCACACTATTTATCATAACATAATAGGACAAGCACAATTTGCCGCAAGCTGTGTTAACATCTAAATAACCCATGAAGTAGGTAACGACTGACATGGTCTAGGTGAGGAGTATACCCAGGCGGGACTGAAAACTATAAACAAAATACCATTTCCAAGCCACACTTTTAAAAAAACAGACGATTGTAGGTAAGGTACAGCATATCAAATATGACTTTGAAGGGCACACATTTTAAGTGATACCGCCGCCCATAGACAATCTCACTGCTAGGCCCCTTAGTCGAATTGTTTGTGAAATAGTCAGTGGCTGTGTAGTGTGCTATTACAGTAAGGAGTAGGTTTTATATATACTTTTATTACTAGTTTACGTATGAAAAGCCTTAAGGTTTACGGGTCGGACGGTTGTTACATTTTTATCATTTAATCAGCTTAACGAGTCCCAGTTTCAGTGAACTGGTTGTGATTAATATGAGTTAATTTACTGTGCGTGATTATCGAATATATGGGTAATAATAATTACACGTACTCGATTTTCTGTTACTGTTATTCTGTGGGCTTAAATGAGGTTTCATTTATTTAATTGCATTATTAGTCAAATAAAGACATGGCCATAAAGACTATGTTTAAAAATAATTTAAAATTTGAATTTGCAATGTATTATTGAGAATACTGTGGGTCATTTTGGTGCCAATGTAACAGATCACAGTTTATTTATAGTGATAAGAATGATAGTGTTTGCTGTGTTAGTGAATTATATTATTGAATATTAGTGTTAAATTATAACAAAAATGTCTTGACTACTCTGAGATATACTTTTTATTAAACATATGTCTAATGCAATAAAAAAGACACATAAATATCTGCCTCATGCCTCATGTGACCTCATCTTAGAGATGAGAGACATATAGCTGAACCGACAAACGTACTTTATAAAGCATGTGATTCTCATGGGTCGTAGGTTCAATTCCCTGTTCTGCACCAATCGACTCTCTTTCCATATGCGCTTTTAACATTCGCTGGAACGGTGATGGAAAATATCGTTTTGAAACCGACTCAAAAAGTTGATAGCGTGTGTCAGGCACAGGAGGCTGATCACTTACATGCCTATAAGATTGACAAATAATAATCCTGAAACAGAAATTTGAGGTCCAAACCTAAGTGGTTGGTTTTAATAATAAAAGAATGGGTTAAGTCCTTATCACTAAAGGGAATGGAGTGATTCATAGAAATTATCAAGCTATTGGTGGTTATTTACTGAAGTGAGTCACTACAAATATATAATTTTTTCGGGTAATGAACTTTACTTGCATTCGGGTTAGTTACCAATTCGTTGTTAAAAAAATCGTTTGCGTGCTAAAAGTCGCATTGTTATTCGCACATTATATCATTAGTGATGTGAATGAACTTATGAGTTCATCATTTGTCATTAGAAAAACATTGTATCATCATTCATTTAACCATGGTTAAGTTAACGGTGTCTAGTTAAGTATGTGGTTAGCCGCATAGACTGGATTTGATTATAAATTAAAATACGGAAGGGAATTTAATAAATAACCTGCAAATACCGGTTAACCGGTTTATTTAATTGTGGATTACGATAATCACTTTGCAGGACTTTTGTCTTAGCTATGATGATAAAAATATTGTTTCAATACTCACTTCTTTGTTTATTTTTTTCCCTCTCCCTGTCATGTATGTTAACTTCTTGGAAAACGTTTATTAATTTATTATAATTCGTTCTCTGTTTGTATGTTTACCACGTCACTGAAGCATTCAAATGAATTAATCCGTGTTTCGAACAATTATATAGTTCATTAAAATATGTATTTATTATTAAATTTCAAAGTAATGTATTGATGCTAAAAACATTTTTTGTTCAGAATTCATTCAATGCATTAATACTTATAGCTTATGTTAGTTGAACAGCCCCAGTTTATATGAAGACCCCCGAAAATTATTGACAATTAACAACTATTTCTTAACATGTCGTCACTCGCTATAGAGCAAAAATCTGTTACAATAATATTTCTTTCCCTCCATTTGCAAGTCATCAAAACTAATTGCGTACAGAAGAATCAACCTTAAACCATATTAGGAAGGCACATTATCCTTTGAATGTATAACTTAATTCGCAAAGCAAAAACGCTTGGATAAAAACTAGGATTAAATTGGCCTATTGAGAAATAATCAATTCTTTATCTATTGAAAGGCAAACCATAGATTATAGATAAACCGTTGCAGCTTCCGGGTTTAATTTTGGCTTAAATGCAAATTTTACACCGACCCCAAAAAAGGTTGTCGGTTATTTGTGTGAATGTGGAATTAATTTGATGGAATTGCCTTTCAGGTGCGCTTTGGTATGTGTTTACAAATAGAGACTAAGAGTCATATACTTAAATATAATAAATAAACTTTAATCAGAAGCTAAATTATCTAGGTTAAATAAGCTTGCTCCCTGCTCCTGGCGTGTGAATTCAAAGTTCGAAGCTCTGGATTAGTCACATACCTATTACGGATACGGCTACAGTATTTTTTTTATATAAAAGAAAGTGAAACGGACAGGATACTGATGTTAAGTGCCACCGCCCATGGACACGCACATTGCCAGAAGGCTCGCAAGTGCGTTGCCGGATTTATTCAAATATTTTATCTAGATTATATCTTTAATTGCTGGTAAGCCAAATTTATTTAAAAAGAAACCGACTAAATTCTTATTTTTCATTTAACAATTCAATATTTACTTTTGTATTTAATTAATCGCATTCAGTGAAAAACTTGAACAATATTTTGAATAAGGTATTTAAATTTCAATCTTGTATAACAAGCCGTACGTGTAATAATTTTTTTGTAAGCTTTAATACTTCAGTTTAATAATCACAGATTAAAAAAGCCATGATGACATCGAGTGTAATGCCGCCCAATCAGTACACAATGCGTAACGGTACTCTGTTTGTTATCAATTATCAAAGAACCGATTTATAAATCAATTAATCTTAGCGGAAGTTTTTGTCGATTGGAACTTAATTAAACACGTTAATTTGGCTGGACCAAAAATAGCTTACTTTATATTTTTAGGTCTTATTAGATATAATATATCTAAATAAAAAATGTATTATATATCTGATATATATAATACATTTTTTATCACTTGCAGGTTAGCCTTTTGCTAAATAAAAAAATAGCTTCACTACTTCTACATAAAACATTTAATTTATAGTCGACAATTATAAAATATAATATTGTATTTTAATTGAACATCTATAGTTTTGTATTGACATACAAAATAATAGTTTTTAAACGAGATTTTTCTTTGATACACTTAATATGAAAAATATTCTTAACAGAATTTCCTTAGACCCAGTATTCAAGCTTACATTCTGTACTGATGCGTTGTTATTTTGTTCACTTATTTCTTATTAGCTCTTTCCCCTAACAGTTGTTTCTGAAAATATTTGATACGTATTCAAATTGTGTTAATTTAGTAGCATCAGTTTGGGACTGAAATTCCTGATTGATTTTCTGCTTATGTGCGCATACAATACTTGCTTGCACGGTAAAGTAAATAATCAATCTTTACCTATTTGCCGTTATACAGAAATCAGACCCAGAAGCGCCTGGTTCTTGTTTATTTAATACTTTTATAATATATCACTCCGACATCACACCCGCGAGCTGCTACAGTATATTGTACAAAATATTGAGAGATTTTTCAAAATTCATTGTGTCTCGAAAAATGTTACTAAAAAACTAATTGAAAAAAACCACCTCGAAAATACCACCGAAAGATAATAATAGATAATATTATATAAAAGTTTAAAAATTTGGTCACTAAATTTAAAAAAAAAAATTTCGACATATTATTTTCTAGAACAGTGAGTTCTCGTAGTATACTTACAGGAATTTCAAATGTTCAGAGCGTCCTTGGTATTTAACGGGATCCGAGTAGCTACTAGTTTTGAATTATTACGTGGTTTGAACTGACCTACATACTGTATAATGAATTTATTTTTCATTCTCCGAGCCGGATCTAACGGAAAACTATTCAAATTTATACGTATAATAATAACGCAATTTAAAATGTTGACTTGATTAAAGAAAAATACTCATATAAAAACTAGACGTCTATACTATATTTAAGAGCATGGGGTTGTAAGATAGTTACAAAGAACTTTTCAGCTACTATATATTATTAACTTACACCAGTAACTTAATAATATCTTTATATTAGCATTTTTGTTTTTAACAATTAAATTTATTTATTTCCTATTTTTACAGTAACTTAAAAACCTAAACCATTTTATAACTAATTATAAATAATGCAATTCTTGTGAATTCAGCCAGTGTGCAACTAAATGTTTCAATGTCTCCTTAAATAAACTATTAAGTTTTCTGTGTTTCGTATCGTAACATTAATATACATAATACACATATTCCATATACGATTACCGGAACACTTGTAAGATAATAAATAAATTAATTACAACGGTTTTAGATACTTAGTTGCATATTATGAAGGTTGAAATTACATGGGAGATTACTCGAAAGTGGAAGTAGGAATTGTGATTATCTCCTACAATAGAATGACTTCCTGTAGTTCAGGAAGTGAGTATTGTTCACATGCTTATGAGATATTATATACGTAACACAGTAATCTTGGCGAAACTAAACGGTCGCATAATCTCAACCACTGTTGGGTTTTCCAAATCTATTATTTTCTAATTTAAAATTAAATCTCGATCGAAATTTTCAACATACTTTTAGGAATTTATTTATTTACACTCCGTTACATTTATACAAAAACAAATAACATAATATTTTATTAACATAACGTATTCACATTTAACGGATCCGTAAAAAAGTGTTTACTTTAAATAAAATAATACATAAAAAATAAAAAAGCACACAGGGACGCAATAAAAATACAATATTTAACGCGGCATTACAAGCGAACTCATAAAAGAACCTTATAAAAACATTACTAAAACCTTTAAAAAAAACAAACTACGGATTCATAAATGGCGATGCAAGAAGCACGAAATACAAGAATTGCAACAGTCTCGATTGAGCAGGATAGTATGTGATAGTAGTAGAGTAGAGTAGTAGAAGAGTTTAAGAGATGTTGGGGAGGTAGCCAATCTTATGGAGTCGGACAGCCTATTCCATATCTTTATGGCGAAGATCCTAAACGAATTTAATGAATTTAATTAATATATCAATGACACAGGCGCTGAAATGGTAACCCACTTACAAGTGTGAACAGTTTTAGAAACCTTTTTCAGTTTTGCGTCTACCAATCCGAAACTGTATTGTATTGGGATCTCTGCGACTCCTAAAACATATGCGATACTTATATTTAAATATTCCAAAGGCAGCCGACTTTCGTAATAAAGTCCGTCCTTCCAGCACGTTACAAATAGTGTTCTTGATTATCAATTTCATACAACAATTTTCAAATTACACTTCCAACATTTATGGAGCATAGCGACCTTACTTAAGTTAATACTTTTGTCTCCATTTTGTAACACATTATTACGCGAACAATTTTGTGTTTACTTTCATTATTCTGCAACAAAGACTTTTTATTTTTACGTAAATAATGGAGCTATTGTTAAGAAATGTTTTTCGTGAAAACAAGTTACATATTTTGAAACTCAAATTTTAGTTTCTTCATTCATATAATTAAATTAAGAAACATATAATATAGCTGAAATATAAATTAATGGATTAAATGAAAAGATAATGGGGTTTTATGGGTGGTATTTATTTGAGTACTCAGCGGAAAAAAATCCCACAATTTCATAATACAGGTATTTTTTAATGCGAAAGGAATGAAACAAGAATTTTTAACTATGCCCATGAATTTTTTTTAGAGAGCGATTTTTTTTATATTTATACCTGAGCCTTTGCGTTTTTGAAGTCGACCAAAAAACTTTCTTGCACAGCCATACATTTTCTTATGTCAGTTGAGCGGCATACATTCTCGTAGCTCAGTTTTAATACTTTTTAGATTTATGAATAAGAAAATAAATCAGCGGTGCTATAGTTTTTGTAGCACTCAGATTTACAACAAGCAAGTAGTGACCAGCCTCCTATGCCTAACATACGCCGTCGAATTTTTGGATCTAAAGCAAGCCGGTTTCTTCACGATCTTTTCCTTCATCGTTCAAGCAAATGTTACATAGAATGAAAATCTATGTTCGCATAGCCAGGGATCGAACCTACAACATCCAGGATGAGAGTCACACTGCACTAGATTTATACACAGTTAATTTACTGTTAGTGATAATTTATTAGACTTCACACGGGAACTTAAGTCGTATAAGGACGTTTAGTTAAAAAATTTGAAAGTTCCGTCCGTTATGGAACCAGTATTTATGTGATATCTTCGAATGTGAGAATTAGGTGATTAACATCGTACTTAATGCTTAGATAAACAGTTGGGATATGTTAATTTAATACGCTAATTACACCATTATATTAATAAAATATAAAGTTTTTAAAAATATATATACCATGATATTTACATTTAGTTTATTTTTGTTAATGTCAGATTATGTTTAATGAAGAAGAAAATAATATATACACTATATCTATATTATTATAAATTTTACCTTATATAAAAAGTTTGTCTAAAATAGTAACCGAATGTACTGGGTTCAAAAGGAAAGAGGAAAAAGCGCAGACCAATAGAGCGATGGACTGTCGGGACTGAAAGGGTAGCTGAAAAAAATGGATGACGATGGCACAAAATAAAATAGGGTGGTAAAAGTTACACGCATTCTCCCGGGTAGAGGCTGCATCTTAAACTAGTAAAATAATTATTTTTATCTATTTTTATTAAATGTATGTCAATAAGATGTGAATGAATAAATGATTAATATTATTATTATATTGGAGTTAACAACTGGATGAAAATCAATCAATGAAAGTTAACTGGTCGTAAGAACGTATTGATTCTATGTCTGGTGGTCCAGACGGTGCGGAGGGTAAGCGAGCCTTTCAAATTGTTATACGCTCCTTAGTTCTGTTTAAAGCACGATTCCTTTTGACTTGGGAATTTCTGAGAACGTAAGGGCGTCTGGGATTTGGAGAATCTTTATTGTTAACAACGAAAGATTGCCATCTGGCATCTGGGCGTTAATATGCCTCTGACCGTTACCTACCCTAGAGAGATAATCACACCAGCTATCTCACATATAATTGTTAAGAAAAATTGAGAACAATGTTCTGTTTCTAAATATTTTAATAAAGTAAAAATAATAAATGATTTATTTTTTGAGGTGTGATACATAATGTTAATCAAGAATTAGTAATTTAGTTTCTGTAAACCAGGTAAAGATTGAAGTTTTAATATAAAAAGTTCCTTGGTTCATTACATACAATAGTTCTACTTCGTATGTATTTAAGAAGGAGAGAGAAGAGAAGACAAAGAAGTGTATACTTTAAGTCAAAGTGGATCTGATTTATAGGAATTATAATTTTTTATATTTGTAAGACCTCCTAGAGAATATCTGAGAATATCATCATATTACAAGCACCTTAACAGCACCTGATAAACCGCACCAGCACGCTCGAAAAATTATACAGACATACAAAGCAATATTCCATATCGTTTCTATGAGGAAGGTATAAGAAAATCGTTAATCTAAAATGTTGACGTAACGAGAACTCATCGGAAGTTCAATCGTGAATTCTCTCAAAGACGTTTTAATTTCGCATCGAACTGCTATCGCGGTGGATAAAGGATTTGAATTTTATATTCATTTGGAATTTCTTTTCAAAATTAAAACGGATCAGTTGGCGAGTAATGAACTTGAAGTTCCTCCTTTATAGAAACTATAACCATGCACTGTTTTTGCTAAAGTACATTTTTGTTTCTCATTAAATATTGTTGATTATAATTTTTTAACCTGACTTGACGCATGCTACATGCTAATGACACCATATAAAAAACTCTATAAAATTAATAATCACAGAGATATTCAAATTTCAGAAGGATAATTTTCTGAAAATGAACCCCTAATTAGGCGTATAATAAATAATAGATAGTTTTCGTTTTAACGATAATAACATTGATTACTTATAAATGCAATTTAGATTTTATTAAGAAAGCAGTCTTGCGTGTTGATCTGATCAATTTTAATGAACAACTGGTTTCTAATCTTTACTCAAGTTTTAAGCGAAATAGCAGAGTACTCTTTATGATATATATATACTTAAGGTACACTGTATGTTTTTAGGGTTGTTACAACGTAGAAAAAATAAATTATTAACCTAACTGATATCTCCGAATCTCAATCCAGGTCGTGTGTCAGGGCACCGCCTTTTTGAGTCAATCAACAAAATACATTTGTAGTCTACAAATGTATTAAACCGTTTTATATATAAGACAATAGTTAAATAGCGAAACGTTCATAAACTCTCAACAAAGATGAACGATAACCATTAACTCAACATATTCTGTACAATTTATTGCTGGTGGAAATAATTTCTTACTGAAAACGGAACTTGACCCGTCCCGTCCCTTGATATATGAACAATAATATGCTATAAAGAACGTGCCTGGAAAGTCAGGAAGACGTTATAGGCTTAGTAAAGGAGAAAATTTAAGAAATATTTTTGCAACCAACGGCTTCGAACGGGATTTTAAAAATTCTGTTTTATTATCACCATATCTACCAAAGGAACTGATTGATAGATTGTCATTTATTTTTGAGTGAAATTATAATCCATTATGAATAAAATTTTAAAAAGTATCCCTAATATATAAAAAGTATTTCAATATTAGAAATGATTGTGTTTATGTGCCATTTCACAAGTATAATAGATATTGGTTTTTTGAGTTAAATATTAGCTGTGGTTTACTCTTTATTTAAATGTTTGTAATAAAAGTACTTGTAACATGCATGTACAATGCTCAGTTTCTGTTGATTTATCGTGTAAAACAGTGAATATACAAATAAAAGTAATTATATGATATGGTAGATACCATATCATTATTTTTATTATTTAGGATTTTAAGAAATCTAATAAACATGTAAAATTCTATACGTGACAAATAGAATTCTAATAAATAATTTTTTCAAAAGCAAATGGTTTTTACCTCACCCACTCCTGTATATATTGATTGTTTGGACATCGCGATAGTACTATTATATATGTATTATTCGAGCAAACATGCCCTATGTGTTCTTTTCCGTTTCCGGTCAATGGTAACCTCATTTGGAATGGATAGGATTACAATGGTTATCATAATTTCATAGAAATATTTATGTTATATATATTAGTGCATCGTAGAATTACTGCTGATGATTATTATATGTAGGTATGTGTCGGCCGCACCGGTGGCATTTTTAAATACGTAGGGGCTTGTCATAGTGTATGTAATGAAAGAGCTATCTAGATTTCCGGCTTCGTACTTACGAATCTTCAAAATAACGTATGGTACTTATTCTGAAATGTAAATGGATTTTTTACGTAGTTATTTTAGCAGTCAAGCCAGATAATTGTTGGCAACAACGAAACTATTCATGTATATTAACATTTAACTGTCAGGTCACAATCATACGACAATGTTCATGTTACATATAAAGCCAATTAGTTTGATTGATCTGAAATCTCCAGATACCTGTCAGCTTAAGACAATACAAACGCAACGGTTTCTTGAAAAGCCTACAAACACAGAAATGTCTCATTGATTGCTCATTGTTTTCTAATACTTATGAGAAAATATCAATTGAGCTTATGCAGGTGGTCGGGACCTGCGAAAATAAAAATCATAATATTCTAAGGAAGTTCATGTAAATACTTTGTTTAATATTTTAGTAGTCATAGAAATTTAACTTCGTTAAAATTATTGAAATGACCAGATTAGCCATTGGTGAAAATGTTACAAGGTTCTTATGAACTATTATTAGTTGCTTTACTTGTCACTTGAAAGTAAATTACGATCTAATATTGAATAATAATCAATATTTAAAAATACAAATAAAAGGGTAAACATATAATTCTGAAGCCAGAAGACTT
Organism: Pieris rapae; assembly: GCF_905147795.1. NCBI lineage: Eukaryota > Metazoa > Arthropoda > Insecta > Lepidoptera > Pieridae > Pieris > Pieris rapae. Next base: position 1,950,269 of record NC_059517.1, read on the forward strand.
AAGTATTTTTTCTGCAATCAAACCTAAAGCTATGAGCGAATTTGTTCTGTGGTGTCACGGGGAGTGGCTTCCCATTGAAAGCATCTAATCATCTTCTTCTTAGAGCTACTGTCGGTCTTCTAGCTATAGAATATGGTGAGGTTTTAGTCATCTCACTGTTCTCTAGTGAATCTGCGATTGAAGCGATAAATACGATGTACTTCATCAATCATACTACTAACGACATCTATTATTTTAATTCTTAGGTTTCGCTACGCGCCGCTAGGTGGCACGATTTTAAATATTTTTACTTTGGCTACTCACTCCTAGATGACACCATTTCTATATTCTTTACAAACTATTTGCACTAACTTTATATAATTTAATTAATACAGGCATATAGAGCATAGACGATATATATCACGGAATATTATAATGCCTACAGGAACCCAGGAGTCCTCTTATAGCGATAGTCACATTAATATGTGTAAAATTTGAAACCTTTAATTAATATCGGATTTTTTTCAGGTTATCAAATGACACGCAAGTCATGCACAGCTGGCGGGGCGCGAGGTGCTTGCATGTGGGTGCAAGAGTGCAATCGAGTTGGGGGGAGACATGCAGGTGTATGTGTGGACGGATTTATGTTCGGGTCCTGCTGCAGGCTACCAGACAAACCTATTATTTTAGAAGGTACTGCCTCTCACGATACATTCAAAACTATTAGCGATATAAGTCCTGGGTTCATACTGTGTTAAAGATGCATATAGGGATACATATTTTGTCTGTGATTCGAAGGTGTGACCACAGTAATGGAACTACTTATCTATGGTCGTTAAATTCGCCTTTATTTTTATTTGGTTACAGTTAAAATTATTATTAACATTTTTCTATCAATATAATATAATAAATTACTATACAATTACTACATTACATAAAAGAATATTGACTTCCAGAAACCCAAAACCCAGTAACAATAACGGAGCGGCCGTATACAGCACCACCTACGGATACAACGCAGACAACGCCAAGACCCACAACACAAACACAGCGCCCTTCATTCATGACCAAACCTATAGATGGCGCGCCACACAGCTATAGACCTCCAGACATTAATTTGCCAGTCGGCAACCTAGAATCAATTAGCGAACAAAATAGTGATATAGTTAATAAAATAACATATAACAGTGTAAATAAGTACCAAAATGTAAATAGGCCGAACAATGATGTGGAAGCTAGTCCCCACAATAAAATATCTTCTAGTCTTAGTTTAATACCTGGAGCTCGACCGATGGCAGTGTCTGATCAAAATCTAGACAACAGTATTCCAGCAGGTGAGTTACTATAAGTTCATTTCATTAACGGTAGATGCCAATATTGCAAACGGATTCGGAATTTTAAAATCATTATGTTAGCAATAATAATTAAAATAAGTTTTATTTTCCTCGTCACAATATTGCATTTTACGTGTTTATATGCTGAAAGTATGGACCATCTTAGTGAGAGGCTGGTGCCGTTTACTTTTTACTCTTTATGAATGACTTTAATTACTCAAATATTAAATTTATTCGACAAACTAGAAATAAAACTAAAAGAGCCATTTACTTAAAATCTATTATATATGAGGTTTACATTGATAATTTTTGATAAATACAGATACAGATGTTATTATACATTATGTGTTAGTTAAAATAAGATTGTAAAGAAGACAGCTATGCATTCGTTTAGTTTTAATTCTTCATTTAGACATTTACTATCATGAGTAATAAATATTAATTTCCAATTGAATATTTTCAGTCCACATGTCCAGACCGAACAACGTAAATACAATGCACTGGCAAGCGACCACAGAACCCGGCTTCATAACGAAACCACGGCCTAACTGGGAGAAACCGGGAAAGCCGAAGCCGACCAAGAAATTCACAACCACAACGAGTAAACCTCACAAGAATTACCAGAAACCGAAAGATCCGATGCTGAATATGATCAACAAAACTGAAGATACTACCGCACCATCTATACAGACTACTGCTGCTACTACAAGTGTTGGTTCGTATTACTTTTTATCAATTTCTCATGATACTCCGGTAACCGCATCCTTTAACTCTTAGTCATGAAACAGCGACATCTACAATCTGCGGGTCAATCACAATATACTCCACGAAGTTATTTTTACTAAATCTGTATTCAACTTTTAGATTTTAACTAATGCGGCCTTCAGGGCACTGAGGTCTTTAGGTTGGTCAAAAATCGTGTCCTAAGATCGGAGGAAGAGCATCACTCTCGTTTCTCAAGAACGAATAATAAACTGGCAAAATTACTATTGAGGCTTACTTATTTTTGTTGATTTGGTTATGCAATTCTTGCACTTTACTCTTAATATTCCTTTTTTTTAGTTTTCCCTACTAGGGTTGCCTGGAAGAGATCGTCTGTTGCATGGCTTATATTGTAATATAACGAAGTTTAATTAATACAACGCCATCTGTTTTTTATAAAATGAAATTATTAGTTGCTTGTGCAAATTCCTATTGCGTTAGCTAACCTTTCACACATTAACGTCATCCATTGCTTCTGAGAGCACAACCTGCTATATTATATATTATATATACCTTAGAATAGCGACGACGATACAGATCCCGAAGTTTTTGTTTTCAAGTTCGATGTAGTTCTCTCAATATCCGTAGCGCGAATGTCGCATGGACATGAACTGCACGATGAAAATAACATATAATATATAACATAGCAATAGTTAAAATGCAGTGAAATACTATGATTCACACGCCTCATTACAAAACACATCCCAAATTTTGTTTACATAAAAATATTTACAAAAATGTCCAATACCAAATAATTATTCAGGATATGAGTTAGACATTACATAGAAATTCATGTAAATTAGAGTTTTATACCTTTAATAGTTATCGCATTTACATATTTTATTTCAGTTTATATGTAGGTAGTTTTTTTACCCGAATTGCACAAAAGATAGCTGCGAGCATAATAATATAAATAATAAATGAATTATTCTTATCTCATATAGATATATTTCAGTTATTTATTTTTCGTTAACAACTTCCTAGTAATTTCTTCGGCTATCATTTAAGCTTCTTAAGAGAACAACTCTACATTAATACATAATATTTAAAACACAACTTTTAACAATTTAGATAGGCTAAAAAGGTCACATAAACGGTTCAGAAGCACTTGTCTAGATAAATTTTCGTTTGGAAAATTGGTTTTTATAGGTAGTGTTATTCATTTTCAGTCATCATTACCTAAATAAATTGCTTGAAATGTAACGATTATTGTTGATTAGTTTGCAAAAGGTTGTTAATAATTTTGACTAATAAATTTCAGAATGCGGCGTAACATCGATGTGGCCTCGTCCAGACTCTCGTATAATGGGTGGAAAAGACTCCACCTTTGGGCGCTGGCCGTGGCAAGTCTCAGTTAGACGGAACTCATTTTTCGGCTTTTCTTCAACCCATCGGTGTGGTGGCGCCATCATTAACGAAGGATGGATAGCAACGGCCGGACACTGCGTGGATGAGTGAGTCTGGACTTTAGATATTTAAAAATTAAAGTATTTTAATATAACATCAATGATAAGTAATCAAAGTATGGTAAGTAATCAAACTGTGTTAACAATTATCGTTTCTGTGGACTGTTTTTGTGACGTGGTTTTTCAAAGTATTGTTGTGCTGGGGTCGGAATGTATGACTTTAAGGTGGAAATATATATGTTATTAATCCACCTGCTGAATATTGTTTATAATGAAGATTTTCATTGATATACTAAGTTGTTTACATTTATTACATAATTTAGCTGTAAACTTTCTCAATTAATAATATTAACAAGGCTATCCAGTTGGTTAACAGTACTTAATAAAATAATAAATTTGGGGGGCGATGAATTAACAAATATCATTTAAAATAGAAACAAAAGTTTTCTACTAACTGTTTTAGGACATCTTATTGAAGTATGTTTTAATGTGTTTTAACCACGCACACCAAAGTCAGCTAAACCTTACTAAATTTAATCATATTACATTACATGGAAAATATTTGTCTAAAAAATTTTTTTTGCTTAAATGTCCTATTTACTACTTATTTCCATCGACAATTGCTATAAAAAAGCAATGGTGTTACAACCTTTTTAGGTCTAGGCCTCATTTGGATGGAAAATGGATGATCAGCCTCCTGTGCTCCTGTGCCCTGTGCAAGCCGGTACTCTTCCGTTGCTTTCCTTCACCGTTTAAGCGTATGTATAATGCGTACATAGAAATAAAGTCCATGGGTGCACTGCCGGAAAACGAACTTATCTACTTAACAGATGCTTTTTCTATTTATAAAACTATTTTTCCAGCCTCCTCACATCAGCTATTCGAATCCGCGTGGGAGAGTTCGACTTTTCGTCGGTTTCCGAACAATATCCTTACGTAGAAAGGGGTGTGGCACGTAAAGCAGTTCACCCCAAATACAATTTCTTCACTTATGAGTATGACCTGGCTCTGGTGAAGCTGGATGCACCTGTTCAGTTCGCACCTCACATTTCGCCCATTTGCTTGCCGGCGTCTGATGATTTGCTGGTGGGAGAAACTGCTACTGTCACCGGGTGGGGGAGATTATCAGAAGGCGGGGTGCTACCATCTATATTACAAGAGGTGAGTTAAAAGAAGCTTATTCGGCATAATTTCGAATAAATTAAAAAGTTACTTTTTTAGTTTTTGCTTTAGGAAAACAGATACATCACATAAAGAAAATATGTAATAATAATTTAATAGTAACGAGACAATTAGTTATGTTCGTGTGTGTTCGTGTGTGTCGCCGGCGCTTATCGATTACGTATACGTTATCACGTCAAAATACTGAAAAAAACTTTTCAAGGTCCACGTATAGGGCATATGCCTTTTCCAACTGGGTCCATCTCTGTCATGATACCGCCACTGTCAATTGTCAATCACATTGCCAGAATGGTCGCAAGTGCGGTACTGGCCTTTAGATGCTACGTTACATATATATTTAGCCGTTCATTTCAAACTCAGATCATTATATTTTAACATGATTACAGGTTCAAGTACCAATAGTATCGAACGAGCGTTGCAAGTCAATGTTCCTGCGCGCGGGCAGGCATGAGTTCATTCCTGATATATTCCTCTGTGCCGGCCATGAGACAGGGGGACATGACTCATGCCAGGGGGATTCTGGAGGACCCCTTCAGGTAAATACTGGTATAATTTTTCCACACTGGCGAAAATGTTTCAAGAATCTTAAAAAAATATATAATTAATATTATTATTTATTGGCGCCTTGTAGATAATACCGGTGACCCCATAGTTGGTGCTTTCCTCGATTAGCGAATAAGTATCACAATACAGTGAAGAAATACGGCCAGCATTTAAGGTTCAGGAGACCTAACTTTTTAAAATTTCTTTTAACTATCCTTTTATCAAAATTTACTAGGTTAAGAAAATGTAATTAATTTATATTTAATTGTTATGTTTAGTTACATGAATAACAAATATTATTATTATAAAAATCGCTTATAGAGAGTTAAATCAAAATTATGTGAATATTAAATTCCTTGAAATACAATATTTATTCGTTTTACAACGTGAGTGCTCTATTTATGTACATTTCCTTGAAAGAAAATATTCAGTATATTTTGGATCATAATATGTTAAGTACTAAATTACTTCTATGCAAAATTCAAAGGAAATTATAATTAAATATGTTGTGGTTAGGAGAGTCTCACGTGACCACGATTTCTGCAAAGCACACGAAACTTCAATCTAAAGGGAATAATAAAAGCTTTATTTATACCTTCGTTATATTTATAGAAAACATATGTCACAAAATAAGGGATGCATTTAGCGGCCTTATCGCTAACAAGCAATCTCTCCCAGGCAGCCCTAGTAAGGAAAAGAACTAAAAAAAGAAATTTGATAAGTAAAGTGCAAGATGGGCAAAACCAAATCTTAGAACAACCGACCTTTATCTAAAACAATACAAAAAAAAAAAAAAAAGCTGATAATAATAATTATTATTATATTATTATATGACGGATTCATGAAATGCAATACAAAAAATAAGAAATATACGAACGTATGCAGACATTCTACAGGCGATCGATCTTGTCAAGCATTGTGTTTTGCGTTCATAGGAGAGCAACATTTTCATGTAGTTTAATTAATAATAGAGTTATTTAATAACTACATGCAAATCTTTTAAATTTTGTTAGCAATTTTAAATAGACTGATAGAGAAAATTCAACCCTAAGTTTGTGTGTTTGAAACCCGGCTGAGCACCAAAGGACTTTTCCTTATATGTATATGCAAAGTAAAGATTGGGTCGTATTTAAAAGAAAATTATAAAACACTGTGAAGCTTTGTGTGTTTATGCATTTAATAATTATTTAATTAATAATCAAAACATTTAGCAGCAATTTATTTTTTAATATTAATTTGTCATTTGTTTAATGCTTATGTTTTCTCTAACATATATTTTGTTCAACAATATAATCTGTGTTGGCTTTGTATTTTGTATAAGTGTTATCTTTTGTAATATAGATTGCTGTAGCTGGTAGTAATCTAAAAATAAAAAATGCTACAGACTAGGCAAGTAGGTAATCAGCCTCCAGTGCCAGACACGCGTCGTTGACTTTTTCGGTTTAAGGCAAGCCAGTTTCCTCATAATGTTTTCCTTCCCCGTTCGAGCCAATCCCATCAGCTGCGCGCAGCGAGTAGAGACCGCGTCTATCAAGGGCTATATTGTTCGCCCCCGTACCGCCCTGTGTCAGCAGGGCGCGAGCATATACATCACCCGAAGGGGGCATATGCCCCGAACGGGCCTAAACATCTCACTCGCGATCCCTCGATGCGGGATCGAACGTACGATAGATTATAAGAGTCACACTCTAAAGCCAACATTGCGTATTATTTAATAACCTATCATTTTCAGGTGAAAGGGAAGGACAATAGATACTTCTTAGCTGGTATCATCAGTTGGGGAATTGGATGTGGCGAAGCGAATCTACCTGGCGTTTGCACAAGGATATCCAAATTCGTACCGTGGATTCTGCAAACGGTCAACTCCTAAGACACTTTTTGGGAATTATAAAACATTGAAGCTATTCTAGCAGAATTATTTGTGATAAATTTATTTATTGACTTTTTTGTTAATTGACGTATCCATATCTCGCTGACTAGTACTGAAGAGCATTCAACACCACAAGTTAATTTCTTACTCATTTATTTAAAATTAGTTTTGCCTTTTCATTTTGTGAGGTGTTCTAATGACGGTCGTATTAATAACATTAAGTAGGTTCTTATAATGCCACGAACAGTAAATATTGTATCTAGGAATTTCGTTCGTGCATAGAAAAATCCGACTTAACTAACATGTGTTCATGTGTAACAGAATTTGATTGAACTAGTACAGTATTCCAGCTATAACGCGCTTTCGTATAACGCGATTTCCGCCCCATAAAACGCGGTATGGTATAACGTGGAAATTTGTCACGTGAAATTTATAATGTTTTGTCAAGTCCAAAATTAGTTTTGTGTACCTTTCTATTGTGTAGTAATAAATTTTTCGATCTAATTATTTTAATTCTCTATAGCGCGTCCGCATTATAGGGGTAGATTACTGTATTACTACTAGTATACTTAAAATATAGTATTTAGACTGCTTCATACGAAAACATCTAAAGAGAAGAACAATTATCAAACTGAAAAGACCCCATTCACAAATCAATTATAAATGTGTTATACAAGATGACGTAAAATATTATTATATATTTCATGAGAAATTGAATTTTCGCTTGGGGTGTTAATCTAATTACCGGGACTGAAAACAGAGGGCTATGATAAATCTTCAAAATGTGTACGCCGTAGAAAGTGGCGACTTAGCAGTTTCTACAAAACGTTCGAATTACAAATATATATTTTTAAATTATTTATATCCAGCCAGTTTGAACATTAACATTTGAAAGTATTTATATGTTGAGCTCTATAGGAGTACTCGGAACTGGGAATCAAATTCTTTTACCCCGTTGATAAAGTTTTGATGCATTGAACATATACATTGACATAGACGCAGAAGACCATTAGTGTGATTAAAATCAAAAATATAAACAACCATATGAATCTGGACTAGGAAAGAATAAAGACGAAAATAGTGTACTAGTTCAATATCTTATCGAAGACTAAACGACTCGCACTGTCACTATAGTACGAACAAAACGTAATGTTGAATGGTTAACGTAATCGAATAGTAAGAACCTTATCACGAACTTTACTATTGTATCGAAAATATATTCAACCAGACATTATCATTATTATATGCTTAGTCAGACGACAGTTACCTTCAAAAATGTTGATTGAATTCAACGTTTTCTGAGGCGTTTTATTAAAGGGACAGTACACCGTGGCTATGCAGAACTCGTTACTGCGAGACACTGTATGTTCGCAAAAGCTAAACGGTGTCGCACGCTTCTACTTAATAAACGCCTATATACTTTGATTTAAACCAAACTACAAAGGGATGTTACATGAAACCGTACGTTTCATTGTGATTGGACAATGGGACGTCATATCACGACGTGTCAATTGTCAATGCGTGTTAGACTATGCTTGGCCAATCACAATCAAACGGAAGGTGATACTATTTCATGTTTTGTTTTACATTCTCAGCCTCAACCTCAGCTTAATACATAAGTATTAATTTTGCGGAAACGTATTTTAATCTTCAGGCTCTGATATGAAACACAAATGATTTAATTGAACTGGTTTCAATGTATATACACCAAGTTTTAATTGGCATTTATATATTTTTTCATGTAACGATTTATATAAATCAAAACAGACGAAAATTTTGAAAATATAAATTGTTTATTGTTACATTAAATATAATATCAGATAAATTTTCATAATTTAACATGAATAGTTAAAAATTTGGAATTTGGCTTTACAAATGAAAACAATAAATTCGGATTTTTAACAAAAGAAATGATATTTTTAAACGCTTAGCTTTTCCATATATTCACACAAACTGAATCGAATTACTTTTGATTTAAGTACGCATTCGTCTCCTGTCAAATTGTGATTTAAAGAGACGGAATACTTGATACAATGTTTTGTCAGTAAACTTTTGTATGTAACTTCTATGCCTAGTTATTACAAATAAATTATATAATAACTATACATATAAGTTACATATAGAATGTATTTGTAGACGACACAAAAGCGATAAGAAAGCTTTTGAAGCTTAACATATACGATTATATTTAATTAATTTGATTATAGATATACTTTAAGATCTTCGATCAATTAATTAGATTATATTTTATAAAGAATATTGCAATGCAATCACTTGCTGGAGCAAAATGTGTATTTTAAGATTTAGTTAATATTGTAAACTAAAATTAAACCATTAGTTATCCATTCTCCGTAATTATGTAAATAAATCTTATTTAAATACATAGAATTAAGTGCTCTTGCCTTTCTTTGTATACAGTATTACTTATGCGTATTGTATATAAATTTATTTAATATTTAGGCTTGCTTATGTAATAGATGTGAGCATTACCAAATCACAATGTAATAATTGCTTATATTTAGCTTAAAGGTGATGTTTATTATAATATATATTGTTTGAATATATACCGAAGTCTATGATGTTGATTGTTCGTTTATATTGTTAATTATTAAATATCAAGAACAGTTATGTATTTTATTTGACTACCTAGTGTTGAAGATAGCATTCAAAAATCTGTGGGGGTGGGTGTTAGGTAGTGCTAATAACTAGGAGGTTATCGGCAATGTAATTATTTGGATTGGAACGCACGTCAACAACGAACACTAAACATGCTTCAACGGAAAGAGGAGGACGTCTATTCTTCTTGCCTTTGAAAAATAAGATACATTTTCAATATAATTTTACTACTATATGGAAAGTTTCAAAATTTAACTAAGAAACGAAATACAGTACAGTAAACTATATAAAATTCCATATTAAATATTTGATGCGACATTGGTTCTCTATACATATTTATATTTCGATTCCAGTTAGTATTTTCTATATATTTGGATACCTCTTTCGCTTATGGGTTATGTTGTTTTATAGATAAAGGTCAAATTAGACCTAGTTTAGACTACTCAGGATATGTGATTGGTTTGATGATATACATTAAATCATGTTCCTCCAACTTAGGACAGGATCCTCCTTTGGCCAGTCAGGCCTCAATAACTGAGATCGACATGTTGTGTTGATATCTTTAGCGGTCGAAATAACTTCCTTAGTAGTTCGGGTTCACGTCATCGTAGACTATAGGTTGCTAAAATAGAAAATAGACTGTATTTAGAAGACAGACAGAAGGTACTTAAAAGTTAGCAACGGATAGGAGAGGGTAATACAGACAAAACCGTAATCCAAAACTAACCTAACTACTAAACTAAATCTTGTGGAAACTAAATCTTCGTTATATTATAATAAACTGGTATTGAATATTGACATCAACTGAAGTTAATATATTTGTGTTGCATGAGGCGTTGCTAGGCAACAGACGTTTTTATATAATTCTAATAATTTCAAATACCAAATACATCGTTAAATTATTACCAAGCAGTAATTTTAAATGATATTGTATTCAAACATGAAATACAAATTATTTCAAATCAACTTGATTAATTTTAAACATTCTAATTTAAATACAATTTGAATTAAAACTCGCCATGAAACATTTGTGGTTTCCAGTTGAAATAATCTAGTTTCGACCGCTTATAGTCATTAGAGCCGGCCAACACTAATTAGAATCTAATAATTCATAGCAATTTGGTAATTAGTTGGAGATAGCATTGATGAAATTCCCAATGGCCTACAATGACCATAACTATAATGAATATCTAATTTGAATTAGAGCTGTGATATATGGTAAGTTAATTTTAGGTTTTGTCTGCTATTATAGCAAGAATTAATTCCGGATGTCATTTATTTTAATGGGAACTATATAGAAAGGATCTAGCCGCCAGGGGAAGAAGAAGAGTGCGTTTCAAAAGAAGTAGGAGCGGTAGCAAGAAGCGAATAAAGATAAAAAGCCTGGACTGAGTAACTTGAAAAAAGCTGGAGAAGGCTCTTTCCAAAAATACTGTAGATTGAGGGTACTGAAGGACCCGATCGATGGTATAATATATGCGATATCACGATAAATTATAAAATGTACAAATTCTAAGCTTATTTATTGATTTGAAATTATGAGCTTTTATTATTATCATTAACCCCTGTGTTGATGTGGTGCCTATCTAAATATTCTATATTAAAATTTATACCGTATTTGCTCGATTGTGAAATAATTATATAAATTTAGAATTTATGTAGTTGGTGTAAAATATATTACTTCGTATGTGACGATTTCTTGAAGGACTTCAAGCAGAAAATTGTTTCCTTTGCTCGTGCACTTCGTAACGATGCAATTCTATCACTTCATTTATTCTTTAGAAATTTTCTTAGCTCGAGTTATGTAACCAGACATTAGTTCAGTTAGTTAGTATATATATATATATTTTATAAAACAGGGGGCAAACGGGCAGGAGGCTCATCTGATGTTAAGTGATACCGCCCCGCCGCCCATGGACATTAGCAACATTTGATTTGCGTCTAATTTTTAACCATAACAATATATATCAAATGTTTCTAACATTGTGTTTAATAGCAAATATGTATCTCTAAGGTATAAAAATAGGAGTGTTCTTCAAATATTCAATAGTCGTATACGTAAAAAATAAAATCCTTGTATTTCTACGTTATGGTAGTACTATGTACGTTATTTATAACGTAAATAACTTAATGTGCTAAATATTGCACACTGATAAAATAGTCTTTAGAGTTTTACTAAGAAATAATCATTTTTCTTAGGTTAGGTATTAGGTTCTATAGATTATTTATTATCGATTGCGTGTTAATTGATGTTTCATTTAATTTGTTTCTTAGTCTGTTGAAAAGACACTAGATTTGGCCTGTCGTTCAAATTTTAATTGCCAATTTAGTATTATAAAATAAATATTATACAAGTAATTGTCTTCAATTAAAATAACAAACTCTAAATGTTGGGTTTTAAAATACATATTTCAGTAACACAATTTAGTTACATTCATCATAGAGATAAATAAATAACTATTGCTTAATTGTTGACATCCTCAGCACCCTTCGTTACTAGCCTTGAAAGCTGAACGGTGTTATCTGAAAGTTTTGTTATCGGCCAACGGAGTTATCAAAGCCAGATTGAACTTTTACTGTAATGGAGTACTCTAAGCTAAGTACACAATAACATTAGTGCCTTCTGGTGCTTTCTTTGTTTGAGTTCAATGTGCATGTTATTAAAGTTTCAACTGGTTTTTAATGGAGCTTTCAAGAGCTTTGTCGTGCTTGCATATATATATATTGTATGCTCACACATGGTCTAGTGATAACCATGTTAGACTAGCTAATCAAATGTCGTGTTTGACCCCGGGTAAGGTAACAGAGGTTCAAACCCACAAAACATTTTTGTCACTTTTAAGAATATATGAGTAAGCGGCTATGATGATTATGAGACAGACACTTCTTCCTGCACACACACTTGTGCACAGGTTCTTGTTAAAAAATAAATAAAATTTAAGCGATATTACGTTTTTAGATCTGGGCTTAGATTTGTGTATCTGTCTCATGATCATTTGTCAATTAATATGCAAGCGGTGATCAGCCTCCTGTGCCTGTCACACGCCGACGACTTTTTCTTTGGGTCCATATCATGGGTTTCCTAACGATGTTTTCCTTCTCCGTTCGACCGAATGTTAAAGGTGCACATAGAAAGAAATTCGAATCGATACAACCTCAGGGATGATAGTCGCACGCTAATGACACTAGGCTAACGAAGCAGTACATACTTGTACACTGCTACATTAATGACGAATTAGTTTTGAAAAATTCTAAGAAATTTGATATAAAACAGAGTCCCTTCGTCTAAGGCTGAATTGTGTGTAATAAACCAAATATTAATAATAATAATAAGGTTAATATATTATATAATGTTTAAGTGTCATAGACACGTGTTATGCGTTTTACAATAGTGTTATTATAATAATCTAACTATGAATATCAAAATAAGGTTACCTCAGAACAGTCGTGTAGAAGTTGTGGCTCTACTGGTAGCGATTATGTAGTATTCAAAATTCTTAGATTAGAGGTAGACCAGTATCATCTCGACTTCCGCCGACAACTGAGCGTTTTTTAATTCAGTTTTTCCCACTATTCTATCTATTCTATTGAATTCTATCTATTCACTATTATTAATATTTTATTAGCTTATGAAAAGATATTAGAAATATAATAAAAATCTGCCAAAAAAAATCGGAGCATCGCGTCGTATATGGTATATACATATATGGTATAGTAATTTGAATATGACGTTGCAGCAGCGCTCCGGCGCCGCACCGCACCGCACCGTAACCGCATCGTGTGGCCGCGTACTTACTGTGTTCACTGGTTTACATATTTAAGATAGCCTAGCCTACGGGACGGCCAAAAAAGGCAGTCATCGCAGCCCAGGGACACTAATTTTAGGCGGTACGGCGCCGGCCTTTCAAAGTTGTATCTCTCAGGACAGACCCTCACTGTCGATTCTACTGTTTGCTAGTTCGCAAAAGTAATGTATTGTGAAGCAGACCATGGAAGATTTATATATGGTGTAAGTATATAGAAATAATTATAATGTTATAGTTATTTCTATATACTTAGGTTTTCCAGGTCCAGGTTTTTCAAGGTCCACCACTTTTCATACTGGTCGTTATAAAATGGCTCTACAGAAAGAGTTTTTACTCAACTGTTTCTTTAAATATCGCTCACACACAAACCACACACGTAGACAAGTATTATAGTACATAATTCATGTTGTACACAGCTTATGGTTAGAGCTCGTCTTGTTTAAGTAAAGATGAGACTCAAAACATAAATAGTTAATTTAGATTGGTCTAGAAACAATATGTATGATAATATTCGACGGAATTGTATAGGTACTTCTCTTCTAAATTTTGAAAAGTGTAAGGTATCGCTACTATGACTCGGGTCCAATCGGATCCTAGAGAATCCTAGAGCACTTAATGTGTTAACAAAGTCAAATTTATATTGAAGATATCCGGTCCGTATTTGAGTTAAACCGCCCATGGACACTCACACTGCCCAGAAGTTACTGCCTTGTCGGCCTTTTTTTAAAGATAATACGTACCTATGATACTGGTCAAAAATAATGGACTATAAATAGTAAAACATTGTTACAAATTCCAACCAACGATGTGAAGGCGTCGTCATAGAAGGCGCTACAAGAGAATTCTGTGGAAAAGGTAAGACTTATCAGTAATAATACCGTCTATTGCACTCCGTTTTTAGATTTCAGTTTACATTGTAATAAGGTGTAAAAACATACAATTTAAAACAGCATGAATAATACTAATACGAATCATAAAGATGATTTTAAAGTTTTTTTATAGTAAACAAGCCTACGGGACGCCTAAAAAGGGCAGCATCATAACCCATAGATAGTATCTCCCAGGGAAGACCCCCGGGAGATGAATCTACAGTTCGCTAGTTCGCAAAAGAAAATGTCTTCCATCCATCAAGGTTCATTATTAAGCCAATATAAACCTTGATGAATTGGAAGACATTTTCTTATAAAACCAATACATGTAGTATAATTTAATTATATTGAAATGACAGGTCACATGATAAGAGGAAACTCCCGCGGTCCTGTTGCCTGTGAAGGGTTATGTGGGACTCGCCACTGTGCATACCCACTAAAACCCCACGGAGCCACCAACAATCACCGATGAACGAACGACGAAACGACCTTGGTTCAGCAAGGGCCATTCACATCGTCCAATTCGCCCTGTTTTTGAAGCTGGGGGAGGCCAGGTACAATGCTTGCAGGGATACGTCAGCATCACTTCACATATCCATATTATACAACAACCGAACTTGACTCGTATGAACGTTTTATAAAACATAATTTCTTCGTATCATTTTATTGCACTTATTAAGACTTACAAGAATTTTGGCCACCGCAACCATCGTAAATTTAGCCTTTATGTACTTATTAGTCTTAAAACTTTGCCAGGACGAAATGCATTGGTAAGATAGTGCCAATTCTATGGGTATGACCATCAAGTGCATTGGAGAAGGACAAACTTAATGTCTGTTTACAGTTGTATGACTAGAAGTATTTTTGAAAAAGGATCTTATATAGTTAGGAAGGCAGAATGGAACTGGTATTGATAATTTTTTGGCAAAAGGAAATATTAACCTCTAGAGTTTAGAGGCTTGATCGTGTGTTTACTTGTTAGTAGATTTGAATACTGTGCAGTAGAAAAATTATAGTATTTTTCCACCAACATGAGCACATTGATTTACTAATTAAAAGTAAATATATATTTTAAACAACTTGGTAGATTTACCGAATGTTTTAAGTCAAGTGAACTTCTTCTTAAATAGGTATGCAAGAAACAAATCAATCTTTTTTTCTCTACACAGATCTCTATCGGCATTGAACGACGCTCCGATTACATGCGAATCAGAACCATGTAACAACAGTCTCCATGCCTTCAGGTGTAAGCTGCAGCCACTTTCGATCCGTGGCCAATAGTGACAATTACAAAGTTGAAATGTATTAGTTATTATTATGATTATTTTTATTAAATTGCACATTTGTAGTTTTAAATCTAGTTTGAGTTTTTACTTTTAATGTTTCAGTTATTTTCGTTTTGTCATTGTAATGTTACCCTATAAATGTTATGCACGCTTGTCATTGATGCACATGCATGTATCTTGTTTTTGTGTGCCATGTGTTCTTTGTACATTTTTGTGTTTCGTTTCAAAATAAATTAAAAATAAAATTTAGTTTTTATTAGCCTTCAGCCACCTCCGATAATTTGTATTGCACATGACTCCCAAGTCTTGGGATTGAAGCCGTGCGAGTTCTTAAAACAATTACTGGAGGCCATTAGGATATGTGAGTAGGCACAAAAGACATATCTTAAAATGAATGACAAATGAAACAGACACTGACATGCGTCACTCAAGCAAAAAAACTTAAAATTACTTTTTTAATATCAATGTTTGATTATAAAGAAATATTCATGCGTTATTTATAATTTTTGATGTTTCAGATTTTGTAGATAATAAAATAATCGCTCCGCTTATGCATTCGACCAGACCATTTAAATTAAAGTTCTTTGATAAATTACCGCATTTTTTGTAGAAATGTTATATTTCTTGTGATAAATATTTAACAGTGACATTCGTTGTCATTTTTACATATTTATGAAGTTACTTTAATATTTGATTTTTTCCTTGATTTCGGACGTTATATAGAATAACACAAAAAAGTAATTTACGAAATACAGATAAAATATCACATTAAAGGGAGCTTAAAACATTGTGTTATTTGCTCCTATGACTGGGACAGACTTCTTTTGTTACATTGATAATTTTTGTTTATCGTAAGTGTTAAATTAAAATTGGCACGTTCTATAGTCTGTGGTTTGTTTATCACTACCATATTATAAAACAAAGTCGCTTTCTCTGTCCCTATGTCCCTTTGTATGCTTAAATCTTTGAAACTACGCAACGGATTTTCATACGGTTTTTTAATAGATAGAGTGCTTCAAAAGGAAGGTTTATATGTATAATAACATCCATTAAATAGTGGAGAAGTATTGTTATTTTTGAGGTTTCTAATGTGATGTCGTAAATAATTACATTTTTTCCGCTTACATTGCAAACGCAGGCTGAACCCTACGAGTTTTGTACACATTGAAAAGATCTACAGAAAAGTCCGTGATGGTATATGTCTATCTCTTATGGATAACCCACATTTTTATAAACAACGATCACAGAGTTTCTGTAGTGTATTTAGTATCAGCATTGCACCCGTGCGAAGCCGGGGCGGGTCGCTAGTACTCTATAATTACTTACTTCCTTTAACTGTTAAAAACTCCTTGCTCCTATTATAATCTCTCTTATTATATATAAAAAATAACTTATAATAAAACTTTTTCAAGAAGTAAATTATTATTCTTGATTTTCTGACAATATTTTCCTATACCGATTAATTATAGCCACGGTATGCAACAATTGGGACATGGTTTGCATCCAAAAGTGTAATCCCAATTTTGTAATTTGTAGACCAGACCAAAACTGTATTTTAATATTTGTATACATTATTAAAAATTATAAGTTATTTTTTAATAAATTAAAAAAGAGTAAATTTGTTGTTACGAAATATATAAACGTAGTGCGCAGAAAATTGCATTCATAAACTAGGCTCTAAATTTCAATGTAAGAAGCTCAAAGAACAATATTTTTGTAAGAGATTGAAACAAATATACTACATACAATACTGTATTCGGAGCAGTTTCCCGATACTTTATATACAAAGCTTTCATTCAATATTGATTCATACTCCAGTAACTTTAAAACCGAGTTTTGAGATTTAAGTTTATAAGCCGAATGAAAAGTTTATAGTTTGAAACTTGGTTGTTACGCGGCCCATTGGAGTCGCGGATGTGTGAAGGCTTTCATAGTTGCGGAAATTAGTTGTTCGTGAACTGAATACTTTGGAAAATTTTATGTTCGAATTTTATTGAATAGCTAGTGGAATAGTGTCAAATCTAATTAATATATATTTCTATTTGAAGCTAAAAGTTTATTTATACTAATGTCAAGGAGGTCGGTACAGTAAAGAACAATATTCACCAAAATATACTTAATTCACTCGTTTATATTAATATAATATACTGTATTTATATTGGTTTTATAGTCACTCCTAGATACCCTGATTGCTAGGGGGTTCATCGTTTCTTGGGATTACGTTGCCTGAAATTTTTGAGAGAGAAGAAAATAATTGTCATATTTAAATAAGTGTAGACGAGTAATGTAACCAGCGTGAATAAAATCATACTTCGCAGACTGCATATGTGAAATAAAATGGAGGCAGCAAGTACAGTAAATAGCAAAACCACAGATTATTTTTCTATTGTCTATGTCACTTACGATAATAATAATTTAAAATTTATAAATGGATAATTAAAACGGATTTAAAATTTTTTTGTCCCTGTGTCAATTTTTTAACGCTGGCAGCATTGTTTCGCGATATGAACACCACAGCCCAAGAGTCCACTATTCCAAAACCAAATCAAATTGAAAATAAAATTCTTAAATTTCAGCTGTTTATTATTTTCCGCGCCTTTTCTGCCGCGTTAGGTTTTGTGTCTATGTCACTAACATAGATAAAGTATTATCACAGACAAAGACATACATTCCACCTAGTTTATATTCTTGAAATCTGTCAGTCGTAAATAATTTTCCAAGTTCGTCGAGGTGACGTCGACAAATTCGTCTTGGCTCTAATTGAATAACTTTGTGATAAGAGGCTTCTAGGGAGTAAAACAATTTACTTAAAATTATAAATAAATAAATGCTATTATAGAAAACTCTCTGCTTGAACCATCGAATTAAATGCTGTCCAAGTGACTTCAGCGTGCGACTCTCATGCCTGAGGTCGTAGGTTCGATTCCTGGCTGTGCACAAATGGACTTGCTTTCTATTTGCGCATTTAACATTCGCTCGAACGGTGAAGGGAAATATCGTGATGAAACCGACTTTAAATAAAAAATCGACGACGTGTGTCAGGCACTGGAGACTAATCACCTACTTGCCTATTAGATTTAAAAATGATCATGAAACAGATTCACAAATCTGAGGCCAGGACCTAAAGAGGTTTACTTATTGATTTTTCATTTTTTTTATTTTGTTCTCAGTTTTATTTGTATTTGTACAACAAACTTAATATTTAGTCTTTGTTGAGCAGTTTTTGAGATTTCGAAAGCTCTTCAGATAATTTCCCGCTTACAAGTCTGTTAACTCATCTTAATTTTTCAGTGAATTATACACTTACACAGCCTTGCTGTGGCTAAGGTTTTTGTTATATTACATAGTAGTAAACTATTCAAGGGAAACAGTAGGAGAACTTATGTGAAAGGAAGATAGCTTATGTGAAGCGTTGGTACTTTTAACACAGCGCCATCTGTTATAAGGGAATCAAATAATAAACAAATATTTGCAATAAAATAAAATTGTGACTATAATTAAAGATCTAAGCTGTCCAATATCTTAAGTCGGACCAGACTGATCACGGTGTACCAATTTAATTTAAAATCGGTTTAATAGTTTAGGAGTCCATTGCGGACAAACATCGTGACAGGAGATTTATATATATTAAGATTGTTATATATCATTGAATAACGACGGATTATTGTTCCCATAAAATAGTTTAGACTTTTATATTGACTTTATTTTAACTCTAACTAGACATTCACATTCTTAGATATTTCACAACGATAAGAATCAGTCTCTTCAGTCGGTAGCTCATGTCAGAGCTACGTGGTTAGCGAGGCAACATCTAGAGCGTACTATCTGTTTCCACCAGATTGTCCAAAACCCCTCTTATGACCCCCCTGAGCCTTTCATCAGTCCATCTGGTTGGTGAATGACGTGATCTTTTGCCTTCTGTGTTACCAAGTTCAGTTTCTTCAACTTCTCATCTCCTTAATTCATTGTCGGCATGTAGACAGGCTAGTCTGAATAACAATATAACTTAAAAACGATAACGATGAAGTCAATCAATCACATGCTTTTTGAGTAAATGTCACGTTCTAAAGTACGTGATTTTTTGTAAACAAATTATCATACTTTAATTATTGTTTATTATTGGTGTAATAAAATACATATCTACATTTAATCTCAAACAACAAGCAGAAGGAATATTTCCCTGCACATAAACCGTTTTTATATTGCTATCAACCGGTATTTTTACGGTTCCTTGGTCGTTACGTTCAATAGTATTCAAAAGACATTGAATATCCTCCCGGGGAACGTTAGGGAAACGAGATGTTAAGGAAAATAAGGTTTCCAAAATTGTATGTTGTTACGCCATTTATTTTCTAAATTAAATCATACGTGTGTAAATTTCTTTCATATGGAAGCAATCGTAATATTTTTGCCATAATTCTAGATTTTGACCAAGAGGCGAATTGAAAAATTTATTGGAAATGGCATGGAATTTCTTAGAGAATATATTTTTTTTATAAAATTGTCTATTTACATTAGCATAAAACTATATAGGCCGGAAAGACTTGGAGCTAGGTGAAGGCTTAGTACCAAACGTCTGTCTTGCTTTAGACGCTCCTTGCCACATCTATAGGACATTGAGTCAAGTTAAACATAATATAATTATTATCTTTTTCTTTCATTTACTTCAATTGTATTCTATCAAAATCGAATATTAAGAAATTATCATTACTGAAAGTATATACATTTCATCAAAGATAAAATTATATTTCGACTGCGCCATAGTTATGAAAAATATTCAAATCATGCTTCAAAAAAAATATTAAAGTTTTGATATCCAATAGCCAGTTAGCCTCCTTTTAAACAGAGCTAAAAATCACATAGGTTTGATTAAAGCATTTGTTGGTTTTATACGAATAAGTGAACAAAAATATTCACCCAGTTTTGTGTAAAATCTAGTGAAAAGAATTGTTTAAATTGTCGTTTGTGCGGATTTTTATAAAAGTGTGAAAATTTTTAATGAACAGCTAAAATGTTACTTAATATTGTTTTGTCAGTATTTAAAATTCTGTTTTCCCGTGGAAAATAAAGTTA
This sequence comes from Pieris rapae, assembly GCF_905147795.1. Classification (NCBI taxonomy): domain Eukaryota; kingdom Metazoa; phylum Arthropoda; class Insecta; order Lepidoptera; family Pieridae; genus Pieris; species Pieris rapae. The sequence continues at coordinate 1,970,995 of NC_059517.1, forward strand.
CATTTTCTCTCATTACTCAGTTGCAAGTAGCAATTGAAAATTTAAAAACACTGGCCTAGTTTCGATTTTGTGTCGATGTAAAAAGTTTTCAGAAATGAAAAGAAAATAATATATGGTTTAATACACGGATAATGTTTATCGACGCCTTAAATATTAAAAATTATTATATTAAAAAAAATAATCAATGCCACTACAACTTTTCTTAGGTGTGGGCCTCACATTATATGCTGTTTTATAATCACTTGTGGCCTGACACACGCCGTCGACTTTTTGGGTCAAAGGCAGCCGGTTTCCATGCGATGTTTTCCTTCACCGTTCCAGCGAATGTTAAATGCGCACGTAGAAAGAAAGTTCATTGGTGCACAGCCGGGGATCGAACCTACGATATGAGAGTCGCTTGTGACGCCACTCGACGGACTGCTCTTAAATATTAAACATTTTAAATATAAATGACTATTAACAACACATTTAATAATCTAAATTAGTAATTCGATGTACATACATAGGTTTATATTTATTTAACAAGTTTGGTCAATTGTAGAGTATATTTTTAAATAAATTTATTATTTAAAAGCATATTAGTCAGTCAGGCTTCTGTGTGAACTCGATTTTTTCATGTAAGATTTGTTGATATCCTATATTATCCTTCACCATAATATGACCGCGTGTTTCAGACTTCAGTGTATGTACGAGCTTGGTATTTTCTATAAGGTTTTTCTCAGTATAATAAGGTCTAAAGAAGACTTCAATTTAATACATGTAAGCAATGAACACCATTTTTGTAAAGAGAATAATAGTGAAAAATAAATTCGAGTTAGTCCGATTTACCGTGTATTCTAGAGAGCTGTATTTTAAGTAATAATGTTGGAATTGTGCACGATTTAAGACACAGCGCATGGCAGTGTCTCTTTGAATTTTTATAGCTCCACAGAGGTTCGCATAAAATGCAGCGAATTTAATATTTCCTTAAAATTAAATTAAAGATATTTTTCATAGCAAAATTCTTGATACAAGATGCCTAGTACACGTCTAGTGAATATAAGAGCAAGTGCGGTATCTTAGACATAAGATAGTGTCAAAACATTATACAACACTTAGGGTCTGCTTCACAATGTCCGGATAAGTTCCAAATAAGCTATTTATTACTTATTGGTAGAATTTAGTTTCTTATTCGGAACTTTTATCTTACAAATAATTTATGTGTTGCATGGCTATTTGGTACTTTATCCGGACATTGTGAAACAGGCCCTAAATACTATTTTTGCGTTTCACGACTGTCAGAGAGCGCTATACGTCATGAAACGCGAAGTATCCTATTTGGAACTTTTATCTTTCGAATAATTTATGTGTTGCATAGCTATTTGGCACTTTATCCATACATTGTGAAACAGGCCCTTTAGGCTGTTAATTAACATAAGCGTAGTTTAAGTTTTTCACTTGTAGAAACTTAAGTCAACATAATATTACATATTAGGTAGAGTTGTTATATAGGCACTCCTTTGAAAACTTTACTAAAAGAAAAATAAAAAGCTACCAAACAAAAGGGATTAATCGGAAAATTTAACTTATTTTACCTGTAATTTACAACCAGCTTATTTAATACGTTTGATTTTCGAGAAAACTTAGGCATAACTTTTTCTTCCCAAATTAAAAACATCTGTAAAATCTTCATATTTTTATTGAGACAGGAAGCAAATGATACTTAATAAAATCTTCTAAGCACCGTCGGAGAGTACTCAGTAATCTCAAGAGGAGCCCGCTGTCCACATTTAATTGATAAATTTAAATATTAATAAAATAATGCTGTTATTTGTTAATAAATGTTTTTTTTTTCTTTTGCCAGTGTCATTTTTCAATCCGATAGACCATGAGGTGATCAGCCTCCTGTGCCTGACACCGTCTACTGTTTCGGTCTAAGGCAAGTCGGTTTCCCCACGATGTAATCCTTCAACTTGCGAGCAAATGTTAAATGACACATAATTAGTAAGTATATTAAGGCACATAGACAGAACGTCCTTTGGTTCGGAACCGGTGATCGAACCTTCGACCTGCGGAAGAGATTCCCACGCTGAAGTTCCTAATGACTTGCTAATATACATAAAATACTGGCAGTGTCGATATTTTGTTATTGAACAAATAGTTTCTGACATAAGCGTTTAAAACAAACTCTATAATAACCCATTGATATTAAAGACTGTATGTAGGAGACACCAATGTGTTGATGTCATATGTGTAAATCAATCATGAAATATAAAGAATTTTCCAACGATCAGGAAATCCGCACGGGCACGATATGTTAGCGTTAGCTACGTATATCATGATTGGATTTCATTGGAAACATAAAGTCATACTTGAATAGTTTTGTATGTAATTAATATCTGGTTGTACCCGTTACAATGTTGTATGTTTCCGTCTTCGATATAAGATCCGAAAATAAATTTTCCCCAGACTAAAGCGTTTAATGTGATTAAAACATATTTATTTTTATATTAGAAGAATAGGTATGTTGGCATCATCAGTCTTACTGTGCTACATAGTACTATGTGGTTCTTGCACAAAGTAAGCAATAAAAGAGACTGTTATGTGGTAAGTAGATTGTTTCATTTCGTAAAGTACATTTTTCATTACAACGTATGTTGGACATATTTCTGCTTTCACGACTTCACTTCGCAAATTCGCTACTTATATATAATAGAAAAATCTAAGTTATCTCTTCTAATATATATAACGTGGGTCTTAGGCGTATTTTGAGTCCTTAATATGGTAACATTATAATATTAGCAGCGTGGTACATCACCGTGCGACACATATCCATGAGGTCGTAGGTTCGATCTCCAGCTGTGCATAATTAGATTCTCTCTATATGCACATTTAACGTTATCTTTCTGTTTAATGGTCAAGGAACACATGGAGGAAACCGGTTTGCCTTAGATCAACAAAAGTGGACGGCGTGGGTCAGGCACAGGAGGCTGAACACCTACTTACCTGTTATAGTATATGGGCAATATCTAAAATAGTTGAAGCGCCACTGATTTATTTATTTTTACTTTTAATATAATATAAAGGCGGCTAATAGTGATATTAAAATGTGTGTGAATAATTCCAAGAAAAATTTTGTATTTTATAGTACTAATGTATCTTAAAGAATAGTATTAGATTTTTATTACAATTTCGATGGTTAAAGCACCGGAAGTGAGAGTTCAACAGACATCTGCCAGATGACCGTTCTTAAGCAGATGGTTGAACAAAAAAGGTTCTTTTGTTATCTATTTGATGGAAGCAAACATGTGGTAAATGTTTTAGTTAAGAGGTGCCTTGTTTAGATTGTAAAGCTACTTACCTTGTATGGTAAGGATTTTTCTCTAAAGTATACAACTAGTCAAATTTATAAGCTTAATTTACAAATTTAAGCAACTTTCTTTTATGTTTCTAGGCAATTGCAGATAATATGGATGATTTTTTAATATTTTCTTTTATATATTCTCACAATAAACTTTACAAATATTTATTTTTAATCTACCGGTTTTGACGTAGTCTTATTAGTGCACAGTAAGGCTATTAAAAGACTATTGTGACCATAACAAGCGGTATGCTTTAGTTTTTATAATAGTTCAGAACAGGTTGCGTGGGAACAACCGAATGAAGTATGTTATCATCAACATAACGGTACAGAATGAAAATAAAACAAGAATCGTTCACATAAATGCTTTTTAATGCAATCCCAATCCAATTAAATTGAAATGCGATCAAAATAAATAATAAGCGTAAATTTCCATTCAGTCGACCATATTAATTTTCACTTGTTCTAGAAGTTTCGATTTCGTTCGATTTATCTTTTTGTACTTCGGGTTTGCTTTCACTGATCTCCTGACGCTACTTCTGATCATCACTCTGTCGAAGAGTTCTTCACTGGTGTCTTCACTTCCGTCATCGGAGAAGTGATTATTCATACTTTCATCTAATTTCTTTGGCCTTATTAATAGTGAAGTGTTCATCGTATCATCTGAGAGCGTCGCATCGACGTCCTCAGAAAGCTGTCTATCTTCATCACTTGTCGCTTTTTCTGAGCTGAGTTGGCGGACCAGAACTCTGGACTCGGTTCGAGGTACTTCTAGGTTTTTCTTTTTCTCATCCTTTTTTTTAGTGCCTTCGCGATTACTTGGTTTGTATTTCATTGGAGAGAAGTCTACTCGACGTAAGAAACTAATGGAATCTGCAAATCGCCGACTGCCTTTTCTTGTAGTTTTTGGGGCCGGTTTTCCATCCTTAGATTTACATAAACTATCGTCGACATCCAATGCAACGCCAGAGTCAGAGTTAGATTCTATATTAATTGTGATTTCCGGTACACTTAAGGCCTCTTTGATTTTAAGTTTATTAGTAATTTCCTCAATAATATCTTCTTGCTTTTTAATTATTTCATCTTTTTGTGCTAATTGTTTGTTCACTGCCTCGGTTCTTATAGCTAGATTTAATTCATAATTTTCAAGTTCCTTAGACAAGAATTCTAATTCCCTTTTTCTGTTATCTTCGAGCTTTTTAATGGTCTCGGCCTGTTTTATGTAGGCGTCTCGGAGTTTCGTAATTTCTTGTTTATGTGACGTAGTAAGAAACTTGATTACGTTAATAGCTTCCTGGAGCGTTGATGGCTGCAACAGATTTTCTCTACTGGAACTGGACATCATTTTCCTTAGATCTATAAAAAAATAACACTTTAATACAATGATTTACTTAGAGATGTAAAGTATTTAGTGAATTATTACTTAACATCATACAAAACTAAAAAAAAATCTTTATACTCAAGTATATCTTAAATCTAACCGCCTTATCAAAGAATAATTAATAAATTGCATAAAACTGCGGTTTTAAATACGTTTTAGTGATACCTCATTAGTGTAATAGGTTAGTAACTTAATTAGTTTATCATAATCACTTGTTAGTAATGATTTAAACAATCGGATTATCGAGTTTTCAATTTATTTGAACAATATGCCTGTTGTGTAATACGAAGATTGTGTCATTATTACATTAAGTTTATCATTATGTCTTTGTAGCATTGTACCTACTGTGTTTTACAATAGATAAAGTATTAACGTATCCATTTTGCTCAGAAATAAGAATACTAATATCCTTATATATATCTAACATGTATATTGTAAGTAATAGATTGACGACTCGACACACTGCTTGGAAAATACTGACCTTAAAGGATATATAAAGAAACTCGAAGAATGTTCTATATTTGAATTTATTTTACACGAAAAGCGATTTTTAATGCGTAGTTGAATTGTTCCATTTGTACGATATTTGTTTTACTTCTATAGATTCTTCCCAAGCCTAAGCTGTTTTATGAATATAGGATTAATGGATTAAAATCGTAGTAATTTCTTAGAAACACCTAATTAAGTTTAGTTGTATTAAGCCATTGTTATCAGCTGTAACTATTGTTATGCAGGTAGCACTCTAAAGTTTTTATGGCATCATGGTTATCTATTTTTAGGAAAAACTATTGTTTTATGATTCCAACGGTTTTTAGTATCGAGAAACGAACATTAGTAGTACTATATATAATAGATAGGAACTTAGTTCTTAATTTTAAGCTGTGCATATTAAAAAATATTTTCCTACAACATTGCCTATTACAATTAGCAGTTAGTAACTGGATTAATTTTTAAATGAAGCCTTTTAAGTGTTAAAAAGTATCTTGTAATATGACCTAAAAGCTTGCATAATGGCGTTAGCCTAGATGTGAATATTGTAATTTGCGTTTTAACTAAAATAAAGTAAACTACTGTTACAAGTATTCATATTATATTCTTAAATTTTTAACCATAACTCGTTAATTCATATGAGTATAACTCCAATTCTTTAAGAAAACCTACTCAAAATTGTGACTGGTCTGTATACGTCCTAAACAATTCTAATGATTTTATTTATTCCGTTATAGTGTATCCGCTCTTTCCACTGTTTAAAGATACGTTTATTAACCATGTGTGACTTTTAACATCGATCATGAATTAATATTTAAACTAAGTTGAAACAAGAGTGTTCCTTCAGTTTAGGAAGCGGTTATAACAAAACTATAACTGTTATTCCCATTAATATATAGGACGGAGTAAGTATTTGATCGAAAGTGTGGTTTGGTATCCGAGTATTGAAATAATTTATTTTTTTATATAACCATTTTTTATAAAAAAAATTTCAAAGCGTATGCCTTACAGAAATCGTCAAATATCGAATTACTATTACAGTATAAATATCAAGTTAATATAACAATGAATCGAAATGGCATTAGGAAACTCACGATGAAAATTGTTTTGGAGAAATTAAATTCTCATCATTAAAATTTTAATAAAAGAATCTGATTGACAATCGCATACTATTAAGATGATTTTTTTCAAAGTATTCTAAATCCACCTGTACCGAAGTATCTTCCATTCCACAAATACCATCGTGGTTTATATTATCCGTACAATAACATTATTGTTCGCCGAACAAGTGACCTTTTAAACAGCTGTTTTGTTAAGTCACTATAGAATTCCTTTCTTAGAATTTCAAACATAATATTTCATTCATATTTAGTTTAAATGTTTGATGTAGCAAGACTTTTTATATACTATCTAACTATAAAAATTAAGTGAACAAAATTACTTTTTCAATAAAGCACAAATTGTAAATAAGTTATGCTAATATAATGTTTTATTTTACATTTTTACAAAAATTAACATAAAATTGAAAATTTTCATTCAAATAATTTACTTCAATTATCAGATTCCAGACAGCTTATGAAATTATCGCTATTAAAACACAATATATTATTTAATTAACACTTTATATCAATTAAGCATTATATTAATTATTAATATTTAACTAATAATCATCCCTATAAGAAATTAAATCAATTATTAATTAATAACCACAATTAAATAATTAATTAAACCAATTACCTGAACAAAACGATCTCAAATCAAAATAAATCGGGAACACATAACAAATAACACATCACACATTGGCGGCTGAACACTGACTGAACTTATAATAAAACATTGACAAAGCCTTAATTGATTCCCCAACTAAAACACCTTACTGTACATATATTACCACACGATTTTGATCCTTATCACGAAATAATAAGAAACAATGTCAGATGAACAGTTTTAATACTCTAAAGTATGAGTCAGAACAAGTTTCCCCGGATTCCGATGCAGGTAAGCCGGGACTGAGTTCATAGACCTGCCAACTATTAATAGACGGTGGGAGAAAAGGGATCATTTTATAGTGGTATGCCAATTGTTGAAATTTCTTAGAATTTATTAAACCGTAAAGGACTCAATAATAGTTCTAGAAAAATACTGAAGAATGCATTGACTATCTTAGGACCAAGCATTTACATGCCTAGTAAAACTCCGTTGGAAAACACTGGTCTAAGCAGTGCTTTCCAACGTGGGGCCCACGTCCCACAAAGGGGCAATTTTTTTATTGAGGCTATTCAAAAATGTATTAAAATTAATTTTTTTCCTAAACCTATAATTAAAGTTGCTTAAGTGAGCAATTCAATTATGTACCTAGGTAGACATTTGATTTTCAAATAATTAAGAATATGACGAGAGGGACCCCGGCAGAACAAATATATTTATGACAGTGTTAAGTTGGTTATGACTTGCACAATCATAGTCGTACTGTGCTAGTCTTAACAATCTAACATTGGATGAAGATGGAAAAGGACTATAAAAAAAATCTAGAAATGCTGTTGGTGAGTATGGGGTATAATGATCTACCTGGCCAGTTAGAAACATCGCTAATGAAATCTTTTTTTAATTTCAATTTAAGAACTCTTTGGTAACCTAATTATATTGCATTCATTTGTCATTTGTTTTTGTTAACTGGCGACAAATCTAAAACTCTTGTTACACGTGAAAATGAACCTAACGCGACAAAATTTTCGGTCAATGATTTATTATGACTTTCGTTGTGGTTTTACTCAACAAAGCTATGTTAGGCTGCGATTAATGAAGCCCCATCTCGTGCACTATTTACAAGTGATGTAACCAGTTTAAGCGAGAAGGTAGCAATCTCAATGTTGATCCTTTAATAGCGACAACTGAAGATAACATCAATGCTCGCGACTCATGATAGAGAAAGATAAGAGAGTGACCTATCAGTATATACGATACGGGCAAGCCTAGGCATTGGTATGAGTCAAGTCCAAAAAAAAGTTTTTGGGTATCAGAAAACATGTGTTAAAAGCTAAAGTTCGTTTTCGTATAATTTTATTTTGTGGCTTTTTGCGTTTCTAAAATTAATTCAACATAGAGGTTAATTGTAAAAGTATGTTTATCAAGACGTTACGTTTAACTCTCTTAGTGTAACACTCGGTAAGAATCCAGGAATTAATTTCGAGTAAATTGTAACAAAGACAGAACATCTACTTAAATAACTATGTCTATCGACATAATTTATCATAATATCTCAGCATATACAAATCATATCTCTTACATTTAATATAAAAGTCAAGGATATAGATTCTCTAATGATTTTGTTGGAAATGGAACTGCCATACTATATTAAAATCAACATATTTTTCATACAAGTTTCGTCTGACTGAGGTTTTGACAGCAATAACCTTGGTGTCTGGACTTAGTATTGTTTTTATCTAGAAGGATCTATAGTATTGTCTTTTATTAACATAACTTTTACACATTTAAAGAAAACACTTTTTAACAGATTATTTATTTATTAATATTATATATTTATTTATTGAAGTTATGTATTGTTAAAATTAAAATAATTATAACAATACATAACTTCAATAAATAAATAAATAAATAAATTATAAATTTAATCGACGTTTCGCGTGCTTTACATTGGGCGTGTCACGGTGACCATAGTTTCCGTGGTGACGGTGTCGGTTAAATTTAAAATTATGTTTAAATAATTATAATAATACATAACTTCAATCCATTAAAAAAGTGTTTTTCTTTAGAAGGATCTAGTTGGAACCAGTATAAGCTGGTAGTAAGCTCAATTGGTTCCAGCAGGGCTAAAGTTTATTTCTGCAATAATGCTTAATAAACACGGGCAGTTCATTGAAAATAAAACTGTGTGACATGTAGGTTTAAAATTCGTGCAATAAAATACCTTATTACCTAATATGGTTAATTAGCTGTATTAATTAGCGTTCTTGTTAACAAAATATGTTTAAGAAGAATTTAATCTTCAAACTTCAAGCATTAAATGAAGCTTGTTAAAAGTTTAAGTTAACTATTTCGATAAGTAGAAATTTATGTTTTAGTTAATTTATGTTAGATATATTGATTTATAGGCTATCTCGCTTTTGGAAATTATAAACATTGACGATATATTTTTACAACAGTCTTTCAACTTACCGTGTCTAGGTTTATCATGCTCTTAATAAGGTTTAAATTTCATTATAATTTTGTAATAATTACTACGAAATAATAACTCTAATATTATATTGTGATTGTTTGTTTACTTTTTCCCTAGTTCGTTTGCTTATGTTATGATCATAATATCATTTGTAAATTGTGATGTCATATTTTTCTTCATAAATTTATGCATCCGCAATCTTGACGACTTTATGACTTTAAACCCTGACTTTGAGCGTTGGAACACCGACAGAACCCAAACCTTTTTCGTCATACAGAATAAAAATAATAAAACAATTGTTTCCGCCCGGGATCGAACCGGGGGCCTTCTGCGTGTTAGGCAGATGTGATAACCGCTACACCACGGAAACTATATGAATCATTGCTAATTTATTAAACCGTAACTTATTTTTATCACTTTAACTTTAATGGTAGCTTGACAACTTCTGATGTAAAAGGTCTCATTAAAAACTTAAGTGTAATCTTTGTGTGATAAAGAAACACGCGTAGGATAGAATACGCATTCCACCAGTATTTGTAACTCAATACAATTATTGTAAATTGAATGATTTTCTATATTTTTTTATAAGTAAAGAAAGATAATTTATTATGCTATCGGATATTTATTTACGTTTTAATGACATTTTGTTTCAATTGGGTTCAATACATGTCCAAAAAAAATTAAATATTAATTATTACGACAATGGAACAGTTTTGGCCTAGAGGTCAGCGTGCGACCCTCGTCCCTGATAAGATGGAACCGGCTGTTCACCAATGGACCTTGTATGTGCACAATTAAAACGTTGGGAAACGGGTGACAAGGGGCTCGGGCTACGCGGAATTAAAATATTGTCAGGAAACCGGCATGCCAACAGCAACTGTTAATGTCCTTCTTGTTTCTCTCTTCTCTATTATGGATAGGTATATTTGTCGTTGTCCGTTGTCGTTTGCTTTGCTCTGTATCATATTTTTATTAGTTAAACCTTTTGTGGATACATCCAATGTGCATAATATATCTGTTTTGTTTCCAAATAAATTACTACGATCCATAAATCTCCTTATATTATCATCAAGATGCAAAACAGATACAGAAATCTGTAGCTTGGGGCCTAAAAAGCTGTTTTTATTTTTTGCAATTAAGGTCAATCAACATTCTTACTAAGAAAAAATAATTAAACTACAAGTACATATATACCCGCATGATATATATATTTTTTAACAATGCTTTAAAATCAATATCCGGTAAGACAGTGTTGTTTATTTAAATAAATAAAAATGTGTGTGTGTTAGTACACGCCTTAAAAATTATACTTCGTTAGCGTAACAAGGTAAAAATCTTTTCAAAAATTTTATTTTTAATTATTATACTTCTTTGTAGAAAAAACAACACTAAGTATATAAAAACCTAAAATTGCCTATACTAACTTTAGAATGTAGGATTTTGTGACATGTGCGTGCGCATCTTAAAAATTAACTCTCAGTATTTTTCCCTACGCGCCAAAAAAAGTATAAATATTTTATAATTGGTTTATCTATGACGTAGCCACAGCGCAGCAAAAGCAATTTTACCTTAAGCTCGAGATAGCTCCAGTGTGCTGAATAACGTACGCCTTATCACAGTCTAATATGATATTCTAAGTGTCAAGTTAGTCGTAAATAGTAATAAAACCTCATATATATTTATGATCCAGGCTGATGCGGAAAATGGAAAGCTGGAAACATCCTACATATTCTGTCAAGAGGGTCGGACGTTCGACGTGTTGTATGGGGTGAATTGAAAAGATTTGGGAAAGTTTGAAAGTTTTTGGGAAATGTTTGCTAGTTTGGCTAATATTTCATAACTTTGCACATCAGATATAACTGTGATAGTGGCTTCCTAATAGCTTAGTGAACGAATTTTTTTGAGCAATTAATAGTTTTAACGTTAAGCCAAATCTTGAGACAACTAGACTCATAAAATTGCCTATTTCGCTTTGGAGGCTGATACCATAAGCTCGTTAGGCCAGCCTATACCAAAAACAATAAATTTATCCACGGAAGTTTTTAGGAACAATATATGGCTAAATAAACTTAGGCTTCAGAAGATAATCCACTCCTTATATGGAAATTGTATTCGTTTTTACAACAAACTCCCAAGCGAAATTGGAGAATTATACTCATTATACATATTACTAAATAAATTCAAACACCTCGTTAAAAGTAATTTAATCAATAAAGCTATTTATAAATTTGACGAATATTTAAATAAATGATCATAATTCTTGGGATTGGCCAGTTCTTCGTGCCCGCTGTATGCCCAGTACGCCCTGGATAAAGTGTATTATTATATATATTTACCTATATGAATTAAGTTATATTTGAGTTTGAGTTTAAATATACTTAAATAATTTCAATGCACACAGTGCAGATATTTTGTCAGGCAGTTGCCGATCAGTATAAGAATAAACTTGTGTCACAAAGTCGAAACTCTGTTACGTGTAGTTTCAGACTGGACAAATTTGCGTATATTCCGCTATAAAAACACACCATATCGCTACTCCTCTCTTCGATGACCTTAAAGTCAGAGCCAGCATCGGCTCATTCTACGTTCGCTCTTTCTCACTCTCTCTGAATCAATCTCAATCGCTCTCTCCCTTTGCTACGACAAAAACGCTGCACATCATCGTGACGCTAATATTATTGCGTTTCATCCGTAAAAAAATACCCTCATCCGTAAAAAAATACCTCAAGTCTCATTTAAAATAACAATAATAATTTGCAGAAATATTCAACTTCTTGCATACGTAGTTCCTTCGGGAGTTGTGTGCTGCATTATTGCATACATAAGGATTGTATGAAAGTTTCATAAATCTGGTAATGCTGTTCTTACTTAAGTTCTAATGTCATTTTCACATGTGTCCTTTTTCTATCATATACAAACATTTGATAGTCCTAATTTTTATGTGTTTAAGAGCATACATAAAATAAAAACAAAAATGTACATTCATATTTCACCATCATATTTATTACTCGCACGCAATGCGACACCTTTTAACGCAACACGAATCTTATTTTATTTCCGTGTACCGAATAAGTTTATTTATGTACTGGGAATTTCTATCGTTTAGATCGTAACACGTTCCAGCAATGGTCCGTGAAACTTGGGGAAAAACTTTTATTGATATTAAGGGTTTTCATTTTCGTAACTTCCGGTGTGACGTGCTCGATTCTATAATTTCACATTTATGTATTAGTACGAATATTCAAATTATATACCAAATAGTACCTATATATAAAGCATGAATACTAGTTATATATTGTTATAAATACAGATTCATTTGATATCTCGTTATAGGTGGCAACGAATATATTTTACACATCGCACATGTTTTAGGGCATGAAGAAATGTGCTGTAATGAACAGAAAAACATCGCAACCGTATGGCACAACGATTTCAAACTAATCTCTATAGTGGAAAGTATTTATTTTCAAAAAACCTATCATACACATACATATACATCTGCATTACGTACTTGTGTACAATCTGAAGTTTTCTAAATGTGTTTTAAATGTGAAGTTTTCTGAAGTCTGCTAAGAAATATTGTAATAATCCTGGCAAACGGAAGAAGCAAAAGGATTCATTTACACAAGTTTAAAGGTTTCATTATACATAACGTGAAATCGAAGCAGACTTACTTGGCTATAATGATGACCACACCCGGGAGCCTGCGGTGATTCCGGCCTTTGGTAGAGTGAGAATTGTGGCCCATTTATTTATAAACTTGAAGTGAACTTTTCTTTATCATAAATATTGCAAAAAAATATTAAATATATGATTCTGTGTTATCTGTTTAGCATATCGGTTTAGGTTCATAACAAAATGAGGAAAATGTTTTTTTTATTACGAATAATTCATTATGGTTTTCTAATATTATAAATGTGTTTAATTACATCTTTGGATTACTCAATATTGAAGGCATTATATGAAAAATGAAGGGTGTTTGCTATAATAAGCAGATATTAATGATTATCATTCGAAACAGATATCTTGAGTTATTATTATGTCTGACAAGATGTATTAGGCCATTAATTGCATGCTCTATTTAAGTTATCCATTTATATTAATCACGCTGACAATGTATGGATATTTTTTTTAAAAAAGGAACACAAAATATAGGTTTTCAAATATTCAAAACGTGTGATACGGAAGGCGTCAATTTTCAGTTGTCCGCGTCGTTCGGTTAAGAGAATTACGTGTGTCGAACGAAACTGTATCTAGATCACTCTATAGGGACGATTCTGTAAAATATCAATATTTTAACACTGTACGATGGAACATTTGAAAGACACTTTTCTAAGTTATTGAACACAATCTGCCAAAAATTATTCTTAGGAATCGAACAAAGTAGCTTAATAGGATAATGGTCTAAAATATCATAATTTTTGAAGTTTTTGAGAGTGAATATTTAGGATGCGCGCGCACACGAACATCGTAAAGTTAGGTCTAGTTAGCATGGAAATCGATAACTATGTTCAAGTTGTATATTCTAGTATTTTTATATTTAGAACACGTGCTTCGTAACAGTACAATTAAACAGTGAGAATAAATAAATTTTATTTTGGTGTTTTGAAATCAATTTCGTATACGACGGATGATGGTATTTACTAATAATTTTTTTTATTTAAATATAATCTTTTTAATTAATATGTATCGTTAATCACTACTACATTTTAGTTATTTTTTTCCATATTAGTAATTATGTTTTTTTACGTTATTAATTCTAATAATTTTATTGGCTAGGGTTTTAGTACGGGTTTGTTTTATTAACATTATTATAGCGGAAACTTTTAGGATATATTCAAATTTGCAAGGGTCCTAATACAATTGGATTTATATGGATTTTACAACCTAAACTTTAGTACAGAAATTAATAAAAACAAAAACCAATAATTATATCATAGAAAAAACTTTGATATTCATGAAATACTTTTAAAACGTTTTTCATTTCGTCCCAAAGAATTTTAGACCCCTGGATATTGTCAATTCAGACTGCTAGTCACCAGTGAGAGCATTCAATAGAATTTGAATCTTTCTGGCTTGCAATAGGGTTGACTTTTAATAAATAAACGTAGGTTTTCTGGAATTCAAAGGTACAATAAAATTGAATAGTGCTTGTGTTGCCACGAATTGAGGCAATTAACAGTTGCGGTACTGATTAAAGCGCCAGGTACTAACTAACATAAGACATTACTGTTCAGTTTTATTGTTTTTGAAAAACCTAATAATCTTTTGACACTTATTTAAACAGTCATTTGATCAGTCTCAGCCAAACTGTGCGTTTGTGATCTTGTCCGCCTTTAAAGTCAAACTGATGAGTTTTGTGACAAGTTTTGTGGCAGTGAAGAAAATTGCCATGCTGAATTACCTTAAACTGTCATGTCAGGGTGCGTCTGCCCACTGCTGATTCTCTGGAAAATCCTTCCGACGCAATAAACAAAGTCTTACATAAAGTACTATAATTTTTAAATGAATAGGTAAAAAAATATATAAGGATAATGAAAAATAAATCAACTCGGAAAACTTCCTGAAACTAGTCTTAGAAATAATAATAAAATTTTTTTTTTTTACATTGTGTAATCTTCATCATATAAATATTATTTACTCTAAATAAATTAAATTTATTCACTATGAAATATAAATTGAATAAAATACAGTGAATCCAGTAGAAAAATAATATAAGAAATTAACAATAAAATTTAAATTACTTATCGTTACTATCTCATAATTTTATTTTTATTTTCATTATGTGTATATTAAGAAAGTCCATGACGGGAATAATTATTTTATGATTTTAGATTACACCTATGTAATCTAAAATCATAAAATAATTATTCTTACTTCTTATCTCTTCTTTACGATGGTACAAAAATAAATTTATAAATCCTCATATTAGTTAACGTTTAAACAAAGTTGTTAATTTTAGTCTAAACTACTAACATCAATTAGAGTTTGCGGTTTCCCAAATAATTTATTATATTTCATTGCGTTCTGCTTAATATTTAATTAAACTGCAGTTCAAATTGAATTAGCAAAGTGATTAATAAATTGATTTAATTTAGAGAGGAATTTAATTAACATGATACATTATTAGTGTTAAGTAGAAAATACTTATATGCAAATACATGCTTTCCTCCTTATTTTTTTTTTGTTACTGAGCAACTGGCAAAAGAGCAGGAGGCTCATCTAATGCTAAGTGATATATCCGTTCATGAATTCCTACTGCGTGAAGGATCACAAGGACCTCTTTTCTTGAAGGAACCATGTTGAATTGGTTCGGAAGCACTTCAGTGGGCAGCTGGTTCCACAAAGAGGTGGCACGCGGCAAAAATTGTCTGAAAAAGAAATGACGGATTATTTATTTGGAGTCGAGACATAGCGATATAATCAATTATTCTGTCATACGAAAGCCATCTTAACGCTAAGTGTACAATAATAACCTTCTTTTCATTGAAGTTAAATTGTCTATAAACCTAAGTTTCATTTTTGCATCCTAATAAAATACTTTTAATAGTGGGATAATATTAAAAGTATTTTTTTTAATTTTATGCCAATTCTACTATCTACTAACAGTTAACTACTAGCGTATTATAAACCAACTCTTAAAAGGCCGGCAACGCACTCGCGAGCCCTCTTGCATTGAGAGTGTCAATTGGCGGCGGTATCACTGAACATCAGGTTAGCCTCCTGCCCGTTTGCCCCCTGTTCTATAAAAAAATACAATTTAACATTTAGAAAATATGCTGGTTTTTTTAAAAACAATAATTTTTAGTTATTGAAATAACCCACTCAAAAAGCTGCAAACACTGAATTTTATTTTATAATCTCCTATAAATAAACTTCTCAGTACTTGTACTAGAAATTTTTGCTCTATTTCAAGGAAAGTCCTTAACTAGAAGTACTATTAAGCAAACTTAATAGTTCCATCGAGAATATTAATATTTTAACTTTTCAACATTAAACATAATTAAAAATAAAATTAGGCAATGGGTCGCCTAATTGCTTACGCGATCATAGTATAAAGGACTTTTTAGGAACGTTAGCAAATTATTAAAGAAAAACTATGAGTGATGATGACTATATAACATATATACAATGCAACGTTTTTTATGGGTTCAAATTAAAGGTAAAACAATTATATTATTGTGTGCAGTAGTGTATTCTGTAAAAAGATGCGTTTCCAGGGAGTCCTATTCCATAGACATTTCCGTGTCTATGAGTTCTTTGGGTTTGTTTTAAACGTAGAATATTACAGCCGAGAATGCTTGGTGATCCTATATTAGGAGAAAAAATGACACTTTACCGCAACAATTCACTTTTGAATACGAAAAATAATTTAAAAAGCACGTCTTTTGTATGTTGCTGTCCTAAGGGTACCAATAAAGGTTTATCAGAATTTTATTCGGAAATATTCTTGTTGAATAAATAAAACCAGCCGACTATTACACCGAAGTGAATAAAAAAAGTTAATTAACTTAGTAAAAACCGAATGTTTACATTTTTTTCACTTTAAATTGAGAAAATATATTTATAGAGCAATATGACTAAATGTTAAAAAACCCTTTAAATCTCTCTCTATCTCTATATTATTACCAATACTCATAGTTATTGATTTGACGCACTACGGAACAATAATGAGTCTAATGCGGAAGCTGAGTCCATCAACCTAATAATTAAAAAAAATCAAAACTCATTTATTCATGTAAGTAACATAATGTAAGGTCAAAAAAGAAATTTACATTGAATGTTTCTCATTTTCATTTACTGCCAGTTGTCAAATCAGGGTGTAGAGGGGAAGAGAAGAACTGGCAATAAACTCTCCACCACTCTTTTTAATCGCCAAGTTTTTTTAAGAAAGAATTACTCGTTTTATCCAGCCTCGGCTGGTTGCGCTAATTTTGTCTTTATTACGAGTACTATGATGGAAGCTGCTAATCTTTTTAATGATATCTATATTTTTCCGCACATACAAAATATTCTCATAGCCAAAGTCAAAATATGTAATGTCTTAAACTTCCTTCGGACTGAATCCCGGGGGATTGACCCATAGATCGCTCTTATAGTCTGCTTTTCCACTTAAAATATCGATTTAATGTCAGCTGCATAACCCCACAAAATAGTACAATATGACGTGATGAATGAAACATGACTATGAAAACAGTTATCGTTGGAACAAAAAAAATTGCATTAATAAAGTGTAATGAAACCATTTGGCAAATATCTTGTAGGAGTTTTAGTTATATATATCTATATAATTTAATTACTAAAATACTTACGAAACTAAAATAAATATCAGTTTCGTAAGTATTTTAGTAATTTTGTCGATCTAAATTAAAAGCTAATTTGTGTACATGTTACAGTGCTATACAACATTATGACAAAAAGTGCCCGACTCAGGGCTATTGTTTCTTGGGTACGATTCAAAGGGGAACGAAAAGGTAGCGATTTGATGGAAAAACCCAGCAATAAGAACACGCCCTCGCGGGAATCGACTCTTCACCTTTCGAGGAACGAACTAATTTACATACATATTTATTTAGAAAACATAAATAGATCTTAAGATGTTTGTTACACAAACGATGTCCTATTGTGGGGTTGCCTTATTTATCAAATAGAGTGAATAAATAAAGATCTTTTCAAGTGGGTACTGTGAATTCATAGTATGAACTACGAATTCATACTTATTCATTTCATTCAATTCCATAACAAACTTAATAGTAATTTCCATAAAATATATCATTTAAATATATATTTTTTTGTATTTGTAAATGTTTTCTACACGTCTGTGTGTGGGTGCACGTTACTGAATGGGTAAGTGTGAGGATGCATTGGTGGAGGTGTGTTCATAAGCCAGTCCCTTATTAGTATTTTTAGATTGTAGCTAGTAGAAATTAAACTTACGCTTAGCCCTATGTCCTTGCAGTAATTCCAAAAAAAATGAACAACTGTTTTACTTGCCGCTATCGATATGTTTATATAATAAAACTGCGAAATACAGTCTGCCCTGGCAGAGTGTCGGTTGACAAAAGCTAAGCTTTTCATACAAAAAGTTTCAAGACTTTTTGGTGTTCGTTATCGCACGCTACGCGACAACGATGAGTACATTACTTCGTTTGGAAGCGGACGTTTATTCCTATATAACTGTTGTATATTTTGTTTTTGTTTTATAGTTTATAAAAAGGGTTTCTTCTTAAACATATTATGTGATGTTAAGACTGACCGATTCCGAATCCGTAGCTTGGTTTAGAAAATATAAGCGTACGTCCTTGCATTTACTACGCAAATGTATTGAAATAAGTATGTTTGTAACGAAAAGACTCAAAATTTTTGAGACAAAAAGTACTGGACTGATTTTAAAAATTGCTACATTATCACTGATTAATATAGGCTATTTTAGTTGCAACAATAAATAAGATAACTATGTAAAAATGCAATGCCTATAAAATATCTTTCACGTCATGCGATGCGAAAATCATTGGTGATAGAACAAAAAAATATTCCACCATATTAAAGAACTAAAAGATATATGTCTACCCCTACGAAGCCAGACGGGCTATAGGTAATATATATTTCTTTATAAATAAGTAGCTTTTTCTTTGTCTCATTTTGCTTACCAATAACATGCACTTAATATCAACACAAAATTAATAAACACAATTGAATCCAATCACTGCGTAAAAAATTGCGTCAATTTAACTTTTAAACCAGCTTTTGAAATAACAAGGAAAGATTACCTCAGCAAATTTAACGGGAGAAACTTTTACCAACTCAATAGCATTTCTTTTGTACAGAGCTTGTTGAAATTTTAATTGGTTTACTTAAAGATTTAACAAGGTGAGGTCCCTGGTTTCAATCAGACCGGGACAGTAAGTTAAAATTAAAACAGATTCGGTGATATTAAAATTCTTCGGGCGTACCTTTCCTGTTTCAGAAATGGGTTAAAATTTCATTATTTTGTCCATTGTGTTCGTTTTGATATGAATTTAAATTATTCAGGTGATGAAGTTTCTTTAAAAATGTCTGTTTTTTTATTTGTCGGTTATAGGTTTAAACCATGATACACATAAACTTTACTTAAAATGTTTGTGTAAGTACTATATTTAATAAATTTAATACTGGTACTAACTAGTACCTTCAGCGTACGACTCTCATCTCCGGGTAGGTTCGATCCCCAGATGTACAATAATAGACTTTCTTTGTTTCTAAGTTCCGCTTGTACGGTGATGAAAAATTTCTTGAGGTAATCGGCTGGTCACAAATCCAAATATCGAATATATGAAATAAAAATGATCGAAAACACGGATGCAAAGAGGCCAAGATCCAGTTAGGGTTGTAGTGCGGATATATATATATATATGTGAGGATTTGCCTGTTTTCTTAGTCGAATTTAATATTATTTTAGTTATGTAGTATATAGTATGGTACCCTACCATAAGTTATAAACCAGACGGGGCTTACAATTGGCCCACTAAATACTAAGTCTTGTGGGAGGAGGTTTTTTTGGACATTATCGTATGGCCTTAGTACGATAAAGATACTATATGTATTTTTGTAAATGAATAAATAAATAAATATGATAATCGACTTCTCGGCCGTTCAACGAATTCCTATCAAAACAATTCTATGCCAAAATTCAATATGTGTCGTCATTTTTCTTTCCCCAATCCAAATAGCGCCATCAATCGCTGTTTGATTTGTCTGGAAAATAAATGATACTCATATGTCTAGTTAATTGGTCAAACATGGGCCATTTGTCCTCTCCGCGTAATGAGACCAATGACAATATAGTTATAGTAGAAATAACGAAGAATAACGATACACTATCTATTAGCCTTGGGCTTGAAAGTAATTGTGTGTTAGGGGCTCGGCGACTATGAAGGTTAGACCTTTGCATCAAAGGAAGTCATCGTCTTCTGACGATGATTGGTTTGTTTTCTATCAAGCATCAGAAGATCGAAAGCGTATGCCGGATACTGAAGTTAATGTACCCCTATGTGGGACAGAGGGCGTGCACGGTGAGTCTCCATCGCGTTCGGTCTTGTATTTCACCTCGCTTCAAGTCCTTCCGGCTAGCTTTGCCTCGTCAGCAACTGTACGGCGCCAGGTTTGTTTGGGACGGCCACGCTTTCGCTTTCCTTGCGGGTTCCAATCAAGCGCCTTGCAAGTGCTTGGGAATATGATTGGGATGCCTTCGAAGTGCAGATCTTTGACAGATACTGAGAGATTTGTGTAAACATTTTTTTAAACTAAGGTTTTGCGAGAAACCTGTGTGCGAAAGTCATCCAAACGAATTAGTAATTATTATTTGTGAATACGATTGCTTTCTAAACCCAAATAATTCGTTAGAAAATGTATCATATCTATCATGTTTATCTTCTCTTCTTTCTATTGATAACTAATGCACTCAATTAACAAAAGGGTTTTGTGCCTGCACTAGGCTACGGAGGCAACCGTTAGCCAGCAATACCAGGAATGGTATTTTGGGCGTTTCATGCATTTTTTTCATGAATATTATCCCTGTGCGGGTTCAAATTCAAATATTTCGTTAAATAAAATCGTTTTATACTTGTTTCATAATTATAAAACCCTTTTCTATTGAATTTGTGTTGTGGACAGTTAAATTCGTACTTGATTTGTTTCAAGTACGAATATATATAAATAATGCGGACGGGGTCGGAATGATAAATCAGCATGAGATGGGTCGCAATTTGCGTGCTAAGCGATCCAATTGAAACCTTCCTTACTATCAGATGTCTCCGCATTACCCACCTTTTTGCAGCCTCTTTCATACATATTTGAATAAGGGTTTATATGTCAAGGATAGGGAAACTAACATGTTGTTTTTATATAAATAGATGCGTCTGCAAATGCTACGAAGCAGCAGGCAATCGCAAACAGTTGTTTAATGGTCAGATTTCTAAGACAGCGTAGACTCCAGAAGTATTCTGACGTTGTCTGACGACTTGGGAGATTTAAGAAGCAGCTGCCAGACCAGGGAGACATCAGACGATCATGGAGGAGTACATACAAGATGGAGGTAGGTACAAGAAGGAGGAAAACCGCCCAAGTGAGGAGCTGGAGGTAGTTCTGTTGTAAGTAGGACAGGGAGAGTGAGTTCCTCGGCTTGCCTTATCACGTACCTGATACTGATGATGATACTGATGATACCTGATATTGGCTAATATATAGATATATAGCGGAACTTTATATAACAAAAAGCAAAAGTTTTAGCTTTAGAACGCAGCAAATTCATCTGCATTGAAATAAGCAAAAATGCGACTAACATACAATTGTAGGTAGAATTATACATTAAACTTTTCACTTAAATAGTTTCAGCAAATAGGTTGGTAGGAATAATATGAAAATAGGCCCGCTGATACCCACATATGGGATTACTTGCTCAGCCGGGATTAAGTAGTTTCCCTTCCCGGAAATACTTATGTGAACATCAATATTTAAGCTTCTGGAATGTGGTTTGGAATAGCTTTGGATATAACCGAATATACCCGTGGTCTAATTTGATTTTATATTATAATAGTTTTAACATTCATTTATATAAAATTAACTCTATTATTCTTTCACGATTGTTGCTTAATTTGTAATGAATTTGTAAATGAATCGCAAAATATGTTAATGTAAGTAAGCCCAAAAGTCAAAGATGGCTGGAACAATTTAAGTTTTTTTATTTTTGAACACTTATTTATATAGAGATATTTTTTTTAAGATTTATATGGGGTGTGATCTGTTACTATTGGATTGCAAAGCAAATAAGCATAGCGAAGTAACAAAAACAAGTAACGAAGTTCACGGGGGCAGTTCTAGTATCAAATAGTTAACTTGTTAGTTTTTCTGTCAACTTAATGCGCCATTAGAGAAAAGCATTCAAAATGTAGAATCTGATGTAACAAAATTGCGTTTATATATGGTTAAAAAGTTTTTATATGAAGTTTGAATCTAAATGTGACACAAAATTAAAATGATTCCACAGAACATATCGTACTCATAACATCAATCTGGTGAGTAATAAACAAATTTGTTTCTTAAAAACATCGTGAAACAATAGTGGAATTATGTTTGAGCCACCTACTTCCGCATACAAAACATTTTTTCGAGACCACTGGGATTCCGAGAAAATTAGTTTTCCGTCGTTTCCTTGTCAACGGTTTAGACGTTTTATTCACCCTTTCTGTGAGGAAATATTAACCGTACAAGGTACTATTTAAATACGAATTTAAAAAGGGAATTTAAATATAGTGGGTAATGTAATCCAAATTGTAAAAGTACGCGATTAAATTTGTTTTTACGATGTACTAGATTATGTTTCATATGAAAGGTTGATGTCCCATTTCTTACTTTTATATGAAACATAATACGTATTACTTTTGTTAATAATTTCTTAAGAAAAAAATAATTTCTTCTACTAAAAAATTTAGTACAAATTTACACCTGTAACTAAATTTTTACAGTTCTTCATTTACGACCGAAATATACACAAAAAAGTCTTTAGGCGATAAAGATATTACCAATTATCATCGTTTCGGCTCGTTTGATATGATAATAATATTATCTAAAGGTCCATTTTAACCTAATCTAAATACAATAACCCTTTCGTGATTACATGTTAAACTGTAAATTAGCGTTATGAATATTCAATTATAATACCATCCCAGTTAATGAAATTGTTATCACGTCTTCAAATTAAAGATGATAATGTAATCGATGATTTATCAATAGAACTTAATACGCCACACTGGCACATTTTACTCAAAACTTTAATTTCTTTCATATACATGAGTTGCTTTTACTTTGTTTTTTATTGTACATAGTTGATTTATAATTTGTAGTCAGTTACTTGTCTTATGAAATGCAAGATTGTGTAGAGGTATGTAATCTATTATTATTACTGCATTGGTCATTTGAATGTTCGATTATGGTACTGGTTTGAGTGCTAGATATACTCCAACCAAACAGAAGAAACGCACATCTCCATCGTCTTTTTGAGCTATTCGGAAGGCTTAAGCGCGGAGGCTCGTCTCTCAGTGCAGGCTGCATTTGAAAGCTTTCTCAGAACCATGAACCAAGTATACAGAGATTCTACTTTTTCTTTGATACGTGCTGTTACCATAAACTGTTTAAATGATAAATTTTTAATAATAAAAAAAGTCTTCAAAGTAATTTAATTTTTAAACTTTTTAAAAATAATATAAGACGAAAAAATATACGAAAACGCTTAAAATAACATTAAATGGGCTTTATGCATAATTAATTAATTATGAAATGGACCTCACACGAGGAATTAATTAACGTATAATTAAGTAGTGGGCATTGGATACCCGGCACCCCGTATAATTGTAAAGGATTTATTTGCGACCGCAGTGGCAAATGTAATATTCCTTATATTAATTTGCAGTTCTGCGGGTTTACCCAGAAATTTCATTTGTAAACTGTTGATTCTAACTAGACTAAAAAAATTAAAACCTTTTATAATTAAGTAATTATATAAAATTAGTCATAAGTGATTGATTCTTAAACAAATTGTACTTCATTTTTTTAACACAAGAAAAACGAATCGCGAGATTAATTTTCTTATAAAATGTCAAAATAAACTATTATATTCCAATTTAACCGATTTAAAATGTTGGGTTTATCTATTTTCGGACTAACTACTACCAATCCCTGTCAAACTTCATGTCTCAGTTGTAAAAGGTTAAAAACTTAGTACATTCATGTAACGAGAGCTTGCTTTAAGAAAAAAGCGTACCGAATTATCAAAATGCTGGCGTTGAACTTGCAGCCCTCTGGCCTTGTAAGTGTCTATGGACTGCGATATCATTTAACATCAGGTGATCCTTCTGCCTCTTTGACCCTTGTTCTATACAAAAAATAAAACTATATAAATAGCTTCATTTATCGTTGACTTTGAGCACATTACACCAGTTTTCCTTTTGGAGCAACGAAATTACCGCCTTATCAGCCTTTTAGGAACATCTCACTTCCTTATCCGTAAACCTTGTTATAACCAAGCTCAAGGTTAAAAAATATTATTTATTTACCGATTACGAGTTACATTACTTAATAATTTAATTCTTATTAGGAACATTTAATAAAACCTATC
Organism: Pieris rapae; assembly: GCF_905147795.1. Lineage (NCBI taxonomy): Eukaryota > Metazoa > Arthropoda > Insecta > Lepidoptera > Pieridae > Pieris > Pieris rapae. Next base: position 1,995,533 of record NC_059517.1, read on the forward strand.
TCGTTTTAGCTGCATATGAAGATGCTGGCTTCTCCTTAGTAATAGACAATATATACAGAAAAACCAAAAGAAATTAAATAGAAAGTCTATGTATTAAGCAAAAAGTTTTTGGTCAGTTTTCTGTATTTGTTTCAGCATCATTTATTAATCTAATAGCCAAGTAGGTGATCAGCCTCCTGTGTCTGACACACGCCGTCGAATTTTGGGTCCGACCAACCCGAGAAAAACCGGTTTTCTTACGACGTTTTCTTTTACCGTCCGAGCGATTGTAAATGCGCACATAGAAAGTCCGTTGGTGCACAGCCGTGGATTGAACCTACGACCTCAGATATGATATTGACTCGCTGAAGCCACCAGGCCAACAGTTATACACATTATTACTGTATATAAACATAGATTCACTAAAACATAAAATCTATAGTATTCAGTGTACAGTCAAAACGAAAACACTGAAAACGCAATTCGGCAAAAATTGTCAAATGGTAGTCGTAAAAAGGTATTCCAATAAAACTGTTCCACAAACGTTTCGCGCCGACATTCGAATGAATAAAAAAAACGGAAATACTTGTGGGTTTTCCACTTTTCAGCCGTTTTTCAATTTCCACGCGAGCGGATGTACCAAATCATTGGCACTAGAATATTGAAAGAGGCAATTTGTATCTGCTACCTTGTACCATTCTATGGTATATAGGTACGGAATTTTTAGAATTTATATTATACAAAGGGCGCCTAAAAACCTGTAATGCTATGAATTATTTATCTGTTTTTTTATCGCAGCCTCAATTAAATTTTATAGCAAGAGATAAAACCATTTAAAAATATTGTTGAAAAATGCACTCATTTGACCCTGTTTTTTAAATATATATATTTTTTATTAGACTCTTAAGTGGAATGATTTAGTTTAACCAAAAACGAGTGTAATTGTATTTGAATTTAATGACAAGAATTTTGTATAGTTGAAGATAAAAGAAACATCAATGATTAATCGAAGGTTAAATTTATTTATTTATAGCATACGTAGGCAAATTTAACAAAATATTATAAATTATAGAATTCTTAAAAAGCCAGCAACGGACTCCCGAGCTTCCTGACATCGAGTGTCCATGGGCGGCTGTATGAGTGAGCCTCCTGCCCGTTTGCCCCAGTTCCATAAAAAAGTACTTTTTCTACACAAATTTTCCTATACATTAATCTTTTCTGAGTATGGTTTTAAATAACATATAAAATAACTTACCACAAAGTTTAACAAATTTTAATGATTTTTAAGGTGGCCCTATAATAAGCCACTACAACTGATAAGATAGCTAAAGCATCATTGTATTACTTCAAAGGTAATAAAATTTATAAATGTTCAGAGCATTATCTTTTATGATACGAACAATAAAGTTTAATACTCTACAAGTATTAATAAACGGAATTGTAATAAGCTTAGTCGAAAACAAATGAACGGCCCTTTGTTCAAATTAATGATTGTTTTAGAAATTTCCTCGTCTATACAGAGTTGATTTTTTAATAGCACTATAAAAGTAACTAAAGTACCTTAGATGAAAAATTTTATACTTAACTTTTTTATTTGAAAGTACTGTCGTAAGATTTAAGGGGAAAAATAAAACGAGCAAACCACCAATCTATTTCGTTACACGTACATTAAATAAGCTAGAAAACTTTCTGACTGCTTAAGTAATTCTAATAAACGACTTAATTTTAAAGAATTTAAAACAATTTCTTAGTTTTTAAAGTGAAACTTTTATTACATCGTTTTAAACTTTTAGGTCTGTGTGGCGCATGTCGCGTGACGGTCGGCCGTAGGGATAAACTGAAAGGCGCTCGTCCTAGCAGCCAAGGCCAATATGGCAGCGCACATAGTTCGCAGCAGCTGACCGTGTTGCGTTTAGACTATTATTGCCAGTGCTCCACGCTATTCTAATATGTGTATATAATCTAAATAATTGTAAAAGTATAATGTATGTTGTACTCTCTAAGACACAGAATTCAATAAAAATATTAGTTGGAGACTTAGGGCTTGTTTCACAATGTATGGATAAAGTGCCAAATAGCTATGCAACACATAAATTATTCGAAAGATAAAAGTTTCTAATAAGATACTTCGAATTTCATGACGTATAGTGCTATCTGACAGTCGTGAAACGCAAAAATACTATTTATCATACCAATAAGTAACAAATAGCTTATTTGGAACTTATCCGGACATTGTGAAACAGGGCCTAAGTCTACTTTTATTAGTCCTATTATCATTCCAATTTTCCAAGTATAAAATTAAGATTGATAAAGCGATTTTTTACCCTGAATGGAATATTATTCCAAAAAATTTTAGTTCAATGTCTATAATGTGAAAAAAAGTTTAACTTTTACCGTGCTTACATAAAATCAACACAATTTTTTTTTCGTATTCTTTCTAATATGGTAATGTTTAAATACCAAAACCATACAATCTTAGGGCTACCAGCAAAATATATTTACGAGTAATTGAACCTGAAACATACGTCTAACATGTTATCCAGCGCGAGCGAAGAGAGCAAGAAATAAACGTAGCTTTGATTGCGTTGAAACAAATGAGATTTCGTAATTCGAGTCTCAAATTTAGGCGCCTGATTAACTAATAAAGGCAATATGAAACTGCCGCAAAAGCCACCTGTGCACAATCTTCGGTTGAGGCGTGTAGAAATTGAATATAATTGATATTTAATCCCAGTTAAGACACCCCTGTGTTTGATTATGGATTTTTTCTAAAGTAATTGCACTATACATTCTTTTATTATATTAATTAAGTTTCCGTTAAAATCTCCAAGTCTGTTTAGTAATTTTAGTTACGCAATATTTTTTTATTTCTTTATTATTATTAAATACATAGTTTATCAAGGGAAAAAACGTATACTGGTATAGACAATTGAGGTGATAAAGAAAATAATAATAATAATAAGTCTCGATTCGGAAATTTATTTACCATGTTTTAATATATATTGCGTTGCCTTTTGTGTGCTAATGGATATTTAAAAATCATAATTTTTAAGAAGAAAAAAATACTAAGAAGTTGTTAACAATACACAGTAAGTCAAAACATAATGAAAGAGTGAAATTCAAATTCCAAGAAATTTTAATAAATCTTTGAATAGCCCCCATTAACAATCAAATTCCCCCTGATTCCCCCCCCACGGGGAACACTAGGGTAGACTAAGCTACTGGGAAAATTAATAACTAATAACGCTCAGTTTAGGGGTAAGTTAAAATAGTGATGTTGATTCACACAAATTAGTCGATAAAAAATAGAAAAAGAAAAAAAAAAGAAAATCTGCATAGACAACAACACACAATATTACAGTTTCGTCAGTTGCAGAGGTCGAAAAATCATTTTCATTTTTAAAATAGATTTTTACAACCAGGCGACGAAGTTTGTCTTCATATAATTCGGAAAAACTATTGTTTATTTGTTAACGAAAACAAACAAATTACGAAAATAAATTATAACAATAATAAAATCTTTTCTTTCTTATTTATTTAAAAAATCACTCAAGCTCTGTTAAAGTTGAATTCGATCTTTTGATATGTTAGCGAGTGAGTGAATCAAAGTGGTTTTTTATCCATTAACATTATCGAAATTTCCCCATCACTTTGCCCCAAAACTGAGAGGAGATATCGGGGTTTAGTTCTATGCAAAAATTGTTATTCGACCAAATGGTTTTTTTGGGTGTAAATTAAGATTTTAAATGTGTTTAGAATAACATTTATTCAACCATTGAAAAAACAGTGTCAATGAAGCATTTATCGTGTAAGCGTAGAAATTTCTATAATATAGATAAATCTTTTCAGTTTAATTTAAAGCCTTTTTAAGTTGAGGTATCAAACTTCCCAATGAATCCGCAAAAAAATCTGGCTTAATAGTATGTGACTGCATTTCTTCTTTTGTTCTATGTGTCAAAACCAGTAGTGTTTTGAAGCCCACGTTCTTGCCAAGGCCAATATCTTGTTCAATCCTGAAAACAATATGACGTTTGAATCGAGGAACAAAGTCGTACAACACTAGTGATGTACTGAATTTGTTTTCAGAATTTTTGCAAAATAAAATATTATAAAAAATATCATGATCGTATCTATTAATATTAAAAAGTTAAATTATATTTATTTGGAACATACATTTTTGTACAAATATTGCTGCTGCGTTAATTAATTTTGTCTGAATGTTTACACTTAATATGGATACTGGAGATACTCTATAATGCTATGAACATAACAGTAAGTTAAACTCATAGTATTGTCTTTTATTAACATAACTTTATACACATTTAAAGAAAGAACTTTTTTTACGGACTGAAGCTATGTATAAACTTGTAATTATTCGACACAATTTTATATTATTTTTCCCGACCTTTCGCGTGCTTTACATCGTGCGTGGTCACGGTGACCGAAGACAAATACAAACAGAAATAAAATAATTATAAGTTTATAATAATAGATAGCTTCAATCCGTTAAAAAAGTGTTTTCTTTAAGTAAGTTAAACTCATTAAAATCAGACTTTTTTCCCATAGCATCTTTTTTCAAAATAAAAATGTATCAAAGCGCTCTCAATTTACCCTCATATTTTGACAAAATGTTTGGATATATGTTTCAACCATTACATAGATTTTGAACTGTAACAAATGTTTTTCTTAAACCATCAATTCATCACACATTCGGCTAACAACGGCCAAATATTCACATCGTATATCACTCACATATCTCCAATAAAAAGTACTCGACTGGGATCGCTGACATTCGCTCGTTTCATTGCGAATTCGCCGAACTCCCGCCCCGGTTTGCCTAACTGTATTGGCGAACGTTTCGACTCTTCACATACTATTTGTGTAAAAATGCCTGTACCTGTAACAAAAATATTTTGAGGATAGAACAAGTATTATTAATTTTGATTCCCAGTTTTTAAAATTAGAAAAGGAACGAGCCGATTAGAAATTATTCCAATACCCACACACACACACCAACTACAGCACACACACACAACGAATCTTGTTCGTTAAAAGAAAAAATTTTTTATCTCTCGTTATTTTTTATTTGATTATTGTTATTTTGTGTGTATCTTGTTGGTAATAAATGTTATTGTTATGTTATGGCACTCTTATTATATTTCGTATTTCATCGAAATGACAAATTTAAGTGACGTAGTTGTTTTCACCCTAAAATTACGTTATGTTATATGTTTTATGTAATTTAAATAGCATAAATTTAAATTACATAAAACAGAGCCTCGCTGATATTCATGTGTCAGTATTATTGCTATTTTAATTTACTGGTTTGTAATAAAAAATTTTGTATAATTGCTTAAATTCCTCGATACTCCAGGCATTCGTTATTTTAAGACCGCTATAAGAGTCTAGTTATAATTAAAATTTTACGATGGATGTTTGTATTTTTTTTATTTGAACATGATTGTTAGATGCCGTTCTAGTACTAAGTGTGTACTATAGGAGGTAGGGGTATTTGATTTTCTTATATGGAGATTACGTCAACAGTAATTATTTACTTTTTTACACATATTACCCACAAATTGTCTATGCATGAAAACGAAATGCAGTTTCAAGGATTCCTACAAGAAACTAATACGTTTATGTACTATTATTGAGGAGGGATACATTACAGTAAATCTGCTTACATAACACTTGAATAGCCTTAGCCTCTCGAATATATTGGGGTTTAAATATATTTTATTTGTATGACCAAAAACTTAGTGGGCTATTGAATACATTAAATATATGTACCTAACGTTAATCGATCAGGCTTCAAAGGTACGTATTTGTCCGTGGCACCGCTCAGGAAGATAACGTCAGACTTCTGCAGGTAAGTGATAGCTTTGTACAGTTTTGGCAGGTTCACTTTGAAGTCACTATCAAAGACAACTGCACCTATATCTTCGTCATCGTCGATGTATTGAACGAAATCGCCATAGTAATCCGAAATCTGCTCCGGCTAGAAAAGACATTTAATTTTGATTGTATATAAATATACATATCAGAGCAATGCCTATTGTTATTATACTATCATTTTCATTGATCTACAAATTATTTATCGACTATTTAATAGTCAATAATTTCAAAGTCTTTGTTATAAATACTGGCAAATTAAATAAACCATATATGCGACGTTTTTGTCCACGAATTTAGCAAGCTTTGATAAATCGTGTGTAATAAAAATGCATAGTAATTTTAAGTTATCTTGTGTGCTTTAATGAGTAATTACAAAATATAGAGCTTCAATATAGAGCTACTTGAGACAAGAATTCTCTCAAGGTTGAAGGCCCAGGAGATATAAACATTTTCTTCCCTATTTTAGTTGCTGACACGTAAGTTATAAAATATATATGTATAGTATTATTATTAATATTAATTACAAGGATATATATCCGTTATTATCATTTAATAGGAAGGAAAACCCATGACGAATTATCTATGCTAATGTTAGAAACAGAAGTTTTAAATAAATTAAGGAAAATTACTAAACCGATTACGTCATTGCAATATAGCGACGCCGGGACGTACTACTTACAAGTTATTAAATATCTTACCCCCGCTTTACATTTAAAGCCATGTGATGTCAAAACTGAGATTGTTTCCGGGCATGACACACAATACACGGCTTTTTTGAAATTAACTGATTTTAAATATTCCGCTATCGCTGTTGAGGGTACTGTGAGGTTTTCCTGAAACCAAATGCAAGTTTAAAATATATATGAATGATGTATTAATATTTTATACTGGTAGAATAGCAAAGCGACCACTTGGTGATAAGATGTTGGTCAAGTTAGCTCCTGTTTCAAGGATTGATTCTTATAGATCAAAAATTATCAAAAAAATAAAAATAAAAAATCTTAGAATCAATTAAATCAAAATCGAAACGCACTCATGCAGTGCGGTCACGAGTCCCTAACCATATGACCATTGAGTATTTGGGGTTGATGAAGAGCCCTGCCAAAATAATTGGGCCCTTATGGTCCCTCAAGAATGGACATAAACCTAGAAAAAATGTGAGCGAGTAACGTGTTTTCAAAACTAATAAAAGAATTTTGTGACAAGCGCCTAAATTTACAGCTTGGCACTCGCATTGGGCGATGTTACGCTGACGAGAGACTATGTACAAAAACTAAAAGCGTTTAATTTTAGATTGCGTTTAAGTTTAGTTTTGGATGCCGCGCTTCTAAACAATGACTTGGTGCTTTGACTAAACGTGGGCATGTGTCTGAGGCCAGGACTACTACCTGCCACTGGAAGTAGCTTGTATATATTTTGGTTACATAAAACGTGCCACTGGAAGTAGCTTGTATATATTTGAGTTACATAAAACGTGGCACGGCAAAGTGGCACGTTTTATGTAACCAAAATATATACAAGCTACTTCCAGTGGTAGGTAGAAGACCTGGCCTCAGACACATGCCCACGTTTGGTCAAAGCACCAAGTCATTGTTTAGAAGCGCGGCATCCAAAATTATCTAGCCATGAAGATCGGAAACCTTTGCAAGTTGATGGCACTATAAGAATTTCCAGAATGTTAAATGTTTAATTTATTGAGTACGATTTGAAATTACATCATTTTTCAATATTGATGCTGATTTTACGAGAAGTGTTGTGTTTAGTATTGTCTAGTAATAACATAACTTTTACTTTTTTGTTTTTTCTAAATAATCTACAAAAAATAATTTATAAAAGTATATACCTGTGCATAGCCCATTCGAACTAGGGATAAAATAATAATACACTCAAATTAATCTTTCAAAATTTGAACTTTCACAGAGAGAAAATCAATACGAATAATGCCACAATAGCTGAATTAATACTATAACAGTTACTTAAGATTTTCATTACGCTAACAAAGCCCATATTTGCCAGAATATACGGCTTATTAATATCCGCTATTGTTATAAATAAGATATAATCAATGTTTGAAAGGATTCCTTTGTACATTTCGTACAAAGAGTTCGTAAGAAATTGCCAATCAGCTACTCGTATCGTATTCGAAAATTAATATTGCCAACAATAATGTTTTCGAATGAATCTTAATAATGTAATAAATCTGGTTTATTATATTCATTTATATTTATCAAATACATTTATATCGTTTATATGAATTTTTCTACATCGTGCAATACAAACTGTCTAATATTACATATTTTAAATACGAAGATTAATTGAAATTGACCAAAAATATGGTGGGATTTTACAAATGAATTGTTTATTTTATTAATGACGCTCAATCATATGATGTAGAGCAGCTATGCAGCTGCCCAGCTGCCCAGTTAAGTATTTCTGGACTAATTCACCTCAGGGTCCAATACTTAAAATGCCGGTAATGCACTTACGAGCATAGAGTGTCCATAGGTGGCGGAATCACTTAACAGCAGATGAGAACTCCTGCCCGATACAATTCAGTGTTACACTTGAAGAAGTGTTTATGGTATTGGCTGGTTTACACTTCTTAAAAACAGTGTATGTTACATGTAAAAAAGTATATATTATTGAGGGTTAGCATTGTGTTTTGTTCTACATAAGTATCCTCTATTCCTGAATTTGTAGATTCAAACACCGACTCTACACCAATATTTATTTTAGATAGAAACTGCAAATAGACGGCGTGTGTCAACTAAACATCACCTACATGCTTATTATAAAAAAACAATGATCACGATACAGATGCAGACATCTGAGACCTTTTTTATTATGATCTAGGCCATTTAAATCTTTTTAAAACGTTTTTATTCTTGTGACGCACTATTTCCATACAAATGTATTGCAGAATCTGAGCGTACATTGTTTTCCTCTAGTGCGTCACGTCTAGCCATAGTCTACGACATTAAACAAAACCAGCGGGCCTGTATCTGTTGGTTATAACGTCCGGTTTTGAAATCGATTTGGTGATCATTTGTTATTTCTAATATGCATATGTAGTGAACGTCAGCCAGTCTTCTTAACCAGCCGTCGACTTTTTGAGTGAGGCATGCCTGTTTCCTCTCGCTCGGTATTCTCCGCTGAAGGAGCGTATATTAAGTGAGCACATAGAAAGAAGAGTCCAATGGTGCACAACAGTTGATAGAATCTAGAACATCATGTATGTGAATCACACGCTCCCACGGATATAGAAAAACTATATAAATATTTTTGGAAACATTTTAACATAAATTTTCCTAGAAACTTTGTAGACGAATTTTATTGCCACAAAGAACGGTTCGGTGGCCATTGATACAATCTTATATAATAAGCACTGAGTACATAAATTGTTTTCATGTAATCTTAACATGAAAGGCTCGCAATTGGCAGTTTAAGGAGATGGAGGAAATTAGTTTGGGAACAACAAGATAGGTTATACCAACATGTACTTACCGTGTTTCGTTAACAATTTCCTAGCGATTTCGTCCTATCACTTTATTTTCTTATACGATCAAATAAATTTATTATGCTTATTAAAAATTATGTATTGGAGGGGGCTTTAGAAAGAGATAAGAGTTTTAGAAAGGCTATGTTGGTGTGGTACACTGGGTAATATACTACTGATACTTTGCATTTACAATAAAAATAAAATGCGTTTAGTAGGGAACATAAGATAGACAGGTATCACATATTCCACGTCATTAAATTTGAACCTGTAGGTATCCCTAATCATCGGCAAAGAAAACAGAGGGTATAGGCCGAGAGAAAAAGCCGGCATAAAATACTCTTGGTACTCCTTTAAAAAAGCAAACCATCAAATAACACATATTTTAAAGCAAATATGAAATTTAAATATTCAAATATTGTTTTAAATTTAATATTAAAAAATTAAATTAAATTATGTTTATTCAAAATTTATTTTGAAAAAAAAAAGCAAGCATTTAACGATCGGCCGAATTATTATTTTTTAATGTGTACAAGTCACTTGACTTGCTTAAAATAAATTACACTTACAAATCCATTTTCTATACCAGCGCTTTGAAACTGTTTCTCATAGTTTTCTTTACTTCGTAAACTGTTATTTGAGACAAAATTTACAGTTTTGCCGAACTTTTTCATTAAATCAAAGAAATCTCCGGATCCTGGTATAGGGTCCTTATTCCATATTACTCCTGAAACAAGTGGTTTTATTACTAGCCTGTCCCGTCTTCATACAGACATTTGTTTTGAAAATATTTTTGGAAATAATTACAGGCTGTGTTTTTTCATCTTTATACTATTAGTACGAGTATACATATAGATTATAAAAATGGAGGAGGCCTTGACCCGTAGAGCGGTCCATATTGATTTATGATTATTTTTTATTTATTTATTATTTAAAATTTATAGATATTGAAATTACCACTTATGATTGGAATTTAAATTGAAGGATATATTCAATAGCAATATTTTTTCCATGTGCATGCATTAGCATATATTATGTAATAATTAATCATATGATTAATAATTACATAATATATACTATAATATAATATGATACTTGTTCAAAATATATTATTCATTATAGAAACAAAGAGGATATAATAATATAAATACATATAGATTATTATTGGTACACATATATATCTTTCTCTGGGACGGTAGCTTATAACTGCGTGTTGTGGTCGGCCAGTATAAGTATAAAGTTTTTAATTATTATATAGCGTGGTATAGAATAGGTACTAAGAAAAAAAATATAACATATTATCTCAATATGCTCAATCAATATCAAATTGTTATCTGTCAAATAGACGTCGATATTTCGACTGATGTAAAGCATTACACAACTCAATGTAAATAATGAAATTATATTTATACACGCTGAAGAATTCTTTAAGTCAACAGACAATACACGGCATCAAGGACTTTAATAATTACTTTTAGTAATTGTTGCTATAGTTAATTACCATTTTCTATATAAAAATAACATCATTACGATAAAAAATTCGGCACTAATAAGGCCAAATGTAAAATGCGAACATTTATTGCCTATCATTTTTCCTCATAGTCATTGGAAAGAGCGAGTCATAGAAGTGAATCTACGCAATTACGCCAAATTATTCCTGAGTCACCTCGCCCGCAAGTTCAAAAGAATCTTCACATAGTCTGCCACTTTTTGATTCCTGGGTCTTTGGGTTTGAGTCGGGAATCAGACAGTATTAACAGTTTGGATTAATAGTATATAGTATCTTAATCATAATATAAAACTCGCGTGAAAATAAGCGAAGATTATAAGTATGTATATAATCTTCGGATAATATGCAGAATCGCGACATGGCGCGAACTATGACATAATATGTCAGAATCCATTGACCTTTTGATGTACGGGAATGACAGCGGTACGACAAATAACATTGGTTTTTACTTTTTAGCAACCAACTTGTTCTTAAACGCCGTTATTAGTACTATACTAATAATTATTGTAATGACTAAAATATGCAATCTTTGCGCGGCCTATTTTTTAATTATTCGCAACTCGCAGGGGTTTTCATTGACAGTTTGACTGTGAAATAATTTACCTAGGTTGTGAACATATACAATATGATAGTCTCGATATGATGTAATATTTGTAAGTTTGTAGAAATAACAAAACTTGTGTTTCTTTCTAGCAACGAAGTGTGAATAAATAAATAAATAAACAAGTGATCAATTTTGATAGTGATAAATTTTATTGATACCTGTACTGAGTTTCCACGCAAATATGGACGTTTATAACAACTAAAAAAACGCGACATTAACACCAAATTCTCTATAAGAACTTTAACGTTATTAAAACTAAAAATAAATATACATATCCTTGTAAATTTGAACATCAATTAGCAAACCATAAACTAAAGACACAACATACCATCACAATCCGAAAAAACATGGTCAAATGAATCAATAAACTGTTTAAATTCGTCACTATTAACTTGGTTTAGATTAATTGGTAACATTTTTATAAGTTTAAGGTTAAATGAAGTCGACACGTGCACTCCTAACCTAGTTCACGGGTGTACTGCGCTTGCGTAAATCAGAATGATATGAGTGTGAGTTCATTGATTATTTAATTTTAGAGCGAGTTTTATAGCGGAAGGAAAAATATTAACCAAATAATAACTTTATTATTGTTACTTTATTTAACAGTTTATAAATCTTCCACCTTTTAAATAAAATATTACCAATTATTTAATTAAAAATATAACCAAAACTAATAACACGATACATTATGAACTAAAGAAGTCAATGAACTAATTTTCGAGGTTATGGGTATGTGCTATGTGTGGGTGTATAAGTGTGTGTGAGTTCTAGGTGATGCAAAATATTTGCTTTTGTACTTTGAAAATACGCGTTTGGAGACAATATGGAACATTTCGAAAAGCACGCGGTAATGGGGGGATATGAAACAGCTCAGTATAGATACATAGTTATATTTGAAGCAATTCGGAGAAATCGATACATATTGACGTATGCCATGTAGAATCATTAAGTCTCTTACGTCAAAGTATCAGTGGTCCAATTATAAATCGTAGGCAAGCCTCTTCATAGTGGATAAAATTATTATATTTTTTTACTAAGGTAACTCTCCAAAAGCAAACTATATTTATTTATTTATTAATACTTCATTGAAAAAAAAACATAAAACAATTGACATATTTAAATGAAATGGAAGGAAATCACTATAAATAATGTATAAGTTATTAAGAGAAAACTTAAATAAGAACAAAAAACTAAACTAAAAGGGAGACAATATGAAAAAGGAAAAGTGCACAATGCACATGAATCACGAGAATTTTAGAGCAATCTCACATCACCTCATACGAAAGTTAGGTATACGATGTGGAAAGCTGGTAATGTATCTGCAGTAGAGATTTAGGGCCTGTTTCACAATGTATGGATAAAGTGTCAAATAGCTATGCAACACATAAATTATTCGAAAGATAAAAGTTCCAAATAAGATACTTCGAATTTCATGACGTATAGCGCTATCCGACAGTCGTGAAACGCAAAAATACTATTTATCCTACGAATAAGTAATAAATAGCTTATTTGGAACTTATCCGGACATTGTGAAACAGGCCCTTAAAGTAAATTTATATTTATATGTATTTTAAACTAAATTTGTAGTACTAGTATATACGACTCTATAATGAAGTTCGGAAAACTAACACAGATACAGCGCACGTTTAGACACAGATACTAGCATGTACCACGGAATACTTGTAATTTACTTACAGACTCTCCCAGTGGAATAGCGTTAGATCAATTTTGTCACAACCATATGTCTGTCATGAATAAAGTTTTAATTCTACTGTACGTGTGTTTGTCACTGAACTCCTCTTAAACGACTGGATAGATTTTAATGAAATTTATGTTTCATTAAAATCTATGTTGAGTTCAAGTACAGTCGAGAATTATTTACATTATTTTTTGTTTATGTATATTACACAAAATTGCACAATAACAAATCAGTTAAGATAAATGCTAAGAAGCGATAGTTCAGTATCATAAACATAGCGAATGTATTATCAAACTTTATCAAGTTAAACCTAGTGCGTCATGTTTATTTAGTGTTATTACAAAATGTGTGAGTTATTGTTACCTCGCATATGGTTATCTAATTTTAGAAGTCTAAGTCACAGACCGCTGAACGATCAATCTTACATAATATGAAATGATCTCCCGAACGCGAAAAATGTACAATGTACAATAATACACGAAATAAGAGAGACAAGCTGTTATTCATATTTATTTATTTATAAATTCATACACTTAAAAAGCCGGCAACGCATTCGCGAGTTTCTGGAATTGTGAGTATCCACGGGCGGTCCTGCCCGTTCTATAAAAAATAATTCATTAAGTTGTTAATTTTAATTATTTCTATACGTTCATGACAAACCTAAGCCATTCTGATAGATTACTTTAGTTTGTTGGTATTTGTCAGTACTTTATATAAAAACTTTTCTCTTGTCTCTCGTATTCCGAGTAACATCACGTAAAAGGCCTTTACCAAGTAACAATCTTCGCAAACTCTAAACCGCTAAGTTTCTAAGTGCCTATCGCTACAGAATATATTAAACAGTTGAAAACATAGTGAATTGGAAATGTTTGTTAACTAAAAGTAGACGGAATGAATTTAATGTTTTTTTATTTAGTCTTTAAAGCAGTGTTTGTCTTGTGCAGTCTTTCTCACCCTTTATCGTGCCATGCTTTGGCCTTTCTATAATTCTTATGTCCCCTCCGTGTTACATACGAAATTTTGTATTTCAAAATTGATTAGTTCACTTAAGGCACTTGAATGACAGGTTTTAGCAAGAAATTACTAGAAAATTCTTAACGAAAAACAGTAAGTAAATTTTCAAAATATAAAAATTATTATTACGAATTAAATTGTCCCGCTGTATGGCATAGTTCCCAAGTTGCAAAACACTGGTCTTGTGGCTTGCAGGCAACTCTTATCTATACCTTATTGTTGATGGGTCAATGAAAATTTACAAAATATAATCTCATTTTTTCGTTCTCGGCTTGCTTTTAATAAAATATATACTACTACTAGAAATACTTGTTTACAGCAAATATATGTGCGACTCTCAAACACAGAAGGCAATCTACTATTAGAAAAAGATCACAGACACGAAATAAGGTCACGAATCAGATATATATATATATATAATTTTTTACTTGGTAAAATGCATTGCGCATACCCTACCGCGGCGCGCCTGCTTGGTGCGAAAGGGTTATGTCGGAATCGCTATTGTGCAAACCCACTAAAATCCCAAGGCGCCACCAACAATCGCCTTATGGGGGATGCGGCAACAGCAGAGCCTTATCCGCTACGAAACGATATATAGGCCAACCCAGGTGGCTAGCACTATTTTTTTTTTATTTTAGGCTAATGTTTAATTTGCTTTAGTTTATTTTGTCTAATCATCTCATCCTGCGCCGGTAAATGTTAATTTATTATTTACACGTTCCAATACATTACTAACAGCGTCAAACTTAAGTATCAAATTTCAGAATTTACACTTTTTTGTATTTTTGCATCGCGTGGCCGCGCTTAACCAGGTGTGTCAAACTTCAAAAAGAATGTCCTACTGAATGTTATATCCTCTACTTGTGGTGTTAACTGTTACATTAATAGACTAAATGGACTTAGGAATTGTCGAAAAAGAAACTTGCAAATTGTGTGGTTCTGTTGATGGTTCTAAACATAAATCATTAAATCAAAGAAATGAAGGTTTATTTTCCGTTATATAATATATGGTATAATATGTAAATATAATTGTCTATGCGCCAAAGAACGCCACTTAATTTGCACTTAATGAACACTTGCTTTACCCATATCAAGAAAACATATTTAAGAATAGACGCAATTTAATACTGATTTAAAAAAATATCTTTATATAATAAATACATTTAACAATTGTAAATTACCGCTTACTAATAATGATAATATGTAATTATTTTTCTTTGTTTCGATTAATTATTTATAAGTAATAATAATCGATCCGCATAAAAATTAAATACTGAGCAACGTAGCAATGAGTTCTGATATCTGAAAACATTAGTCGAAACACGTCTAAGATAGGTTCTATAATGATAGGGCTGCCATCTGATAACGCGACCTTTTTGTAACACACTATATATAATACCAGTGTTAAAAAAGCAATTAGCATAGCAATCACTACAACTCTAGAACCGCTGGGTTGGATATCGTATACTTAATCATTTATACGCGTTTCCTGCTTTGCACCACTTATCTGGAGTTCTTATATTCTTGTGGCGGTTTTAAAAAAACATTGTTAAGTGTTTAGCCTTTTTCTGGTGCTGTTTTTCTGGTATTTTTATTTTATCTTGTATATTATAATTGTATTTACATTTTTTTTGTAAAAAATTGTCATACAATTTAAATAAAAGAGTTTGTAATATATACCGTAGTTTTAGTATATGCTATGGTAAACGCACTCTCAATGCCAGCTGGCTGGCGAGTGCGTTGACGACCTTTAAAGAATTGAGACGCTCTTTTATTGAAGAATGGTTGTGTGCGTTTAAAACAAAAACCATATAGTGAGTTGAAACAAAACGTGTAGTGAACAAATCCCTGCATTTATTCATTTTCCATGTAACATATGTACTAATATATGTTTCCGAAAGTGAGAACTCAGTCTTTTACTCAGCTATCGAATATTATTATTCAAAACCCAATTACTTGTACATTAGCGTTTAAACCTTTTACCATTAATGATACAATTTGAGTCGTTCAGACAAAAAAACGGGAAATTAATTTATTGTAGCGAAAATAATTGGTCTTACTTCGTTATGGCCGCCAATTGTCTTCGGTTGTTTTTGTTAAGTATTTTTTTGTGCAATTCTGTTTTTAATTTAGGGATATAATTAAGTTCAAAGTTTTATTATTATTTATATAGTACAAGCACTTTGTCTAGCATTTATCAACTAATAAACTAATATAAAAAAATTGAGTAATGCATAATTTAAACGGTTATGATCAGACGTAATTAAATAGAAAAAATATTTTTCAGACATACGGAACAATGGCGCTGGTGTCGCCTGACATTTTCATTGTGACACAGAGCTTGTAAATTAAAAACGTGAAAGTCTTATCAGTTTAATACTTGTGGTTCAATCTGATTGGCTAATATTACTAAATATACAAATAACAGACTATTAAATAGTCTGTGGGAATAGTAATTTCATAGTCATAATTATTAATGGTTTTGTACTAAGTTGACTTTGACGTTATTAAATTATAATCATAAAGCCTGGCAGCGCTTCGCGGGCGTATGGAACTCAACATATAAGAGAATGCTGCAGAAGTTGTCAATATCATATCATATTTACGCATTCAAATACTTGAAATTTGACATAACTCAAGTTGATATATAAATGAGAGACATTTTATTAAACTTGTATTTTTTTCAAAAAAGGGGTGCAAAGCAGCCTTTTTTGAAAAACCCTTTCGGTCAGTCTCTTGCCTGTTAATATATATGTCCTTAACTCCGTAATAATAATCTCGGAAGATCCATGAAAAATCCTTTACTTGAAGAAGCACGCGAAGTATACATAATTTAGGATAATACTTTTATAAGATACATCTTCGACCGCAAACTTTTGCAATTAGGATAACAAGCGGAGACAAATTATCTTGTGAGGGATGACTTTATCCAGCTAAAAATAACTTGGAATTTCCTGTATTGTAATGGATTGAAACTTTTTGTCTGGCTCCTGTAATTTATGAAGAGTTTCTATTGTTAGAATATGTAGATTGTGGAAGTTGATTCAATTGTTTGGTCCATATTCATTACGACACAGTTATACGTCAGTCTATTGATATTGTAATTTTTATTTGACATGACATATGCTATTTTATTGCTTAGTCTTGTAATGCTTGCTTGCGCCACACGCTGTCAGTATTGATAATTTGTTTTAGACAAGTAGGTGATCGATCTCGGATGCTAATGATGTTCGATCAGCTATGCTCGTCGAATTAAGAGTACTCTTCTCATAGTAAGATTGTTCTGTAGTAAATATGTATAATCTTATAAAAATGTATAATCCTTTATATAAAATTCTCGTGTCGCGGTGTTTGTGGTTAAACTCCTCCGATACGGCTTTCCCGATTCTCATGAAATTTTGTGGGCATATTGGGATGGTCTCGTAATTGGTCTCGAGAATCGGACAACATCTATTTTTCATCTCCCTACATGTTAAGGGTAATCCACCCCTAATTTTTTTTTAAATCTTAGCTAAAAAAGAAATTATTTTTTTTATGATACAACATTAGTAAATACATATAACCCTGAATTTTTAACGCTTTACAAACAACCCCTATTTTACCATCGCGATTTTTATTTTTATCATTTCTTTTTTTTTCAATGCAATTTGCTTACTTTGATTCTTTATTTTTCATATTTAGATAACTAGCAAGAATTGTAATTTAAAATATATACTCTACATTAATAAACATTAATTCATTACCCTACATAAAGCATTATTTTATTGTTTATAACGCTTTCGATTATAAGTACATCCCCGAACACTTATAGTAGGTAGATAATTATTTTTATTGACCTAAAAAAATGTTTCCTACAATTAATATACATGGCAAAACAATGTTTGCCAGGTCAGCTAGTATAATATACAAAAGTCAGTCTCAAAAGAGCAAAACTTTATCTTAGCAGATGAAACCAATCTAACGCTAGCCACAGATGCTATCAATGTCAAATATGGGTTGGCAGAGGGAAAAATGTAAGTGGAATTATCAGGACCATCTCACACCAATAATACTTCATTTATTTATTTATTCATAAGAAGATTCACAGCACAATACAAAAATAGATGAATATATACATAACATCATGGGCCAATTATAAATCTTCACAAATAGTTTCATTTAAATGAATATATATAACAAGAAGGTACCTAAACATTTCAAAAAATTTTAGTGTTAAACAAAACAATAACAATAAACAGAAAAACAGAATTTAATTTGTTGACAATGAAAATGAAGTCAATACATTTCATTCATCCTGGTTAAAATAATTTTGTACCAGAGCTCTCCTTGCTGCCTCCACACTCCAAGCGAACATATCAATGTCCACCGTTGAGTTATTGAATTTGTTTGCTGCCCTAACCATAAAGTTCCTCCCTCTATAATTTGTGTTTACTTAATTCCTATAGATGTAGTTTCATATATTTATGAAGCTATTACTTTATTGTTAAAAATGTGTCGATTTTCTGAAAGTTCTTGATATCTTCAATGTTAAAGTAATGAGCAGCGTCAGATAGAATTGACGAGGGTAAAGACATACAATATAACTTTTGTTTGAGTTTTACGATTTTATTGGGTATACGTCTTATGTTCACTTAGGAATGCGTAAAGAATTTTTTATTATATGGATGTTCTAAAGAGAAATTATTTAACAAAGTGTAACTTCATATTGTTTGGGAGAACATAGGGTTATATGTTTCCTTTGAAAAATGTTTTTAGAATATAAATGTCATACTATAATTACTTTTCGTAAACTTAACTGAGCCTGACCTGATTATGTGACAGTTAAATTTGACCGTTCTGCCTAACTAACACGATAGACTGCCTTGGACAAAATGTCGGATTGTCGAAGAAAATATTTTGATGATCTTTAAACTCTGTGTACATTCAAATATCTAAATAATAATTTAAATTACAATTTGCTTTTTTATGTTTCTCTGATAAAACTTGTCTTAGATAATTGGGTGAAGTTTTGATAAATTTTAAATTATTTTATATTTAGTTTTCAATTTGAGACACACGTTAACATAATATTAATTAATATTCGTATTTATTTTTTTCTACATATCGAATTTGAAGCTTCATAAAACTCTAAAAAACTGTGCCCTCATTTGTCGTAGATTTGTAACTTAGCATCAGATAACTTGTAACCGCGAACAGTTTATAAAAAAAATTTAAAGACACATCATAAACCTTTTTAAAATACTGGTCAATATTCAATATTGCTAAGCGTATAAGCGGGCCATTAACGTAAGCGAAATTTATCGGGAGCCCTCTTTAAGTGGTTTCTTTGTAACCCTCAAAATATTTTGTGGGAAACGTCGAATGGCACTTAGATCTCTTTGTGCAAAAATCAGAGTGATATTAAGCTTAATAGTCACTAAGTTGCGTTTTATTGAATTCGGACTCTGATATAATATGATACTTTTGAAGGGTTTATGAGGTCACAATAATATATTGTATATCCTCTAGTGCAGTGGTACCCAACATGGGCCCAAGTAAAGGGGGCAATCTGATTGTTATGAGGGATATACAGAAGGATGATGATACAGAAGAGAGGATGATACAGAAAAACCTTGATTAAAATGATTTCGAATTTAAATTTAAGTTTTTTATTATCTATTGAAGATTATGTTATCGTGGAAAAATTTCCTAGTGATTCCTTCCTAAAACCGATCATTCAAATTTCTTATGGGCACAATACAATTTTTAATATATAAATTATGTATGTTACAAAAGGGGGCATAATAATTTTTGAAAGGCTTAGAGGCATGGCACAAAAAAGGTTGGGAAACACAGCTTTACGGTCTAAGTGCGTATACAAGTTCGAAAAAGGCTTATATTAAATGCAAAAATGAAATAAATTGTGCTTCAATGATCTTAAGGCAATTTATCTTAAGGAATATTAAAGAGGTTATAAATTTCAGTGATCATTATTTTAAGGCGTTCGTACGACGTTATTTATTTTCAACTATTCAATGATGCGATTCCTTTTCACAATTTATAAATGCTTAGATATTTTAGCGCGGGTGATGAAAATCCTCGTAAAACTTTTATCCCTTCATAATTCAGTCTCTACGTAATAGGACCTACGTTTTATGATAATGAAAATATCTTATACAATAGGGATTCGTAAAAAATTACTCAGCAATTTGTATCGAGTAAATTTCATGCGAAAAAACTGTTAATGAGCATGTGTAATAATAATGATGTTTGCTTTCCGTTAATTAAAAATAGAAAATGTTACAAAATTAATGTGAATTACACAGGAATGCTTACAATCAAATTATATTGAAACTACGTTTCGGATTCAAGTGGGTTCAAAACCTGGACAAATAAAACATTACTTCTTTACATCATTATTTCTTTGTGTGTTTCATTTGTAATATTGACGTGACAACGTCTTATAATTCGATGGAGCTAGCTGCTAAACAAAAACATGACGCATGCGGCGTTACCTCGCTCTGAGGCGTTCCATTTAATGCTTGAAGTGCAAGCGAGAGCACGGAACGAGCGACAAAGAGGCACAATCGGCCTCCGCGTAGGCAGCGTTCGTTCGTTAAAAAAATAACATAATTGTATTTATGCGTACAAGTACAACGCGTACGAAATCGGCTAAATTTGATACCATATTTCACTTAGAAAGACGCAATGCAATATACGCCTAATCCTAAATGCTTATGCAAATAAAATTACAGCGGCTTAAACAAAGCCTATCAGTCAAAACTTGTGACGGAATACGTTGCAAACGAGAAAAGTTTTGATTTCAGCTTCAGAAATTCATTAGTGCAGGCCGAATTACACCGGCACGAGGCGTTAATAAAAACTTTCAAGAAGTTGCCCTTGGAATAATGCCAGGATATTCGGGACAAGGCCTAGCACACACTTGACTCTTGTGTCAAGATTAACAACCGGCCCCTTAAGATCGTTCAGTAGGTATAGCTTTATTTCACTTGTGTATATGTTACTGGCAACTATTATACTTATTTTTTTTACTTGTGGAAATGTATTGCGCATACCCTACTGCGGCGCGACTGCTTGGAGCGAGAGCCTTATGTGGGACGGGACTATTGTGCATACTTACTAAAACCCCAAGGCGCCACCATCAATCGCCTTTTGTGGGATGCGGTAACAGCAGAGCCTTATCCGCTTCCCGACTTGCGATGCAGTCTTGAACTATTATACATATACGTTATACGGTACAATACTAACACATAGATGAATAATCTTAATAATAAATATTAGTTTCCATACTTACCTAAATAACGACATTAAATTCGTATAAAATAAATAAAAAATAAAATACTTTTATTTTAGAACATAAGATCATCAAGGTATCACTTATTTCACGTCATTAAATTTGAACCTGTAGGCATCCCTCATCGGCAAAAAAGACAGAGGGTGTACGGCGAGAGAAAAAGCCGGCGTAAAAATCTCTCGGTACTCTTTTAAAAAAGCAAATCATCAAAGAATACTACAATATTTAAAACTAATATAGCAAATTCATTAGAAGTATTCTACCCAGAAAACTAGTCCCAGGACGTTTTATCAACTAGATAATCGCTTACTTTATAGTAAGCAAACCTCAAAAAACACCTTCATTTAGTAAACAATAAAAATCAATGTCCAATGACAAACATCTTAACTAATTTCTTAAAAACACTGGAAGAATCTAGCGATTAAGATACAGGCAAGGACTCGTTTAAACCCTAGTGCTCTTAGAAGTATATTATGTATAAGGTTAACCACAGTCAATATTGTATTTAGAATGTAATGTTTGTTTTGAGTCAAATTAAGGAAATTTCTATTTATTATTTTTTTATAGATTGAAACAATAACATTGGATAATCCTATGTATTTAAAACATCGCAGTTCTGGCGGCTTATCTTAATATATATATTTCTTGTGTGCGTGTGTATGTGACTGAACTCCTCCTAAACGACTGGACCAATTTTGATGAAATTTTTTGTGTGTGTTCGTGGAGATTCGAGAATGGTTTAGATTCACAATTTTATCCGCTGGACAATGTTTTTTTTAATAAATTAGTAGTTGTTGATTTTGGAATGTTTTACATTGGATCCGACAGACGGCGCTACCATCGCACTGTCAAATTTTAAATAATATTCGAATTTTAATTTTAGTCTGTCCCGACAGTTAGCGCTGCGATCAAATTAAAAAAAGTTTTGTTATCATTGTGTTATTGTAGACCATGTGCTGGATCGTTAGATATTGTCATAACATTTGAATAATAATTTTCATCAAAATGGTCCAGAATGTTTTAGCTTATTAAAAAAAGTTTGAAATTTTCAAATTAAAGACGTATAGACAGGACAACGTCTGTCGGATCCGCTAGTATTATATAAATATAATACTATAATAATATAATAAATTTAGTTTACACATAAAAAACTAATTGATGTGGTAGTCGAAGATAAGCAGAATGTTAAAATATTCGGTGGCAATTGTTGTTGATAAGTTAAATGAAACACATTGTTTGTTTTGTTGTCTAGGGCATGAGGCAGGCATATTTCTGCAACTCTTAGTCCCAAATAACTGTTGTTTTGCCATGAATCGAATCCAAACTAAGCGCGATATGCTTAACCACTACTCTCGAAAAAATTAAATAAAACTTTGAATTTTAAACATTTTATTTTACAAAGCTAAATTATACATTAATTATAAAAACAGTACTGATGGTTTTAAATTACACATATAAAAAAAAACAATTACCAGCTAAATAAATCAATGGTAATGATATATTATATATTACCATATTTAGTTATATGAATGATAAGTTTAATTTATTTGCGTTTTCTTAATCCACTAGTATATTACAGCTTAGCAAGTTATTTAAGTAAATTACTTTCGTTACTACATTTTTTTTCTGATTTTCTAATCAAAGCAATGTATCCAGTGGTTCTTTGATAGAAGTTAAAGGGTGAAAATGCAAATCTCCTATCATCAATTACGCAGATAATTCTCAGAGTGGACCCATAAAGTAGCAAGTAAAACCGCAGGAGGGCAATTAGCGAGATTAATGCATCGTGCATTTCACGTGAAGATCTATGTATGTTGTTCTGGCAAGCTTGTAAACGCCATGAATGTCGCACAGGTATCTAAAGGCCTAAATTCATTGTATGAATTCATCAAACATCAAATTACAAATCACCTTTCGATGAGTTTTTATAACTGAATATGAAAACTATGGTAGTTAAACATACGACTATGTGCGTGTTTCGGTTACGCGCCATGTTGCTTTTTTATCGAAGTTTAGTATAGTGACGTAAATAATATAATGTAATATATTATGATAATAATAACAACAATATATTAGTTTTGAAGTTTGATTTGAAATAATAATAACAATATATTAATTTGAAAGTGATAAAATAGAAAGACTTGTTCAAATTTAAGTGAATTTACAAGAAAAGTGAGAGTGATTATACATTTCGTTTTATAAATTCAACACGTATGAGCATGATTTTAATATTTATTTGAGGTTAACTTCACTTTTTGATTGTAAGTATCAGTGAATGTATATAAATCTGTTAAAATTAGCAAGTATTAATAAATATGACTGAAAAAATTGTTTTTCTTAAGGCGTAAGCTTTATCTACCCCATTTTCGTGAAGTTGCAAATAGTAGAAAAATGATATGTCGTAAAGAAGTTTCAGTTCTTACCTGTGTACTCTGGTACACACATATATTTTTTGTTTATATAATTTAAGTAACTTTAGTTATTAAAACACTCCTGTCATATCAAGTGACCCTAAATTGACAAGAGTGCTCAATACGCGAGTGTTTCTTACAGACGGAACGAAAAACAAACATTTTATTTGGAAAAACAAAATTTAATAAAAAATAATAACATTTGTCATTTCACTCAACGTACAATCAGAAGGTAAATTTATACACCGATATTGATTATTGATAGTTAGCACCCAATTCTGAAACTAAACCTTACTTCCTACGATATGCCAAATCTCACGACGTTTTCCTTCACCATAAGAACGAATATTAATCGCACCGACAGAAATGATTTACTGTCGCATATCCAGTTATACCACCCGCTACGCTAACTTTATTCATGTATGATTAAAAAAAAACGAGGTCAAATTATATCAAAACAATTCCTAGTTTGGACCTGTATTATATATTTCAAAACCAAACGGAATATTAAACTTTAATACCACGCAGCTGACTAGAAATTCATTTGGTATTCAATGGCTGGCGAATATTCTACCGGTTTTAATATACATATTGCAATCTCAAGCATTAACTGGATCGGAAACACGTTGTGTATGTGTATTAATAATACGTGTTAATCAAATATTGCAAAATTAACACTTTTGCTGGTGGACCCAGTTTCCGCACTTATTCTCTCTAGGTCCGTTTTGCGTGACGTCCTGGCTAACTAAGCCAGCCTAGCTCCATCCAGTACAAAAGCCTTTTGGAAGGAGAGGAAAGAGGAACTTTTCGCAGGCTTCATGGAGCGACCTTGCTACTCTGAGGATTTTGTACGTTTTGATAGACATAGTCACGCAATCCAGGATTAGGTGGTTGATGCACTTCTGCGTTGAAACAGCCTCTGCATATGTTTGTCGTATATAAAACAAAAATTTGTTTATTAAGGAGATAATCCCTCGTAATTGTAAGGTACAGAAATATTGAACCGCATTTGAACATCAAATCATGACAGTAGCTCGCTGAAGTACACACACAGTCGGAATATTTTTATTATCTGAATAATTTACACCAAGAATTCATCCCACTCATATAAGGCAAGGTTCATGCAAGATTTTAAACACTTTAATTGTAATAGCAGCATTAACGAATTAAATTATATAAATAAATGAATAATAATAAACGAGATATCTAAATAATAAACAAGGAAAGAGGAACATTGTGGGATTTGAGGTCGCAGCAGTACTATTTTTTTTTTTAAATTATATTTATTTTAAAAATTGAATAATATTTAAATAATAAAAACATCTTACACTAGTCTCTCTCTCCCCAAACCTGTCTCAATTATCCAGTTCTGGTGCTGAATTGTAAAAACGGTTAGGTAGAAAATTATTTGCTGAATTGAATGGCAGAGGATGATTTGTGAGGTCCACTTAGATAGCAGGGCAGGCCTTTGGGATCTGAAATAAAGCCTAACCAATACCGGAAGCAGGTCTATGCAGTGTGTCTACTCCTTAAAAAATAAAATGCAGAGCCGATTGCTCTGGTTCGAGTGTTTCGTATTCAAGCAGATGTCTTGATAGTTAATAAAAAAATGCGTTGTAAATGAATTGAAAATAAGAATTATTTCAGTTCCAACCGCCGAGCAAAACTGAAACCTTATGCTATTAATTATTCGAAATCAGCATTAACAGCACTGCGTTATTAAATGTAAATGGGTATTTTGAATTTGGCCGTAATAATTTATGAGTGTAGAATAAGATTTCAAATAAGATTTCAAATGATAATTTTTATTTACACTTGAGTTTTGTTTAAAATTCAGAAAATTTCAAATTCATGAATAAAATATTGAATACGTATAGGCGAAGATATAGACCAAGAGTTAAACGTGAAAAGTGTAAATAGTTTTGTATTATACATTTAAAACGAACTCTTTCTCAATAATCACATCAAAAATTTAAAAATTGTCATACCAACACAAGTGTCTCTTGACTACTTATGGGGGTTGCCTCATACTCATTTATTGATGTAAAAATTTGAGAAACAATAATTAAAAAAAAAAAAAATAATCCGCATTAGTAGACAAATTAACTGTTTAAGTACTGAACTACCAAGACTTCCATCGAAATGGTGCTGGTGAAAATTGTAATTATTATTGATATTATTATTTAATATTATAAAAATAGTATTAGATTTAAGTATTCTATTTGGTTGTAATGAATGAACTCAAAAACAGCTGGACAGATAAAATAATTACAGTATCAGAAATTCGGAACTCTACATTATATTCATGAATGTAATTTTCCGAAGAAAGTAGTAAAAAAAAAATCAAGTTTCTTATAAATTCCCTGTTGCGATTTAAGAACCTCAAAGATCTAGCGGCTAACGCTTTATATGCTCGATATAGTCATATATATTTAATTTCAAAGACAACTAACTTTAATTATTATTAAGTGATAGAATCTGAACTTTCACTGTACATTATAACTAAAAATAAGATTTAGAAAATTTTTTTTTAGAAAATTTCACAGTATTAAAAAAATAACACATTCCTAACAACTCTCAAATCTCTGACACAATTGTGGAAGACTTGAAATCATTGAATAATGTTTAAATTTTGCTATGGAGGCGACTCTTTGTCTAAAAGCTATTTTTAACGTCTTGTCAGCATTTACTTTGCAGAATAAAATCCCGATCAGATCTCGGTAAGAACTTGACTCGAATCGGATCAGAATGAAAGTTTTATTGAAGTATTTCGACATGAATTTATTTAGCTTTATCATTCTACTTACTTTAGACATTGATTTTAAAAGTATACGATAATAGTAAGACCCACGTATTAGCCTCGGGCATGCGACTCTTATCTCTGAGTTCGAGATTTGAACCCTGGCTGTGTACAATCAAATGTGGTCTCAGATTGTAATTTTTTTATAGCTAGTATAAGCTAGTAATAGTTTGGTAATGCCTGAAGAATGTCGTCAATTTTGGTTTTGTTATCATAGTTTCCTTTTATCAATCAAGTGTGTGTGTGTGTGTGTCGTATTATTAAATGCGTTTAACACACGTTCGTACGTAAACATCGTGAAGACGCTGAGATGCCTTAGACCTAAGCCGTTGATGGCGTATGTCAAGCAAAGAAGGTTCTAGGTGCCTTGAAAAAACAAAAATTAACTCAACCGGTACAGAAATCTGAGGTTGTGACGCTACTGGTTTTTTAATAGCCCGCATTCTAATGTTAAGAATGTTAAGCGTGCGACTCTCATTCCTGATATCGTTGGTTCGAGCCCTGATTGTGTCATTGGTGCACAGCCGAAGTTCGACTGTCTTTTCGCATTTAGCATTTGCTAGAACGGTGAAGAAAATCATCATAAGGAAAGCACAGAAGGGTTATGACCTAATTACCTATTACATTGACAAATGAGCACAAATCATTAATAATGCCAATCTCTGTTGAGACTGGCCATATACACCTCATGGTGTACAGAATATATAACATATAATGCATATTCAATTTATGAATAAGCATTTAAAATAAGAACAAAGTGCTTGTTAGTACAATTCGAATAGAGAGCAATTATCATTGTATTCCAAATTCAAACTTTCTAATGTGATTAAGTTCTAGAATGAACAAAGTACTCAAATACTGAGCAAGTATAAATGCAGTACGAGTATCGTATTAAAATTTAATTGCAATCTTTTCAACGTCGGTCGCGCAAGAGTCATTACTGTAATGTCATTATACTTAGGTAAGTCGCTTTCATACGAAAATGTCGCGGTATTATTTGGCACCTGCATTAGCATTCAGTTTGTAGACTATTTATTGGTAAGTGTATAGTAAACTTTTCTAAGTTCTTCCAAATTTAAAAAAAATTGCCGACTAATACGTAGTAGTTTGGCTTTTGTTAGTGAAATCAAGCGGCATGAAAGGAAGCGTTCAATATCATTCACTTCATTCAACCATTCACAGTTCAATCACTCGTAATCGAAATTTGAATTCAGTAAAAACTAGCACTTAGCGTGATTAAAAGCGAATCGTTAGCAATCTATCAAAATGTCGTATCTTCCGTTCTTGTCTTGAAACTTGAGTATTCAGAAGTCCAACTTAATGTATCGTATGTTTAACGAGAAACATACGACTGTATGTTTTGAGTTATATTTATTAACAACACAATAGTTATTAAAAGTCGTCAAATAGTTATTAAAAATATCTATGAAGCAATAAAGATGGTAGAACCGCTCTACGCCCTTGACTTGCGAACTGGTGGTAAATGTAAATTTACGATTAATTTAATTTGTTTTTCTTGACGTTCATAAGTCAGTGTACATGTTTACCTAAATGAATAAAGATATTATGACTATGACTATGACTAAGAACTGGGTTGATGTTTCTATGGGTTTCGCTATCGAAAACACATTGACGGTACAATATTTCCTTTGATTCCTTATCTATCCTTAGAATTATCTCCAATGATCCCTTTACCGTACAGGTGAGTGTTCACTGCGCACATAGACCGAATGATACACAGCCGGAGATCAAAACGAGTTGGCCAATACTCCTCAACCATAACCACAAGAAAAATAATTTTATTTTAAGAATTTTTACTAAACAAACAATTTCATAGAAAATAACTAAATGACTTTCAAATAACATAATGTTTTCAAAATGGCGGGCGTGTGTTTTTTGTGTTACAGAACATACAACCGTATTTAAAGTCGTTCCTTAAGGGATATATTATTTAAACTTCGTTACATCATAATAAAAACATATAACATAAATTATTAGGGATGCAACAGGCGGATTATCGCTGACAAAATAGACGATCTCTTCCAGGCATAGTAAGGATAAATATTAAAAAAAGAAATACATATACTAGGGTAAAGTGCATAACCAAATCAACATAAATAAGATTAGCAGTAATTTTACTTAAGTTTGTTGGTATCAATTCTTTTCTATTTTAAGTAAATAACTTTAACTTATATAAAATTAAAAACAAAAGAATAAACTCGTAGTTAAGTAGTCCATTCGGAGAAAAGAGACCTCTCTGATAATTATGTATACTTAATAAGTCTGTGTTTTTGGTTAGAATAAATGAATTAGCTAATATCAATACGTATGTTTTCAAAAACTTGTATGCAAACTTGCAGAGATACTTAGCAAGTCGTTATTGTTTCGCCAGTTTGCTTATATTTCGGTTTAGCTCATCGTTAATCTTCATATAATTTCAGTCTTAATGACATTGCGCCTCTAATTAATTTCGATGAGTATAGGACGTCACCACAATAATCAAAAAGATTGATGAAACCCACAGAAAGGTTCTACCAACACGTAATAGCAATGTAAAGGCGATTCAAGTTGACACCACGGGCGTAGAGAGACGAATTAGTGTATTAGTGTGAGTACACATTTGTCGTTAGTGCTAAACAGTGGTAAGTGCAAAAATAGTACACAAGAACGTAGCGTCTTCCTCTTAATAGGGACTATAAGTGTTACTGAACACTTTCTAATGTTAAAAATCCTTTTTAGTGAAGTAGGTTAATTTAATTGTGTCTTTGTGCAGAGACGATTTAGAAATAATAAAGTAAACTGGAAATTTGACGAAAAATTGTTGCTGGAAATATTTGGTTTGTTTCTTTACTATTGCATTTGCCTTTAGCGAGACCAAAGATTCTACCAGGCGGTCTATTACGGCCTCTTAATTAAAGTGAAAGTAAAATATTTTTTGCATTACAATCATACATTACAGGTGACATATAATAATTTGGTTACAATAAGGACCTTTGTTAAGCATAGGCGTTGGCTTAATTCTTTTTGTGTACATATTAAATCTTATAAGTAGATACATTATTCATTTCTTATATACGTTGCGATAAAAGAGTATGTTCTTAACATTAATAATAAACTTATTTAAAGGAATTAAAATCAGATTTCAGTCAGAAACTCTGCAACGGTGTCATTTCTTACATAATATTTCATTTTTGTTGTATCTTTGTATTCTTTTATCCTGTTTCATTTTTGTGTTATGTACCTGTTAATAGTCGATGCTAACAGGTTAATTTGGTATATAAATTTTTGCGTATTTTTAGTAATGAGTTTTCTATTTTCATTTGTTTTAATTTTTTATGTAATATTCTTTTGTTATACTCTTTTGTGTATAACGTATTGTATATTACTATTGTAACAACAATTTATTAATAAGCGTAATGTATCATTGTCTTAGTACATTTTCTCATGTTAGAGAGTGTTATAAACCTTAAATCAGTGATACTGTTTTACCTAATATTTATTTACATCCCTGTCGTTATGTCAATTGTTTTTTAGAATATTTGCTTCGTTTGACAGATATAATGTCTACTTGTAGAAAATACGCTTGGGCGGCTGTGCCACTTGCACATCACCCTCCACGAAAAATACTTAAACTCTAATTTATGTGTGGAAAACTTAGGAACGGATTTTGGAAATAAACGAACGAAACAAGAATCTATTGGTAATTAATTCTAATTTATTTGTAAAAGTATGACATTATGAGTAATTATTTTGATTAATGATTATGCAATTTAATAAATACTTTTCAGGATCATAATTAAATAAATTATAAATGAACATTTCTTTATACTTTATACATGTATATACATTCTCCGATATTTGTTATTTATGTGAGTTTATCGCGTTGTTGGTACGCGCTAAATATTTGCCAAAATTGTTTGTTCCAATTTTACAATAAATTGCCTAACTTCCTGCCATTAGCTACACGTTGTTGTGTATTTACGGCATTTTATTTACATTTTTTTACAACTTCTTTTCTAATGTGAAACTCTTAAATTTTCTCCAATAAATGTAAAATTAAAATTTCTATGATGGATTATTATAGGACTATTATAGGATCATACTGGTGCCACATCCCGAGGTCACGGATTGAAGACCCTGTGGCGACGGAAAAAAATTTCTTCTCAGCAAAACTTTCTAAGTGTGTTTAAATGTTAACACTCTTCCATTGATATAATCCATACTTCCTTCCATAATTTTTGATTTTAAATGAAAATTTAAAAAAATGACCATGTATCAGTAACATAAATGATTTTATATTAATTAGTTAACAAATTTTCGCCCGTGTGGATTTCTTTAATTTTGGCAATAAATTTTGCGATCTGTCTCAGTAATTACACTATCAAATGATGTAAAGTTTTTGACTTTATAGCGTTCATATACATATATCAAACGCAGCTGGGGACCAATTTATGTATTCAGCTTTTCACAGATTGCGATTCTGTTTCGATTACAGTAAGTGAAATCAAACATTTACAGATAACTTGGGTAAGATGAAGACTGTCAGTTCATCGACCAAAAACCATTTCTCCGCACCTTTCACTCACCAGACGTGGCGCGAGACAATGAGGAGAGGTTTGTTCTACGTCACACAGACTACAGCAATACAGATACAATTTGTCTACAAAAAAAAAAACAATTAAACAATTATTATACAAATAATTTATATTGATAAAAATATCACGATTTTGCGAATCAACCTATATATATAATATACCTATATATAATATATGATATCCCATTTCCCTTCCTCTCTGAAGACTATTTGATATACTGTAGTATAATAGATTTGTTTATTTTAGAATCACAATTAATAATAATATTTAATTTAGCCAATATTTCTTCGATACAGTCATCTCGTGGGTTATGTAGGGAAGTTGCATGCCGGTTAATGCTGCACCATCCCACGTCATTTTCACACGTGTATATTCCTTACAAAAACAAATTTTCATGAGTGTCTGATTGTCCTCATTTTGATTGAGAGCAAAAATAAAATAATATAAACCAATCAAAAATAGAATCTTTTTAGAAGACTCTCATGTTCACCAGTTATAGATACTTCATAGAGACTTTAGAAGTGAAAAAGCATTAGAGATGTCTCTATCGCCACACTGTCTTTACTATGTAGCGGTTTATTGTATTCCGCGCGCAGTCTCGGATAAGGGGCCTGGAAATTGTTTTACGTGACACGTTATAACGAACGGGAGAGGAGTTGTACGCGCTTTGAATAACGGCCTGAGGAATCAAGCCGAGCCCATTTTGTTTCATGGAATTGTCATTTTGATCTCTTTCGGACTTTAAATGAGAATGGAAAGTGAAAAGCGGAAAACCTCTTCCACGAAATGTTTCTGGAGATAACGCGATATATTATGAAAGTTTTTTTTTTTTAACAATGTGTCGGGCAATGCTTAGTTTGATTATTTATCATAATTAGCCTATTCTAATCTCTGATCTAATTTTGCATATTTTTGTTATTTTTTTGTTTTTTAGTTAAACTTCTTCATGAGTTTTAATGTTTTTGTGTTTATATGTTTAATAATAATATACTAACACTAGTATGCTGTTTATACTAACATAATGATGGATTATTTCATCTGAAATAAATAAATAAATAATAATACTATTTTTAGTACAAACTGTACTTATTTTATTTTTATCTCACACACTGTTTTATTGTTTTTTTTCTCTTTCATGTTTTGTTATTTGTAAATACGCGAGGAACATGTATACAAACAATACAATAATAGACCTGTATAGTAGTTTTTTTCTAGGAGTACATTATCTTTCATATATAATTAATTATTAAACTAATGTATACAATTATTGTAAATTCTATTTTAAAAGAGTAAGCGTGGAGTTTTTGCCAATTCGTCTCAACACGAAGAATCATCCTTACATTTTATTTAACGTGTCATTTAGGTGGTCTTATAAAAATAAATGATTTTATTGAATCAATAATGAAAGTAATCACTTGCTCGGCATAGAAGTAACTCTAAAGGGTAATTATAAGAAACAGATCCAAACAAAAATAGGACCTACTGATAAAAACAAAAACCTTTAGATACCTACTTTATCACAATATTTCCAAAGTTAAACTCAACCTTATAAATATCATCTACTTATTTATTTCGTAATCCTACAGCTTAAATATAATAAAAAAAACAATTATACTAAAGATGAAGGCAGGTATGGAATACATTATATTTCCAAAAAGATTCAAATATTAATAAAAGACAATACAAATAATTCCATACTAAACTATGCAATTCCTAATTCGGCTGTGTTATGTGCAGGTGTATAATAGAGTATATGAGGTCTTCTCATGATGCTGATAATTACATTTACATAATAATTTAGTATTTATTAAAAGTTACATAACATTACAGTAATAATTTATAACGGCATACGTTGGGGCAAGTTAGTGCGCAGGTGGACAGAACGCACCAGGCGAGTCTGCAAGTTCTAAGTTTAAATCCGCACCTGTGACAGGAAGTACCTACGTGCCGCCAACTTCGATGCATCATACCACAGCCTACTTACTCACAGTAGGGTAACAAACGAATTTACAGGAAACTGATCTCTTACTATCTTTTATTAAAAAATAATAGTAGAAATTTTTTAAGCTGATATATATATACAGTAGAACCTCGTTAAGTCAAAAACCTCCAAATCTCGAAAAAATGTTTCTTTCCCTTCCCTTCAAACACCAAAAGCTCCATTATTTGAAATTTTGATCCTCTGTAAGTCGAAATAATCACCGAGGCAAAGCCATTTTGGTACATATTTTCACTCCATAACTTTGTTAATTAAATTTGACCTCTGTATCTCGAACGCAACGTTAGCAACGTTTGGTGTCAGGAGTTCAATTTTGATTTCCTTTGAAATGTAGCTAAGCAAGTCATTTGTTTTCGACTTAAATACTGTCAGAAGTAGTTTTAGTACTCAAAATTTATAAGAATCAACCTCAAAATCTTTTTATCGAGTCAAAATCCGCCTAAGTCGAAATCCTCCATAAGTTGAATTCCTAAAGAAAGTCCTCTATAACTCGAATATTTTTGGTGTCTCCCTTGATGTTCGACTTATAGAGGTTCTTCTGTATATATATCACAAACAAAACTTTTGTGTTGGATATTGTTATGACGTCATACCCTTAAACGCTACGCGCTCAAAATTAATGGTGAGACTGGTCGAAGATTTCTCTTTCCTGAAGCTTCCAACCTGCGATTCCTTTATTCCTCCAGAAAGCACACAACATCCTTCCTCCATAGTGTCGGGAAAATCTATACATATCATTGAACTCCTGAATTGGGGTAGTCATTTACTTAAAGGGATACGTTACAGTTAGTTCTAAATTTTTACTACTACAAGTACTTTTGATAATTAATTGACTTAATGCATTGTTTTAACTAAAGAATATAAAAATTACATAACTATAAAAATTGTCAGAACTGTGGGCCAAAAGCACTACGTTACGCTCATTGAGCAACTTGTCCCAAGTTGTTTCTATTGCCTAATTCATGTCTCTACTTTCAAAATATTAGAAATATATTCTCTGTTATTTTAGGAAAATAATATAATTTGTTCAAGACAAAATAAATACTTTTTGAGTATATTGTCTCAGTCTGAGTCATTATTTGTAAATGTTTTATACTCAACTTGATTATTCGTTTTGATTAATATTATCTAAAAGGTCTGAAGATGGAAAGTTACTTCGAAAGCAATTACATGAACTAACAAACGTCTGAAGTGTATTTAAATGTATTTAAATACTGAATAAAATACCTATACATTAAATTTATATTGATTAATTATACACAAGACATTTAATGGGCATAGAAATCGTAAAATGAACCCTCCAACAGTTTAGTTACATATACAGCGGAAGCAATAAATGTTTTAATTTTTATTAAATTTTTGTATTTACACTCCAACAGACGTTGTACTGCATGATATTTTAAGCGATTACGATATAGACAAACAGAAGTGGCGTCTTTTCCTCAGATTAACAAACAAAATAAACATCTTTAAAACCACAATTAATAATCTAATTTAAGAAATATAATTATCTCTTTGATTTATTTAGACTAGATCGAAATTAAATTTTAATTCTGCTTTGTTATGAGTGCTATGGAGAGCATTATGTTCCATTTTTTCCAAAAGCTGCCAATGCCTGCGAAACATGCCTATAAACTTCAGCTTGACTTTCACATCTCAGTGACGTTTTGTGTCTAAATCCCTACGAGGCCTACGATGTCTAGCGGTAGGAGTTGTTGTCACGTTCTTTCGTTATTTGTCATAGCTTTAGTCTTAGAAAAGTTCACCTTTAGGCCCATCTGCGCGGCTTCGATCGCTCACTATGATAACCATATCCTGAGTGTTATTAGCGAGAAGAAATCAAGTAAGTTAATCAATGTTTCCCACGGTATTTTATACAACTACCATCGTAGAAGACGTTTTAGGAACCGCAGTGAAATGTTTGGATATAGTCTTACTCCTTTATACTATTACTTTATACAAGAACTTAAATTAACAAATTATATATATTGCAATAATATTCATATTAGACAATCAACCAAATAAGACAATAGAAATACTCGAATATATAATTATTATTATTAGGCCAGACAAGAGTTTTGTACATTAACTATTAATTGATTTAACGCTACATTTTGTTAAACATTAATTTCCTCAAAAATTTACAATTGAATTAAATATTTAATATAGGGCTTTGTGTGAGTTTATTATATTAGCGGTTCCGGTCGAAAAATATTCATTCGTTCGTAGCGTAGGGTCAATTTCACCCAATCAAGGCATAAAGAGTTCAGTGGATTATATCATGCCGTGTCGCTACACGGTTGACCAGGTCGCATCGGGGCTAGCAAATTATATATTTCATTCGACGGACACAATTTCCGTACTTCTACGCTCATTTGGTCCGCTATGCGTAAAGCCCTCTTTAATTGAGCCAGCCTAGCGCCTTCCAGAACCTCAGAAATTTCCTGGGCACTGGGCAGGCGATTTGCTGCCTCGTAGGGAAACCACAGCCACGCTTTCTAGGACTACGTGGGTGGCTGATTCCTTTGCGTTAAAACAGCCACTGCACAAGGCACTATCTCGTCTAGGACCAAGATATGTTCATTAAGGAGACAGCGGTCCGTAAGTGTGGATATTATTATTTTAATTAATTTTGCTGAGGCTTAGAAGTCGGTTAGTGGGTGGCAATGTCATTTTTAACTGTTCTCAGTTGCGACCGGTGATTTGGAGTTCTGTATTTTATAGAATTTTCTGGGGAATCCAGATATTTGTTATATTAAACATTTATTATTTAAATAGAACTTTATCTGAAGAAAATGCGCAGTCATCCTTAAAATAACGTGGGCTGAGAATGTCATGGCAACGATGTTTTTTTCCTGTAGAAAAGGGTCTGATTGTGCCTATCAAAAAAATTCCTATATTAGGGAAATGTACAAATATAGACATACCTAATCATTACAGATACTTGATAAAATATAATTAAATTAAGCTTACTAGAACAAATAAAAAAATATTCTTATAGGTAACACAATGTACGTCAAAATATATAATATAATGCTTCTTATATTATATTTCTGCCAGGTCTTTAATCAGGGGCGTCGAATGGAAGAGAAGAATGGCAATAAACTCTCGACCACTCTTTTTAATCGCCAAGTTTTTTGTTTGTTTAGAGTTTATGTTGGAGTTGCAACCATAACACCGTGTTCTACATAACGTATTTAATAATTAATAGTTAATTAATATTAATAAAATAATTTAAAAACAAACGTTAGTCCTCTATCAACAGGAGGTATGATGAACTAGCATGACGCACTTACATTCTCGTGGGTCTTACTTATACTTACATATCGAAATAACTACTAGTCCCACCTAGACCCACCAGTCACCACAAGTAGCATCCGTTCACGAGTATATGAGTGATCTATCTATATGATATATTTTACATTCGGTTGGGGTAGTCTGTAAAGAGTATATCAATGACAATATATACGTGCCATCAGCGTTTGAAATGTACCGATTAAAATGACTATGCCATCTAGTTATGGATATACAATACGTTGTCGCAAACTTGGAATTACGGGGCATACAAAGAAATTAAAGTTTGGAAAAGAATATATAGAAATAACGGAGCACGCCTACTTGTGTGAAATTTCCTACATATAGTAGCCACGAAAAATAGTAATAAGTAATAAATAGTAAATATAGTAGTGTTGAAAAATCATTAAGAAAGATAAACAAATATTCGAATACAATTGCCATAATAAAACTAATTAATAAAATCAAGTTAATATTACTTTGATCCTACTACGCCAGTTATAGCAACATTGTTTTATTTTAAAAAATATATTAAAAAAAACAATATTGGGATATTTTTTAATAAATTCTGTATATAATAAGCATTTTGTTAAATACTGCGACAGCCCTACAAAATATTCCTAGTCCATTCATCCGTAAAAACTGCTAATCAAATTAAAAGCATTTACGAACAATTGTTTCGCAAATTGTGCTTTTTATTATTCAACAATTAATTTCCAAAGCTTTTAAAGATTAGGCTTTCTATGCATGCTGAGTAATTGAATAGCCATCAAATGTTGGAAAATATTGAAAATTATAAAATCATTTAAATATATATAACTGTATGTAATTCTATATACCGAATAACTAACCTTAAAATCTAATTTCTTACATAATGAATTAATTATAATTATATTAAAATTATTAAGTATATCTTTAATAAATTCAAGGAATTATTGAGAATATATTGATTAGTGTTAATTGTTATTATTTATTTTGTAATCATTAATTTACCTAAGTATAGTAAGTATAAGATCAAAATGGTTAAAAACGACACGGTTTTACTTTCTTTTTTACAAATATATAAGTACGCACTTATCACATAAATGCAGGAACACTTACAAACGATTTATTTCTGCAAGAATTCAATGAAAGAAGGAATTTAAAAAGTTGTTCAACGGAAAATGGCAATTGAATAACTGGAACTAAAAGAATTCAGTTTAGTAATGAACTATTCAGTGATTTTTATACCATTCAATGCAGACGATTTCAGACCAGCACAATATCTGCTGACGAGGTATTCTCAGGTCTTTACTAAAACGCAGTATGATCTGTATCATGTTTTATGAATAGGGAAGTTGAGGAATGGCGTTAGAAAAGTTCAGCTTGACATTTCATACTGAAACTGAATGAAATGATTCAATTCAGGTGTCATTAAAATATGCCTCCATTTTTGACACCATCACAGAACAATACCGTGAATTCCGATACTGGCTGAGGCTCTCAGGCAATTGCCTTTAAAGCACACGTATCAACTCCGAAAGAGATCGTCACCTTATGGCCGTTCGCCTCGCTGTCAACCAGACGTCAACCATACGTATACACGTAACCAAAGCGTATCAGCAGCTACTGTATGTCAACTCGGTTACGGCTAGGCAACGCCGCGTTTACGGCTCTGTTTCGGCTGGAATTTCGCGAGAGGGTGGGGAAGGGGAGGGGAAAGGTAAGTGTGGACGAAGAGACTTGAGTTCGGGTACGGAGAGCCGTAAGCGTGGGGAATGCAAGTTGACAACGCAACGTATCGCAGTTCGGAGCCTGTTCCGAGGCGAAGCGATTACGTTACGATTCCGATTAGAGTGCGTTGCAGTAGGGAGTGCCGTTTCATACAAACGGCTCGAGGTGATGCGGTGACGACCCCTTTACAAGTTGATATGTGTGATTTTAGCTTTAGTAATAGTGATACGATGAAGAATTTGCGGAGAAGTTCAGATATGGTTCACCTTATCTGAA
The DNA here is from genome assembly GCF_905147795.1 of Pieris rapae. Taxonomy (NCBI): domain Eukaryota; kingdom Metazoa; phylum Arthropoda; class Insecta; order Lepidoptera; family Pieridae; genus Pieris; species Pieris rapae. The sequence goes on from NC_059517.1 coordinate 2,034,112, forward strand.
AAGCCGGTTCACCTTATCTGTTATACTTTTCCCTCAATATATCTATTGCGCGTTAAGGCCCAAACATTTAATTAAATCAAAGTCAATCTAATTAAAATATACTAGATTAAAGTCTACCGAATTCCGATCCAAAATACATAACAGATTTACGAGCATTATCCTCCAATACCCTGCGAAATCGAGGTGCCCTAATAAAATCAACAATAAACATCGAATAACAGCCGTCTACAAATTATTATTGGATGGGATTATGACAAGGACATAATTTCCTTTTTATGTAGGGAACGAGATGGTTCCCGCAATTTATGTGAACATGAATCACCATTTTGTTGCTTTCAATTCCGCGGACAAAAGATTTTGAGGTCGTCAATTGTTTATTTGATTATTACATATTCGGTATTATATCTGTATAACTGTTTATATATCTGTTTAGTTGACTACGGATTATTATACCTAGAATCATTTATAACTTACTCTGGGAATCTGTTCTCAAGGATCATTCTAAACACTATGACTGGCAAATCGCGCTAAATCCTTGGTCACCAAACCACTAAAGCACGGTTCGCTTTCAAAAGTCATAAATTGTACGACATATATAGTGTCAATTACGCTTTGTATTTAAATATTTGAATCCACTTACTTAAAATCTCAAACCAAGCTTAGTAACTGCAGCGACATACAGCTTTGTAAAACTGAAACACGCTAACGAAATTATTCCGGCCGCTAAGGATATATCCACCTTCTCCACTTTAGCAACTGGAGCTTGGGGGCCGTTCAGTCAGTGGTTAAGACTGATCGATGATTGTTGGGGGAACCATCCTTCCTCCACAAACTCACAGTGACATAAGAGAGTGTAGATTTCCAGTCAAACAATAATTTTGCTGATTTTTACATATTTTAAAATAGATAGCTGTGTCGGGATTTTTAAATAAGGTGAATGGATTCTTTAATCACTTTTTTTCATTGTTAAAGCAAAAATATTGACCTGTTTCTTTTTCAGAAGAAGATTTAGAGGTAGCGAAGAAATATGATATACGTACAATATTTTTTTATATATAGAACAGAGGGTAAACGGGCTGGAGGCTCACCTGGTGTTAATACTTCAATAATTTATTGACTTTCTTGTCTATATTGTAAGCAAAGCCACTGAAATCGTTTATGGCAATTGAGATCGTTTCTAATGAAATGTATTTTATATACCAGGAGGCATACGGACTCGCTGGTTGTTAAGTGAAACCCATGGACACACATTGACAGAAGGCTCGCAAGTTTGGCGGTCTTTTAAGAATTGATACACCCTTTTATTTTTAAGGTCGAAATCTTTTAGATATAACTAAGTAGAATTTATTGGAAATGTTTCATGTTGTAGCGGCAGAAACTGTATTAAGAAACGCTCAGTGATGGAACAATGGACCCGGAGGTGAAAAGGGATACTTTGTATTTTGCCTTGAAACCACTAGGAATGTTTATTTATTTATTTAGTCATCTATTTATTATTATTTATCGAAGTGACCGCCTATCACGCCGAATATAATAATTTGGCACTCGAAGCCAGTTTCTCAAACAATTCCGAATACTACATATTAGGACCTTAAAATATAATGTGATAGAAAGGTCCTACCTTACCACATGTAGTATCCTATGTTATAAAAACGGAAACATTTTTTTATCATCATTTAGAATCACACAAGCCTCAAAAACGAAAAAAATTGAAACATCATTGAAGTATAGAAAATACGTATTTATTTTTTACGTTTACATACTGTTTAAAGCTGTGTAGTTTTTATATTTTTTAATCATATCATCAAATTTATCTTTCGACTTAAAGATAATAGCATCATAATTACTTACAGAAATACAAATCCCACTTATTTGACAATTGATTGATTCCATATAATATGGAATTCGTTTCTTACCATTGTGATTTTAAATCTTGTTAATACTTTAGTTAAAATGACATGTAACAAGGATAATTTAAATAAAACTAGACCAATGTAAAAGTTAGCATTTGATATTAATTCTGCCATATCAGAGTTAACCAGACGGGACGAACAAACTTGTAAACAAACAAACTCAGAGCGCAACTCTCGCCGCGTTTCTCAACTTATATTTATTTTTTGATTCGTTAATGAATTTGACACTATCTGCGTTATTACATAAAGCAAATACTGGTGCAAAAAGATCATTTATTTACGTCGTTACATATAATATCAACTAGCTGTTTGGTGCGGTTCCATCATGATTCGGTCGTAGCACCATATTCTATAGTCTAAAGGTAATTCGGTAAATATACTTTTAATTTGGTTTGGTGTCTTCTATAAAACTGTAGTACATCAATTTGCTCTATTGTCGATGTTATTTTTATTTAGTTGATTTATTCCGTTTGTTTGTATAGTTTGGGTAGTATACAGAATCCTAACTTTTTGGAAGTTATATTTCTTTTGGCGCGTTAGGGAAAACAGATGAGAGTACATTTTTACGATGCACACGCAAACCGTTATAAAAATCCGACAGCCTGAAGTTAGCTCTAGTCAACATTTTATTTTTTTGTGATATTAACCAAACTTAGACTAACTACTAACTATTCACTTTAACTAGATAATGCGTTGTTATAAAACTTTCAATGTTGTCGTTTTTTCTTTAAACGTAGAATAAAAGTTTTTTTAATATATTAAGAATGACTTCTAACGAGTGTACATAAGTATACACACGTTTTTTTTATTTTATAGCCTTTATTAATTAGGGATAAGGTAAGGTTCCAATGTTAAACTGTCTGAAAGAGATCGCTCGAAACCGAGAAGGCCGCCAATTGCTCTCCCTTTCATTGTATGTTAATAAATAAATAAATATATTTTTTTAATCGGTCATGTAGTTTAAGAACCAAATAAACAAATATACAAACATTCGGCTTTTCTTATATTATTTTATTATAAAGTTAAGGAAAAAATTCAAATATATAAAGGCATTATAAATTTCCATTTAAGTTGAAAATACACCCAATAGATACATAGATTAAAATTGAAGAAATTTTCAAGTATTCAACGTATTCTGTAATGCTCTCAGTGCGGCAATAAATCTATTCTCATTGGCTTTATTTGACATCGGAGATATTTATGGGGTGCTAAATGTTGGGACCGTCCAGCATAAATTATTATTTGCGAAACAAGATACTGTATCGGGTTCAAATGATAGCGATTGTGAATTGATGAGTTTACATAATTATCTATAAATATAAAGCCGACAATAGTGGTTTTAAATGCATAGGATCATCTGATGTTGTGTCTACCTATGTGATGGCGATGTATGTATGTACGGTAAGGGTGCGTCCACATATGATAAATGCGTTACGAATGAAGCTCGCGAGCTGCGCGCGTGTATATATGTCCGTAGCGTGGTATATATTTAGCAACTGAATGTAAGGGACTGTTTTCATAAAAAATGGGAAAGTTTCTCTGACTATGGCCAAACTGAACAATGTTGGCCTAGTGACTTCAGTTTGCAAGGTCGTATTTCGGTGTCTGTAAAGGAGTTTCTGTATATGTATGCATTTTATAGCTATGCTTTTTAGAATTTGGATAGATAAGGGAAGTAGCGATCTGTGTGATGCGATTATGCGCTGCGAGTCTCATACTCATTTATTGATGTTAAAATTTGAGAAATAATAAAAAAAAATATTTTTTTAATTTAAAGGTCCTTGTAATCCTAGTCCATATATCTGCAGAAAGATCTAAACACTTGTCGCCCTTCTGTTGAGAACTTCAACTAATTCAAAGTTTCCTAGAATCGTTTACAAGTATGTCTAGTTTAGTTATTGATGTTGCTATTACGTGTAATTATTATCCGTTAGAACCCTTTGTCCGCTACGGCTCAATTTACATAGTTAAAGTTATTAGTTAGTGATCTGAACCGGGGAAGTTGGTCGATCAATTAGTTAAGTAAGAGAAATAAAAATGATAAAACCATTGCAACGAGATATTGCTTTTGAAATAAGTAGTACATACTACGATTATTTCTAAAGGTACTTTCATTTATGTAATATCTTCATTATATTTATGAATACTTGTAATACCTCTTATGTTGGCATATTCTTAAAAAAAAACCTTGACCAGTTAAGAGACTGGCGCAGAATTTGCCAGTACTTTTCTGTTCTACGCCCTTGATTTGAGAAGTGGCAGTAAAATTAAATTTAGCAGCATTAATTTATTTTAAGGACTAAAAATAAATAAAAAATAAAATTAAAATAAAAGAGCCTATTTATTTCTTGCAAAGAACAAACTGTAAACAGTAAACATAATACTATTTATCACATATATATTTTCTTTTAGAAAAATAACGTATACTATTTCCTAAGGACGGACTATAAGTGTACATTAAGTTACCTACATGAATAAATATTAAATTTGATATAAACACATAAAATATTAAAGGAAAAATCTGATTTACTTAACCACCCTGAGTCGCTAACTGTGTTTCTACTCGACAAACACATTTTTATTTAAAGTAAAGAAGTCATTTCACTTCACTATATCAACCAATTTCATCCTCCTCCATCATTCCATCTCGCCGGTGGGTTCTAGCAGGTAGCAAAACGCTGCGACTATGACGATCAAACTATCACATTCCAAGTTACAGGTCAGTCTACTAAAATGGTTTCAAAGGAAAGCTTGGAACGAATTTTAAGGTAGTATATTCTATACGGAGAGATTCATGTAATAGTTATTTAGTAGTGGAGTGTAGTGTGTACTGAATATCCGCACTAAGACACATATGTCTCACCTGATGTTAAGTGATACCGTCGCCCACGGATACTCACATTTATAAAAATAATAATAATATAGACTTTATTTCAGATCAAGTTTTTAGGTACACATATAAACATAGATTACATTGAACTAAGTATTACAAAGAAAAAACTATTCTAATATTTGTATCTTGTTTTTTTTGCAGATCCGTTTGCCAGTCGGCAAAGGCCTCCTCCAACCTTTTCCATTCATACCTTTCTTGGACCACTCTGTTCCACATCACTCCTGTCACTATAATGATTTATTGCAAGAATATGGTACAAAAATGTGTAAGGTGGTACAATCGTTAGATCGCATATAGCGCGCAAATTTGACAATAAAGGATTTTTCCATTTTACATTATTACTCATATGAATTGGTCAATTCTTATATTGTTTGTATCGTACATATAATGTTATACATTATTAATTTTATATCAACTACAGTGTCTCACGAAAATAATCATTTATTGAATAATACATTATTTCTAAAGTAATACACCAAGCCGATTTTTAAAGACTCTAGTCGGAAGATCTTTTAATTATTTTTTTAAATTATTGCAAACCCTTATTGCCTTACAAAAGGTGTTTGTCCAAAATAGTTCCAGATATATTATTCGTACAGCCAATTTCTCCCCATCATTTTCGACTTTAAAATTTGTATATTTCTGTTTATTGTCAGAAGGCTCTTAAGTGCGTTGCCGGCCTTTCAGGAATTGTTACGACGCTAAGTCATATAACCCATTTGGTCCGTTATGCGTAAGTCCTGGCTAACTAAGCCAGTCTAGCTTCTAGATTATACGTTTGTATATCGACAAACTGGTATCCTAAATAATTGGTTTATTAACAGTTTTGTAACAGTGTTGGCATGGCTTTAGTGTGCGACTCACATCCCTGAGAATGTAGGGTCGAACCCCGCCCGATCTATACCGACTTTCTGTCTATGTGCAATTAATTTTCTTATACCGGAAACTGGCTTGCCTCAGACTCAGAAAACGTCGACGGAGTGTTTCATCCATATTTGTCTATAAGAACAGCAAATGAGTACGAAACTGTCGTGAAATATTGTAGCGTGTCGATACCACGATAATGTATGAGCGTGCTCTTATTTGCCAATCTGAAATAAATCTTTGTTTTTTAATTATATTATTATTATTTATTACATAAAATGTCATGTGGAAGATGTTGTAATGGTTGCAATTACAAACATTGTGCAAATAATAATTTTCGCGAATAAAACGCGTGACGGAGAGTTTATTTCCAGTTCTTCTTTTCCGTTTTACATCCTTGATTTGAGAACTGGCAGTAAATGTTAAAATTGGAAGCATTTAATGTATATTTCATTTTTTGACGTTCTAGAGTAGGTATACAGTTTATTAGCTATATGAATTAATGATTCTTGGCTTTGACTTTGAAACATACATATATGTAAGACGTAGGGCGGTTTTTTATTCTAAATAATTATATTAACATTTAGACTGCTTATTTGACAAAGATTGTTTTACTATTCTATTCACATTTGTTTTTCTAATAGGCAAATATATCCATCCTTCGTACTACTTTCATGGAAAAGAAAGACTTATTTGTAGAACGATAGTTCAGAACGGGTCTACAGTTAAATTTAAAACGCTTTGTTTTTATAATTAAGAACTTCCCTAAGAGTGTACCTGACTGATAAACTTCTGCTTTTATCAAAGTGTTCTTATTTACTTAACCAATAGTTCGCATAATTGCTATGAAACTTCGCTTCGGTATTCTGTCATTATAAAGGCGATCCGCGTTCAACTTTCGCAATTTAAAACTTTATCAAGAAAATAATAAGGACTTACTTAATCACGTTAATTAATACAACGCTCGCTACAGTACGTCTTATGTAAAAAAATCAGTGGCACTACAATTTTTTTAGGTCAGGTTTTCGTATCTGTTTTTTAATAAATTGTCAATCTAATACGCAAGTTGGTGATCAGCCTCCTGAACACAATAAACTCAAAGACCACTGAATAGTTTTCACTAATAACTAGGTTTGAGGTTTTTTTACAAAAAATTCAACAACATATAAATGTTGATTTATAATTCAAAAACATGCTTATACTTTACAGTATTTATTATTAAATACTGTAAAGTATAAACTTAATTAAATACTTTACAGTATTTATTATAAAATATTTAATAATAAATACTGTAAAGTATAAGCATGTTTAAATTTCCCTCAAAGCTTTTTAAAATTAGTAATAGCAACAATCTTTCCGTATTTTTTTTAATTCACCAATTTTTTTGCAAAATGATTGTAAGAAGTTGAATGATACCATGCTCCTTATCTTGAAGACAATAATTAAAAGATTTGATATTTGACCCTATTTAGCGTAACATGCTCATTTCTATTCGAAACGGCGGGAGAAATTAACTTTTTAATTCCGAACTTTGTTGGAATTCTCTCGAGTTTCCCAGAAAATAAAAAGTGCTCAATACCATCCAAGATACTTTGGAATGATGTGCGCCAAAGAATGTCTTTATTGCACGCCGGAATTTCTACGAAGAATCCAATAACGATCGGGTTACAAGTACCTACTTCATACATTTATGAAGAAATTTCGATATTTCGTTAATATATACCATTTCTCATGTATGAGGTATTTTCAATAACGAAGGCAATAATCTAATATTAAATTATTACGTATATTTTATTAGAAAATCTCTACAAAAAATATGTAACAAATAATTCTACGTTTCGTTTAGATAAGTAGCCAATGTGTTAAAAAATAATATGACCCAAAGATAATACGCTAAGATAGACATTTGTTTAATGAGAAAAACACTTTAAAAGTACACACAAAGTTTATCGCTGGACTTAAAGATAACATCCGCATAACTTAGAAAGCTAATTTAAAAAGTTTTATATAAGTTATTCAAATAATGTCGCCTGACACGGTTTATTTATGGATTTAAATAAAAAATATTTTTTTAAATATGTAACAGCATTGCATATAATATTTTTGGATAAATAAACCGATTACAGTCTAATTGGTTGAAAGAAAAACAACAATGTGGACTGGACTACCGGAATGAGATGTATTGGATGACCAAGAAATGTTGCACAGACGACGTATTAGAACCAGTGAAGAAATACTGGATGAATATTTCTCAAGACAGAGAGAAATTGATAATATGGATACACTAAAAAAACTAACCTTAATTTTAAGAACTTATAACTCATTTATTATTTTTGGCTTAAGGCCTTGATGAGGGCTTTAGCATTCGAAGATTTTATGACATCCAGATTCGCAGCGTGCAACTGATATCTTTGATGTGTAAGGAGCAAGGAGCGACGCTCGAATCAATCCCGGGTTCGTATACGGAGCTTTCTAGTCCGGTGGTTGGAGAAAGAGTATTCTCGGCTTAACCCAGGTCTACTAGCCACCAACTCCGGTCTGGTGTCGTCAGTATTCGCGGATAAAAGCCCACTAAGGTTTCAAGTTTTGATAAATTACTTTTAATACCTTAAAATTATAATGATTATTGTCATTATTACAATCTAATCTAATCTAACTATCGAATATTAATTAATATATAAATCTAGCAACATTGACCACTCAAATAAATCACATTACAATATAAAGACAATGGCATCTAACACTAACGCCATTGTTGCAATATGAATAATAATGACTATGAAAATACTATTACTACTGACGCAAGACGCAAATCAAATAGTCTGATAATTTGTACGTCTAGCAACATTGACAAATCAAATAAACTATTGGTTTTGAACTAATTTGATTTGATTAAATTATAATGACAATGGAAGCTGACACTAACGTTTTTGTTTCAACATGAATAACTGTAACATTGGCAAATCGAATATACCACATGATTTTACGGTAATTAACTGATAAGACTTTGTTAATTTACGGGACATATAATGACAGTGACAGCGTCATTGCTCGGTCACATTTTATTATTAGCAACACGTTAGGTACATCTGAAATTCATATAGAACATAAATTTCTTGGTAAAAATCGTGCAGTGACATCACGTTATAGCACTCATTCACTTAATCCCGCCATTTTTGCTGTCACATGTCAAAGTCGTGATTTAAGTCTAGTCAAGAATTACGGTCATATACGTTAAGTATGTCACATTAAATAAATGTCCATAATATTTATCTGTCTTGCTTTTTAATTTGATATTTTCTTTTAGAAATATTTTAACCCGTTACTAAGTAATGCAATAATATACATGATTTTCAATGCTCTATACATAAAATCGTCAATTTAATATAATACTACAAGATCTAAGATGCGTCTACAGATAAGTAATAATCTTTCATACATAGATCTACATAAGAATATTCGTTTTCTATACTAATGAAATTAAGCAGCGTGAAAATGAGGTTTGACAATTACTATGACATACACTACCTGCATGTTTAGTGTTGTATTTATTAGTACAACATAAATATGCACCATTAATGTTTAGGGTATTAATATAATAGAATACACTAACAATTCGATTTTATGATAAGTTAAATGTAATATGTTCTACAGTATATATAATGATATTGATTTGTCTATTTATACAATGTCTATGGATAATACCTTTATTCGCACCGTATTGCTGTTTGTGCCAGATCAAACTAGATTAACATAATCTAAAAGATAATGTCGAAGTCTTGAGGGCCAGATGAGGGCGTCACTCGAATCCAAAGCTCAGCTCGGAACAACAGAACAGTATGAATAATTCCAACAAAATTCTGGATTATGTTAATATCTGATTGTGATTCCGAAATCACGAGTTCCGTCGAGAGCGCAATTTACAAAACATTGTTACAAGTTTCTAACTTCGATACGTGCGGTTAATACATTTCGAATACCGAACTTTTTATATCTCGAATAAAGTCTACTATACTTACACAAGACTTTCGCCGTTAAGTTTGGAAGAGTTGTTTTGTGAACATATTCTTCGCGATTTAATCGATACTCAGAGGCGAGAATGGTTTTTACAATATACTAGCAGCTTATCTTGGTTTGAGGTTTTTGTTATTTCGGCAATATCTTAATATATATATTTCTTGTGTGCGTGTGTATGTGACTGAACTCCTCCTAAACGACTGGACCGATTTAGACGAAATTTTTTGTGTGTGTTCAAGGGGATCTGGGAATGGTTTAGATTCACAATTTTGTCCGCTGGACAATGTGTTTTTAATTAATTTTCAATTTATTAGTTGTTGTTGATTTTGGAATGTTTTACATTGGATCCGACAGACGGCGCTACCATCGCAGTGTCAAATTTTAAATAATATTCGAATTTTAATTTTAGTCGTTTTGTCCCGAAATTTAAAAAAAGTTTTGTTATCATTGTGTTATATCGTGTGTAATAATTTTCATCAAAATGGCTTATTAAAAATTGAAATTTTGTAATTAAAGACGTGTAGACAGGACAACGTCTGTCGGATCCGCTAGTATTATATAGTTTATATTACTCAGGAATAAGTAGTATTTTAATGGTGTAATATACTTTTAAGATCGGTCTTAAAGCGCAGAGAAGTGTTCCAAGAAGCCTGCAGCTGAGTTTGATCATCGGACGTCTAGGCAGAATACGAAATCACCTCGAGGTCCGTCGTTCCACAACTTAGCGTTCTTGAGGTAGTTTTTGTCACGCACCATCACTGATTAAGGTCCAAAAGCCGGCAACGTACTCGCAAGTTTTCTAGTATTGTGAGTATAACTAAGATGAACTTTCTGTCAGTTTTCCCTGATCTATTCAAAATATGAATTGATTTGCTACAGTATTTTTTTCTTTGTTATATTATAGATTAGTATAAGAACCTCTAGACAAATAATTGTGGCTTCTTCTAAAAGTTTAGAAGAATCTTTAGAGAAGAAAGTTTAGAGTGATTCAGTAATCACATTTGTATCATTCAATAATGTATACCTAGTTAGACTGCACACAAAGACTATACCACCGCATCTGAATTATGAAGGCGGTTTCCCATTTACCAGATTAGAATACGTAATAATATACTCAAACTATGACCGAGAAGATCGTAAATTCCCTTGATGACCTGCATTGCTGCAATTATCACAAGTCAGGACAATATTTGCGAGATGCGTCAGAACCGTTCACAATGTACCGTCGAGGCATGTCTCCAATTTGCATTTAACCACAGCTGAGAGTTGCACATCCATCATCTAGATTAAATAATCTATATATCTATATCTATGCTTTATAATGAAAATTTAAATTTACTCTGTGTATAGATACTCTTTCAAAAGGCTCTTTATTTTATTTTATTGTGTAATTGTCTATGTTTTTAATTCCTATTTTTAGCAAAACTTATGTTTACATATATTGTCGTACATAATAGATAGAAGATTTTATAAAATTATCAGTAGATTTCGTAATATGTATGATGTTGAAGACATAAATAAATAAATTCAGCTTCTTTTCAACGAAAAAAAAATAAAACAAAAATAAGGCTCACGAGTGCGTTGACCCTTGAAGGAACCTAAGTTGTTTATTAATTTTATTTTTTCTTTTCTTTCCTATCTAACATCGCCCCATCGATCCTTACCTGTAGATTTGTTTGCTGCGCTGAAGTGGGCGTACAAATTTGAGATCCATGTACAGGTAATATATAAGTAGAAGAGCTTTATTTTATTTTATTTTATTTTATTTTATTTATTTATTTGGTGCACAAAACACATTATAATCTTTACAAAAATAAACTTAAAACTAATAGTTATGAACAGGATTCTAATGTAAAACCATGTGCACACTGCAAAATTAATGTTACATCAATAAAAGGCTCATAACTAACAAAGGTAACATAGTAAAAAAAAAACAATAATAATAATAATAATAAGTTCCTCGACACCAATTTAACGTAACGTTAACCAGGACCACAAGGGTCAGCACTAAACCTACGATGGAGGATGTCTTTAACGACACTAATGAATTTATTGATGTTGCGACAGAATATGTCCACAAGTAAGTGGTTGCTCTTTGCCATCTCGTTATATTGACGAGCCATCCTGGTCAAAGGGTTGTAAAAAGAGATGTTATTCTTATAAGTTTGAAGGGAAAATAAATTGACTTCGTTAGCTCTACGGGCACTAAATCTAATGTTAAGGCTAATGTGAGCTAGTAGTTCGGGAGAGTCTATTTTAATTACAATATTCTTTTTCTTTTTGCTCATGCCTTTTTTAGGTTTCTTATCGAGTTATCTTTAATAAATTGTCTTGAATGTACATTATTGCTGATAAGAGTTCATCATATTCATATCAAATAAAGAATACATTGAGTTGGTCATCGCATGAAAACACAATGCATCTTTGTGCTATTGATATGTTCAGTATTAAGATTAAGACAGAAAGTATCTTAGGCCCTTTCTTAATAAATTAACCAACTTGGTATTACGTGGATCATACAAATAAATTAGACTACGCACAAGAATATTCGAACTCTTATCAATTTTCACATTTAAATTTTAAAATTCAATTTCAATTTCAAAATTCACCTTATATTACCAATGAATAAAATAGCGAACTCGTTTTCAGAATTTAATGATGTGGAAAATTACTTAATTATAAAGTATAAATATATAAAAAATTTGTATTGTTATATTGTAGTATTGTTATATTAACTTATCATGAATCTGATTTGGTTCATTACTTAATTTTGTATTTATTTAAATTATTGTAATTATTTTTGAAGAAACAGGCTCCTGAAAAACAACTCACTGCATTAAGAGGATAGGTGTTGGTGTGAAACTATTATTATATGTGGAATTTAGCAATTTTTAGTTTGTTAGACATTAAAGAGATAATTTGCACTAATTTCATGTTTATCTGTGATAACTTTATTTTTTTTCTTTCTTAATAAGGAACATTTTATTCAAAACACATAACATAAAAACATACCTAATAACTAACTTTAATATTAATTGATTAAAAAATATTATATAAAATGAGTCCCTTTAGGCAAGGTTCCGAAGATACTAGCAGCGTTTTAATGTATTTAATCTTCATATAAGAATCCATATAGTACGCCTTAAATCAGTTAGTTTGTAAATCAAGTCGTAAGTGTTAAGGTGTAATTTGCTCACACAATTAAAGCTTGTTCATTGCAACCATTCGGTTCGCGAAACAAGAAACAACATCTTTAATCAGAACCCCTCGGAACTTCACCATTCGGGCGCCTATCGCGTATCTATTGTCACTGACCAGGGCAATAATGTTTTACTATAATTTTTCATTATATTCTAAGAGCCCAGTACTTCAGCAAATGAATCTAAATATCGTCGTTATTCGTCGGTAAAATTAAAACTAAATTTTATTTCCTGCAGTTCTTTAGTCCGGCGTAGAACGGACGAGTAAACCTTCGTATAAATTTTGCTGTATTTTGTTTTAAGTATTGTTTGATGATTTGTTTTTTTTTATGGAGTACCGATAGTTTTTTTACGCCGGCTTTTTCTCTCGGCCTACACCCTCTGTCTTCTTTGCCGATGAGTAGGGATGCCTACAGGTTCGAATTTAATGACGTGGAATAAGTGATACCTTGATGACTTATGTTCCAAAATAAACGTATTTTTTTTAGAACTGTCAATAAAGTCTTCATAACTCTTTATAATTGTCATGACGCTTACAAAATATTTGTAACTACTTGCAACCATTACGTATAATTAATCGAATAACAATAGAAATAGTTTACTATTTTTAAAAACGCTTGTAGGAGTTGTGAATTATATATTATAGTATGATAGTGACTGTAAAAGACACAGTTGCTATGCTCTATTATGTAATAGAGTCCTGTCGCCGTAGGTGTCTGATTGTGACATTAAATTACTTGCTAACGGTGTGCCACTAATTGGGACACTATGACGTAATGAGAAAATGTGCAGATTAAAAACTTGACACCTTAATCAAGAAATAAGATTAATAAAATAAATGATTCTTTACATTAAATACGCTTGAAAACTAATAGACTTATTTGAAAAGTGATACCAGATGGATTCCCCATACTTTAACCAACGACCAGAAACACCATTGCATGAACTGGTGTCGCCAAATGAGTTCAACGGTGGTGACTCAAATTCTGTATTTGACATCCTCACAGGTTATATTGCCCGAAACCAAAGTAAAATCGGCTCAGTAGATGTTTCCTTTCGAGGATCGTCCAACTTAGGCAAAGCAAGTAAGAAGTCTTATCTTCTACCGCATTTACCATGGAGAAATTTTTTTTTCGAAATTCCACCTTCCACCACAACTGCGTTTTTCAAGGCAGTTTTTGCCGCGCACCATCACTTTGTGGAACCAGCTGCCCACTGAATTATTTCCGAACCAATTCATCTTAGGGTCCTTCAAGAAAAGACCGTACAAATTCTTAAAAGGCCAGCAATGCACTAGCGAGCCCTCTAGCATCGAGAGTGTCCATGGGCGGTGGTATCACTTAACATCAGGTGATCCTCCTGCCCGTTTGCTCTCTGTTCTATAAAAAAAAGTCAAGGAAAAAAGATGATTGCCTCATTCTTTGGTCGGAAAGGCGACAGTTGTGCTAGAAGATGGAAGAAAGTTACTACAGACTGATATGTCAATTGCTGTTTGCCTGTTGTCTTGGAAATAATTCGACAGCAGTGCCCTCGAAGCAGGATCCGCCTTTACCACGACAATGCTTCGCAAAACGAACCGTTGAATATTTGGACAGTAATTGCACTACACACCTGCACTATCATCGTCAATTACTATTCACTTGCAGTCGCACTAATCAAAGTGAATACAGGCCTTTACACTGCAGGGTTTTAAAAACAGAGCTAGTCATGCATTTTATTAAAATATACGTATAATATATTATATAACGTAATAATACCGTATTGAAATAACTATAAAAACTAATTCTCGATCGTTAAATTAAAATTCGTCCTATTTGAAACCTAACGTTCGATCCATTACGATCTTGAAATTTTAATTAAAATTCAAATTGTACGAGTTAACAAGCACCGAAGACCCTTTTGTACGATTTTAATACGAAGAATTTTTAATACATTTAAATTTAGAATAAGAAAAAATTGATTTTTTGCTTGGTTATGTAATTTAGACGGTACTTTTATGATTTTTTTGCATAGACTACATAACTAGCCTCTTCAAATAAAAAAGATATCCACTACTTCTAATATTGGCATTATTATCTCAATGAGTTTCAGTCGTCTAAGACAAAAATATCTCCTTTGATACTGGCAACCACGTCGTCGCTTCATTCGAACTATTCTAACCTATTATTAATATGACATACATAATATATATGTCACCGTAAGATTGTAAACATCGTTATATTACAATCTATCTAGAAAGATTGTAAACTATCGATAGATTGTGAACCGTATCATTATGATTGCAATTTAACGCATCATTTTTCGCTTGATTGTAATCTATCGATGGGAAGCAGACAAATTGTGAACCGGCGTAGGACGGAATGCAACTCGTGCTCTGATTGGTTGAACGGTATGTGCCCCCGCCACCCCGGCCACACGTCATATTTGTTCGTTATTTCTATTTTTATAATTTGTGCTTAAAGACATAATAATTGTTGATTTTTTTGAAATTTTTAATTAGAATTTGTGTTTGTAGAATAAATATTTCGTTACAATTTGTATCTAACATATGTCAGATAATGATTTCTAATTTCCTATTAAATAATAAATTTATTTTATTTAAGTGACACGTCTATTTCATTTCTAAATGAAATGAGACCGACTAATCAGGAAGAACTTGCAGACAGTTGACAATTTGAAGCGGGACAGATTGTAATTTAACGGTTTCACTTCGGTAGATTACAATACAGCGAAAAATTATGCGTTAAATTGCAATCATAATGATACAGTTCACAATCTATCGATAGTTTACAATCTTACTAGATAGATTGTAATATAACGATGTTTACCATCTTACGGTGACATATAGAGCACAAGAAAGAGTATCTTCCCTTTAATAAAGACTGTAAGTTCTGTTATTGGACACTTATGGTAACAATCCATTCTAGTAAATTAGTCTTAAGTTAGGCTATATCGCAATATTCTTTGATGTCTTAGTGAATACACATGTATAAGAAAAGAAAATATTGCCCATAGGTTAGAATAGTTCGACTGAAGTCTATATATACATATTAATGCCATACTTACTCTTTTAAAATAGTTTTTACAATATTTCGTATACATTGATTTGATAATTATATGTGATGGCCATGTGTCTAGAGAGAAAAAAAAATTCTATATATTAATATAGAATTTTTTTAAATAATAATTATATATATAGTGCTCAGATATTAACAAAATGCGCTTATTCATATTATTATTACAATTATAGTGTTACAGTTAAACTCAAACTCAAAATAATTTTATAACTATAGTACACTTATGAACATCAACAGAAAAGATGTTGAATTGATTCTAAATTTACATTTACTACCAGTTTGCAAGTCAATGGTTTAGACCAGACAAGAAAATCTGTCAAGAAACTTTTCGTCACTTTTAATCATGAGTGAGTCATACAAATTGTTTGACTCAAAAATCAGTGATTATGAGACCAAGGATTATGATCTTTTAAATAATGGTCAAATTTATAAAAGGCTTTATTCATTAATTTACTATTATTCAGTGGTAATTCTCTAATTCTTACATAATAAGTACAGAATCCAGGATCTATATTTATGGCAGGAGCAATTCTTTCTAAGTGATTAAGAAAGTAAATGTTAGCACAATTAGGCACGTTCGGAAATTCGTTGAAGACATAGTGTGTTTGGGGTAGCGCCGTACATTTAGCGACAATACTATAATCGTATAACTTTCTATACAGTATATGTTATAGGTATATATGGACGGTATTTAAATGAACATACTGATGCTAACTTTTTTACTGTAATAGCAGTCAATGAATATAGATAGTAGTTTCATTTAGAAAGCGGGTTTCAATACAGAGATCATATAATGTTCGAATCAGGGTTCTACGTCTGGATTTTATTTCTATTTGCGCAATTAACACACAGCTAGTATAAGTGTGTGCAACCATAGGAGAAAACTCATTTCTCACTCTCTCTCAATCACTCTCTCTATTTTCTGCGACTAAAACGCTGCATATCTTCGTGACGTTCCGTAAAAATTTACCGGCATGCGCCTACACAAGTTTCACTTCAAAAACAAATTGAATCAAAATTAAATCTTAAAAGTAATAGAAGAATCTCAATTGACTCGGAACATTTCCTGAAAATGTGAGCATTCCGTCACATAAACCATTATACATGAATCAAACAAATCTAAGCAGCTATTTATCTATAATTGGAAATTTTATATTAATTACAGAATCCAATTAAAATAACAATTAACCAATATTGAATCTTTGAATCAAAATTAATTCCTCAAAGTAATAGAAGAATCTCAATTGACTCGGAACATTTCCTGAAAATGTGAGCATTCCGTCACATAAACCATTATACACGAATCAAACAAATCTAAGCAACTATTTATCTATAATTGGAAATTTTATATTAATTACAGAATCCAATTAAAATAACAATTAACCAATATTGAATCTTTGAGTCAAAATTAAATCTTAAAAGTAATAGAAGAATCTCAATTGACTCGGAACATTTCCTGAAAATGTGAGCATTCCGAGACATAGACCATTATACATAATTCAAACAAATCTAAGCTATTAACTATAATTATATAACTGTTTATCTATAATTGGAAATTTTATATTAATTACAGAATCCAATTAAGAGAATTATTAATAAAAATTGATTCTTATTTTCGTTTGTTATAATCGCTTTCACTGGCACCAAGTACTTGCTTAATGGCTGTTTACATAGCACTATAGTATTCGATAAAGTGGATTATGTTTCTGTCCTATTTAGTCTGGGTCCGTCTTGTCCTTTCAATCGTTTTATAATGTCCTTTCATTTTAGTCCTTTTTTGATGTTCAAAGAAAATCTAAGGTTTTATACAATACGCCACAGCTGTAGGGCGATTCTGTATAGGTCAGCCTTCATGCCTCAAATTTTCACGTCAAATCGATAATTGACATTATCAGAATACGGGGTCTGAATCTTTTATTGCACAGGGTTTAAACCTTGAATGCGGGGAAATGTTGGAAAAGGAGATCTGCCAAACCAACAGTATCAATTTTTTTTCAGTTTATTCATATACAGTGTGAACAGTATTATTTGGGTTACATTTAAATTATACTAAGTAATTAATTTTCATTTAAGAAAATATATAAAACCAAATGTAGTGCGATATTGACTTTATATCCGTGCTGAGCATAAAATTGGTGTTACTTAGTTTTTGTAAAAAGTTCTGCCACCTTACTGATCACAGCAGAGCATTTCGTTTGGATACCGAAAAACAAAGTCTCAATCAACAATGAAATAGTACCCTATAATTTTTAGGAAAAATAATTAGGTTTAATTATTAAAAAATAAAGAAAACTGCATTAAAGAAAACCACTGCTAAGTTAAAATAAAAATCCTTCGGATATAACATTCATTGACCAGAGAAGTAATTTCATTTATTTATTCATACTTCATTAATTTATACAGGAAACATACATATAAAAGTCAGGTTACATAATTAAAGGTTACAGAGAATAAATGTACTTTAGAAGACGCCTATATATTTAGCATAAAAGAACACAAATTAAGTTGTAGTGTTACCTATAACTTAAATAAAGTAGATCAAAGAATCAATATTAAATTTAATACGAGTTGTATTTAGAAAATTTAATATGAATTGAAACCTAATTGATACATATATATGTAGCTATTTACGAGTAATTTAAAATTTAATCAACCAAGTTTAATATGGACTGAACAGTATGTGACTATTTTCATAATTCCTCAGGGATTTTCACCGGAAGTGAAACTGAATCTAGCCTTTAACGTAGAAGAACTTCCCTTGAGCACACTTACATGGTGCTTAAAGTGTACTCTTTATTATAATACCTTTTAACTTGCTTTTAATGTATGTAGCACTTACTACGAGGGAGCGTGTGACTACAGTCTAGAGTTTTTAGTGAGTAAAAACGTGGTTCCAAAATAACTTATACTAAATTTGTGAAATATTAAAACACATTTATCGAAGATAATTTTAATTTTATTATTATTAAGTTCATAATAAATATATGTTTCAAATAGTTTGACATCCTCATGGACGGAAAAACTATGTTATATTTTATCAATAGTTTATAATTCCACCAGCATATGGTCAACGTTTTTGGATTAATATGTATACAATAGTAAATAGCAGAGCTTTGTAAAGTTTAGATTGGTTAAAACGGAACTATTTAATGTTTGACGAAGACTATAACGCTATTTTTATAGGATAAAGAATCCTACGTCATCGTATGGATTGTCCTAAAAGAGCAGTAATCGCAGCCTATACCGATTTTACTGGGTGCGTTGCCGGCCTTTCAGGTAGGAGTATGATTCTTTTTAGTGTAGCAGTTGTAGTAAAATATAGTTCTGTGACAACTCATATTTAAGTTTTCGTTACTATAAATGTTAGATATACTATTGTAAAACTTAGATTACTAGAATATCTTAGCATAGTAATATCCGCAGTAGAATGGACTATAAGTATTCTCTTCATATTCAACCGCTTCATTTGGCTTAGGGGAGATTTTTAAGCTGTGCTTCATTTGAATCACTTCAATTTCTGGAATAGTTTTTCGATTTATAAATCTATTTTTTCTTTCCAACTCGAAATTATATTATCTGAGATGAGCTTTCTAGACTTATTGAGTAAAATGGAATGGTTTCCTTTTTTTCTATTTTATTACTATAATGTCTTGGTACATAACAACAACGAAGTTCACGAACACCTACTCATGAGAACTATCAAAGAGGAAATCCGGAGACTGGCAGCTAAATACAAAGAGCGGTTAAGCTGTCATCCGAACGAACTCGCTAACTCACCATTAGACAGCATGTGTCGACTAAAACGTCACCATATTCTAGAGCTAGAAGACCGGCAGTAGCTCTAGGCAGAAGATGAGTAGATGCTTCTAATTAGTGTTGCCCAAATGCAAGACCAAGACGAGACTTAGACCAGTCTTGGTATTGGTCTTGCGTCAATACACCTGGTCTTGGTCTTGGTCTTGGTATTG
This sequence comes from Pieris rapae, assembly GCF_905147795.1. Lineage (NCBI taxonomy): Eukaryota > Metazoa > Arthropoda > Insecta > Lepidoptera > Pieridae > Pieris > Pieris rapae. Next base: position 2,054,044 of record NC_059517.1, read on the forward strand.
CGCTCTCAGTCTTGGTCTTGGTCTTGATCTTGCAGCAAGAGTCTCGCAAGTCTCGCGAGACTTGCAAATACCTATTAGCCAATTGCTATTTATTGAACACGTTAGTTTAGATTTTAGATCATGATTCGCGTTGTAAGACGTATGTAGTTGACTCTGTAACTACATACCTCTTAAAGCGCGAATAATATTTGAATCAACAATCTAGCACTAGCCTGCAAATTGCAAAAAAAAATGAGTTTCGCGGGCTATATTATTATAAATCTATTTACTTAAATGTAAATTTATTTATTTAGTAAAGACGATGATTTACTAACTAATAATAATTAATTTGTTTAATGGAATGGGATGGAAGAGTTGTAGAATAAAGACAATCTATGCAATTTAACATTTATTTCAATAAGAAAATTGCAGTACAGTACACTAGCATTGACATAATTAACTTCCAGTAGACTTGCAAACGTTATACAAAACGAGTTCGAAAAGTAATAAGTACAAATCAAAGCGTTTCCTTACACAAAAATTCGCCTAATGTACCTATGTAAATACCTATGTATTATTGTATCTACCTATAAATTGGTAAAAAAATGATATGAACGGCTCGCCAACATAAACAGATATAAACCCCGAGAGGCTTTTGTTGTGTGGCTAAAACTAAAAGTGAATATAGTTGTTTTAGAATAAACAAAAATTGGTTACTTTATATTAATTCTTTTGACCAAGAATTAATACAAAGTAACCACCTGGCTGATTCATCACTTAATCTATTTCTATGTTTTCTAATTACTAACGATGCTTTAGAAAATAATCTCTCAGCAGGTACTGAAGTTGCAGGTATCGAAAGAAAATCACGAGCCATCTGGGATAAAATCGGATATTCCGTCTCATGCGTCCTCCACCACTCTAGAATGTCTTCTGAGCTGGCGGCTCTCGGTTTACTTAGGTACTTCTCCAACTCGTCAGTAACTAAGCCTTGAAGACAAGATCCAGATGACGACGTAGAGGGACATGCATACAGTTTCTCAAAGTCTATTACATCTTCATCTTCACATACTTTGTTTTCATTTCTTGGTAATTCTGGAGATTTAGACACCGAGTGTTGCTGTACGTGTAGACTTTTATATTCTTTATAAAGTTCCTTAAATTTGTGCAGGCTTTCTGTTTTAATTTGCTGCCCCCATAATGTAATATCAAAAGTCTGAGCTTTGTGCCTTGGGTCTAAAATTAAAGTGGTACAGTAAATCCAGTTGCTCTTCTTATAATGTTTAAGCATTTTATCTCGGGCTGCTTGGAAACCTAAAATGAGCCTTTCATCCACTTCAGTTCGATTAGGTTTCTCATCTAATTTTTTTACCATGGATTCAATGTTATCAAGCAATAGATTGAATGATACAATGACTAGCGGTAATGTAACATATTTTTCTCCACCAAGTTTCGTTGATAAAAGTTTAAAGTTTATTAAAAACTTATGTATTTTTTCGAGTATTTGCCATTCAGTTTCTGTGATTTGAAAATCATTCAATTCGGTAACTGAAACGCATAATATGTTAATGCCAGTTCTCACTTTTAAACCAAATCCAATCATATCATGTGTGGAATTCCATCTTGTTGGACAGTCGAGTATAGGATTGAGATTTGATGGCACGCCAACTGCTTCACAAGCAGACTGGAACTTCCTCTTCAATATCTCGCTTCTTTTTATTTTACTGGAAATACTCCGTAATTTTGTAATACCTGTACGTGAGTCAGCAATATTTGGCGCATATTCTTCATCTTCCTCAGTTTCGTCTTCATAGTCTTCATACTGCTGTTCTTGTTCTTTATTGTCAGTTTCGCTGTATAATGCTAAGGTCTTTAGTAAATCTTGTACACCAAGGTTCAAAATGTGAGCAAAGCACCGGAAATGTTGATTATCTGAATCAAAATGCAGCAGTTGTTTGCCAAGTTCACACATAAATTTGGTATTTGCAGTTGCGTTGTCCACCGTGATACCCTGTATTTTATCAATTATGCCATATTCCAATAAACATTCGTGGAAAATCGTTGCAATATCTAACCCAGTATGTCGACCGCGCGATGGTATAAAATCAAGGACTACAGATCGATACTTCCATTCATTGTCTATATAATGAATAGTAACCCCGTAGTAACTCCTACCAGCAATGGACGTCCATCCATCAATGGTAAATGACATTTTACATGAATATTGTTGAAGTCGATTTTTAACATTCGATTGTAGTTCTTCAAATCGCTCTTTGACTTTCCTTCTTAGTGTCGACCTTTTAGGAAATATCGTATTCGGGCAAATCGATCGAAAATATTCCTGTGTATCTTCATCATCGAAAAATGAGAAAGGAAGATATTTTTTTACAATCCAATCAACTGTAGCTGTCATGAAGTTGTCACTGCGGTTTTCAGATACTGACTGAAATAAAATATTAAAACATGTGTTAATAATAGTAATAATAGGTACCTATTAGATTTTAAAACTATGAGTATAGCATGATATCTATAAAAATATACTATAGGTACTAGCAAACCTGCGGCGGCTTTACTGTCGTAAATAAAGGCATGAGTTTCTATAAATAAATACCTAAACTAGCTTCGCATTTGAATAAATTACCTAGGTATAGGTACAGATTAAAATCGTGTTACGGAAAGCATATACTTATGTACATACAAATCAAGGGCACGAATTCCTATGGTGATAAGTGATAACAAACCAATAAGGCAACATTTTTTAATACCTATAATTACCTACATAATTATAAATGTTTGTAAGTGAATTCATTCAAATCATTCATTACATAGGTACCTACGTCAGCTGATCGGTGTCAAATAGTGTCAATCAATTATTCATCCAAGAAACAACTCCGTATAAGATTTGATTTTTATTATTATATTGATAGTTTTATGCCACAAAATAACAAATACTTGAACACAAATTAGTTAGTAGTAGTAAAATAAACTTAAGTACTGCCGCGGCTGCCTCAGTAATTAAGTAACGATGTACCTACTTAAGTAGAGTACTTTATTTAGCTCACGGTTCATATGAATTGCCCATAATGGCCACGCTGAGGACTACGTACTACTAAATAATTTATAAAAAAAATTATAAAACTATAAAAAGTAAAGTAGACCTAAGTAAACTCATAAATTTTAAAGTAGTTATTTATGAAACACCCTTATTTGCATTGTTTTTTCATAAATTTACAAAAATAATGTACTTACGACAAACAGCTAGGTACTTTACTTTGGTAAATTACTGTAATTATTAATTGGGTACCTAGTATTTACGTAACATATTTTTTTCTTACCTGTCTACTTATTGCAGTGGTTGTTAAAAACCTTGTGATATCTCCACTTTGTCTTTGACTTAATGTTGGTTTTCTTACAGGAAGAAATATTTGAGATTCCTTCCCGTGAAAAGATAGTAGATGCTTCCTTAAGCCTGAAGTGTTTCTGTTTTTCATTTTTATTTCAACTTTCTTAGGTTGGCACAATTTACACATACCAATTTGGGACGCATTAATTATTTCGAAAAACTCGTCATATTTGCTTTTAGGTCTTTTAGATCTAATTCTGCAACTCTCACTGCTCCGACTAGAGCTATTTGAATCTTCGTCACTCATGTCAAATTGTAAACATTCACTCCGAAAGCAATAAGAATTTAGAGTACCTAGCTAATGGGCGAGAATAATAAATAAGATAGACTCGAAGCGAAGCTCAATTGGAAATGACCGAAATTGAAATAAAAACTCATATTTATAAGCACACAAGCCGAAGACCGACAAAGAAAAATGCGGCATTCTTTGATAGATAGAATAAATCTTTGAAAGATTAAGAAACAGAAGTATCAGAATCAAAATCAGATAGGTTTTGTGCCTACGCAAAAATAAAGTGTAGATAATTATGCAAATAATGTTGTTTATTATGTTCATTTTTTATTGAAACTGTAAGTTGCCTGCTGTTTTTATGGAGGTTACTAGCTACTAGAGTAGATACGATAGAAGTTGATAAACCGACACTGCAAATCTCGATTTTTGGAAATGTGTGATTTTAAAACCAAATGCGTAAAGCAACATGACGTCGCTCATATTTGGAGTTTTTCCACGTTTCAAGTTTGTTTAAATCACCCACTTCCAAATTTGCAGTGCAATGTCCTTCAAAAAGGTATAATAGGTATTGATAATAATATAAACTAGGTATATTATGATAACTAAATTTTTTATAATATAAGGATATTATAAAAAATTTACGACTACAATCTTCCTTGCGAGGACAACATAATCTACGTCCGTTCTGAGCACCCGAAAACCTATTTTATTCTTTGGAACCATAGGCAGTGGCGGCGACCTTTGACATGAAAGCGACGCGACGGCGGCAACACAAAGTCTAAGACAAAATTTTTACCTATTTTGGTAGGGTTGTCAATGGTGGCATTAGCACAGAAAAATAAAATTAAGTAAGCACAACGTTTATCACTTTTTTAATAACTAGGTATCCACGATAGAATATTTTTTCTACTAATTCCCTAAGTACTCAGTCTTAATATATTTTTCATAATTTTTTGTTTTTCAATAATTTATTGTGTGTAATTTAAAAGTAAACTCCAAATCTTACTTGAGAGCTTTTTTAAAATAAACTTAAGTTAATAAAACGAAAGCACTGACATGGCATATACAATTTTCAATCTTGCTGCTCACGCTTTAGTACCTAGGTATATCACTCACTATCTATCATTTACCGATATTAACAATGATTATTTCAAAATCAAAATATTCGCAATTCAATAGATGCAATACCTACTTAGTTATTAATTATCATCTCGCCCGACAGCCAGTGTGAGAATGTATTTGTACAAGAAACTCAGAGCATTCAATTTATACCTACCTACTGCTAGACATCTTCACGGTCATTTAATTTTATCCTCCTGTACCAACCCTACCAAACCCGAATGCGGCGCTCAAACAGTGTCAAATGCTGTGATACACTTGTTGCGAACCGCGGCGTCTTTGTCGGTAAATTATCAAATATGAAGGTATATAATACACCGACCGACCAATAGTTTATTCGCAGAACGTCACATTTTCTCAATCAACCTTGAACCTTAATTCTCTAACGATAAAGTTGAAAATCCGTTAAAGAAATTTGATAACGCCCAAATCTCAGTTTGTCCTAACTGCAAGACGCAAGAGTATTGCAGGCTTAAGTATTGTCTTGCTCAAGTCTTGCAGGCTTCAGTCTTGGTATTGGTCTTGCTACGATAAGGCGGTCTTGGTATTGGTATTGGTCTTGCAAAAATGCAAGAACAAGACCAAGACTGCAAGACCAAGACCGATTTTGGGCAACACTACTTCTAATGGGAAGTCACTCCACATGACAGTACCACAGAATAAAATCGCTCATAGCGTTAGGGCTGATTGCAAATTACCGCAGAGAAAAAAAAACTATAAAGTCAAAAAGTGACTTTAGATCAGTCACAACTTAGTCCATACATAAGTTGAGGCTTGAGAATACTTAATTTTTAAAGCCTATTAAAAATCACTATGACTTTCATTTAGTCAATTTAAATGATTTAAAGCCCTAGGCTATAAATATGTATGACATGCATTTAAAAGCACATCATATGCCAGACATATTCAAAGTTTGAGTCAGACTTCAAATTAAATTGTGAGCTTTGCGCAGCTTTTGATTAAAAAGGATTCTTTTGTTTTTAAAAAAGGAATTGTATGCGCCCAACGTTGTCTGGGGTTTTTAATCTGGAACCTTAAGTTCATACAAAGAGTCTTCAAAATCTACTATTGTTTTTTTATTAAAGTGAAATAGAACTTTGATTATGAATGGTTTAAATGTATACAGTAGTCTTGATACGAGTTAATTTATAAAATATGAATATAATATTAAATAATGTAGGCTCAGTATTCCTTGCTAATTTTATTAGAATTGCATTGATTTTTATTAATAATGTAAATTACTCTACTCTATGATGATAACGATTATGTGTGTCCTGGATTCGATTTACAGCGACCGGTCAAAATAAACACAAAATATCCTTTTTAAAATTAATTAAAATATAAATAAATAAAAATTATTTTTATCGCGTTTTAGGATCAAAGGTCATTCCTTTTAAGAGAAATGATCCACAGATGAGACCATTTGGCAAACACATGAGTAGGCGTTCACTAGTCCTGGTACTCTGTAATTACAAAATCCAGCATCAAAATTTTACGTTCAATTTGATTTCGGATTTTTTGTTACATATGACACAACATTTACATATAAATTAAAAAATGCAAGAAAATTAAAAACAAACTCGAGATTGCAATTGCATCGCTATTGAAAGTTACATAGTATCGGTGCAGTCCGTTCCTAAGCATAAAAGTATAATATGAGATCTGTTATTCCATGTCATTAAATTTGATGTCATAAAAAACTCTCGGTACTCTTTTAAAACAGCAAATCATCATACAAATTGACTATGTCAAACAACATTTATTTTAAAATAAATTTTGCAAATTTATTAGAAGTAGCCTGTCTAGCATTAGTCCCAGGCCATTTTATCAACAAGATAATCGTTAAATTTATAGTAAGCCTTTTTACACAGCTTTTCTTTAACGCATTTCCAAAATTTATTAAAAGATAAAAGAGCCTCTTGGATTTTATTAAAGATCCCTTTTCCCAAAAAGCATTACTAACATTAGATAGTCTAGTACGGGGAAATTGTAGCCTGCGTTTGTAGCCTGCGTTTGTTCCGAGTTGTATGTTTTTTCTATTCTAGAATAATTCATAGATATAGAATCACAATTGTAAAGTAGTTCTTAAGCTTATAAAATACAGCTTTAAAAAACAACCTCCGCACGGACTTCGCATTACAAGCTGAATTTAAAGCCTTCGACATTCTTCTACCAAAACGTCGACCAAATCCTCTAAAGTTATTCAAATGAGCCGCACCACAGTATTCCGAATAAATGCATATTGAATTTGTTTACGTTTGCAGAAGTCAGTGCTATACCTACTTTCTATTTAAATTTGAGAATTACCATATTATTGCTTTTGATTCCAATCCATGGATTTAGTGTCTGTCTCGGCCTAACGCTACTAAGATCTCTTATAAAAGTATATATGACATCTATGTGAATGGATTGTGTGTGATGTTTATAACAAATATTCAGTCAAGTTGCACCTTTTTAACTATATTTATTTGTATGTTGTAAAACAACGTGAATGCATACAAATACACAAATGTTTCAACACATACATATCATATTATAACATAAGCGTAATATATATATTATTTGACTGAATGCGCCAAGAATAGATTAGATTAAAAGTGTGCGGCTTTTACTTTGTTTTACTGGGCCAAAAAATCGGTCATTCAAAACGTAAAAAAGCTATGAAACTAAAACTAAATCTAGCTCTCCCCCCGCTCTCGCACTGATTACCCACGAAATAAGATCACGAAATATGCACGTTCTATAGCAACACCTGTAATAAGACAATAATTATTTTTTTATGTAAATTAAAATAAATGAGAATATAATATTTATGAAAAAGTACTACAAACAAGTAGTCTTAAGCAATACGATAACTGTAAAAAAACTAAAACAAATCTTATAATTAATTTTAATTAATAAAAATTGGCACCAGTAGGATTATTAGGTCTATTCCACCAAACCGTTTTTATGTTGTATTGATTCAGGGCCTTTTCCGAAACCTTATAATAATAATAATAGCCTCCCGAAACCTTACAAAGTTAAAAACTTAAAACAAAATTTGATATAACACAAGAAAACAAATTATAAATCAGAGACGTCCGATACACGGCAATCACAGTCCACCACTCCTCTATTATATTATGTACAACATATATCGGTTATATTTTCTGTGTTAAACATTGCAATGAATATAGGATTATAAGATGAAACTGAAGATATTGGTTCCATCAATAGATGATTTGATGAGTTGATATTGTATTGGTTTTTCTTCGGTCTTATTTTTGCAGCACCACAAAAGGCTTCTTAGTTATATTAAGAATGAATCGAATGTGTTTTAATCATAGATAATAATAATAATACATTTTATTTCCTTACAATATCGCATTCTACAGGTGTTTTTTCGAGAATTCGGATGTGAATGTCGATCTGTATTGGTACATCATCCATATTTAGCCGTGAGGTGTCATTCTTCTGTTTGGGCGTCACCACAATGGTTTTAGTTTGAGACGCAAACTTCAGAATATCATTAATGTATCCCCCCCTGATGGGGGGATACATAATGATATCCTCATATTGATATATGAGGAGTTAGTTAACTTGGGCTTCAATGGTGACAAGTGATAACAATCCCAGCGGCGAGATCAGTAGACGCAACTTGATGAAAAATCGCTGCTTCTTTGGCCTTCTGATCGCGACTTCCAGAAATAATACCACCACTATGGTTGTAAAACCTTGCCGTTTATCAAGAAAGACGAGATTACTCTCCTTTTATTCGTATATACTTCGAGGAACTTTCGCTATGTTTGCGAAAACGGTGTTTGAATTCGCTACAGTGAAGAACTTTATAACATCATTGAGGACGTCAACATGGTCCAATTCATAAAGTGCAACAGGCTCAAGTGCTTGGGTTAGTGGTAGGTCTGCATATCGAACGAAGGTGAACTGCAGAATCCTAAGGTCCTTTCTGAAGTCACAACCCGGTGGCAAGAGAAAACCCGGCTGTGGTGGCATGGAGTTACTATTGGGGACGTGGGAGGCACACGGCCCACAAGGGGCTGTTTAGCCATTGATAATGATGATGATGTATGGGGGTTGTCTCATACTCATTTATTGATGTAAAGAATCAACAGTAAAATTATTAATTTAATGTATGATTAAGGCTAAAAGGTATACATAATTTTTAGGATCTGTGTCTACCATGACTGGAATAACCCCCGTGAGTTAAAAGATTAATAACTTACTTAAAAATTAGTGGACCAAAAATAAGTACACTTTTGTTTTTAGTGAATAAAAATCACGTTCAGCCCTCTTCACTAAATACACTTCTTATTTTAGAGCGTCGTAAAGTTGTGTTTTGTTTTATAGGCATCATGAAACTAGTACAAGATCTTATCTTTATAGATATTTTATATCTCTAATATTACTTATCTTTATGTCTATTTTAGGAGATATGTACTGTTGTAAAATAATTTGTGTATGATTTTCTTATGACACTACTAAGTACTGTGTAAAATATTTACAAAATTCGCGTAAGTGCAGTAGTCAATAGCTTTATACACTTGTTACTTGTTTAGACGTTAACGCAAACTTCGTAAAACACACGACACTCAAGTCTTTACTTACCTTGCCCCACGTCCCAAACCGCCATCATCTCTTAAATTTATTTTAAATAGATTTTTTTAAACTTATTTTTAAAAATAATGACGTGAGTTTTGTGAGCTAACCAGAGTTAATTTACACGTTATATTATAATATTAATTAGTTATGCGATTTTTTTTATGTTACAGAAGGCGAAGAATTAGATATATATAGATTGTTGTATCTATTTCATGATCAAAAAGGCAATCAAAAAGGCAAGAATGAAAACCTGACACCACCACCGACACCCGCCGTCGACTTTTTGAGTCTGTAGGAAGCTGGTTTCCTAACGATGTGTTCCTTCACCGTTCGAGGGAATGTTAAATGCGCATAAAGAAAGTCCATTGGTGCATAGCCGGAGATCAAACCTACGACCTTATAGATGAGAGAAACGTTGAAACTGCGGATGCCAAGGCTGCTCCTCCAAGACAGTATATGTAGAATGTCCTATAGCGATTTGCGAATTAAAATTTTGATAGGTTAACTTTATTAGTTAGCTTCGCATCATACAAGTATGTTTTGATTAATTTCTTTATTAGAACAGTTCATTATATGAATAATATCCTAAGTACATAGTCAAGATATAAAATATATGAATGTATTAAAATGCACAATTAAATGATAGGAACGTGGTTGATGACTGAGGACATTATCGGAATCGACTCCGACGCCATTACGAGAGCGGAAGTCCGTTCATCAAGATTGTGGATTCGAGACGCCATTCCATTAGGGACGTATATCAAAAAGATGCATTTTTCAGTCAGAAATCGAATTTTCAATATATTACACAGCATACAAAAATACATACCAACAAATTTTCAAGCTTCTAAAATTAAACCCTACTTTTCATTTGCTAATTAATAAGCTAATAAGAACTCCGTGGTTCATATAGAGAAAAATAGGTAGGTAGGCTAGGCATTAAGGAGAAGCGAAGGGGGCAGCTTGTATTTTGTATATAATACTAGCGGACCTAGATGTTCTCCTGTTTGATATTTCAAGTGATTAAAAAAATTAAACAAAGTATGAAAATACCGACTGCAGCACCGGGCAGCATCTGCCGGGCTGATGTGTGAATCTAAACCGGGCGCAACCCAAAGGCATACGAAAAATTCATTAAAATTGTCAAGCCGTTTAAGAGGAGTTCGGTGACATACGAAGGTACGGAAGAATTATATATAAAGACTAGCAGACTCGGCCAATCGTTGCTGTGGCATGTTTTTGTTATATTATGTATCACATAGTAGTCAAGTATTCAAACGGTAAGATGACTGTGAAAGGATAACGCGGACAAACATCAATACAGGAGATTTATATATATTAAGAATAATATTTGCGATCTTGACCACGAGATTGTCAAAGCTCAGGCTGTAGGATTTTCGCTAAAGGTTTTGCCTTTTTATGTATGGAATTAACTCTTGCACGTACGATAAAAGTTGATACAGAGTAAGTAAGTAAGCATATACATGTATAACATATAACATATATGTTATACATGTCTTACATATAACAATTTACGGTGTACGTCAGCTACAAAAGGCTTACTCTGCTTGTCTTTAAAAAATAATAATAATTGAAGAAACTGAAGCAATTCGATATATACTCGTACAGGTATTAAAATAAGATTAGATTTTAAGCAAAAGGTTTTGAACTAGCGTTTGAAAATGTAGTGTCGTGTAACCCGACGGGGGAAATCAAGGAATTTCGGGCCAATAAATTGTTTTCGCTGATTTCCCGAGCGTAGGAAAATTGATTTGTGTTATAATCTTGTATAAGCTCTCAAGAAAACCAGAATATTTTAGCCTATAGGCTGTTTTAAGAATAGAATGTATATGTTATTATTTGTATATTTTTAAACGTTGGGTTTCTATATATACATGACAAGAGACTGTTTCAGTTTCATTTACAGATAATTTTTTGTCATTGTTTCCGTTTCTATCATGATCCATTCAATACTACCTACTTATTCAGCTGGCACAGTAACTTAAAGGGAGGCCTTCGAAGCTAGATACAACAATGCGTAACGGTATCGCAACAAATACTGATGAACTCCAATGTTTTTAATTCAGTTTTTAAAAAAAAAGAGCGTACAAATTCTTAAAAGGCCGGCAACGCACTCGCGAGCCCTCTCGCATCTTACACCGAATATGTGCGTGACTGATTCCTCTGCACTGAAATAGTGTCAATTCACCGTGTGTCATTGTGTAAAATAATACCTAGCTTGAAAAGTATGTAACAAGTAGCTACGAAGCATTATAAAAGACGAAAATGCATTTTATTCTCTCTCTATCCAATTTTACCCTTTAAAGTCCCACAAGCAGTATCATAGACTCGGGGGCAACTTGAGCAAACACATTTCCCGGAAACTATATTTGCAAATAGGTGCCATAGAAAAAGCTATTATAGCGTTGTACAGGTATCGCGGGGCCGTATGTTAGACACGTTGACGGCACAATGCATACAGAGTAGCTGGCTCTAACCACTCTAAAACTGAATACATTTCGCGAATCGAAAGCATTGTTTAGATGCGAGTAAAAAGAGCAAAGCCTGTATATGTTACGACAATATTGTATAAATTCAAACAACTAGGTTTTAAATTCACTTGAAATACTTTGCAGTACTGTAGTAACTTAGTCATTCTTAGTTGTTTTTCAATAACAATTTAGAAAAAAATAATATACTTACCCGCTTTTTAATAAAGATCAGATATTATTTAATTATATATATTAATACGTGAATTAAAACTTTGGATTAAAATTTCTTTAAATAAAATGTCTTAAGAGATTTATAAATTCAAAATTTCATCAGCACCTTCATGGCTGATATTCCACAGTCCGTTTTACAAGGCATTTTCTTTTGCGGACTAGCGAACTGTGGAATCGACTTCCGGTACTTTAGAGATACGACCTCCAATTATTCAAAGTTATACTTCGCCCTCAAAGGCCGGTAACGCACCCACTAAACATGAGTGTCGATGGGCTGCGATGACGATTCATTACAATTATAACAATTTTACGCGTGAAATACTTGCAAAAACCAAAGAGCAAAACTATCTATTTTAATTTTACCTGTCTGGATGGTGTTCATACTTACCAGAATCATTACTGAAAATCTACCACACTATGAAATAAATATTGAACGCACAAAACAAAAAGCAATCAACCACACCGAAACACGAATTACATCACACAATAAAATGACCCTTTCCTTTGATAAATGTCCAACAGCAAAAATGTCATTTCCATCTCGGGTCCGCTATTAAAAGGACTAATCTTATGAGAGCCTGGAAAAAGCGAACCTTTTGTTTTTATAAGTGATTGATCGCGGGGAACACAATTAAGATGACCCAGATCAAGTGATCGAATGTGACAACGATTTGATTCTTGAATGAATGCGGGTCTAGTCTTTATAAATGAGGCCTAGAAATCTGTAATGAGTTCTATAGTCTCTGTAATAAATGTTTTTATAGGTTTTTAGTGTGCTTGTTTATGTAAATGTATTCTCCTCCACCGTACTAGCGGGTATTATTAGCACACTTGAAATATCATTTGGTGCACAGCCTAGTTTTAAAGATATGATCCTAGCTTTAATGTATATGACAATCCTAAATTTAGAGTTAATAGATATTTTTATATTTATTTTGCAAACAAAAAAATAAAATAATATTAATTAAAATAATTAATAATAAAAAAATATTATAGTTGTACCAAAAAAAATTAAATGTATAGTTTTCTACTGTATCTATTTCTCTATTATAAAAGGTACCTTAAATAAAAGAAAAAATTTAAGCTTTTTATCTCGTAGTAACAAAGTTGTTTTGAAATCTACTAATAATATTTTCCCTTTATTCTTGTTTACTTGAAATACATTTATTTTGATGTATTCCGATTATACGATAAATATTCGTGTTTCAATTTAGATGACAACTGATTTGATACGATGTTTTATTATTTCTAGATATTATTTCTTTGATGTTATGGTGTGTGTGGCCACGATATCTATCGATATGAATCTAATTTCATCTTTCAATCTAATAAGGAATCAGAAAACCATGAAGATCCATTTACCTTAAAATGTATTAAACATTGTTTCACATATTTCATATTTTTCAGTAATCATTTTTTTTTGAATCTGTATTCTATATGTTACAAGTGATAAAAAGACGTTAATTATTTAGAAATAGGACTAGTTTTATATTGAAAATATTATATTTTTACAAGAATGAAATGTTTCTCGATTTTTCTCCTTATATTTACCAAACAATGGGAAGTGTTAGAGATAGTCTTTGCCAAGAGGCACACTAAATATCACAGGGCAAGCCTAACTAAGACTAAGGCAAGCAGGTTTCTTAACAATGTTTTCCTTTGCCGTTCACCGTTCACCGTTCACCGTTCACCGTTCACCGTTCCAGCGAATATTAAATGCGCACATAGAAAGAAAGTCCATTGAACAGGGATTGAACCTACGAACCTATTCTTGATAATGACAGTTGCTCGCTGAAACCACTTGGCCAGCACTGTTCATCACTGCTTCGGTTTTCTAACCCAATACCTAGCTCGTAACATTACATATTATTTTTATGTGGTATATAATAAGGTATATCATTGAGTACACAAAAAAAAAAAATATTTTTTAATGTTTCAATCTCTATTTTAGTGGCCTCAATTTAGGGTAACCATGAAGTGTGAAATCACTTAGGATTTATTTCTCTGATAAATTTCGTACAAGGTTGTAAAGATTCAATAAGAAAATTGCGCTCATTTCCAGCATCACTCTTCTTTCTAAGGTTTGTTAACAAGAATATTTTTATGTTAACCACAGCTATTTTCGATAGGTTGGTTTATTCATTTAGTTGGTTTATTATTTGTTGGTTAATTCTTTTTAACCACAGCTATTTTCGATAACTTTAAATATTTATATGGAAAGAGATAAAATTTATTATAACAAAAACATATGACAATTCTGGCGAACAAAACGTGTCAGCGGCTAAAAGGTAGAACTATTTTTCAGCGGATCTTTATATCAAAGACAAGTAAATGTTCTTTTAAATATTAATGCCATATGTAATCGTTTCACTGAAAATTCTTTTACAGTTTTTTATTAAATTAAACAGCGCTTTAAATCTTAATTGGTGCGAAAGTAATCGGATAATTTACAAACGACTCCATTACTGTGCAGCTCAATGAACATTTAAACTCATCAAAGATGAACCCACAGTGTATATTTAACAGTTGAGGATATTTTTTAATTTTATCAACCAAAAAAATCTGTAAATGTATCATCAAGCATCTCACTACACATCTATAGTCAATTTTCAAAATCATCATAATTGTGTTAAAAACTGACAACTCACAAGGCTTGTTTCCGACAAATGTGACTAGCCAGTTAATACGTAATAATTATGAATGCTGTTATCTATTTGTGAAATGCAACTAAACTAAAATGTAATAATTCAAAAAAATGAGTACAATGTTGGGAAAAGGTAATTCAACGTATTATTGAAAATTATAAGGAATATTGATTTGCTCAAAATATTAGTTCGAAGTAAGTGTATATATAAAAGGGACTTAATATCGTTAATTCCGAAGCCACAAAAACGTCAAGACTATTGACACAATGGTTTTATAACATGGCCTATATCAGCAAAGTACCTACTTTAAATTTTTTACATATGTTTTTTTTTTTAATTTTATGAGGATGAGCTGTGGTATGGGATGCTACTAGTGCGGACACGTTCGCCTTGTTTTACCTCCCTCGGACAAGTACCAAAGCTGGCACGGCTGCAGAGCAGGCGGAAAATAATACGGCTCAAATATAGAGTCTTTGCTGCAACATTGGAGTAGAGGCTCTTGGGCCATGGGGTGATCACAGAGCTGGTACTATCCTCGCTCAACGAATGACTATCGCAAAGCTCCGAGGAAATGCTGCTACAGTTAAAGGTACACTAGTTTAATTTAATCATTTATCAATTATTAATACTATTTAGGTTAATAAAAGCAGTGTTGGCCTAGTGGCTTCAGCGTGCGACTCTCACACCTGAGGTCGTAGGTTAAACAGTTTAAAAATCTTCATGAGAAGTAGAAAACATAAAAAATTTTTTTTGGCTTAACGCGCGGTGATTTTTCCTTTCATAATATAACAATATTAATGGACGATTATAAATTTGCTTTACAAAAACTGACACCCATATCATAAAAATAGAACAAAGAAAATATTAGAATATTGTGATATCCGCAATGAAAGGACTAATATAATTTCGGTTAGGCCATTTTAATTTGAATTTTTACCACAAACAATTCTGAAATGCTTTATTGCGGCCCTTTTTTGAATACAATTGAAAGAAATTGTTGTTTGCAATTTAATAACCTTTTGATCTGATTTATATAGTGCATTTGTTCTGGTGTTCATTTGTCTGTAATTACGTAACACTGATATTTTTGAGTTTTTTTTTTATAGAACAGGGGGCAAACGGGCAGGAGGCTCACCTGATGTTAATTGATACCGCCGCCCATGGACACCCTCAATGCCAGTTTATTTGGTATTTCTCACAGATGCATGCGGTATGAGTTCGCTTTTTTTAAAATTGGCCATCTTTTTTCTTCTGGAACGAGTTAATCTTAGGAGATTTTTGGTGTTTCCGTTGGACGCCTATATGGTCACAATACACTACGACCAATGAGTGCAGGCGAATACGCGATCGACCATACATGATAGATGATTGTAAAAAAAAATTACTTATTTTTGAAAAAACTTTAAAGTTCAAAGGCAAAGTTTTAGTGGATATAAAAATTGTTTCATTCATAAAACATTTCCATATCATGAAACCTTTGGCTATATTAATGTTCAATTATAAGTCTTCAGAGAATTTAACATTGCATTTTTATTTATGTAAATGTATAGAAACGTGACGTATAACAATGATCTTGATAGACAAAACCAAATTTATTGTTGACTATAATTATTATATACAGGGGTGCTTTTGCATTGTAAATAATGAGTTTAAGCGATAGTCAAATCATTGAAGTCTATCTAGTGTTCATTAATTAAGTCCTAATTAAACGAGCATTAAGCGAAGAGTTTGTTTATAACATGAACTTCCTTTAACGAACTTCCAACTTGCAGTATTAGAAGCTACATCATTTATAATGAAAACATACTTTTGTGTACAGAATAATAATGTGTTACTATCCAAATCTTTTTATACTTTCAACAAAATTAATTATATTATATTATATCGATTAAATTAGAAATAATTATTATTTAACTAAAAAATAGGTCTAATTATTGTTTGTTGTGTTGTGTAGACTGCAACCTCTGAACAGACCATAGTATTATTTAAAATCAGCTGAGCTTTCCACTCGTTTCCTCCTATTCTATAAAAACCAATAAGGCAACAGACAAGAAAAAAAGAAAGAAACTAGAAGTAATGAGTGGGCCTCGGTATTAATCACAGAACGCGTGATGATGAAACATAATGCTTGCAATATATAACATTAATAAGTTAATGTAAAATATTTAAAAAAAGGCTATGATATAATAAATAATTAATGGAAATACTTGGCTACTATAATCTTATTAATTTATTTAAAGCCAACTTCAACCGTCTTCTGTTGCTAATATAGATTGTCAATATACAGGCCTCAAACGTGCACTAGGAATATCTTAAGCATTAATTGCGAAGATGGAATGTATAGACATTACTTCAGACGGGGTTCAACGAACAACCTTAGCTTGAGACACAGGCCCATACTAGGCCACTACTACGCAGAAAAGCCAATGTCGCGAAACAATTAAATAAATTAATAAAAAATAAAAAAGCCTATTTATTTCTTGCAAAAAACAAAGTAAACATTAAACATACATATTTATTTTTTAAGATAAGTAAATTATACTAATTCTATTTCCCAATTATTTAAGTAAAACTATTATAATAATCAAATTACAGTTAAGTCTCTTAATATTAATTTATTATGAGCTATAAATGACCTATTTAAGTTCACGTCAAATCCAGTAAAAATTCTAACCCAATAACTTAATCTAATAAATTTTCACGCACTAGTAAATTTGTTACGTTAGATAATTACATGACAGACATGATATTCTTTTTATTTTCGTTTAAATTCTTTTGCCTATCCTTTTTGTATTATAGATAATGTTTAGGGTAATGAATTTTGCATTAATCTAGAGAATTATTGAAACCGTTGCATTGTTGCTGCAGGTCAAAAATAAATTTAAACTACAGATACTGGAAATTCCTTCCCTTGTTCTGGGATTGGTCCTATTGCTGCCAAGTTAAAGGACGTACCAATTCTTAAAAGGCCAGCAACGCACTCGCCAATCCACTCGCATTGAGACTTTCCATGGGCGGCGATATGACTTAATATCATGCGAGTGTCTGCCTGTTTGCCTCTGTTCTATAAAAAAACATCAAATTAATTCCCTTATATTTATTATTTACGTCAATTCTTATTCATAAACATTTCACATATTTTTGTCAAGACTCCATTGCCTTAATGACTTATTTATTAAAAGTTAGCGTTTATATCTATATAAATATATTATATTATTTCATATGTATAAAATTACAAAGAATTACATTAGTGAAATAAGTCTTTCTGTAAATGTATAAATTATATAATTATAATATATATATGTTGAAACAACATAGCATTACATTTAATTAATTCTAAGCAATATCAAGTAATGGAAATTCGTGGTATATTTTTCCTGGAACTGGGGAACTCATCGTTACGCTGTACAGGCAACGGTTACAGAGTTTTAAGTTCAGTCTCCTTGCGTCGTTCGCAGCGGACGGACGTGCGTTATAATTAAAGATTTCACGTACATTCTGTGGGAGTGAAGTGTTTGTGTTTCGGATTATTAATTAAGTGAGTTTGTAAGTATCAATGTTTGAGAGAGTAAAATAACTTTGGAGATTGTGGTTATTGCTATTATGGTATCGAAAATACACAAGAAAACTTTTTACATACATTAGCATAACTTTATATTATATTAGGTTTTGGATATAAAATTTTTATACATTTGCATTAATAGAAAAGGGTTTTTTGTTTTATATGGAGATGTTATCTTTTTTTATATAATTAATAATTTATTGTTCACTTAAGTTATTGATTTAATTGAAATTCAATGCTGAATAAATACGATCATATAAACGGGAAATATTGGTCCTTTGAAAACATATCACTAACTTTTTATACATAATCTATGCTAACCTTATAAATTATAAATGTAAATTTCAGTATATAACGAAAATGAAGGTATATTAAATTTGAGCAACTTTCTCAATCGCAAGCCATTGCTAATTAATTGATTGATCATTGAAAGAAAATTACCCTGAAAGATTCTTCATAAATATTTTATTGAGTATGACGTAAGACACCTTGTATTATTTATTCAATTATATTACAAAAATCAGTTAAAAATACTATTGAGTTATGCCTGTAATATATATAACATTAAATGTGTATTGTATACATGGCAGTTCCATTAAAAAATATTGATTGCGTGCTATTGTTTTTCACAATTTTATGCATTAGCCCTAGAAGAAAATATCCACCCATCGAACAATATATATATTTATAAATAGTAAAGTAAAAAAAACACCGTATTCAAGCTTGTTTAAATTTATTCAATTGGATTCATAATTTGATTAGGGAATAAAAGAATTTTTGTTGGCTTTCACACATCAGTTCGTATACCTGTAGTGTCATTAATTTGTGGCATACGCCCTTTCTAGGATTATCGAAATTGTCTCATACAAATATCCATTGAGTTACTATATAATTCCGAAATATTTTGCTTAGTTACGTATAATATCGCAAATTATTCTATGATGCTATTTATAAACTAAGACTATTAAATTCTGTAGCATAAATATATAAATATGAACAGATTTTATAATCTATTCATATTACATACAGAATTTAAACCAATGACAAATAATACAACTCATCCAATTAAACAACACTTAAAGAAAACATTTATTGTTCTTGACTGAATTGAAATACGTAAAATATATGACGCATATTATGATGCTTACAGGCGAGGCTCACAGCAGCTCTTTTGAATGATGAAATGCGGTTTTTATATAACGCACTTATAAAAAACAATAATTAAACATCTGAGCTCGTCACATTTCAATTGTTTTTTCATAGCACAAGTGAGAACAGCTTTTTAAGTAAACGATAATAATATGTAATTATAAAGAACTTACTAAGCTTTAAGTTGAAACAATAACCTTTATATGCTTCAATTAGGTCCTCTAACAGATGCAATAATCTCTGTTATAACAACTTATTAGATTTATTTCAGAACATAATATATTAATTTTGATGACGTGACGTACGTGCTACGACGCCTACGACGTAGCAGCGTTTCAACAAACCTCGGTGCGACTAAGCGTTAACATTTTCTATTAATAATGTCAAGTTAACTTAATACTCATGGATTTTTTTTCATTTTTTTGACAATGCCTTACAATTGTAGCTGTCTCTAATGTAATAAATCGTTCAACACACATCAGTAGCACTACAGCCTCCGATAAATGAATGTGTTTCGTGAACATTTGTCAATCTAATAAGCTAGTAGATGATATCCTTCTGTGTCTGACACACGCTGTGGACTTTTTATTTGTAATACAAGCTGGTTTACTCAGAATTGTTTCCTTTACGTTCCTGTTTTAACGAATGTTAAATGCGCACATAGAAAGTCGTTTGATGCAAAGCCGGGGATCGAACCTACGATCTCAGGGATGAGAATCGCCACTAGACCAACATTGCTGTCTCAAATCATTTTTACTTCTTATTCATCAACCTACCTGTTAAAGCTGAATATAACTAATAGAGGATATTTATATATATTTAAAGCATAATCTTCATATTAGTTCTACTAGAGTAAAATCTTAATAATTTGTACGATAAAATGTATAATTAAAATTTGAATCAAAAGATAAGAAAATTCTGTCGCAAAACGCTATTTGATTTAGGGTTAAAGGGTAAATGACGGATATGACAAAACGGAAGTCTTTTGACAGACTGACTTCTGATGACTTTGATGTAACGTTAACGAGTGGATTTTAATTAGAAATGAATGTAGATTTATTAATTTACTATGTTCTATTTATACTAAAAAGATTATCCACGGAACAAAGTTACCGCCTCCATGATTAGGTTGGTATGAGTAGAAGTTTATTGTACCGTAGGTAAAGGTAATCATTCTCACTTATTATATTTATGTTACTAAATCTATTATTTATTTTATTCGACTTAGGGTCCTTCAAGAAAAGAATGTACGAATTCTTAAAAGGCCAGCAGCGCGTTTGCGAGCCGCCTGACAGTGCGAGTGTCCAAGGGCAGGTGAGCCTCCTGCCGGTTTGATTCCTGTAACATTAAAAAAAATATTATAGTGGGACAATGAGTAGTGCCTAATACCTAAGTGCGTGACCGCGTCAATTAATTTTCTGCCTAAATGCCAATGAATACTTGTTCACATCCGGCGTGTGTGAAGCAGACAATAAGACAAATTAGATAACTGACATCCGATGTCAGTTTTTAAAATAATAGTTTTATTTTTAAGACATTTCATCACAGGAGAACGAAGAGCTGGCAGCTACCTCGCACAAAGAATTAGTCTAGCTATTCAAAGAGGGAACGCTGCTAGTATCTTCGGAACCTTGCCTAAAGGGACTCCTTTTAATAATATTTTTTAATAATTAAATTTTAAGGTTAGTTATTAGATATATTTTTAGTTTGTAATTGTATATTAATATAATTATAAATAAATATAGTTCAAACTTAAATAAGTCACACATCTGACAACTGGGTTCCAAACTGTCTTATATAATATTTATATATTATTATATAATGGCTATGACTAAAAAACAATGACGGAATATATAAGTTTGACTATTTAATTGCTGGATTTTTTTCGTATATATTTTAAACGACAACATTACTTTAAATATAAAGCAGAATCTACCAATTCAGTTGTTTTGAGCGACGTGATTGAATTATCCAATTGATGGATTCTCGCTCGGAATAGTTATCAGATTCTGACAGGCTATTTTATTTATATTTATATGGTTTTTATTAATTTGTTATAATCATTTTGTTTTTCCAATAACCATTACCTTATATAGCAAAACATCTTGATGGATTCATTCTATAACTAAACGTATTACGGTATTATATTTTGATTTTGCCACACATTACTCCCAACCCGCCTATCCTGGGAAACCCTATAGAAAGAGCCAGTAACATATTTGGGCACCTTTTGGTAGAGTAGGCTTTGTTAATTAACACTAAATAAACCCGACTCCCCTTTTTTATAAAAAAAAGTTACTTGATCAAATGACAACACGTATTGTAGTTATTTGTAAATAACGTCGTAAAAAATCGCTAAAGTTATTATTGATTATGTATGTATTTATAGTTATCGGAAAACCACAGCGGAAAACCATAAGTTACGAACTAGTCGAAGTCGAGTAATTAAAATATATTTATAATACTTAATATTGGTAATTAAAATGTTCCTATATTATCGTTCAATGCGATAAATTTATTCTTGGGATGACCTCCTCTTTGACTTAGTTATCGTAATCGAATAGAAATTCTCTGCTGTAATCGGGAAGCTGGCAAAGCATTTTACGATTTAAAAAAATATCTGGACTATCTAAAAACTACCAGGTACTATGGAACTATTGTGTGTGCTTGCAGATCTCTAATTTTTTTGTGCTCTGCTCGTAAGTGCTCTGTTCAATTCACAGACACACCCCTTGACGGTCTAAATTAAAAGTTATATATTTGTATTATCCTATCTGATATCGTCAAGAAGAAATGTTTATTCATTTCAATACAACACTTCATAACAAAATACCATTTCATCCTAACAATGGCTTGTTAACATCGCCAATGAAAATTATAATTTCGAAATAAGAACGCCATTGTTTTGTTTGAGATCTTGAACAACTCGTAAATTGTTTTAACCCCCCGCGATGCTCAATTGTTTTTACTTGACATTGAAGTCGGTTAAGCAAACGGCTCAAATTATTGCTTTTACTTGAAAAGTTAAGGGAGTTTGAAACAATAGCAAATAGGTTCTAAGCCTTTTCTTAGGTACTCTGCTTTAAATAAGTTACAATAAACTTTGTGTTCGAGTGATTTCTTTGATAAAATAAGATAAAAAAATCTTCGTAAGTTATACTTTTCACAAATGACACAAGAATTTTGAAGAAAAAATTTATTGATGTTCTATAACGAAGTGCATATAAACGTAAATATAGTTTAACCATTTTCTTAATTTTCGTAGTAATAATAAATTAAAAATGAAAACAAAGAAAATTAAATCAAATTTAAAAAAAAATTGGTTCAAATTGGTTGGTTAAATTCGGTGACAGAGGAAAGAATCATTTATTCATTTAGGTAACACAATGTACATATTTTATGAACGCCAAAAAAAGGAAAATGTACATTAAATGCTTCTAAGTTTACATTTACTGCCAGTTCTCAAATCAAGGGCGTAGAACGAACGGAAGAGAAGAACTGGCAATAAACTCTTTAATCGCCAACCATTTGCTAGTTCATTCAACGGACCACTAATGGTTAATAACGTTAAAATAGATTCCAGTTTCGGACGAAATTAGTCCTTTTTTACGTCTACACTTCTATGATTTGGCCATAAACAAAAATATCGTGTAAGTTTTTAACAGTCGCAATCGACTCAATCATCTAAAAATATATTTCCCATCCTACAGGATATCTGAAGTTATTATAGTACAATCGCAAACTCAGCACTTAATTATCGCTAATACCGAAGACATTCACCGACGTTAGATAATGATGATTGAGTAAGCGATTTATTACAAGCCGAGGTAAATTAAGCCACATTTCAGAGAGCACTTACGTCTATCGATCACAGACAATTAGGCCTTGATGTATGGTACTGAGAGTAGATCTATTGTCTGCAATTGTTCTAATGTATTAGTAAATATAACTGAATCAGTCAAATGGGCTTTGATTACCGAGTGTGGGATGGATTATTACTCGGAACTTTAATACCATTACTTTTCGGCATTGTTCGGACATTGGACATCATTACAGTGGTCTTGTATACACGTGTATGTATTATGTGATCACCAAGATAATATTATTATACTAAAAAATATCTTAGCGTGGCACGATGCTGAACTGAAACTGAAAAAGCCCTGGGATTTTTGAAAGTTTGTTGAATAAGAGAGTTCGGATTTTAATTATTTGTAGAGTTTTACCAGTAGATAGCGTGATTCGTTCGTCTATTAAAAAAAATCTTGCCAAACATAAAACCCGTGTTCACCACAATGAAACTGACCATTAATGATATTAGCTCTGCAGTGTAAAACCGCATTTAAGACCACAACCGCAGCTAATTACAAAAACAATCTCCATTTAATTTACTTTAAAAATATGTTTTTATCGTAAGCTTGATTTTAAGGATTGTAAACTAGTGTAATATCTAAAAAGACCTATTACTATTATAAATATAAATTTATAGGACAGAATGTGTTGTAGTGTTTTCAATGCAATTTTTTATTGTTTAAGTTTTTTTTATAAATACCAAATTGGAAGCTAGATTACTAAGTTGCATTTTTACCTAAAATCGGGTGAGGAAGGCTCATTTGTTCAAAACAGAAATATATACAGTTAAATGTTACACAATATATGCATTTGAATTTTATGTACAACTATCGACCCGCCCCGGCTTCGCACGGGTGCAATGCTGATACTAAATACACTACAGAAAATCTGTGAACGTTGTATATAAAAATGTGGGTTATCCATAAGAGATAGACATATACCATCAAGGACTTTTCTGTAGACCTTTTCAATGTGTACAATACTTAGTACATTATTTTGATAAAACTCGTAGGGTTCAGCAGTTCGGAAAAAATGTAATTATTTACGACATCACATTAGAAATCTCAAAAATAACAGTACTTCTACACTATTTAATAGATGTTATTATACATATAAACCTTCCTCTTGAATCACTCTATCTATTACAAAAACCGCATCAAAATCCGTTGCGTAGTTTCAAAGACTAAAGCATACAAAGGGACATAGGGACAGAGAAAGCGACTTTGTTTTATACTATGTAGTGATGCATAGTAATCTATGGTGGTGATAAATATGTTATAATAATATTTGGTATTGAAGTAAAGATACAAATTTGTATGATGCATACATGATTTGTAAATTTAGGTAAAAATTTAATTGTTCACTTAATAAACTTAAATGTTTTAGAAAAAGAATCGGAAATTGTTACCGAAATAAATTTTCAGACTGACTCAAATTCCAATTAATTATAATAAAAAAGCCCCCGTTAACAATCAAATCACCTCCCTGTTGGGCGTGACCCCCACGTTGAGAAACACTGATCGTGACGAAAACCCAACGTAATTTCGGTATTGATTTCTCATATTAAATATCAAGTTCATCTAATATAGAAGCCAAGTGAAAATCGACGCGATTCATCAAACATTGCCCTTAATCCATCAAGTTGAGCCTACTTAGACTCGACTCGTGTTAGGTGAGCCCTTAAACCTTTAAGAATGTCTGCGAAGATACGGCGTAGCTTACGTTAGGATGATACTCAACTGTAAGGAAATTTTTCAGGAGCATTTTACATTGGCAAATTTTCGTCGTTTGTTAGTGAAAATCTTGTAGGTAAATTTGTCGTTCAAAACCTTTAATTTTTTGGTAAAACGCGTTTTAATATAGAACATTATAAGTGTAACAAAATATGTCTTAAGCACTTACAAATTAACGATAATTAAAAATGCTCTAATTAGACTATTAATATTGTAAATCAATAGTTTGTAACGTTTCTAAAAATAATACATGAAAATGTCGAAAGTATAAAAAAACTCCATAAGATGAGCTCACACTATTGTATATATACTTGCTCACACTAATACACAGCGTTAAAACTAGTGTGTCCCATTAGGGGGCAAATCTATTAGTAAGGGGGAATTTTCAAAAAATATTTAATTATTTGGATTTTCAATTTCACTCATTATATATTTTTTTTATTTCACTCACTGTTTTTCGTTAACAATTTCCTAGTTTTTTCCTCATACCTACAATTTAAGTGTCAAAAGTGAACATTCTACTATTTTTATGAAAGTTACACATGTTGAATGAAAAAAGGTTGGGTATGGCTGGTTTATAAATTTCAAACGATGATAAATAGTTAAAATAATCAAAACTCTGTCGTAGTTAAATAATATTTTTAATATATTTGAAAATGCCTAATTTCTTTTTCTAAAAGTCTTTCTGAATTCCTATACGTGAATCGCATGAATTTAACAAACATATTTGCCGAATCGGTTGAAAACAAATCAATCTTCAGGGACACATTGTTAGACGAGGGAGTAGATAATCCGTGCTTATGTATAAACTGTGATCTTAGCTTATAAAGTTATGAGGTTAGAGGACCTCAAAGGGTTACAAACAATATAGGCAATTTGTGTGGAATTATGTGAGATATTGTTTGAATAACATAAGTGGTTATAAATCCAATTCCACAGACCCGCTTACATTTTAAACTGAAAATGTAACGGCATCTCCGCTTGAATCAACAATTGTAAAAAAAAGTCTATACTTTGTGTTTTGATTACAATAAACTAAACATTTTAATTAAACTATTGAAGTCTTAATAGTGAATGTAATTATTTTCAGTAAGTTTCATGTCAATATCTACTATTGAAATGAAAATAGCTAGAATAGTTTATAGGTGTAGCAATACATTTTTGGATGGTATTCATTGATTTTTTTGAAATAAGTTTTGTATTTTATAAAATACGTATACATAATTAGTAATTTTCAATTGCGAACTAGCAAACCGTGAAATTAACTCCTTCATTCAAAGATACTGCCTTGTTTAAACAGATCAGAACATTCTCCTACCTCAAAAGTCGGCAACGCACCCACTGAAATAACAAAAACATATACATGCAATAAAGAACATAAACATGCAATAAAAACCAGTTTATCTTTCATTTCAGATAATGCACGCCAAGAAGCGACAACGTAAGCGAAGATCAAAACGCAGTGCGGTAAAATGAACGTTACTGAATATGTAATGTTATCGACTTGAGACCGAAAATGGCATCCACTATACGCCCGCCGGGCGAAGTTTCCAGCAGAGATTTGTTAGTTGTGCTTCTGTTCTTGTGTCAGACGATAGTTTGTGACAGTCAGTGCCCGAAGTTCGCGGAGCGGCCTCTAGAGACGAGGGTACTGGATGCTTCCATAGTTTTTAGAGCTGTTGTGGTTGAAACCCACTTGCAGGTAAATTTATTTATACTATACATATTTGAATATCACTTTTACGTAATAAATATAGTTAAGATTTAGAATTTATTTATCAAAATCGGTTGCGGAAGAAGAATTGTAAATATTACTTCCATTGAGACTAATATGAAAGGATTGAATGTTTGTCACTTATAACGCTTCATAAATGGTCGTGGGTGTATAAAAATAACTATTTAACGGGATACAAGAAGCATTTTACCTCTGTTTAACTTTTTTATTTTTTTGCTTCATATACTCTCTACATTATTTTCGCATTTACTAAGGAATGTTGGCTGATGAGTTTCAGGGCAGAATACGAAATACCACCCGTATCAACTCAATTCCGCCGAACCAATTTGACTAAGGGTTCTTCAAGAAAAGAACAATCAATTCTTAAGCGACCAATCTTGTGGCAATGTGACTGACCATGGGCGGTTTCCTAAAAATAAAAAATAAAAACAAATTCATTGCCTACTGCGTCTTCCTACCTCAGTCTTTGCCAGTTTGGACCTTGATTAATCTACACTCGTAAACAAAATTCAAATATATAATATAAGTATATCTTTATCACCATTTCAATGCAAACTTTGTATCATATAATACCTAAACTACGGCGAGTAAAAATATATGAAAGTTATCTTAGAAAACGAAAGAATAAAATATTATTTTGTATTACTTTATTATTTAAAAGTACCTTTATTGTTTATACCAGACCACAGATCTGCACTCGCTACTCTCCTCGACATAAAACCTCTCTCGTTTTATGGACTTCTATAACATTCAGCATGCATACTCATCTGTTACACTTTCAACCTTTCCTGTCTCTAGTACGTACTGGATTCTCTCTGGGTATGCAAGTCAAGCCGTCTGTGACCTCATCCACCACGGTTGCCTTGTATATCTTTCTCGTATGCTGCTTCTCATTCTTCCGTTCTACACGTCTAAACCAGCTAAATATTTCCATTCGTATCCTTGTCACTACGTCCTCTTATATATCACACTGCAAATAATTTCATACTGTTAATTTCTGAATAAATTTCGCATTTATCAAATGTCAAACAGTGCAATGTGACGTTCCGACCAAGGGATGAACAATAATTCCAATATCCGAAATGATTTAAAGCTGAATTATGCTAACCTGATTGCATTTGCATTGAATTGTTATTGTGATTTAGGTAAATAATCGCTGCATATTTGACTGATTATTTGTTTTCGACATGAAAGGGAAACAAAACGAGGATATAAATTGTAATACTCTAAATGCGTTTGAATGTATGGAGAATATTACAATTACCGTTTCCATATATGTTGTATAATGCTTTGGGAGTACGGCGCCAGAATGGGGTTTAAGTGCACAGGCACTAATTAAATATTTAGGTTGACGCCTACGACGCGTACGGGTGAGCCATAGATAGAGGTATATCAATAGAGCGAGGATGCTACCAGCCTTAAAGCTACACTGCCACAGGGACATACATATCTTTTAAGCTGTTGCAAGTATTATCTCGGACATTAAGCGCGAAAGAATCAAGAAATTTCGTAACGAAAATTAACCTAACACACGATGACGTTAGAGTAGGACAGACATTATTGCCGTGTTAATCTGGTAGAGTGGTAGATAAAAATAATATAAAAAAAGAAATACTGCATAAATAAATAAACAATACTATAATTGCAAAAGTTGATAATAAATGATATGCAATGCTTTACAGCGGTGGCCCCGAGTACCGCATTGTTTTTTTTAAAGTTTGATTTTATTTTCTATTTATTAATTTTTATTCTTATCATTATTTCAATGTAAGCTAAATGAAGTATCTAGATAATAGGTTTGACACCAAACAACTAATTCTAAATAACTTAACTTACCTATTATTATGACATTATGTTAATGTTTGTAATATAATATGACATTTGCATGCCTATTTATATATGGCGGATTATTTTAAATTTAATCTATCTTATTGTATGTATCTTAGCAAATAAACGATAAACGATTAAACTATTAGAAATATTGTACATGCATATTTGTGTGTTAGAAATAAATATCAATAGGAATACGGATCCCTCACAATGCTTTCTTCTATGTACAAACAAGTGTTAATTGCGCACGTTGAGAATCTTAAAATACACAACCAGGATCTGAATTACTCTAGGGATTGAGACTCGCACGCTCAACTGTATGCATTATTTTATATTATACATTGCTTTAAAGTCACTTTGCAGTGTCACACAATTCCAAAGTGATAAATGGCTGATAACCTTTTTTACATTTTCATTTCGCTCCTAGAATATAGAGGTAATTTATTGCAGATCATAAAAATGAGACTGTAAGACCACCGTCCAGTTAAAGCGAAGCTATCATTTTTATTTACATAACAAATGAAACTAGCGACACCTGTAATCTACGGCTACGATTTAGTACGATGACGTCATCGACGGCTTTGAATCGTCGCAAACACAGTCAGCATGTCAAGATTATAGAGTCGTTGAGGGTCCTCCCTTCAGATAATAGAAAGAAAGAAAGAGAAAGAAACCAAATAAATAATTATTGTCAATTGTTACAAGACACTAATAAGATCACATAATTGGCGTGTACTTATTCGAATATTTTCACTTAACTCTTTTGTTCATTAATTTAATATTTTTCATAATATTGACATAAAATACTTATATAAAACTACTAGCGGACTAAGATAGCTGCTATGCATCGTTTTAATCTATTAACATAATAATTATTTACACAGTTTAATTAATCAAAAGTTACTTTAATACTTCACAGTTCTAAGTATTTCATTCCAAGACTAAACTGTCCTCTAAAATACATTTTTATGTATATTCCAGTCAGCCACTACCCGGTTTGGGAGAAAGTTATTTAGAGAATTTGTATTATGTTGAGTGATCTTAAGTTTTAAAGAACAACCCCCTCAAATGTGTATTATCACTTAAAATAAAGCGCTTATGAATTCCTGGAACATTGTTGTGGCCATTGAGATCCTCTTAATCGCCTACTTGCGCCTATGTAGCTTTCACTTTTCTTTTGTTAACATTTTAAAAAGTTCCCATGTACTTGAACCCTTTTAAATAATATTGGTTAAATCATCCAAGAATTTAAAAAGTGGGAAAAGGTTAAAGCATATGAGTTACTCGAGCATATGCGAGCGTAAACTATCCATTTTGTCGTTGCATTATTTTATATTAAATAATAATTTAATATAATTAAATTTAACCGAAATATGTCAAGGGCAATTTTCGAATTGTAATTTGTAAGCTGTTGTTTTTAAAACGTTAAAATGGACAAACACAAAAACAATTCTAAAACAAGGGTCCTGTGACAACATCACTTATCACTCGTCAAACTAAACAAATAAAAACGGTTCAGATTAGAGTTTTGCTTTTACGTTATAACATTCATCACTTTTTTATTACCCCACTCTGGAGTTATTTAAAAATAAATGCTGAGTTCTGAAGTTTTTGTTTCTAATTAAAACTTGTTTTACAGTCCCGACCAGATGTAATTAATATAAATTAAAATGATTCGTATGTAGTTTGTGATGTTATTACACTTTTGAGTATGAGGTTATTTAATATGAAGAACGAAAAATTAAGAACGTGGAGAAATACATTTGTATTATCTGCACATAATGTGTTATCTATACGTAATTGTATTTCTTAGTTTTTTTTATTTTTATATATAATTATTGTCAAACGAGCCTGCGGGACGCCCAAAAACGCTGTCATCGCAGCCCATAGACACCCATTTTAGTGGGTGCGTTGTCGGCCTTTGAGATCTCAAATATTGGCTCATATTTATTTTTAATATCACGCGTATTTCAAGTCGATACGTATAAATTTAGTTTTATTGGATGTACCTATTGTCCATCAATTAAATTATTTAAAAATAAGTGAAATAATAATATGTTTCTTATTTTTATCTGTTTTGTACCGGATAATGTTAATAATATACACCAATATATTGATTGTCAACCTTAATTAAGAATTTAAGTAAATCGAGTAATTTATACTTAATTATGGCGGTGCTTAATAAGTGCTTTACTTAGGTATATGACATTAAAACGTATCATTAATTTTATATATAATGTATAATGAATTTAAATATACTATATGTTATACTAGCGACCCGCCCCGGCTTCGCACGGGTGCAATGCTGATATTAAATAGACTACAGAAAATCTGTGAACGTTGTATATAAAAATGTGGGTTATCCATAAGAGATAGACATATACCATCACGTTACCATACCTTCCTCTTGAATCACTCTATCTATTAAAAAAAAACGCATCAAAATCCGTTGCTTAGTTTCAAAGATTTAAGCATACAAAGGGACATAGGGACAGAGAAAGCGACTTTTTTTATACTATGTAGTGATGATTATATTTATGTTGTAGGTGAAGTTGTGCCCGCAAACACATAACGACTTCAATTACACAAACTATTTCACATCAAAAATTCAATTTGAAAATGGAACAAAGTTGTTTAGATCGAGTTATACTGCAATTTCGCTTCCAAATAAATACAGTTATTAGCGGAGTGGAAGATTCAATATAAGAACTCGGATAGCCGTAGGCGTCTTATTAAATGTAAGATGAAACTCGTCATATGTATCTTAGGAAGACGAGAACACATCCACACAATTTTACACCTTAGTACTTTGAAATAGAAGTAGTTTTTAAAAGTAACGTTTTACATTTAGAATTAATATTTTTTCCTCTTCTTTACGACGCAAAGGACACGCGCTTAATATAATGAAAGTTCCCAAATGTACATTATATTAGCCGGACACAAAATCCTTTGTAGTGACAAAAGGTAAAGTCACAATTGAAAAACGATTTTTAATATAAGCTTTACTATTAAAGATTTTTAATTACACCTGTTAGTTTACTGTGATTAGGATAATTGACAGTAGGAGTTTCGTTTTAATATTTTGTTCTTATATAAATGTCGTGAAATTTCGTTCGACAATTCGTGATTGTATACTGACTGATAATAAAAACGAAAGTATTACGCATAATTTTTGAATTAATTATCCTTGATTAATGTAAATATGCATGCAATACAATAGCTTTCATATAAAGAAGAACTGTACAAAACAACGACAAATTCAATAAGTGTTGCAATATTGATGGTTTAAATAACTGTAATATGTTTGTTTCAGAGTAAGACATTAGATTTAGCTCTCGTATCAATATATCGGGGCGGATTGGACCTGGCTTCAGTTAGTCAGTATTCTGGCTCGCCATACAACACTACTGATAGGTAAGTAATTAAAATTACTACATTTTCGTTAATCAAATTATGATTTGATTCGTTATATCGATACTCATATACTGTATGAGAGGTCTTTAAAAATATTTCTGAATAAAGTGTATGTGTCTTTTGTAAAGATCGATGAATGTTTCAAAGAATGAGGCTTAACTATTACAGCTTTACAATTATGTCGCTTTACTAATTTTCAAAATAGTAAGTATTTAAAAATGTGTGTAGACTATACTTAGCCACACTGATTTAGATATTTTTAAACGATAGGGAGGCAAATGCAGGCTGTCTTCGTATCCCATGAACACCAGTTTAGTGGTTGCGTTGTGGGCCTTTGAGAATGGAGTATCTACATTTTGTAAACAATAGGAGGTTGTATCTTCCAGGGAAGTTTGCTACCAGGAGTCGATACCAGAGTGCCCAAAAGTTAATGTCTTGTAGTGTGTGGGTGTAGGACTCATATATGAAATTATCAATGTATAATCAATTTAAAGTAAAAAATTCCTTGTTAAAAATTTATGGATGTCATAAATAAGTTTAACAAGAAAATTTCTTAATAAAATAAAGCAGATTTTTAAACCCGAATATTTTCAATTGCCAACGCTTCATAAAGCACGAGCCAACAATATTAAAATGCAGGGTAAAATGCGGGTAATTCACTATGGTTTTAGTATTCTCCGTAAAATTTAGTTTATGCACCGCTTTTATTGCATCCGTTTAATATAACGAAAATATTTATTTAAATAATTCATGTTTTTATTTCACGTATTTTTTAGTTTAACAGTCACGACGACTGCCTCGAAAAATGGTGGGTAATATTTGGGTGTTAGTTTGAACATAATTAAGATAATAAAAGACCCACTTTACACTCAAATTCAAATTCATTTATTCATGTAGGTAACATAATTCACAGTTAAGAACATCAAAACAAAAATATATTGAACGCTTTTCTCAACTCAAGGGAGCAGAACGGAAAAGAAGACCTTTCAATAAACTCTCCGCCACGCTTTTTATTCGCATTTAATAATTCGGGTAATTTATAAACCATTATATAAATTATCAAAGATTATATAGTTTACTTAAGTAACGTGTGTAGCTTCGTGCAATTTAACGTACTCATTGTACAGCTTGTTTGTTAATATTCTAGAAGCTAAGCTAGTCTATAATAATCACTATGTACTTTGCTTAATTGAAATTGGAAAGACAGCTTAGGTTTGTAATTAACTTAGTACAGGGTTGCGCAATAGAACGTGCATATTCCGTCATCTTTTTCGCGGGCTTAACAGGGCGCGAGCGGGGGGAAGTCTAGCGTGGTTGCATAGTGGTACTCATGGAGTTTTCGTAACCATGATTAAATGGTTGCCTGATGTTAAGTGATGTTAAGTGATACCGCCGCCCATGGACTCTCTCAATGACAGAGGGCTCGCGAGTGCGTTGCCGGTCTTTTAATAATTATTTACTCGGTAGTAGCAACACCTTTTCCTTTTGCTTCGTGCTTACATTTTTTACTTCTAATAACGCACATGTAGTAATTCACATTTTTCCATTTTATATTATATTGTAACAATTTATTGAAAGTGATTTTTTTAAATTGCTACCTTGCTGGGTATAACGATATTTTCGCGTAGTGAAAAAATAGTGTTCATCAAATATCGTAATTGCGTAAATAACTGGCAGGTAACATTGATTATTAAAATTTTATAAATCCATCATAAATATAGAACGTGTTCCAGGTTTTATTAACTAAAGTTGTAATAGCTGTGTAACATATAGCTAACAATGTATAAAAAACGCTTCCAAACAAAGCACATAAAACGAAACATCGCGCTTACAAAGGCAACAAAAACTATAACCAGGACATAGCAGGGCAGTTAGGAAGTTCTATCGTTCGCCTACAAAACGCTTACAACTGAAGGTAATAGCTACCTCAGAACTTTTGATAGTGGTGAAGTTCCGCTAGAAGAGTGTTAAGATCACGCAAACTTACGTTCGCTTCAGGAGTGATAAGTGATAAGCGATAATAGAGAAGAATATACAATAGTTTAATACTGTGTTGACCTAGATACCCGTTAAGTTTATAAATAATACAAAAGCGTACTTATGAGCCTACTTGCTTACATATTCATACCAAATTTTGGAGTTGTTTTGATCAGCAGCTGAGTTTCATCATTGGACGTTGAGGGAGAATACGATATTCTATCCGTTTTACATCGACGACAACTTAGTCGTGATTAGGGCGGTTTTTTCCGTGCCCCACCAACATTATGTGGAAGCTGTCCATTGAAGTATTTCCGAACCATTTCGGCTTAGAGTCCTTCAAAAAAAGAGCTAGCTAATTAGCCAAATGCTCTGGCATTTAGATTGTCTATGGGCGCAGGTGTCACGTAACATCATATGAGCCTTCTTCCCATTTGCCCTCTGTTCTATAAAAAAAATATAATCAACTTTTGGTTTGCCACCTTGGACGTACTTGTGGTGTTACAAAAATCCACTTTTTATAAATATAGAATCTATTGACCTGTGAGACTAACTTAAACCTTTGGCGCTACAATATTTTTAAGTCTGGGTCTCAAATTCTGTATCCGTTTCTTGATCATTTGTGAATCTCATGGACACAGATCAATCGCCGTGGACTTTTTGGGTCTAACGCAAGCCGGTTTCCTCATGATGTTTTCCTTCATCGTTCGATCTCCACCACTAATTTTACACTGCTTATGATACTTTCATTATATTTTGTGACTTTGTGATGGGAAGTATATAATTCAATAAAGTAATTTAAAGTCTGAAGGAAATGGAAAATTAGGTATTCTGCAAACTTTTGTTGTTCTAAACTATTCTCGAATATTCTTCGCCGACGCCTCTACCTTGTGTGCTGTCATGTACAGTAGAGTGAGTTAAAGATTAGTATGAAACTCAATTAAACCAACAAAGTTCACGGGTTCGCGATCCGTGTAATTAAATTTCTACCCGAATACTGCGCGGTTCGAATACCGATACCTAAAGACGCGAGAAAAGTTTTAATATAACTCCTTTAAGTAATGCACTAACTAAGCTCTCATCGAGTGGTTAATATAAACTTTGATATTATTTATTTAGTTGATAAAAGGATATTTGTTACATATGTTGCGAGAAATAATGTTGCATTGCTTTTATACCATTATATTTTTATTTTTTGTTCTGGCTCTGTCGTTATCTTTTAGCACGGGTTGTTAAGAAGAGGTCGCTTGTTAAGACTGTTAATGCTGTTTTATATAACTGTGTTTTATGTTTATTGATTGTGAGTATGGAAGTGAAAATAAAAAAAAATCAACGGCCTCGATCTCAGATTTCTGTATCTGTTTCAAAATCATTTTTCAATCTAATAGGCAAGGTGATCAGCCTCCTGTGCCTGACACACACGCTGTCGACGTTTTTGGTCTAATACAAGTGTTTCTTCACGGTGTTTTCCTTCACCATTCGAGCGAATGTTAAATACGCATATAGAAAGAAAGTTTGATACCGAAGTTACTTCATACAAAAACATATAATAAGTATGATTCAAGGAATTCATACAATAATATTATTTCACACTAAAAATTATATAAATATTAATATGACAACTAAGTCTTAATTACAAGTTTGAAATGATTTTCCAATAAATTAAAAGTTATAGATTGTATTTTATCGTATACTTTCAATAAACATGATTGTTTTTTTGTACATTATACAAACTGTTCGTAATGGTTCTGCTTAAAATCAAATGAAGCTTTTCCAATCAGAACTCGCATATATATTT
Organism: Pieris rapae; assembly: GCF_905147795.1. Lineage (NCBI taxonomy): Eukaryota > Metazoa > Arthropoda > Insecta > Lepidoptera > Pieridae > Pieris > Pieris rapae. Next base: position 2,089,791 of record NC_059517.1, read on the forward strand.
TGTCTGTACATAATCCAAATTTCAGGCAGATTAACCTCAAAATCGGCGCACAGCTGATAGGTTGCTTTAACTGGAGTATGGCCCCGCAAAGCGAGCTCGTAGTGTTTTCAAGAGTCAGTGACCCAATTGAAGACCTGGAGACTACTCCACCAGATGGACCCTGGTTAGAGGCCACAGCTGCGGCGGTACCATGGAGCTTAGGTGTAGATATCGCCATTTGGAATGCGGTTGGTACGTAAACGGACAGTTACTATTTAATCGACTTCAAAAGTTTATTGAAATTTTGGAATGAACACCGAAACATCACATGCCTCGCCTAGTAGGATATAGAAACGGTAATTTAATGGCTTTTAATAATTACATTTAAATCTCATACATTGTCAAATGTTTATATTTGTGCATTTTGAAGTCGGTTATATATATATAGTAAGAAATTAACAAATAAAATTACTAAAAATAACCAAATTAAATTACACGAAATTAACCACAATTTCAACAACAATAGTAACGTCCTATATCTAGTGCGAGCGTCGAAGAAGTGCGCCCGACCATACAGCGCGCCGTGCTTATATAGCCTGAAAACCAGTTTAGTCCAGTATACCCCACTGCTACACGTCACTTGACTTTTTACAGCTTATTCGGCCTCTCCTGACGACGGTGCGTCCTCGCCCGTGTGATGATAGGCAGGTTGGCATGTTGAAACTTGACCTGCTGATGACTCTTGTATCACGTGCGGTGGTTGTGGTGAAGGACTATCGTCATCATCAGCGCCACCTAAAAATTACATGATTTTTGTTATTATAACGTTAAATTAACATAACTTCATCGAAAGTAAGAGCGCATCCATTACTCTCGACACAACATTAGTTCATTTTTTTTTTTTTTTTACATAGCAAGAGCGTCTCCATTGCTATCAACAGTAAGAGTGACTCCATTACTGTACATCACACTAAGCAAGAGCGACTCCATTGCTTTAACAGTAAGAGCGACTCCATTACTGTACATCACACTAAGCAAGAGCGACTCCATTGCTTTAACAGTAAGAGCGACTCCATTACTATCACACAAGACTCCCGCAGGTCTTTACCAAAATAGGTACTACCTATATGATAAGCAGTTCTAATAAAATGACAGTTTTCACAAACATTTATCAACATACATAAGTTTTGAAAAGGCAAGTAAAAATTACTTACTCTCAAAGAATGCGGCACACACATCAGGGGTCCATTCCCCGCGCCAGGGCAACATGTATTCCGCGGCAGCTTTACCATAAGAACCAGCGACTAATTTTAGTTCATATCTGTCCTGCCACAACGTCGCTAAAACCACATATGGTCCGCGCATACAGGAGTCTAGCTTACCAACAGCTTGGCACAAATGCAAAATCGCCGCCATTGAAATGCACACCCATGCGAGTCAACCTCGCAATGCACGATGTCTTCATATCTTGACCATTGCTAATGACTCGGCATAGATACTCGATCTCCGTAGTCTGAAAGTTACATTTTTTTTTAAATTAATGGAAAGGCCTGTCTGGGTCCCTTACCCTTACCCCCATCTCTGACACATCATGTAATGTACCTAAACCCTCTTCTATTGTTTTACTAGGTAATAATACGTCATATACACAATTACAACACACAAGGGCTCTGCCTAATCTATGTAAAATCGTAACGTATTTGATATAATTCGTTGATATACAACCTGTGCATTACCTAATTCTTATGGCATCTTTATGTACTCATAATGACCCTCAGGTGTTACGAATCTCGGGAGTGGTGTCGATTTTTTTATTTAATTTTATCTGGTGAAAGCCAGTAGCCATATCAAGGCAAATATAATAGGTAGCTTTATCTAGCCAATCAATATTATGGTCCTCAATTAACGGAAGCGGGTATTCCAACTGTCTTTGAGTTTTAAGTTTAAAGTCGACACAAAGCCTATCTGAATCGCTTTTTTTTTTACAAATCTCTATCTCTAATTATTTATTGATTCAACACATCTTTTATGATATCTCTAACGCGTAATTTTTCATCATACGACATTTTATAAGGGCGGTAAACTATAACTAATTTAGCCTACCGCTCGACTCGGAACGCTGTCGAACAAAACAGTCCTCCGTTTTATGTCCTACCTTCTTACAAAATTTGCAAATAATTTTGATATTAGAAAACTGCCTTTTATCTAAACTTGAATTGTTTGTAGATTGGGTCTCTGGTGCGGTTCCATACTTAGTTTTTTTTTTTTAGGACACAAAATTTGTATATGACCAATTTCCCCACATGAAAAACATTTAATATTAGACTGAAAATTATATCGTTTTCGGGAATTATCTCACAAATTTGGCCTTTTAACATGATTTTGTATTATAGAGCGCGGTTCTAGGGGCTGGGTATATAATGAGAGGAATTTAACTAAGCCTTCCGATGATAAATTAGCACAAGTCGCGGCGGCGCGAACTTGTGGGTCCTTAATACCCCGAATAACTACTGCGACAATTTACTTTTCACTCATTCCTCGTACAACACGCAATACATGAGATAACTATCAGAGTCTGTTGTCTCAACTATGATCATTACTAAGCCACTCATTTAGCCACACTTTAGCATCCCCTTTCAAACAATATCCAATCAGAGATAAGCACTCACGGTCATCCCAATAATTAGACAACCGCGCAGTCTTCCTGCTCACACCATATATCGAAATATTTGAAAGACGGATCAAAATTAGAAATATAAATGGAGTTAGATCTTACCAGAATTGTGCTCAACGCACTTACTAGTTTGTCGGTCACCTGATTAAGTACCAGATCAGTGCTTGACTCGCAAGCGCTGCTTGAACTTGGCACCGGAGCGTTCTCAGTACCATTGTGCGAACCGTCAGTACCAGGTGGTAACGAGTGTCACTTAAGGAAGAAAGCAGCAAATCCGATGGTGTTGCGCATGTCGGTGCAAAGGGCCGATCCCCTCGCGGTGGTGTTGCTGAGCACAGTTGTGGTGACACCACTGGTGGACATAGCTCAGTCGCTTGCGTCGGTTGACGGTTTAATATCGGTCAGAGACGGGCACACCGTCTTTTTTTTACGTGTTCACCGCCTACCCTCCATTATTTTTATTAAACGTATATCACTCGCGTTTCAAACTGACTAAAATAAAACCACGTGGGCGTTAATTTAAGCTAATCAGAAATGAGAACGAATCCCACTACTGAAGTAAGAAATTAACAAATAAAATTACTAAAAATAACCAAATTAAATTACACGAAATTAACCACAATTTCAACAACAATAGTAACGTCCTATATCTAGTGCGAGCGTCGAAGAAGTGCGCCCGACCATACAGCGCGCCGTGCTTATATAGCCTGAAAACCAGTTTAGTCCAGTATACCCCACTGCTACACGTCACTTGACTTTTTACAGCTTATTATATATATATTATTTATTTATGTAGGTATCTTAAACTAATGAACGTCAAAAAACTTTTATTAATTATACTCAATTTATATTTACTGGCAGTTCACAAATCAAGAGAACGAACTGATGAAAAGAACTGGCATTAAACTCTTCGTCAAACGTTACACCATGCTCCTCATAACATGTTAAAACTGTAAATTAATAAAATAAGATATATCTTTTGTATTTATTAATTATTCGTAACAGAAACGTTATATACTTTACATAATTAAATGAAAAGAACTGGCGGCGTTTACGCTTTCGAGCGATCTTTTTCAGCCAACCACTGTGAAAATAAGAAAAAGTAAATAAATTAATGAAATTAGATAAGGCAAGTAAGAAGTTTAGAAGTATATAATACATAAATTTATTTAGACAATACTAAAATAAGACCTTAAAACACAAAAAGTACTACTAATAAATAAATCTAAAATGTTTCACCTCTGCACGGCCCGGTGAAATAGGATAGCTTCATTTAAATGTAAAATCACAATGATTAAAGTCCTGAGTATCATTTTCTGCAGCAATTGTTGCTGGATAAAACCGTAACTGTCTATTTGCATAATGACGAATATTATACTTAGAAATAATTGTCTGGTGGGTAGGTGTCTCATAATCAATGTTTGCACTGCTTGATATAGACGCGAATTCAACGAATTATTATGTTTTATTTATATTCTCAAACATCACGAGGATAATCACACAACAAATATGTAAGAAATAAGATATACACGAGAATGTATGAAATCAGGCGCAGCTATGATCATATCCATGCAACTTAATCGCATTCCAAGAAAAGTAAATTTCGAGGGTACTTTTTGTATCACGTAAATGGCATGGATATACAACATACAACAATGTAAATTCATAAATCGTTATAAGTCAGTAATAAAATAGTTTAATACAAATAATATTAGAAGCAAAAAAATAATTAATTAAAAATTATGCGCATTTAAACTTACAACAAAGGTAAGGACAGTTAAAATCATCTCTTTCACTGTATAAGTGTTAGGTACTGAAAATACAAACTTAAATTCATAAATTGAATTACAATGCTCTTCAAATTTGAATAAAGATTGATAGCGATTCTTTTTGTCAATAAAATACAGTATTATTAAAATGTTGATAGCGATTGCTTTTGATTTGCAATCAATCAAGCAAATAATATAAATTGAATACGAAGCAATAAAAAGGTTATATTCGCATCATCAAACAATAAATGCGAGTTCAAGTTCGAAAAATAAATAGTATTCTTAATTCAAAGTAGAGAACTACCAAAGAAACTACAAAGAAACATTTAAGGTTATAACTTACAGAAATTTTGAAATAAACTCAGTCTGATTTTGTTGAACTCTACTAGAATTGTAGTCGGTTCAATAAGATAAGATAATCCTATTTAAACCAAGAACATACGCTACCATATTAAAGTTTGTGAGAAACGAATTCGACTTGAAACTGCTATCTATCTGTTTATAGTAGAAATACGAAATATAAATTATTATTTATTAATTTTGGTAACACAATGTACACTTATGAACGTCAATAAAGAAATACATGAAATGCTTCTAATTTAATATTTACAGCCAGTTCTCAAATCATAGGCAAGAACGGACGAGAAGAACTGTAAATAAATTCTCTGCCACTCTTTTAAATCGCCAATTTTTATGTTTTACGAAGTTTTTTTGTTTAACACTATTTTCCACATGCCTGTAATTTAATAAGAAAAAAAATGTGAGCCGTCACGAGACGCCTGGCAGGTGTGAAACATCGACATTATTTTGGAAAAGTAATAAGTAGAAAAGAACAGGTTGTGATAGGAACTAAATAATGATAAAATAAAATATTACGATTTTTTTCCAGATAACGATGACTATTTATTGAATAAACAAAAAATTATTTTCATTAAATAATTTTAATAAGAAGTTTACTACTGCATATAGACTGTATATAGGTATATAATATGTAACTGCTTTTGCATGCATTTGTCGCGCTCCTAAACAAGACTGCTATGGTTACAATTAATACAAACCACAGCGGTTTTATAATGTAACATATTGTGATATATTATTATATTATTTTGTAATAATAATACCATCAAATAGCGCGGCGACGCGTCGCCACGGCATGCGTCGCCACGGCAGAAATCGGTTTTACGTGCGGCTACAGATGTTTCACATCAAAAAGGCCTCAAGCAGTAGGCATAGTGAAACGCAATGTAACCCGCTTCCAAATACATTGTAAGATAGAAAAATTATTTTATTGTTATAGGTTGGGCAGGTTGGGGCGAGTGGGGGGTGTGTAGCAAAACATGCGGTGGGGGGAGACAAACGCGTAGACGCTATTGTTCTAAAGGCTTTTGTGAGGGATTCGGAGAGCAGTGGAGATCCTGTAACTCTTTTGAATGTGAAGGTAAGATTAGGGTGTCATGTATAAAGGATTTTCTTTTTAGATTGTATATATATTGTATCATAACGCTCCTACCTCCGCGCTACATTTAGGATGATAAATGCGCTTCATATGAACTAAGTGAACTTAGTACTACAGTAGCAAAAGGAGGTAAGCAACAATATGAATTCGATTAACATATTGTAATAAAGTTAGAGTTTAAAGAAGATCTGGAGATAGTTCGGAGATATAAACCAATATTATAGTAATCAAAATTACATTTAATTTATTTTATACAATAAAAAACAATATATTACTTTAAAACTTGAACCTAAATATATTATTCTGTTAAACTAACAGTTTAAAAAAATCTAGTATTTTTCACAAGCAAAAATACCGCGTTCATTTTCCCGATATGTAACTAAATTAAAAACCCTGAAAAATAAATAAAGAATATTTTGAGTTAGATAAGGGTTAAAATGGTATTTGAATTAAATTCGCTAACGTATTTCCCAAATATTTATAATAGATAATCTGCCTTCCCGAGAAAGACTTAATATGCTTGTAATTTTAAAACACTATTAAGTGTTAAAGCTCGAATATCAAAAATCTTTAATACACTATAATATCGAGTACGTCTAACGTTATCTAGTGTATAAATATATAAGGTTCCCAGAGCTTCCTCGACAATTTTACGATCTCTTAGAGTCCAAGGCGACTTCGCTCCGTGGCAAAATTGTTTCCATAACTCTCCTAAGGATATTTTTATTTGGCATTTGTGCTACCTACATGAACATAAATTTATAACTTATTTATTCAACTCAACGTACTAAATTTAAACAAAAATGCTTATAGCCTTTTTTAACGACATACCAAGATATGGAACATTTTGATATGCCTATTAATTTTATTTTTAATTTTTCTCCTTACAGAGTTCAAGTAATAAATAAAAAAATACTCGCATTGATCCAGGCGTCTTCAAGTTTTGCGTCTAGCAACACATTTTAGAATTAATTCTTATTTATATAAAATATAAACATATACATTACACTACCTTAAAGAAATTAATGTGACTTAAAAACTGGCTACTTTTATTTCACAACTTACCTAAGATCAATCGCACTAATCTCTAAGACCAATAGAGATTGATGAGATCCAAATCCGTAGTAATTCTCTAAATATCCGTAATACTACCGTAGATTTACGCATTACAAGATACTGACATTTAAAAAAATCCTTATTCATAGTTGTATATCAGCTATACATATATCATTGGTTGCATTCCCTACAGGCACAATAAATCCACTCGCGCCCGGTGCGAGACGGAATTTCCACCCCGCTCAAGCAAAGTGGGGCCGAGTAGCAGATAGACCGCATGCCTTCAGTTTGCGGCCAAACTCCTACATATGGATTGCCTCTTCAGAACTATTTGCAGCGGGGAACGCTTTTCCGCGAGAGTTCACTTTATTCCTCTCGTTGAGGTTGAGACCTGAGGTAGGTATCGATGGAACTTGAGAACTACTACCTTTACGCACTTAGTACTCTGAAATACTGCAAAGACTTTTAAACTATAGAAAGCTTTTATAATACTTATACATGAAATAGTTATTATTTTATTAACGATAATAAGTTATATAAAGTGAAGCTAAATTTTCGTTATTATTATTTAAAAAAAAAAGAAATATCAGTGGCGCTACAACCTCTGTAGGTCTGGGCCTTAGATTTCATGATCATTTTTCAATCTAATAGGCAAGTAGGTAATCAGCCTCCTGTGCCTGACACACGCTGTCGAGTTTTTGGGCCTAAGACATACCGGTTTCCTCACATTGTTTTTCTTCACCGCTGGAAGGAACGTTACACATAGAAAGAAAGTGCACAGCCGGGTATCGAACTTACGACCTCAGGGATGAAAGTTGTAAACTGATCATTATTTTGTTAACAATTTGTTAACCCAACGTCCATTTTAATGCATAACTTAAGAGCTAACACAGTTTTGTCATTAAAATCATAGACGATAGCTTTTTACATTTAATAATAATTACATACTATGTATTATATTATACTTCATATACTTTTACAATTTGTTCTAGAGTGGCGGATACGGTCAAGGCACTCTTTTCTCTCTGCGATCACGTCGTCGTTCAGGTTCCTTTTTATCCCTGGAGCTGGCGGGAAGAGGTGCTGCAAGACTTGTACATGCGGGAGGTGGATCCAAGAAGACCATCTATCTTGCTGTACCACTGTACGACTTTAGATGGCATCATATCGCCATCAGGTGAGTTAATATCTCAGATAAAAATTATATTTTTGTAGAGTTTTCGTTAAATAAACACACCTAGTTTCGAAAGAAATAAATTTACATCTTCAAAAAGGGATCGTGTCTCGAATTCGTATTTAAATACGTATTCATTCAATTTATAATATTTTTATTGGCACAAAATTTGCTACATTTATTAATTGAATACAAGAAAAATATATAATAATACAATAGCCTATATTATATTTATTTACAACATATAAAACTCAAAAAACCTTTGGACAATTTTAAGTATTTATTTTAGAGGAAGTTTCTTATGGAGAGAAAAATATAAAAGAAACACATTAAGTTCTCTTTTCTCGGATCCGAGTTGAGCAGAGTCATAGTAGCGGTGCCGCCCATTCTCATCCGAGTATTCGACACCCAATGTACTATGTGTCGACCACTCGGATCCGAAAAATGTAAATAGAAATAATAATATACATTCATACATATTTTTCAAACGTTCATATTTACTGAATCAACATTCGCCATAAAAAGTTTTTATTTCCGGCTATTTTGTACTTTGTATCCATTGTTTAAGCATTTAATGTGTTAAGGCGGAACGTAGTTCGCGGGGTTTAATGTGTTACTTTTAATTTTACTTTGACTTTAATACCTGGGACATATCTTAATATATAGATTTCTTGTGTGCGTGTGTATGTGACTGAACTCCTCCTAAACGACTGGACCTATTTAGACGAAATTTTTTGTGTGTGTTCAAGGGGATCTGGGAATGGTTTAGATTCACAATTTTGTCCGCTGGACAATGTTTTTTTAATTAATTTTCAATTTATTAGTTGTTGTTGATTTTGGAATGTTTTACATTGCATCCGACAGACGGCGCTACCATCGCAGAGTCAAATTTTAAATAATATTCGAATTTTAATTTTAGTCTGTCCCGAAATTAAAAAAAAGTTTTGTTATCATTGTGTTATATCGTGTGTGACCATGTGCTGGATCGTTAGATATTGTCATAACATTTGAATAATAATTTTCATCAAAATGGCTTATTAAAAATTGAAATTTTGAAATTAAAGACGTGTAGACAGGACAACGTCTGTCGGATCCGCTAGTACATTTATAAAAATACTAGCAGACTCGGCCAAGCGTTGCTGTGGCTAAGGTTTTTGTTAAATTAGTTTACTATTTATGGGAAACGGTAGGAGAACTTATGTGAAAGGTAGATAGCTTATTTGAAACGTGGCTACTTTTAACACAGCGCCATCTGTTGGAGTTCTGTTAAATCATAAACAAATTTGCAATAAAATAAAATTGGGACTATAATTTGAGATTTAAACTATCCTATCTCTCAAGTTGGATCGAACTGCACATGGTGTGCGAATTTTATTATAATCGGTTAAGTGGTTTAGTAGTCCATTGAAGACAAACATTGTGACACGAGATTTATATATATTAAGATTACACTACAGATTTTGTACACTCGTGTCTTTCTGTCATGTGATAGTGATTTATCCGTTATGTAAATTATTGTATGTTCATAAAAAAAAATTCTTACTATAACAATTCTATCCTAGCACGTAACAGCCACTCTAACATTATATATTACAGTCGACTGAGTATTCGAACCCCAGCTATGCGCCAACGTATGATGCAATGTTTAGAAAATTCAACGACGTGTCAGCACAAATAATTAAATATTAGAATTTTATGTACACGGGTAGTAAGACTTTGTTTTTCTTATTAAGTATAATCAGAATCATGATTGTCTTTATCAATTATGTAGTTACATATTGAATAATATTATGTAATTCATTTATGTTAAATTTGGACTCTCATAACATTTTTGCTTTGTATTTTTCAATTGTTCCAATTAAACCAACCCGTCTTTTAATTCCACAATTTTGAGTTGGAATTTGTAGAAGCTTAGTAAATATCTTAGCCAAACGTTTGATGTTGGAAGACGAGGTAAAATATTTAATGAGAAATTAAATATGCATTACGTTCTGGTAGGATTTTACATCACCTATTTTAAAATTTGCCGAATAGTTTTTTTACAAAACAATATAAAATGTTGAAGAATGGTAAGGTAGAATTACATTTTAATGTTAATCAATGAAAACTGTTTGTCCTTACTGAAAAACGTGAACTAAAGATAATATCTTGTTACCATTGTAAAGAGGTTTTTCAAAAATTATAACTTCGGTAACAGACACGGTAGTAAAAATCAAAGACACAACTATACGCAATACTCGTCGAGCGAGTTTGCTTATCTTGCCGAAGCCGCGTACAAATTATTTGAAAATGTCTATTAGGTATAAGTGTGCAATTATTTAATCAATTACCATCTAAAATTCGCAATAATAGTGTTTGACAAATTCAAAAAGGCATGAAAGATATTAGTGTGAACATAGTAGACTAAAATTGAGACGGCTAATGGCGACGTGTATTTCGCTATATTAATATTAAGTTTCTTATGTAAATACAATTTTTTTTTGTAATGAGAAATAAAGTTCATTAAACATTAGTATCTTTTATCTACGATTTAGAAAAACATGAAATGGTCTTTCAGTAAATATCAGATATTAAAACTTTGATAATAAGATGATGTCAAGATCATCTTTTTATTAGAATTGCGCTGCGGATTTTAAGGCGCAAATTCGGGCGTAGCCTACAAGTACATGGACTGTCAAACTAAACAATAATTTCAATCTGAGCCAATGGTTGAGATAAGCGCAAACAACAAAACACACTGCTTGTTTTATAATATTTGTCAATATAGGACTCTTAGGGGAAGATGTTTAAGATTGATAAGATCGTTTGTTATTTCATTTTTTGATGTAGGTGGATGGATTTCTGTGTCTAATGCGCGCTGTTTTGAGTCTAACAAATCTATTTCAACCCTATGTCGTGCTGAGAGATAGATAAGTCCTTTGGTGCATATACTTGATTCTAACGGTTAAAGAAAAGCCGCACGCATGATACACTACGCCAACAGTGCTGACGCATACGACATTTGTGTTCTGCAAATTAAAACAACAAACAGAAAAAAACTGACTGTAGCAGTTAAAAATTATGAGAAAAATCTATAAAGAATATTTACGAATGAATCGTGTGTATTTGCAATCGGATAAATATTGCATGGAAATGAAATACAAATCCCCTGGGAAATTTTATTTACGGCGTGTGGTGTGGGTCTGAGTCGGACTTTTTGACTAAATATATATAGCAAACAAATTTTTCCATATAAAATACTATAAGCTGACAAACAAATTTTTTGAATTGAAAACAAGTTGATTCAAGACTGTCCAAGGTTAGAGTATCGCAGGTACGCAGAATAACGTTAAGAGCAATAAATTAAATATCTCTTTACAGTAATCAAAACAAAGGAAATAATTTAAAGCCTTAAAATACAGACCTGCGACACGATAAATTTCATTAGACATAGTTCGTTTTTTAATATTATGTAGACTTATATTATATTATGCACATAGCAAAACGAAGACTAAGTCAGCCACAACATAAAACTAGTACAAAGAACAATCATGTAAAATGATACAAATTACAAAACTATCATTATACCATCGCATGCCGCACGAAGAGTTTCAACAAATTGCAAAACTACGTTGTAATTGAGTTTTTACGTTTGTTAAAATTAAAGTAATGCCTCAACCAATTGTACGCTGAAAGGAACCTCCCTCGAGTACAATATTTACCAGTGAATAATGACTCACAAGATAAAAGAAATAAATGTAATTCATGACAAAGAACGTAAATTGAACTTTGAGCTTCTGTATATTCTACCTTGTATGTTTTATTTACAAGTCGAACGTATCTCACTGAATATTGCATTTCGTATTATGTTTCCTGTCTTATATCATATACATTTATTGCTAATCGTTTTCAAAGGCACTTTATAATAAAAACAAAGTAAAAAATAAAACACAATACTAACACACTGGATGCATCCACAACAGGTTACACTCGTTTCCTCACGATCAAATTTGCACATACATTCAGTGCTCAGCTGAGGTTTGAACCTACGATCTCTAGGCTAGGCTAGTTTTACTTGCGGCTGAAATACAAAACGCTTTCTTTGTCTTAATTTATCGTTGAAGAACGTTTACGTATAAACCCCTGCTAAAATACACGCCTACAATCTGTCACAATATTGATATCAGAATAGTTTCTATACGGACCGGAATTTTTACATAAATATTTTTGTAATGTTGTCACACACTGTAAGACCGATTTTACAAATTTGCAATTCTCCATTATCCCATTATATTATATATTATATAGTAATAAATGAATGTTTTATATGCAAAATAATTAATGTACATATCCGCTGTTATATATAGTTTACATAATATTTAATTCATTCTAGCGTTCATGATGATAACACAGTACGAGTTTACGTGGACTGTCGCTGGCTGAGGACGGATGTACTTGAAAAAGACGCTTTGGATACGCCGAGGGACGCGGATCTTATTATAGGCTATCTCTTCTCGGTAAGACCTTTATTAAAAAGGGACAACCCAAATATTTATACGGCTATTAAGCGACGGGTCCCTTTTATGGTTTATAATCAGTTGACATGAGATATTTAACAAGATTAGGTATTTATATTTAAATGCTTAAATCGCTTTTGAGTACTCTGTTTATTCTAAATCCTTATTCAAAAAAAATAAACTGTCTTATTTCACTAACATACCCTTCTCTTTTTATTAAAACGTAAACATAATTAGATAGAAAGAGACAATAAGAGTGCAATTAAGCCGATTTAGTTTTTAGGAAAGTTATTTGTGTTAAGGAATTATATTTTCGTATGATCAGGCATCTTTGTCTACCAACAGTGTTTTACCGATGAACGTTTTCTCTCCCTTTCTAGGTATATATTTCTGTTTATTCATGTATCTATAAAAACATTCCAAAGATCAGTTTATTTTTAAAATATTTATCAAATTATTTCTGCATATTAAAATGTAAGAATAAGCAAGAAAAAACGAAAGAAGTGTTTTCTTTGATTCAAAAGGAATTATGCTTTATTAATCCTATGATTCGTTAAAAGCTTTCGGTGAACTAAATATAAGAAAAACGCGCGATAAATCTTATTTACGACACGATTTGATGAAAATAAAAAGCGGAAAATTAATTTTCCGCGAATGACATAATTTTTCCTGAATGAGTATAATGTGTCGACATTTTTTTCATAACGCCACACTTTGTTTAATGAAACCATTAATCATTTTTAAAAATGTTTTTCCTTGTATACGTGATGAGGTAGTTTGCCAACTTAATAGAATCTCATTTTAAGTGGAATGTTTTTTGATTAGCGTTGTAATTTTTAAAACATTTGGCTTTTTTTCTCGGTATTTCTGCATGACAATTTAAAACAACTAAGTGAGGTTGCGTTTTAATACTGCAGTTGAAATCCAAATCCACTTTCAAATGATTTTTAATCACATTCGATGTTCGATTCGATAAGAATCAAACCGTTACACATTCAATAAAATAACATTATATACTTTTTCTAGCTTACAAAAGCTAAGTGTTAATTCAATACAAATCGTTTAAAGAAAAACACTTATTACGGATTAAAGTTATGTATTATTGTATTTAAACTTATAATTATTTAAACATAATTTTAATAATTTTAAACATATTTTTTTCATATAAATCGATTATGGTTTTCAATATATCGGAGCAATGGCTTTACTGTCGCGTCGTGTAATTATGCCAACCTTTTAAATTAACAACATCTAAGTTAAAAATCGTGGTTCATTTGATTTGATAATATTGCTAGATTATTAGTGATTATTATTATTAAAAGTAATACTTTAAACCATTGCTATTCAAAGATATTCAATAATAAAGTAATTATTTAACACCTTTTCCTATGACTACTATGACCATTAATAATTTGAAAGTCTGAATTAGTTGGTGAAGCCCTCGGTTTGAATCGAATCAAGCAGATGCCTGTAAAAAGTAGACACTAAAGTCAAAATAAAGCAGTCTATGCTGACAAGGGAATTTATTATTTAAATCCAAGATTTATAATAATTTATCTGCTGATACTATTTTCGTTAATATTTGGGTTGGGTTTAGTCATAGTTCAGATTATCGTTTTCTGGTTTGCCAACAATTGGTATCTATCTTGCCTTACTTTCATTACACAATAATATTCCTTGCCAATTACTGTCTTTGACCTATTTCTCTTTTTCCGTCAAATTCTAGATCCTAATCCGTTGATTCTTCTCCTACCTCTTTGTGCAAACTAACCAATGCAATTCCTCGACTATTTATAAACTTTCCTATTCATATTGTAGAGATATCGATTTAAGTAAAGTTATATAAAATCTAAAGTCTCGATATGCATCATTAAAATGTTATTTGAACTACCGAATAAACAAATTCAATTTATTATTAATGTAACAATGAAACCTAAATAAACTAAATAAGAAACATGACCTACGTAATGTTTTCCTATTTAACTTGTGTTTGTTGTTGCAGGGTGACCTGGAACAGTTAGTGCTGGTGCCAAGAGCTGGACAGGCATATAAGCAGTGTTCCAGTCAAGCCAACGGCAGCATCACCCCATATGTCACACTAAATACGTAACTCTGACTGAATTAGTAAACTTCATTGGTCTCATTATAATATCTGTATATTTGTTCGAAATTTAAATTTATGCACTTTGTTATTATCAGACAGGAAATAGTTGATAGTAAATTTAAATTTCAAATGTTTATTATTTTATTACTAGTTGTTTAACTTATATTAATTAAAAATATTTAACGTTAAAAGAATGCAGATTCTTTATTATTGATATGGTAACGAATTTTTAATACAACTTTTTTTATTTAGATTTGAATTGAAAAAAAAATACTTTAGGTGTTTAACGCATTTAAAGTTACTTGAATGTATAAAATTACAATGATTGATATTTGTGGACATTTTGAATTCGTTTGATTGATTTTAATACTGTAAAAAATTATCTAAGAAGACTTAGTTGCTATTAAATGTGCATAGTGTTTTATAAAATATTGCAATTAATGTTAACAGAATTAATACATAAACTGTAGATTTTGTGTCAAGCCTAAACAATCCCCTTCAATAAAACGAAATCAGTAGAGCGATTCTGTAATTTCAACTTGCAGAATGTTATGAATGACGTATACAGAATATTTGCACACACATATATCAAATATCGGCAAATACACATAAAACGGAAAGGTGATAATTGTAAACCAGTGAAAGCTATTATACTAAAATAAATATAATATGAAAAATCTAACCCCATTCTGTTTACGCTGTTACGATAAGACAGAAGCTAAATTAAGTTGATTTCGTTTTATTTAGTATGGGATATTGAATAAATAATTTTATTTACAGCAATTTCAATAAGCTACAATCGTTACATAATTTCTTGCTGTGTATGTGTAGATAATGATTGTTAGAAGGACCCGTATTTTGTATCAGTATTTATAAGAATTGTATATATTTTATCCGAGTAAACAAATAAACGAGTCAAAATATACTGCTTTTTTACCACTCAATAAATATTACCACAATTGAATTCATTTCAAAAATGAACTTTTAATTCCACCAATTTTCTTACCCGCCAAATCTAGCTACGCGCCCACGTCATTTAATATATAACAAAAGATACAAGGAAAAGCTTGACACGGCTGTACATTCCAATACTAGATAAATCAATTTAAATACTGAATCCTGTTTTTGGAGACACAAGTGGGCGCTGTTTTTATGTGTTAACCTACATACTCAGTGGCATTGCCTGGCTGCGACGTCGTGGTCCTTTTTGTGATATATAGAACAGGGGGCAAAAGGGCAGGAAGCTGATCTGATGTTAAGTGATACAACCCCGCCGAGGGCTCGCGAGTGCGTTGTTGGTGTTTGAGGAATTGGCTTTTCCTAAAGGACCTGAAAGAAAGAAGAAAGAAGTCGATTGGTTCGGTCCACATAGCGGTGCTGCAGCGTAAGCATAATATACCTAATATACCATATGTGTCAGGCATATAGAATATTCTAGAGGAACGCAAATATAATAAATAACTAAACAAAGGTTCTAAAGATTCTATTGAGATTATTATTTCGTACTCTAGATGAAAATTTACTTGCATAAAACCTCTGTTACAAAGTTTAAAGCCTAAATTCTTTTGAGATTCATTTTAGTTGCAAAATTCAAGGATTAAGTTTCCTCAGCGGAAGTTAAAAGTTACTTGAGGTCGCTCACGTACCTTAAAACTTTTTGAACACTTTTATTATGCTTTTATTTCAACTTTAGAAGTAATGTTTTTGAGGATGAGGTTTGGTTTATTTTAAACATTTCATCAATTTCTTATTATGCAGATCAAACAGATTCCAAGGTTTTTTAATTAAGATTCAAAATAATAAAATATATTTATTGTCACAAAAAAAATAAAATACGTTTATTTTGGAACATAAGATCATCAAGATATCACTTATTCCACGTCATTAAATTCGAACATGTAGGCATCCCTACTTATCGGCAAAGGGGACATAGGGTGTAGGCCGAG
This sequence comes from Pieris rapae, assembly GCF_905147795.1. NCBI lineage: Eukaryota > Metazoa > Arthropoda > Insecta > Lepidoptera > Pieridae > Pieris > Pieris rapae. The sequence goes on from NC_059517.1 coordinate 2,106,445, forward strand.
AGAAAAAGCCGGCGTAAAAATCTCTCGGTACTCTATAAAAAAAATTACGATACTTAAGGGCAAATACATATAATCGAATGTTCGTTTATCCTAACAAGAACCAAGGTTAGATGGTACTGGAAGTTTGTAAGTGTAATAAAGTTATGTACTTACACAATGTAAGTAAGTTACAAGAAAGATTGTCATTGCATTATTTCTATATGTACCTGGCTGGCGAAGGTACTAAACATCAGGATTCCTAGTCTTATATCTATTTACGCTAAATACCTATACCAGGAATATTGGTTTATATAACCCCCAAAAAGGGTCGGTCATGTGGCAGCGTGCGACTCTCCTGCCTGTAATCGTACATATCATCCCTTTTGTGCACCAATGGACTTTATTTCTATGTAGACATTTACCATTCAATCGAACAGTGAATAAAAATATCGTGAGGAAACCGACCCCAAAAGTCAACGTCGTACGTCAGGCACAGTAGTCTGATCACCAACTTTGTAATTGGATTCTCAAATGTTTATGAATGATACAGAAATCTGAAATCGTGCAACTGATTTATTTCTTACTTTTGTACATACAACAGCTGCAAAGACTTAGCAATTAGACGTAGTTTTTTTACATAAAAGGTGGATAGAAAAAATGGAAGCTGGAAGCGAATGGAGAAAGAAAGCCATAGACGGAGTCAGTTAGAGAAAGCTGCTGAAGCTATACCTACGAAGGGGTTCCGATCGACGGTAATGAATTTAGCTAAGATATAAGATATACAACACGAAAAACATAATAATGTATAAAATGTAAAAAATCTAAGTATATTAAAAGGTGGATAGAATATAGCTGCCAGTACCCTCGGAACCTTGCCTAAAGGGACACGTTTTAATAATATATTTTAATTATTACATTTTTAGTTAGGTTAGGTTAGGTTAGGTTAGTTGTTTATGTAACTTATTGTACCCATATATGTAGATGATATCACAAGGTGAAGCTGTATATTTATTATCTTTTTTGTCATGATTGGAAATTAAACGGGCCATATTATTATAACTATGTAAACCAAATAAAGTTCGATTTTGCCATGTATCCTATGCGTATAATATAAGAAGGAATTTTACTTAGAATTCCAATTACAAGAACGCGTGACTTGAATGTATAAAATCTGGGTATGGGGACGATTTCAGTTGAGCATCAATCGAACATTGTGCTCGATTATTCAATTTAATAAATGATCTGCATCATTAACCTGAACCGTTTCTATAACAGTATTGATCGATTGACGTCGAAATCAAAGGAAATGACTCAAAGGGAGTCTAATGGTATTTTGATACGTCGGCTTTTACAAAGTAAGTACTATAGAAGATGTCTATTAACAAAATCAGTATACTTCCTGTTTAGTTATGTTTACCTGGTATTGAATAACGATTAAAAGACTGGCTTATGAATTCACCTTACGCAGAGTCACTCACTCACTTGCACCCACACACTCACTCATGCACTCACACGTGTTTCAAATAAATAAAAAGATGTTATTAAACAAATATATTTTTATGGAATTTACTTTATTTATGATTTGTGTTTTTTACTTAAAAGGATTCTCTAATCTTACACATAACGAACTTTTGTCAAATAACACATTTTATTATTTTTTAATTTTTTTTAACTTATTATTTACAAATAAAGCTTTGTTGAATTACAAAATTTATAAAATTGAATTAATATACAAGTCAGTTTAGTTACTCAAGAATACCAAGTGTTGATAATCTTTCAATGGATTTAATTTGCGCTCCGAATACCAAGCAACCTATAATAACAATAATCACATTTAGTTATTCTTATTTATAATTTTTATATACGTTCTATTACGCGCCTTCCTTGGCCATTCGGTGCAAAGTTTAACTCATAATGGCAAAAGTATTACCAATACAAAATTATATTTACAACTTAATGTATGTCAATCTGTGTCAATGACAGTCATTATTGAACTTGCTACAATCGTTAAGTGAAGGACTCCTCATCAACGCTCATTAAAAAAATCCCTTACTAATATTATCCAAGTAATTGCACTTAGTGGTAGTTATTTAAAAAAATAGTAACATTTTGAGTGAAAAAGTTTTAAGCGAATGTTGTAAAGCGTTGGGTTGTGCTATTCATTAAAGTTTTTTAAATGAGAAATTTTGTAGTACATTTTGATGAGTCAGCGAACCTGTTTCTTTGTTACATTTCATTTAATCTTTTGTTGAAAACAAAGACGGTGACCTTTTTTGGAATTACAGCAACACCTCGAAGGAATGAAGGCGTTAGCTACTAGAACTGTATTAAAACAGAAATTTTAAAATGGAAATAGAACTACGTAATCTTTCATAAAAAAATTAATGGTTTTTATAATTATTTCCACAATATTATCGGAACCAATGGAAAATAGACGACGTTAAACGAAGTATAGAAATTTGAACTAGCTAAGTGTGTCTGAAAACTATTGGAAAATACAATAGTTAACATTATGAATAATGTCTATTAAATAAGTCATCGTCACATAGGTAGGTTCTTCTCACGTATTTCGTAAAAATGCATAGAGTCAGGAATGGTTGTAATAATATATGATCACGTACTACTCGTAGACAACCCGCTCACCGCTACAATATTCTAGACCTACGATCTACGGCGTAGCCACTACGAATACCACGTAGCATCATTGATTAATTGTAGTTGGATAAACAATTTGATTTTACTTCACCGAGAAATGCAATTTAGTGTCGATGTACATAGTTTTAAAATTCAAACAATCCCCAGTTTGGCAACAATTCGATTTGATAACAATGTTTCCGAGCAATTTCACGCGGACTTTGTGCTGTATATTGTAATTTTTATTTATGCGTTAGACAACAATTCGACAGTTGTTTCGCAACAAACATCAATTCTATTACTAGTTACTAGCGGGATCACTGTATTTTTATCCAATAACCGTGGGTCAATCATTCTTTGTGCAGTATTTCAATGTAACCGCTGGCTTTGACGTGTTTGAAAATTGGTATGAAATCGATTCCTCAAAACTACTGTTCAATCTACTGTATAATCTAATTTTTCAATTAGACGTTTGAAAGTGTGTTGTGTTAAGATAATTTAGGGAAAAAAATTCTTTTCTTTCCTATTTTGGCGCCTTAGGAAAAAACAATGAAAGTAAATTCTCTGTGACGATACACGTCACAAAAACTATTTAAATACATTACAACTTAATTAGATAATGCGTTATTATAAAACTTTCAATGTATTCAATAAGTTTTTTCTACAAACGTAAATTATATTTTTTTTATCTTGTTACTAATGAAGTAACACTTGTAACGCGTGGACATAAGTTACACGTTTTTTTATATTATGTTAAACAATGGTCAAAAAACCTTGCTCAGCGAAAAAAAATATGTACATTCAAATGATAAAGTGCACTTGCGTCCTCACAAAGATCGTGAATCGTGGGCAGCTAATATCTTCCATATTAATGATTACAGGTACTTAAAGTAATAAATTCTAAAAAACACCTTACGTATATAATATTCTCTATACATATACAAGAAGTATAGTTTCGTATCGTTTCGTTTGAGTGTGAGACAGGTTTAGATGATGCTTAAATTGTTAGCTTTAAATCGAGAGAGAAATGTGAATGCGAAAGTGGTTTAATATGAATGAGAAAAACCGTTGAGCCGAGAAAGTTGCTTTTTAGGTGGTTTATATGTAGATCTGCGTTGGATCGACGTTTGTTTTCAGAGTGCACATATTGCCATTGAGTTTACTTGTCTAATCGTGAAATTTTGTTACATCGTACAATTTTGAAGTAGTTGAAAATATTCAGTAATGCGATGTTGGATGGTTGCTTGGCGACACTATTCTAAAATCACCTAAAATAAATCGACACTTAATTTGGCTGCAACGCTTAGCTCAACCATAGGAAATTCAAATATAATAATATTGAATGAATGCCACCATGTGCCAATGCACCTAACATATACTTGGCATAACAGCCTGGCGCTTGGCCAAGTGGGAGAGCCGTTTTACTCCTGAATTGGCAAAAGCTTATTGTGAGCATATCTCAACTTTGTTCCTCAGGACATAACAGTATATTTGAGGCTTTCACAGTTCGCTAATAGAAAGAAAGCTGAAAACGCTGCGTCGCCAAGATCCTAGAAATAAGCAGTTTCAGCTCTTAGCTTGTTCGTTATTTTGTCACTAGGTCAGTTACACACAAACCTAACAGCTCGAGACATTGCGTGATGTCTTGCGCACCCTATTATTCAATATGAGGCTGATCGATTTTATTGCACTGTCTTTATTTACAAGAATCGCATTTATTGTTTGTTATAAAAATGTTTGGGTTTTATTATTTCTTGATATGTTTATATTCTTAATACTTTATAATTATTAAATGATAACGCGTAGTCTCCGCCTAACGTATGGGTGTTTTATACTAGGTAACAGCAGCTGGGCCTTTTTAGATTTGGGCCCAAATATCATCAATCAAAAAATCATCAAAAAATAGTATTTGTTCCGTGGTCTTAGTTTTTTCTAATACGTAAGTGGGTTCTGTGCCCGACACGCCAACGACTATTTGGATCTAAGGTATATCCGTTTCCTCGACATTATGAGCCAGTTGGGCACACAGACATTAATTCACAGCCGAGGATCACGTAAATAAACTATGCAATTGATGTTGAGGCGGATTTTATCTAACTAATAAGAAAGAAATAAAAGAAAGACCGCTTTTTAACGTTATAGGCACTTTAAAGAACGATTTCCCGCTTAATATGGATTTTATGTTTGTGCAATAAATATAAAACATAGACATCACACGCATCTTGCATCAACGTAATGTACTACGCATGACTTGACATGACTAGCATATATAATAATGGTTATAGAATTTCACTATTATAGTATATAGTTGTTGGTAACCATAAGAGTTTAAGTACAATTATTGGCTTAATTATAAAGGTAGGTGGATGTTGGATGCATAGAAGAAGTAAGGAGATTGAGGAGATGGCCAAACCAAAATCATGAGGAAAGCCAAGAGACTCAGCTGGACTGGCTTCCTAGAGAGAATGGGAGAGTATTTTAGTAACAACAAAGTAAATCTAATGGGCTGACAGCTATCGGACTGAGATATCGATAGCAGCGCAGGAGATTTGAAGATGGCCTTCTCTTCTCTTCTCTTGGAGGCCAAGACACTCTTCACGAGACGTTCAATCAGCGAAATAATTAAGTCTTCCACACCACTGAAATCCACAGCATAGATAATTGCGGGTACTAAAAAAACATTATTATTTATCCCAAACCACATACAATCCCAAAGGAAACCCTTCCCTCACCTGTTTCGGTCGTCCCTGTAAATTGGCAAATATTTTACGCAAATATTTCTTACACAAATTATATACAATACGGCCTCTCAAAGAGCTTATGTTATTTAATTAAAATAAAACGCTCACTAATTAAATGTGCCTTACGCTTTAGCAGGCATTTTTAATTCATTTGGGAATCTTTGATATTCTTTGAGGCTCGTTTTGTAACTTGTGTTTTAATGAAAATTGGAAGCTCCTTGCATAAAAGGAATGTTAGTAATTACAAAAAAAAGAATTTTGTTGTTTAATTAAGGTTCTAGGTCGGCCTTATGGGGTATGTAAATTTTCAATGTGTTAATTAAAGTATGTTAACGTGTATGTTCTTTTTATCTGCGAAAAAAAATTCTGTTGGGACATGCACAGAGGAAGGGCAACATTTTCTGCTCACTTTCCTATGTTTGTTTGTTTTTTATTTATGCTTATAAGAAGAAAGCTATCTCTTCGCTTTTGATAATTATAAAGAATATAATTTCATTTAAAATCACTAAAAATGTAAGAACTTATATAACGAATGTATGTAATGTAATCATTTAGCATTTACCATTATGTATTGATTAAGTTCTTATATTTGTGTCAAATCAAAACATTTCATCGGCCACTGTTTCAAAATAATTTAATTAATAAAAAATCCAAGACGTGAAATTTTAAAAAATACAATTAAAAGTTACACAAAGGCCACAATTACATTATTATTATACAGGTCAAAGGTCAATTCCAAGAAGTTTATCACCAAAGAGCTTCTATTATTATTTATTGTTAAGGGATTCGCAATTACTTAGAACTGCCATTACCGTTTTTGCATTTCAGTATTAGACCATTATTTTTCTAAATATCTATTACCGCAGTGACATTATAACTCACTGCAGTAGCAAGATTTCAGTGCACAATCGTTAGTCAGCCGAACAAACATGACTGGCGGTCTGCCAGCGGTAATACAACTTAGCAGTGTGAAACGATAACAGAGTGGGCGGCAAAAATTGCTATATGTTGAACTGAAACGAGCAAATGTATAGAAAGTCAAGTCTCCTTAATGATTCGATTTCCAAGAAGTATGGAGGTATGTTGGAAATGTTAAATTACAAACATCAAAACAAGATCAAAGTGGTTGTGTAATGATGTATTGCATGGAATATTGAAATTAGAAAATTTATTATACGATATTTTTGCTAAAAGACCCGTAATTTCTAAAGTCTATGTATCTACTATATACAAATCACAATTACTTATCTGTGGCTGTTCCCGCTTTCTTCGTAGATTGAAAAGTTTACATAATAGATAATGCGCAAAGCTTTCATATTTTCATTAACTTACGGTTTTACTAATCAATCATATTTTAATTAAAAACATCAAAACAAGATCAAAATATGTATTTATTTAATTATAAATAATCTAACATCTTATACTTATACATAATATAAGACAAAACACTAAGACCATACATAAAGATAAAACAGATTGCATAGATAAACAATATATATATATAAAACAGAAAAAAAGCAAGTACATTAATAGATAATACATTAAAAAAAACTTAAGAAAACAGAAATTTAACATTTTAATTGAATTACATAGAAAATTTTAATTAGAATATGTAATAACGATAATTAATAAAATCTTTATTCAATTATGCCAAGGAATTCTTTGTGCTAAGAGACCTACATCTTCTACATCTTGTTATGAGAAATCAGAATTATTTATTTGTGTATAATTTGATACAACAGTGAGGTGAGTAATTATATATTTATAGATATAATGATTAAATATTTTTGATCACTACTAACGTTTCTACAAACATTAGTTGCCGTCATCCACAAGAATATCTATGAGTCAACAGTTGGAGAGTACACACTTATGAATTTGTTTCCTGTGAATAAAAGTTTAAATAAATAAATCAGTGGCTACTGATCTCCAACCTCTTAAGACCTTAGTTTTGACCTCAAATTTCTGAATCTGTTTCATGATCAATTTAAATCTAATAGGCAAGTAGGTGATCAGCTTCCAGTACCTGACACAAGTCGTCGACTTTTTGGGCCTACTACATGTCGGTTTCCTCACGATGTTTTCCTTCACCGTTCGAGCAAATGTTAAATGCGCACATAGAAAGTAAGTCCATTGGTGCACAGCTGGGGATCAAACCTACGACCTCAGGTATGAGAGTCACACGCTGAAACCACTAGGCCAACACTACTCTGAATAAAAGTTTACTAATAATTTCATAAAAGTCTCACGACAAATATGTACCTAAACGTTTTAAACGATTACTTAAAATTATATGACAAAAGTACACAAACTGTCAAAGATTTAAGCGTTTACAACAACCTAATTTAGTATTCCAAGCACGTACGTATCTTTTAAAAACATTTTCACCGAGCACGTACAACTCAAACACTACTAACAGAGCTTCACAAAAAAGTCTAATACAAAATCCGTTGTGGTAATGTGCAAAAATTTTTGAATAAAATCCTTTGCTTTTGCACTTTTTGTGCAAGGGGATATTACTCCAGTGTCGGCGGAGAGCGGAGATTGAGCGGGAAAACATATCCGTTTTCTTGAGCTTGTCTATTGACATCTACTCATTTACACCATATTTTAAGCTGTTTTATTATAGGTAAGCCATGATTTATTTAATTAAAAGTTCTAAAACATAAAATTATACAAGAAACTATGTCATCAAATACACAAAAACAAAAATTTTAACCTTTTAACCTACACCTCATGAAGATGATAAACCAACTTACAGGAAGTTGGTAGATTGTCGTATACATTTTGCAACAATCAATTGATTATTGCAAAATGTATACGACATAGTAAAATAATTATTTCTAATATCGCTCTTGGCAAGCCTTCACCCGTAAAATGTCGTTGAAATATAAGGCGACATATGGAAAGCGTATGAGTTTTTTGTAAGGATCACAATTTCGCCCTGAAACAAAAGCTGTGCAAAATCTTCTAAATTTATTATAATATTTATATCGCAAAATCTAAATCGACAATTTACTGTAGTAATATTTATAAAGAATATATCCATTCATGCTGTATTCAACTTAAATGCCTTTTATCACTACAATAATCAAATTATTTTCAGCTTTCATTTAAAAAAGCATTGTTAGTGCTATTCTTCTGTTACCCTTTTAACCCTGGCAACCAATTAACAGTCGCTCCGGGGATTTTGATAAATATCGTAACAAAACCTGCTTTCAATGAAATAATTGACAGCGTGTTTGGCATAAAGTCTGCTTAAAGATGAATAATAATAATAATATATTTATTTTATTTCTCACAAAAACATATACAATAATTGTCATTCTTCTTTGGAGCACTGCTATTGCTTAAGTGAGACTGATGCTTGTTAAAGGTTGTGCACCTGTGTTACAGGTCATCAGGCCTCCACCACTTCGGATCGACAAAATGATTATATGTAAAGAATAGACAATTATATTAATTATAAGGAAACCACATGGTGTATGCGTGTGTGTGCGAATGAAACTTAATTGAAAATTAGTTTCCTTCTTACAGTTCGTTCGTTCTTTTTAACTTTTTCTCGCATACCTCCGACGTAGTCCTACAGCGTTTAGAATATTCAGAGTGGTTTTGAGAAGGTACCGATCTTCCCTCTCTCTAACGTATTATCCGCCCATACCTCACACCCAGAAAGTTTAGTATTGAATATTTTATTTTTTATACAGGGACTACATCCTAGTCTATCAGACAGGATAGGCTTAGCAGTAGGGGAGTGTCGAAATCTCCCCTTTCCTAAAAAGGGACATTATTAACTTTGACGGTTAGCGTCTCCCGCCGGGCCCGGGCGACAACTACTCCGGAAATATCGTCTTAATATTTATGGCTGAGTCAGTGCCAGTCTCGAGCTCCAGATCGCACCTGGCCCTTTCAAAGGTAGCACAGTCAACCAGTAACTGAACCACCGTTTGGTCGATTCTATAGTCACAGTCACACGCGGGGCTTGTCTTCAGTTTGAGTCTTTGTAAATAGTGTCTAAAAGCCCCGCGGCCAGTCAGGAGCTACGCCATGTGAGGTCAAAACGCCTTGTCTTGATTTGTCTGTATGCCGCATTTGCATCTTTAAAAAACTTTTTTGTCACTGATGCTATTTCGACCCCGCATAGCGTTCACTCGTGAATATTTCTTCATCAAAGGGTCATATAAAGCCTCGAAACTGGTTTCCAGAAACTTAAGAACGTAACTACACATGCTCTGTAATGGCCTGAATAAATGTTTTAGCCTCCTGAAAACTAGTGTAACTTAATGGAAATTCCATTGTGGTATATAATAGAGCCTCATTTGTGACATAAACTACATTGCAGCTTGCTAGAAACTTCTCAAACTATAGAAAAATCGAGAAACATTTCAGTCAACCTTATTCTCTTACAATATTCTTAGTAATTAGCGCCGAGAATTAAGAGATATATAAATTTGTGTTGATACTGACGGTTTCGAAGGAAATGAATAATTGAATTAAATAACGGTCTCAGCTAGTAGCTAATAAATTATTAGTGAGATGAGATGTTCCCTAAGGAAAGGGATTAAATAAATAGTTTGTCCTAAGATAAACAGATTTAACTGAAGTTATCGGTGCTTCCTATTCTATTTTTTTTCTAAATTAAAAGCTTACTGACATCTCAAATCTTATATAAATTTCACTATAATTATATTTTTGCATTTATATTCTTGTTTCAGTATTCACGACTGTTTGTGACGAAAAAAATTAACAAAAAATCAAATTCCAGTACTTAAAACTAAATTTAAGAAAAAAATATTTTTTACATATATATAGCTCCTGATAGTAACTGAGCAAACAGTTATATCATAAACTGAATCATTACCAATGAAAATGTTTAAGCAATTATTTCTAGAAAATAATAAAACATTTCTGGACTGATCTCCTAAGACTATCCCTATTGACACTGACAATTAACGCAGGGGATCTTATAGAAAACAATGCTATTCCATAACTTTACTCCAATGAAAGGCATATTCAACAAGAAAACAATATGTGGTGAAAATGTACGGAGGCATTGTACTTCAGATGCCGTTAACGAATCACAATAGATCGGAACGTAATTCCATCACAATATTCTGTAGAGATACCCTGTAAGAGATCATGGGCACATTTAAAATCAATATCTTATATATTAAATTTTACACAAATTAAATTCTTGTGTCACGGGGTTAGTAACTGAACTCCTCCGAAACGGCTCGACCGATTCTCATGAAATATTGTGTGCGTATTGGGTAGTTCAGAGAATCGAACAACATCTATTTTTCATCCCCCTAAATGTTAAGGGTGGTCCACCCCTAAATTTTTTGTTTTTATTTTTTTACGATACACCATACAAAAATACATGCAACCCTAAATTTTCACCCCTCTACAATCATCTCTTATGTTTTTTTTGTTAATTATAAACTTTAACTTTTTGGCACAAAAACATGGCAAAACAACGTTTGCCGGGTCAGCTAGTATTAGATATGGATTCTTCAATTCCCAGATGTGTGCAAGTAGATAGCTACATAAGGCTGGATTATATACCTAGGTTATAATGTCACCTGTAATATTTTTTATATAAAGGAGACATCTTTTCTGACTGTATTTAATATCTATATGACCACTATATTAAAAAGAGTCTGTAGATAAATCGGTCTTTATCGGTGCCAACTGAGTGTATTACTAAACCAGTCTAAGAAAAAACCTATTATACCAATTCTTATAAAGTTCAATCCTTTAAAATAACTTAATATTTCTGCTATTTAATCGCATTACAAGTCGATCGGTAAAATGTTCACGTCTTTGATCCGCACTGCAATATCGTCGGCACGCCGCGAGCATCGAACACGACATAATGACGTCATAATTCAAAGTATAACTGTAGAACTGGTCATTGTAATTTTCAGTTATTTAATTGTGTTTGTAAGAATGTGGGAGAATCTTCTCTACTATTATTAGGTGGTCTGAAAAGTTCGTAAGCTAACATAGAAAAAATGTTTATATTTATATAAAGTTACACATTACAATCCCCAGTTTTTCTATCCACCAGGACGTCGAACATATTTAAATAATTAACTTATATACATACTAAGGCCAGTGACATATACACTATAACATTTTTACTATTAAACCATTAAAATTGCACGAACAACGTAATAAACCAATTGAAACATTGTCGCTCCATATCCTAATTAGTTCTTGACGAGAATTCTCATTCGAATACAGGATATATTCTTTTATTCGAATATGAATTAAATGACGATGATACCTGGTTAGCATAATTTTTCTAATGCATAATTAATATTTTTTTTTACTTATGTAATATTTTTTAATTTAAATTTAATATTGTTTTTTTGTCTCATACCTGAGGTCGTAGGTTCGATCCCGGGCTGTGCACCAATGGACTTTCTTCGGTTTCCTCATAATTTTTCAAGCTAATAGACAAGAAGAGGATCAGTCTGTATAACACACGCTGTTGATCATGAGTCAATCCACCGTTCGAGCATATGTTAAATACTCACATAGTCCATTGGTGGGAGTTCTTCTCTAATATTTTATTTATTTTGTTAGTTATCTACTGTTGATATAAGTTAATATCTTTGATTTCTGTGTACCAAATAATGCTTAATATATCTAAAGTATCAAAAAGGATTAGTGAGGTATATATCATAAGTAGATTTACTTACATCCGAGAAACCAAGTCGAAACGCAAAGTCGTTAGCGGAAAAATTACTTTCACCAACCCCAAACAGAATTATCCATCACGCTAATGTTATCTTGGATTCATTTTTACGAATATTAACGGCATGAAATATTAGCGCGGAAAATGTGTATTACATTTTAACTTTTATGAATCAGTGTAGAACTAAAAGGAATATTTTATGGTTCTAATGATTTTATGTTTGTGAATTTGATATGGGTTCTTGGTAATCGATTTATCATAAAATCTCGCAATTTAGGTCGGAAGAAATGGAAATAGGGTATATTTCTGCGGGTTCAACCAGCGCTATAAAAGGCTATCTATAGGCGAATCTCTTCTGTCGTGTTGTCATGTGAAGTGGCTTCCTGTTGGTAGCATCCACTCAATCTGCTTTCTTCTAGCTGTAGAATATGGTGACGTTTTAATAATCTCCCTTATGTTTAAACTATTATCTATAATCTGGCAATGTGACTGTCTATATCTGACCGGTTGCCTCCTACTACATAATTAAAGAAAATGGAATGCTCATTAAAACCCAAAAAGGTCATTAAATTACTAGTAAAACACTATTAAGGCGATTTAAAAAAACACTTTTCCATTCCAACCCGCCACAATTATCCCTGATTCATACAAAGCTGTGGTCGTAAACAAACACATTTAACTGTATCCGGACGTTTAGATAAACGACCCTCATTCTAAAATGTAGATTTAAAAGAAAATGGCGACTCAGAAAGAAACCTTAAGTGTGCACATAGCTCACGGAAGTCACTTCAAGTCAAGTAAACTGCTACATATTTCCTCAAAATTGTTTTGCATTTTACTCAACTCGGCAAAGCTATTTCCGGCGAGTCGTTGACGTACTGTGATTTCGTTTAATTTTCAAACCAAGGTAAAGCCGCTTTAGCAAGCGTTTACGAACAACTAACCTCTCAAAAAGGCACACGTGACACAATGTAAGGAAATAATGAACTGCATAGATTAACAGACGTTTTTAATTGTCGGTTGAGTGAACTAACAAAAGGTTTGCTTCATGTCAGTTCCTATACGGATAAAAATACTATTTTTGTAAATATTTCAATCTATAAAGTGTTGATTTTCTCTGTGTTTGTATTAATTTGTATGTAATAAATCTGTACCAAGCAAGCTACCATAGCTTATTTTGTCAAAATAAATAAACTCAAAAGATGAAAAAAAATCTCATAGTAGTTTTCTATCCGTATTTATTAATTCTAGAAGAATCGAAATGTGATACTTTAACGAGCACTTCAAACTAAGTTACCTTAGATACTTAACGTACCCATAAAATGCTATGAAAAATAAAGTGCGTGCGTACAAATTACATAATAAGTCTGAAGTGATACTTCTTTGTAAATTAATGATTTGTACATCTCTATTTACATTGTTTACACACTGTATATGTACTAATGATAATATAAATAAATGAAAAATCTACGTTTACTGCACAAGACGTTATGCGTCAGAATTGCAATCTAAAGTTCTAATTTGTAACTACTAAACGAATACATCAACCAATAGCATGTATTTTGTCTCCCTTTCTCACTCTCTCTCAATCGGTCCCAATCGCTCTCTCCCTTTTTTTCGACAAAAACGCTGCGCATCAATGTCGTTTCATCCGTAAAAAAATTACCCTCATGCGACTTAGAACACAGATTCACTTCAAAAATAAACAGTAGGTTCTTTTTCTTCAAGTAGACCGATGTCCTTACTGATCCGGTATTTCAGTTCCTAAGCCATTGCCAAATCTGGAGCAATCGCGGATAACTAAAAATAATAAAAGAGCGTACAAATTCTTAAAAGGCCGGCTACGCACTCGCGAGCCCCCTAGCATCGAGAGTGTCCATGGGCTGCGGTATCACTTAACATCAGGTGATCCTCCTGCCCGTTTGCCCCCAGTTCTATAAAAAAAAACTCACGCGTAAGGTACAAACGTCCATAAAATAGGTTATATCGCTAATATTTATGAGGTTTATCAAGAATAACTCACACTCGCGTGATTCAGAAGATATATCGGCGGTAACTCGGCTGGACGTAGAAATAAATCTTTAGATATTAATACAGCCTTGTAGTTTCAATAGACTTATATTTCTAGAATGATTTTCGCTTGACGACTTGGAAAAGAATTTCCTTTATAATTTCTTGTTATAAGATTGATTTATTGTATGTATACTTATGATATTATGGACCCACAATTAAATAAACTTTTATAGTAAGTAATCCTAAAAAATCTATACTATGAATGTGTATGTATAATACTAACAAATTTTTTTTTCTTTCTTTCTATACTAACAAATAATATTCATTAATAGATATTGTGTAAGCCTCTATATTTGTGAAGTTAAACTTACGCTTTTCACAAAGATAAGCTACTAAAGATAACTACTGGCTACATAGGGGAATTTAAAGTTAGCAACAAATCATAATCACCTTATATAAAATTAATAAGAAAGCGCGTTCCGAATAATGCGTTTTGGTCAACGGTCATCGATGTCCAGATTGAGAATTGATAAACGAGTTAGATCTGGATATGCATAATTGCTCCCTTCACACTTTGAAATCGATTTACATTTAGTTTTTTTTTTAATTTTAATTGTAATTGGTTTATTTGCTATTTGTACTGTCTTTTCACGTATGCCATGTTTGCCTATAAGTGTTTGTTACTTTTAAATTTGTATGTGAGAATGACAGTTCAACTGTGCCAATATCCTATCTTAAGATTTTAACATACACTTGTTTTTAAAATAGTTAAAAAGCAATTTGATATGTTTTAAACATAGACATGTATATTTTAATATAATTTGTACGGTTTTATTTACTTTTTTGGTATATATTGATAACCAAATATGAGTATAAAGAGCGAAGAGATTGCAGTCTATTCGTCGCAAAAAATGTTACCGGGATGCAGATAGGACATCGATGGACTGTCACGGTCTGATAATTTACCCGTGGATAAATTATTGGGTTCGGGCGTTAAGGTGCTAGTTAACGAACTGTATAGTTCTTATCTCAATCTTTTTATATACAACAATATAACCTCAAACTCTTTGAAATACAAATCAATATGACCACTAATATAATCATTACGTTCCAGTGGGTAATGTATCGAATATGAACCGAAGGAAATAATGATGTCTTCGATTTCCGAGTGGTCCTCTTACATTTCTGACCCAATTAAGAAGTTACTAGACACTCTAAGGGGTAGCATATTAGGGAACCTCAACTTAGTTGCGTAGATATAAAGTTGATTTTGAATTGCACCTACTATTTGCGGTTGTATTTAATTCTATAAAGACCTTGTGAATTAATACATAAGATTGGTAATTGAATGGGAAGGCTGCTTGTCCGAGCAGTTCTAGTACTTGTTAAAGACATTAGGTTAGGTCGTGTAACTGAGTTTAGTTTGGTCTGTTCCAGCATAGACTAAATGGTGTAAGCTATTAGAAAATGATACTTACTGAACATATACAGTATTAGCTTTCTTTTAAATTTATTTTACGATGTATGAATAAATTTTTATTTCAATTAAATGACGTTAGTATTACACATTTGAACATTGATTTCTTTATATAATACGGGGCCAAGCGAGCCTATGGGATTTCCATAGGGTAGTCATCGCATTGTTAGTGGATACGCTGCCGGCCTTTGAGGTCTATCTTAAACCTTAACTGCAAGTAAATTAAATTATTTCATAAATAAATTGCTCTTTGTGTATCTTCATAAAGATTACTTATATAGAAATTCAAATTAATAATGTTACATTCCACTTAAGCTAATAAAATAATACGATATGAATGCAATTTATTAATCAGTCGTTTATATTATTTCCATATAAAACCCTTTCACGTTGCAAAGACTAATTAGCGTAATAATTGATGCTCGTTTCCATCATTTCCAAGAATTTACTTTTGATGTTTTTGATTTGTAGTAAAAATAGTAAATATAAAACTTAAAATTATATACGTATATTTTTTTGAAGAAATATTTAACCTACGTTTATAGAATTAATTACGAATAAATGAAATAACTTAACTTCTTTATTTATAAGGAACTGGATAGATGTTGGGCCACTATCACACCTGATGTTAAGTGTGTCCCACACAGAGCGAGTAGCTTCGCGAGGCAATTGCCGCGCGATGAAACTTATCGCGTGGCGGCCGCGCTCGGTAAACCCAAGCCTCCAGAGTACGCGTGGCAAATGCCGACACTCGGTGGCTCGGGCACTCGGTCGCTCGCCCGCGGTAGCTCGCGCGCTTGTCTCGGCCGAGGCACGTCCACATTAACCGAGCTGCTTCACGAGGCAAATGCCTCGTGGATGCGCCTATTTAATAGCCGCTTAAAGCAACCCATATTATAGTCTAGGAAATATGGAAATCGACAAGGAGTGGACACCTTTGCTGTTTTTATCAGAAACTACGAATAAAATCGTGCAGTGCGGCACCTGGGAATGTCAACTACGAAGGGGTGAAACTCTAGTATGTTTCTAGATTAGCGCTGTTTAAAAGGGTTTTGTGTTGCAATGGTATCCAATAAACTTTGGTAAAATTAATAATAATAAATTTAAATAAAATTATTTTTTGTAGAAATATTTGATTGTTTGTTCTATAGACACGAAGATGGGCCATACATTTGTGTAAAAGATATGCAGATGTTGTCAAGACATTTACATTACCGAGCACAAAGAAAAAATATCGATTGGGGATCGCGCACTTTATGCCTTATTTGCTAAGTATATTTTCTTTTTATAGAGAGCTACTTAAACTAATGAGTCGGGGCAAAATTTTCTGCTTAACTACTTAACCAACATTCACAAAAATGCAGCCAACATCAGGGAAAAACTATGTCTAAATATTTTAGTTATAAATTGTATATTTGAATTATTAAATTGGTCCAGTTTTATCTCTCGAATATTAATTGAAATATTTATCGATAGTGACAAACATTTCGATATATTGTGGTTATTACAACTCGAATACATTCATGCTTTTGAATTTCCACATAAAGTTTTAAATTGCAATGAATTTTCTGTTGAACCCTGTATTACGATAAATTGTTATAAATTTTTTATTTTTATACGCGTTTTTAATTGAATCTCATAAAATATGATGAAAACTTACAAATAATTGTTTATTATTAAATTATTTATTACAAAAATACATACATTACAATAAATATAATAAACGAGTTAATGCAAAAATCGGTTAATTTTAAATAAATATATAACATGTGCTATATATATATATTAAATAATGGCCTCTAGCACTAGCTACTTTTGGTATTAATTCTCTCAATGGCACCACCAAATTGAGGATTATTTTTTCCCGAATCAGCGCCACGAAGAACGATGTAGCAATTATAAGCTGAAACAGGAAACTTCCCTCATTTCATGTCTTTGCGTGTTGTTCTCACGAGTACGTAAGTGCGTGCTCCTATTTCACCATGCCTCCTGCTGATAGAGGACAAATCTTTGTTTTTAATTTTTTTATTTTTATTCTTTATTACTCAATATGTCATATGGAACATGGTGTAGTGGTTGCAGCTCCTTACAAGCATTGTGTAAAAAAAAACTTGGCGATTAAAAAGAGTGGCGGAGAGTTTATTGCCAGTTCTTCTCTTCCGTTCTACGCCCTTGATTTGAGAACTGGCAGTAAATGTAAAATTAAATTCATTTAATATTTCTTTTTTTGACGTTCATAAGTGTACATTGTTACCTACATGAATAAATAAATTTTGAGTTTGAATTTGAATTCAAGGATTTTTATCTTAATATTGTGTTTTGAAAGGGTCACAGAAGTTTTGAACGAAATTAGTGCGGAGATATCCAGGGCCAGATTTAGAGGTCTGTAGACTTCTGGGCAATAAAGGAGTGTACTCACCCCAATTTTTTTTTAATAATTTGACCCATTATATCAGTGAAAAATTTATTTACGTCGATATTTTCTATCAAAATTTATTGTGAAAATAAATTATTTTAGTATTTAACAGACATATAAACACAAATAAAGATCAATGATTTGTTAATATTTAAGAGCAATAGCATCGTTTTTGTACAAAGATAAAGGTAAAACAGCGAAAATAATATCAAAAGAAAAAGTTGTTGCTTACTAGTCGGGATTTAATTTTTCCGAAATCTATTTCTCTTCTGTGGAGCACCCAGGGTTGGTGTCCCTTAAATCCAGTCCTGGAGAGACCATAGTATAACGGGTTCACCTCTGCTCTAGTTTAAACAGCTCATAAAATTATTTTTTTAGGCTCTCTTAGACTCTCTCTCGTGTATCTAAATTATATTAGAATACAGTATAAATGTATGAACATACTCATATACCATTAGCTTGATTATTTCATAGATAATATAACACATGAATTCTGCTTTTACTAAACAAATAATTTCATTGAAACAATACTGTCTCTCATAGACTGTAAGTGATCCTAAGCAAACGGATTTTGAGATGCGAATAAATTCCTGGGCCCATAAATACTGGCCGATCGACCTTCGTAATGGGTAAACGCATTAGCTGGGCAAATATTCCTATTGTAATTGAAGCTCGCAAATGAGGTAGGATTTCGAGGGTCGAAAGTCGAAATGAATAAATTTTTGAGTACCATTAAGTAACTCGATAATAGCCGAATCATTGTTTAGGATTTACTTTCCATTTGGGGATTTTGTAATACGATATTGCTTTGTTAATTCTATTAAGTAATCAGTACGAAACGTGCTAACTGCTTAGTACGAAATTTACGTTTTTTTCCTTCAGTATAATGTCAATTTTTGATAGAAATATCACATAGCATGTTTCCGTTTACATGAATACTGTTCTCAAGAATTACTTGTAGAATTATAGTCTCCATAGGAGACATATGATGAGAGAGATGGCATATTAAGTGAAAAATAAATATTAAATATAATTGCGTTATTCTAAATGAAATAATCAATTTTTAATACGTAAACCTTATATAAAATATAATTTAAACGAATAAATTGTTAACAAGTGTTGTGAATCTTAAAAAGTTTATACAAGTTGGGACTTTTTTGAAATTGTGTCTCGGAACGCCTATAAATTTATAAATAAAATTAAAAATAACTGCCGACATAAAATTCAAACTTGCTTAAAACGTATTTTGTTTTTTATATTATTAACGAATCATTTGTCATCCCAAACGAAGACATATTTACATTTGTCAAATGGTACATAACAATATAATTATAAGAATTTGTTCAACAGCTCTTAAAAGTTAAATTAAGTAAGCTAAGTTTGAGTGGCACTTTGCGAAGCAAGAAATATTTTTCATTACACAAACAAGAAATACTATTACAATCACTTTAATAAAAAAGGGCCCAACTCAGCTTTAAGTTTCTGTCACTAGATCGATCGAAAGCGATATGGCCGCCATTTACTCTCATTTTCATTTAACTACTTATATTCAATTTTTATATTATAATTTAACGAAGTGTTAATAAATAAATAAATAAAATTAAAAATATTTTGGAGTGACAGTTTAATCCATTCCATAATAAATAACTTTAAAAAATCAAACATAATATGGGCCTAGTTCAATTGTACGTATCTTAACAACACGAAACAAGGAAGAGCGTACCAATCCTTTAAAGGCAACGCACTCGCTAGAATTATTTATAATATTGCCCGCTCTACGCCCTTGACTTGCGTACTGGTAGTAAATGTAAATTTACAATTAATTTAATTTTTTTGACGTTCATAAGTGTGCTTGTTTACCTAGATGAATAAAGATATTTTGTTGTTGTTGTAAGACTGTCCATCACATAGTATCAGATATGCCACCTGCCCCAGTTTTACCCCAGTTCTATAAAACACAGAAATGTTATAATCCCTATAAATTAACAAAACGTTATTTTATTTACATTTTCATAGTTAAATGAATGATAAATGAAAACTGGGAACAATCCCTGTATTAGGACTGTAATGGGTCAACTGTATCAAAATTTAATAACAACTAAGAAGTGTGAATCCTGAAATGATTTAATTTCAAACAATTGTGGTCTTATATATCTTTTGTTACCAACAATAGTTTTTAAAATCTGTCAACTGCATTTCAGTTGAAGTTTATGGGAAAATATATCGTGTATTTTGAGCGCAACTCCATTCAGCCTTCAATTGTCCATTGAGTCGATTGCTTGGACAACTGGAAAAATCCTTTCCGAAATGTCAATCGGCTTTTATACAAACATTTATTTTTACTCAACAATTTGGGAGTTAACAAAGTTACTTGCGCGGAATGAACATGGTAATTGAAAACGGTACATGACATGTGTACTGAGTGTTCGTGGATAAACAAAAATATAATGAGTGAGTTGTCAGGCGGTATAGAAAGTCTCTAATCTGTCAGGCGATTTAAATTTATTTATTTTATTTTATTATCTATTTTAATCAAAATTCTTTGCATATTAGAAAAATAATAACACGATACAATGTTGCAGCGTGCGGCCTTATCGCTAATAAGCTATCTTTTCTAGGCAACCATAGCGACAGAAAAAATAAAAAAGAACAATGATGAATAAAGTGCAGGAAATGCATAAATAATTTTAAAACCTTTATCCAAAGTAATAAAAAATGGCTAATCTTACGGATTATTGAATGAGTGAATAGTGATGAACAAAAGAATAGAAAAGGAAATACAAGTACAAATACAATCGAATGTCTTTAGTGAGCTAATTAAGATTTTTCACAATATAAGTTCACCTTTGGTCTACAAAAAACGCTTGCAGATAAAATTAACTATACATAGTTTATCACAATGAATATACATTATAAACAGTAACGATCTCGCTCTGTATTTTATGGAAGCGAATTATATTTTAAGCTTTAAATACGTTAAGAATTTCAATGAAAACTCCAAAACTTTCCGCAATTTCTTATAAATATGACGTCTATTGGCTGAATGTGAAGCATGAACTGGTCATTAGAGTGACTGCAGAGTTCACTTATTTATATTATATGGCGATAGCCCCAATATTCTTACTATCGGTAGTGTAATAAAAATAATAATACTTTATTGCAAGAATATTGTATAAAAATGTTATGGTGGTACAATAATATGTAAAATAATCTGCCACAAACACACACAAATATACATCACACATCGCGTGCAAATTTGTCTTCAAAAGGTATTTTATCATCATAGTCATATCTATTAATGAATTCTTATATTATTGGTAGTGAGTTTGCTTCACATTTCCGTAATACTTTTTTTTTGAGCCTTAAATATCATGTTTACTTCGACTTTTTTCAAATACCCTAGGTATTAGTTATACAGCAGCACTTTAAGGAGCATTAACGGTTGACATTTTGGAGTAATTATGTAATGGAGAATGTGGCGGACATATTTCAGTTTTTTGTGCCTGACATACGATCGATTCGGATATACGACATGCTAGCAGGTTTTGTTACAGAAAGAAAAAGCTATCGATGTTCATTCACATAATATTAAACTACATCTAATACAGATACATTTATACATTACATTACTGCGGTGTAATGTAATGTATAAATCGGAATGTATACATAACATTACATTACTTAGTTCTGTAACTAAGTACTCATTTATTATCACGGCTGTTTTCATACTCAATACAATATAAAACTATATTGTCTTATCTTTTATTGTTAACATTATTGGATTAATGTAAATCATTAAGCAGTGTGAGTGGTCACGCATCGCTGTAGTTAAAAGATTTTTTTTCAAATACCAAACACCGAGAGCTTCTAAAAAATGAAGGCTTTGTCGTACCAAAATTCAAATACCTTTCTATCTTGGGGTTATAAATCTCGCCAGATTTTACTCGGAGTATCCGTTCGGGTATAAATCAAAACCATCCCTTCTCAGAGGAAAAACTGAGAACACCGTCTTAAATGTTTCTTTGGTTAAATTATGTTGATAACAATGTATTTTATAACGTAAATTTTGGTCATTCAACTTTGACAAATATTTCCAAAAGAATCCTATTAATTAGCTGGAAGCCTCTAATTAACTACATAATTTTAAATAACAACCTTAAATTGTTGATATATATTGTTTAATAAGGTGATGAGTTGATTTACAAAAAAAAAATGACTGAACTCCCCAAAAGGAATGTGGTAGACACTTCTGCATCTGCACTTCTGATCGTGTAAGACCAAAATCGATCTTTCTGCGTCTACCAAACTGAACTAAATTCGTTAACCCCAATTATCAGATAGTTTATCCACTCTGTATACCTTCTGAAATCAAAACATAGCATTCGTTCATTATTTCATGTGCTCTCATCAAATGTTTTTATTAAACAAATCAATTTTTTTTACTTTATAATAAGTCTTAACTGCAAATAAAAGATACCTGAAAGAACAATATACTAGGTCCTTACAAAATATAGCTATATATAAAGACTAGCGGATCCGACAGACGTTGTCCTGTCTACACGTCTTTAATTTCAAAATTTCAATTTTTAATAAGCCATTTTGATGAAAATTATTATTCAAATGTTATGACAATATCTAACGATCCAGCACATGGTCACACACGATATAACACAATGATAACAAAACTTTTTTTAAATTTCGGGACAGACTAAAATTAAAATTCGAATATTATTTAAAATTTGACACTGCGATGGTAGCGCCGTCTGTCGGATCCAATGTAAAACATTCCAAAATCAACAACAACTAATAAATTGAAAATTAATTAAAAAAACATTGTCCAGCGGACAAAATTGTGAATCTAAACCATTCCCAGATCCCCTTGAACACACACAAAAAATTTCGTCTAAATCGGTCCAGTCGTTTAGGAGGAGTTCAGTCACATACACACGCACACAAGAAATATATATATTAAGATATAAAAATAGCTGTAAAAAATTGAATTTGGAATGCAATTTTTTACTGCTGCTTTTGTTTTTCGTTATCAACTATGGTCTCCTATCCTAGCTTTTCACCAGTCTGGACTTGGATATTAATAAAATAATAATCAGTAAATAAATATTACCCATGGATTCAGGGTTAATGTAGCATTCTAATGAAAAAGCTTTTAAAATCGTTACAGTAGTTCTTTAGTTTATACGTTGTATCTCCTCCTCTTTGCGTTACAAAATTCAATTAAGAGAAAATATTTTGATATGCTTTTAAATGTGTTCCTTATTTTATTAAAATATATAACTGACTCCAAAACCCAGCTAAACGTATTAAACAATATATAATAATATTTGTATTCTCGTAATACGTAGAAAATTTAATGTATATAATGTTAGATAAAAAATCCTATTTGGCAATTTTAGAAGCCTGTCAGTTGGATGAAAAATATTAACGAAATAGGCTTAGAAATGGGTCCAAGGAGAATTTAAAAACTTGGTAATTCTAACTTACAACACTAAAATATATTCAAATAAACTTAAATAACTGTTTGTACATATATTTGTTCACTGTAATGGTTTCGTGTTTCTCATAATATCAACAGTATCAATGCAAAACACTCAATTTTAATATAGTGAAGTTTTAAGAATATGCATAGCTCAAAATCACCAGCATCATGATCAAATACACCTTCACCTACATACCCTAACGTTTGTGCCATCACATGTCACAATTGCATATCACATAGCCTAATTAGGTATTACTTAGTTAAATGTATGGCACAATTTTTAAAATATACTTGGTCCTCTCTTTGGCTACATTTTAGTGTAATCTCACTAAGCACAAAAAATATTAACTTGACTTTTACTCCCGCATTTAAAATAAATAAAATAAAAATATTTCCTTCGCTTAGCTTATAAGAAATTCAATCGTTTCTTTAATAATATTTACTGTTCAACTACTTAAGATTCAGAAATGAACAGAATCTTCGGTTGTAGTTAAAATAAATTCACAAAGTACCGTAGTCGAGATGCTTTCCATAATTTATTTTTCAAAGCTTTCCTTCGGCGACTTGTGAAGTTTTTACTAAACGAGTTAGCTTCTCAGTGCTGTATCATTCCTGTTTCAAATTATTTACGTTTTTAATGTAACATGGTTAAAGAAACAACTTTTTATTTATTCTGTCATTCTCTATGGGAAGATAAGCGCTAAATCTGTATTGTACATATTATCATGTTGACCTATTAAGTGGACCTCACTAACGCCCAAATCCAATAACCTATCTCAATCCATTTTTGGCCTTCTGGCCATCTTTCCGGCCAGAAAGGACGGATTATAATAACCATCTGTCGATACAAGCTATCCATGGTAGGTCGGATCGGTGTATGTGGATAGACCTTTGTATGAAAATGACAGTTCAACTTGCCAATATCCTATCTTAAAATTTAAACTTACACCAGTTTTTAAAATAATTAAAAAGCTATTAATATGTTTCATAGAAATATATATTTTAATATTATTTGTACGGTTTTGTTACTTAATTTGTTAACAATTATAAGTGTAAAGAGCGAAGAGATTGCATTCTATCCGTCGCCAAAAATGGATTGTCTTCGTAGGTTTTGGTTATTGGGATGCCGATAGGAGATCAATCGACTGTCGTGGTCTGATCTCGGATTGTTTTTTTTTGAATTTATTATTATGTTCGGGCGTAAAATGCGGCAATCTTAATTTAGAAACTACTTCCAACTTTGAACGGGTGAAACTGGCACTATTGTGTACCAAATAGAGTCACCCTTTATCCAATAACTTTTACCCTTTGCTTTTTTTTTTTATAGAACAGGGGGCAAACGGGCAGGAGGCTCACCTGATGTTAAGTGATACCGCCGCCCATGGACACCCTCAATGCCAGAGGGCTCGCGAGTGCGTTGCCGGCCTTTTAAGAATTGGTACGCTCTTTTCTTGAAGGACCCTAAGTCGAATTGGTTCGGAAATACTTCAGTTGGCAGCTGGTTCCACAGAGTGGTGGTGCGCGGCAAAAACTGCCTAGAAAAACGCGCAGTTGTGGAACGGCGGACGTCGAGATGATACGGGTGGAATTTCGTATTCTGCCTCGACGTCCGATGATGAAACTCAGCTGCAGGTATTAATCCGAACAACTCCTCTGAACACTCTCCATGGTAGATGCGGTAGAAGATGCAGAGAGACCCCACATCTCTACGCAACCTTGCTTGTTGTTATCGTTTTTAGGTGTATAATATTATATCTCCATATAATATTCTTCCAAAACATAAAATAACGAATTGAAATGGCTTATTCCTTTGAAATTTGCATCAGAACATTGTTTTAGTGAATTTTATTTCGAATCGTATTTACGCCACCAATATTTCGTCGTGAAATCCTTGAGTGCTTTGGAAGGAAAAACATCTCTGGAAATGTCTCCTCGTATACGGAAACGACAGGAATGATTTTAAATGGCTAAAAGCAGTCTGTTATAAAATACCTCTGTTTTATTAGCTTTAAAGAATTGTTATTTTGAAATTTTAAATGCTTTTCATTTACTCACATGTTTTTGTAATAACTTTTTTTTGAATTTTCAAAAGACCTTGTTTTTTGTTAAAATTCATGCAGCAATTAAAAAGTATTATACACCGTATAAAATATATACCAATACAGAAAAATATAAGCTATATTATAAGACACTAAGATAACGTTTTTTTTATATTTATTGCATTATGGTGTTGTCATATATTGCTTAAGGAATTTATATAGTCTTGGATTATAACTTATATTAAGCCTTTAAATCATATTGTCCTCAATATATACTACGTATTAAAATTCTCTAGTGTTGTCATTTGTTTAAAATTATGAAGACACGGCTTTAGTCGATTTCTAAATAAACGAAATAATAATTGTTCGTGTTGCTTTTAAAACTATATTTTAACGCCAAGAATATTTTAAAAGATTTATTTCATAGGAAATCCTATTTGAGAACGGAAGACATGCCAAACGGCTTACGAAAGCCAAACGGTTAACTTGATTTAAGTGAGAATTATTGGATTTTACAAAGTTCATGTGGAGCAAGCTTGCATTGTAATTTCTTAATAAATTTGAGTTAGATTTCATAACTCTGCAATATTTAAGAACACTTACTTTGTATGAAAAATCAGAACGATTTTTGGAATTGGAATAATCGAAAATACTAGACGTTTGAGTTGATAATAGATTATGGAATCGGATAGTGTATTTGTCACATAAAGTTTAGGCTACGACTGAAATATTGGACCTTGGGGAAAACTGGTATCAAACTTGTTACCAAGACACATAACCAAACAATTTAAACGTTAATGTTCTCATTGGCTAAATGATATAAAGAACTAATGTATCTAATCCTTACCTTAAAATGTAATAATTAAAATAAATTATTAAAAGGAATCGCTTCAGGCAAGAGTCCGAAGATACTGGCAGCGTTCCCCCTTTGAATAGCTAGACTAATTCTTTGTGCGAGGTAGCTGCCAGCTCTTCGTTCTCCTGTGATGTCGACTAACCTTTTTGATAATTCCCTAAAAAGCTTTAATGCGCTAGGACCCCACATACCAAGGGTCTCGACACCTGTATTTGCAGGTTTTAGCTTTTTCACTCACATCACAAGGCGCACCAGCTCTGTTGTTAGTTCCATGAAGATTAATTAAAACCTATAAAATCATATATTTCGTTTAAACCTGGTGCAAAATAAATAATTTCTATTTTTACTAGTAAGTATAGAAAAAGTTTGTGCAACATTGTGGCTGTAATTAATGTCAAATATTTCCAGATTCTAGAAAGCCATTAAATATAATGTTTCATGTGAATTGTTGAATGTTATTACTATATAAAATATACATATATTACATCGTTATAGCATTAAGCAAGAAAACAATGCTGGGTTTCTGCTATTGACAGTTGCTTAACACAACTTGTTTCTGACGTCTTGACATACGAGTAACGTATAAGAGATGAGCTTTATTCTTCATTTCAGAAATACATATATTATGTACTCATTTTTAGAAATTGAATACTAAATAATTAAATATTTGAGCCGTTTATTATTAAGAGAGAAGTGTCTTCGCATCTTTCAAAGAATCAACGACATCCCATCTGGCCATAAATTAAATAACAGTTTTCGATTCAAATGTGCAATTACGGAAGTTTTTCAACATATATCAATACACTCATTATATTCCGTATAAAGCCTAGATCACATGCATTATACCCCGCATCCAATTAATCTGGATTCGGAACTATAAATTAAATCAACTGGAAATAAATTGAATGCTAATACCGACCGAGTTTGCCAATTATTGTGCACCTGCTTTCATTAGCCAATTTCAACGTCGTCCGAAATTCCTGTTCAAATGTTACTGTATGACCTTACGTGGGTTTTTAAGTTTGATACTTCTTATTATGCGTGGTTATTTAGCAGAGACTAAATAAAAAAGTGCGTACAAATTACATGTGTCGAAAACGAACTTCTTCAAAAATTAATTATTACTAAGGTAAAAGCCCCAATAGATGATCATGTAGCAGTATATGATCACTCCATGTATTTCTATATATATACACATTAAGTGCTAATGATAATATAAAATAAATAATCTACATTTACTACATAAGAAGTTATGCGACAGAATTGTCATCTAAAGTTCTAATAAATAACTACTAAAGGAATACATAAACCAATAGCGTGTATTTTTTCTCCATCTCCCTTTCTCACTCTTTCTCTCAATAGGTCTCATTCGCTCTCTCTTTTCTTCGACAGAAACGCTGAACGTCTTCGTCACGTTCTGTAAAATATTACACATATGCACCTAAAGAAGTTTGAATTCAAAAATGAGTGGCGTTACAACCTTTTTAGGTCCTGGCCTCAGATAAATGTTACATGATCATTGGTCCTGTGTCTGACACACACCGTCGACTTTTTGGATACAAGGAAAGCCGGTTTCACGATCTTCTACTCCTCCGTTCCAGTGAATATTAAATGTGCTTAGAGAAAAAGTCCATTGGTGCAGCTGGGGATCACACCTACGCTCTTAGGGATAAGATGACATTGATGCCACTAGGTTAATACTGCTAGACACTGGTAGACATTAAAAGTAGATACAGAACTAGCTATTAAAAAATGTTACTAAAAAATATGTAGATATTTCTACCCCATACCTTTGTTCATTTCTGCATCATTCATTACTTTAAATCTAACTCTGCCCAGAGTATGTTTTCACCACACCAACTTCTTATCTATTTTAGATTATGTATACAATTGATAAATAAATAAAATGTTACTACAAAACAATTATTCTTTGACTCGGATTCCCCTTAGTGTTACAAGTTGCGGGATACCTATAAAGCTATGTCTAAGATACAGATATATATTTGTTGTATTTCATCATTTCTGGATAGATCTTCTGATGACGTGAAAAAGGAAAACAATTGAAATCAAAAACTAATCCGAACTATGACAAGTTACATTTTCAAATTAAATAGCAGAAGTAAGCAACACGAGCAGGGCCGAAGTCAAAAGCCAGTTTTAAAAAGTTAAGCGCCTTAGAAACGGCGAGCACTAGTATTAATCTGTACAACTAATTACTTAGCTATTACGAGAAAGACTACGAGTAATAATACTTAGAAGTTAATTAAAGGCACAGATTGGATTATTTACTTAATGGAACTGTACGATATCCGAGTCTCTATAATATTTTCGAAGCCTTTATCCTAGACCAGTGTTGCCTAACCATTTTTGTGCCATACCTTAGCCTTTAGATAATTCTCATATATAGCATACACATTATTAATTATTAAAAAATGCATTTGTTTATAACTTAAATTATAGGTTTGGGGAAGAAATAACTAGGATATACTTAAAGAAACACAGTAAGTAAATTTTTAAAAATATAATGAATAATCGAATGAAATTGATGAAACACATACAACTGTATAACAGATGAATTAACAGATATATAATATGTTTGTATTGTTGCGCAAAGTTGCGTTTTTCAAACATATTTTTTGTTTTAATATACTTCATACACACAAGTTAAACTTATTATAAATCAAAAACTACTAAACAACACAAACGTTAAATAAATAAACGAAATTATGAATTTATACAATAGGTATGTTTAAATAGAGCATCTAATTTATTTTATGTGAAACAAAGATATGAAATAAAATGTGACGAGTTTTAAAAAACCTATATACGTTCACATTATTTTAATTATTTGGAGTAGGCTTGTGCGCCTTTGACACAATTTACCTTTATGAAAAAATATTAAATGAAAGAAATTTCATTTCGAATAAGTTTTTACGCATGTTGATCGCATTTTATTAGAATATTTAAATATATTCTCCTAGTAATTGGAGATATTACGTTTTGCGCATTTGTGTTTGATATATTTGTGTAAAAAGTTTTAATACGTACCAGCTTACATTTAATCGTCGTGAGTGCGTTGACGGCCTTTATTTGATCACAAATATTTATTAATTTTATATTATGTCAAATTATTTTGGATTTGTATGTTTTGGTTAGTTTTATCTACATATTGGTGGTGTGCAAAAAACTGGGTTAAATAACACCCAGTTTTGGCCCAAGGTGATGAAACACCTCAAAATATTTCACAACACAAAAGATTTATCGGACCCATTAACACCTTGATTTGGGCATCAATCCTATTTTCTAACCATATTTTTAGTATCAGACAGGATTCCTGACTATATTTTTCTTAATGACTTAATTTTTTTTTATTATTGTAAGATTTGGTTATGAGCTTATTTTACGCATCATATTTCTTTTTTCAGTATTTAAAGATAAGGACAATTGCATACCTTATAAGTTTTTATGTATTTTTTATTTACTTTTATATAAACGAATATATGAATAAATAAATATATATTTATTGAAATAAATAAACAGAACCATAACTCAGAGGTTGTAGCGCCAATGGTTTTTAAAATAGTACAAGTTATTTTTAAACGGACCTATTTAACTTCTTCTAAGAAAAACATCAAAGAAACTCGGGTGAAGGAAATTCTTCGTGTCAGCCCTGTTTAGCATCCATTTGTGACACCCCTATTGTCATTGTAATTACTTCCGTCACGCTCCCGGGGAATGTAGAGAGCATTATGAAGATTTGCTTTTCGTGCTTGGATAGTTTTTCATAAAAAAGTACGACAACAAAAATTGAAAAGATTTTACTTGTAGGCTTTTTTGGTAATATCATTTTGTAGTAAATACCAAATCTTAAGTTACACATTATATATACGTATAGAGATATAGATAAAGAAGGGAGAAATGCCACGTAGGTATAGTATATACTAGAAAAAATCTCAGAGATCTATGGCTAAGGAATAACGTGAGATAGAAGCAAATTTATGTTCTGTCTCCTAAGGCTTTTAATACTTTATAAGAGCTAGTATAACACAACTCTTGCAATCATAATATATATGACATTACCATTATTATAATGTTAGCCTTGAGCGTGCGCATCTCTGGACTCAAAGGTCGAACCTCGGAACCAACGGAGATTTCCTTCTATGTACGTATTTAAAACTTTTTTACCCGGTGATGGAAAACATCTTGCGGCAATCAGCATGCCTACAACCCAAAAGGCTTTTGTTAGCAAGGCAAAACTATAAAGCGCAAATTGGAGTACTCACCTCTGGGCGGGTGCTCCCAGTACCAGCTCCTTCCAATTGACTGAATTCAACGAAGAGCGGTTCGAATCGTCGACTACCAATCCCTTTTGGCTTGGTCTTTTGGCCTTCATCAAGTAAAGGTCTGTCTACATACCACGTCGACTACCCACAACTGAGCGCGTTTTAAGGCATGAGCTAGTGCTGCTGCTAGTGAAGTCTCCTTTGGTTGAACTCCACTTAACATCAGGTGGCCTCTATATATAAATAAAGCAGTGACTACACCTGTGGCTGATTAGCTGCCTATTCCTTGGGTAGAATGCCTAGCGAACCCCGAGGGCCCATCTTAAGGGCGTGTAATGGGAATTAAAAAAAATGCTATTTGCCTATTAAAAAAATTGCCATGTATAGAAATCTAAAGCCAATGGTTCAGTTTACTTAAGGGGATTTCACACAGCCTTATAAATCTTTGCAAAATTCAAATTCACGGTTGCAGGGATCGTAGCCGAGGCTGTCACGTCCTGTCCGATCGAAACCGTTATCGGGCGCGTGATCCGTTTGCGAGATAAGATCCATACCGTTTGACGACCTGCTTTATCTGTGATTATCCTTTATCGTCAAACCTTTGGATTGACGTTGCAATCAGAGAGATTGCCCCGAATTACAAGACATGTTTTGTCTATGTTTTGTTGTCTACAAGACGTTTTCCACATTCTGTGAGCGTAAAGAAATCTGAGTCAATTTGTCGGTCGGGTCTGGTCTCCCGTGGATTTTTTTTTTCATGTATAAGGTATCTCAAAATACAAATATTTGAGATATTTGTAATTCTGTATTACAAATATCTCTTATATAATTTAATATTATATTTAGTGTATATTTAATGTATTATTATATTATAAACATGTTGTCAAAATATGTGTATTTATGATTTATTATTAGGACCTTATTAGATACAGATGGGAGCTTTTATTTCTTCATTACTTACCCTTAATTTTAAATTATGAAATATTATTTGAAAAAACTAAAACATTTTCCCCTTTTAAACCATATTACTCTTATACAATCATTCTACAGAAAAAATGCACTTAAAATTTTCCCGGAAGAAAACCAACATTTTCGAGACCTTAAATTTCTAGTGAGTGTTCATTTTCTTTTTCGAGCACAAGTCAGATTATAAGGCTTTCAAGAGGAATTAACGCATGTGAGCTTAATTCCAAATAGCGCTTTAGAAAATCTTCCAAAGATCCACCCTTTCAAATTTTATTAAATGAAATTAATTTTATTTAAGAAACGGGAAATGTAAAGACATATTATAATTTTGATATTTCTATTATGGAATCAGTGCGTCCTGTTTTAGTCAAAATGCTTACTTAATAAGATTATTATCAACTTTCAGAAAAAGCTTTTTAAGATTGTTCTACAGTTTCAAGTCAAAGTCATCAAGTAGCATAAACGGACACTCTATTAACAATAGCTCGTTTTAAATATTGTAGAATTGTTTAATGATTTGCTTTAAAAAGAGTACCGAGAGTTTTTTACGCCGGCATTTTCTCACGGCCAACACCCTCTGTCTTTTTGCCGATGAGTAGGGATGCCAACAGGTTCGAATTTAATGACGTGGAATAAGTGATACCATGATGATCTTATGTTCCAAAATAAACGTATTTTATTTTTTATTTTACATGTTTGTACAAAATATACTCAGTTAAAACTAGGAAATAATAGACTATATAAAACTATTTCAAGCAAGCGAAAGCTTTGAAAGTCATATATTTTTTGTAGAATTTTTCCGTTTTCTCAAAAACGATAAGCTGTGACTTTCTTAAAATGTATAAAATCCGAGTACTTCAGGTAGCAAGTAAATAAAAATAAGATTAACATCTGCTGAGACTAAACATCTTACACCGTTCTGTAAGTATTACGTACCTAGTTTATTTTATATATTTTAAGTATATGAGCACTTGCATTCGAATTTGTTGCTAGTAATTTTGTAGTCTGTGCAGAAAGATCCGTCTTGGGATTTGAGGCCGCAGTGCTAAATTACCATTTCTCTTACGTAGACAACACTGTTAAATTGCTAGTTTGACTGTAAAACTTAACAGAATAAACATATGCAAATAATAAAAAAAATTGCGTTTTATATTTATATTTGCTATAAGCTATAACCACTGATCAGTGATCAGGCCACAGCGAAAAATATCAGCCACCTGTGACATAATCTGTGATAAAATATAAGTTAATTTTAATGAGGATAATATTTAATGCAGTTACATAACGGCATCACCGTAAACCTTACAAAATGCATCGGGCAAAGTTGAATCCATTTTAAAGTTAGTTCGGACGAAGCTTTTAGCGCAATAAATGCCTTCCTTCCTTTCTTAAAAGTTTCCTTTAAAACAAAAAGATTTGTTTCTTATCCGGACAAACGAGTATCTTGCGACACCGGCGTCCGGCTTTAGTGCCTAACTTTAGATATTAAATCTAAGCTAGGAAATTCTGTGCTTTCTTAATCTTCAATAGAATTGACAATGCGACTTAGTATTATGATCTTTATGATTCATTAAATCACTCTAAGAAATCTAAGGCAAGTTGTTTAAATGTTTCTGTTAGAAGAATATCCGAACACTGTCAAAAGTCTAGGGTGCTGATAGATCGAGATACTGAATTAGACATATTATACTGCTATAAACAGATTTAATTCAATTATTCATGTTTGAATTATACATATTTATTTATTGATTAAATATTATATTCTTTATTATAGATGCAATTTAAAATTATAATATTTTAGTAATTAGTGCCAGAGGGAATTTTTTTTGAAGTGAAACTTCTATAGGTGCATGAGGGTATTTTTTTACAGAACGTCACGACGTTCGTTTTAATCGAAAAAAGGGAGAGAGCGATTAAGACCGATCAGAAAAGAGCGAGAAGGGCGAATAACCTATTTGAAATTCTACTTTTTTAAATTTCGCAAAGAGAATTTATTAAATGTTAGTATTATATATTTTATGCAATATAATTTAGTGAAATCTCATACGGCGAATTGTAATTAAGGTTAAAAAATAGGTTTTCAATCTTAACAGTCAATCTATATAACAGTCCTTTATAACAGCCAATGTTTTAAAACTAGACTACTATAAAGATAGACTTAATTAAAGTGATTTCATTAAGGGATAAAATTGTTCTTAAATTTATGATTAAAATTCAGAAAATTTTAATGGTAAATCATACTTCTTGTTACTAATAACGGAAAATGTACGGCGCGATTGTAGTTCTACTATCACAAAAGACCAGGTAACAACAATCATAGTAAGCTGTAGGTATGTACCAATTTGTACCTTGTACAACGATATTCATGTTTCTATAAAATGTTTCATTATTCTTTTCCGTTGCTAGGCAACAAGGCTGTATATTTGTGTAACTAATCAAACGTGAAAACTTTACTTCAAATAATATAAAAAACACGAGCAAATATTAAATTGAAATATAAACTAATTAAGTTACTCTAAACGTTATCCTAGCAATTTCTCACTAAATTTGACGTCTGTAAATAGCCTTTTTAGTTAATAAATTTCGATTAATTAATGATCCGAAACTTTAAGTTTCCACTTAGTTGAGAGCGTCTCAATTATCGGTAGATATCATAGCCAACAAATTAATGGACTTCGGAATTCTTGAACTGATTTGATTTATCACGACCAACTTGCTGGATAACTGGTCGGTCTTAATAAAAGCGCATTAAATTTTTATACAGTCAACACGCTAAATTATCAGAGAGGAGTTTTAAAGAGTCCTACTAAATGTGTTTCATCAATCACCTGCAGCATGTAGTTCTAGACTCTAGTTTAAACTACTAAGTGTCCCAGTAGTTACAGTTTGAGGTTGGTCTGAGGTTCTTCACTTACGAATCTTAGCTGTATCTTATATGAGCTGCCGTAATAATTGTACTATGAAAAAAGTATTATTTAAATTCTATTTAGTTTCTTAAACTTACCTTATTATTAAATATTAAAAACTAAAGCTTAAGAACCGAGTTGCGAGACTTTTCAAGTTGTTTGCTGGTATTTTCTGTTTCTGCTTCCATAAATAAGAACGAAACTACCACACTTCGAGATTGATTTCATAAAGATTGTATAATAATGTATTAACTAATATATTACTTTTCTTTATAGAACAGAGGGCAAACTTATACTGATGATACTTCTAACACTTAGCCGTTTTGTTTTGTTTTTTTATTTGTTTTTAACCTTCTAACACTTAGTTTAATGTAATCTATGTTTATATGTGTACCTATCTGATTAAAAGGGTATATTATTATTATTAACATTTAGCTGTAAATAAATACTAACAAGCATTAAAATAGAAATTAAATTCGAAAGTCTCGATACATATTTAATTTTGAACTAAAATTACAAAATAAGAAATTGTTAATATGCAATATTAAATTTGGTTCTCTGTATAGTTTAATATTTGTTTGTTGAAATTAAATTAAAGTACGCGCAAAATTAATTAGATATTTAAGGCTCTAATTAAAATGGAAGCGTAATGAGACATGTGGGTGTTCGTTGATTAAAATTACATTAATACAATTATTCACACCAAAATTCTAAGCCACATCTATGATACGGTCTCTAAATATTTAATTTAATTAATTGATTTTTTATGCTGTATATGGCTAACTACTGTGTAAACTAACTGCTTTTTTCCTAAACTAAAAAACTATTTTCCATTTTTTTTTTATAAAATACAATATTAGTATTTCAATGTTCTATGTATCCTTAATTTAATCATGATAAACTATGCAGTTTATAGTTTGAGACAGAGACAGAGAGACAACAAATGAATGTGTAAGAAAGAGAGATATACAGACATGACTTTATAGGTATTACCGAATTGTGATTCATGGTCATTCAGGATCTCTGACTACATCCATCATAAGATATTTTATCAATACAGTGAATTACTTCTAGGACGCTGAAGGCTTAGCAAAGTTATGGGATATGTGGGCTGGTACAGTGGAATACATATACGGCCAGCAGCTAGACAATACGTACGTATACGTACTTCCACGACTCTAAGTAAAACATTCACTGTTATGGTCGCTGATGTCTATTTACGATGCAAAGTTACAAGTAATCTGTCCTTTTGTATCATCTAAACATTGTGATGTGAAAAAAGTGCATGCGTACAAAGTACACATGTCAACAGTGAAACTTTTTTGTAAATAAATTATTATATTTGTCCATAGCCGT
This sequence comes from Pieris rapae, assembly GCF_905147795.1. Taxonomy (NCBI): domain Eukaryota; kingdom Metazoa; phylum Arthropoda; class Insecta; order Lepidoptera; family Pieridae; genus Pieris; species Pieris rapae. The sequence continues at coordinate 2,142,308 of NC_059517.1, forward strand.
GTTAAAAGTATTATTAGCCGTGTTATAAGTGTTATTATTCAATTTTTAACAATAGTGTTAGCTTTTATAAGTCAAATTTGAAGTAATACAGAATACGTAAAATCAGTGAAGTGAATAATAGTGAATCTAATCAAGCTATGAAGTGCCATGGCTGTAATAACGTATTAAATGTCGATCATTTTTTAAAGTGTAATAATTGCAAACGCAAGTTTTGTTATGAATGCCTTGATGTTGCTGCCGGGTCGACTAAGCAGCTCAGTGCTGAGCAATTGGCATCACTTAATTGTCCTCTGTGTCAGAATGTAACTCGGCGTAAAAACAATGACGATAATACTCCTGTCCGGCGGGGTCGCAATAACCAATCACCAAGCGCCTCCTCATATATAACGACGTGTAAAGAGCCGGAGTGTGATTTTGCCACGAAAACTTCTGCAGGCGCTGACTTTTCTAAGCAGCCGGTTACGTTGGACAGTATTAGCAAACTTATAGACTTGAAACTGTCCCCTGACTCATCGTTTATGCTAAATCTACGGTCCGCGCTTAGAAAGGACTTGAAGGACATGGTGACCGACGAGGTTAGCCGAGCTGTTGAGTTGGTAAAGGCTGACTTCACGACGACAACGGATTTTATCATCTTAGAACAAAATGATTTGAAGTCAAATATTGCAGACAAAGACAATCGAATCAGGGTACTCGAGGCTGAACTTACGAAATCTCAAAACACGTTATCAAAACTCCAGAGTCGTTTATTTACAGTTGAAAAGATTTCACGTGACTTAAACCTCGAGATTCACGAGGTACCCGAAAGCAAGTCTGAGAATCTGATGGAGTTATTCAAAAAACTCTGTGAGTGTTTAAATGTTGTGGTATCTGAGAGTGATGTTAAAGCATGTCGTCGTGTAGCTAAGATGGACTCAAACTCCAAAAGGCCGCGAAACATACTAGTTACCCTCTCAACGCAGCGTCAGCGTGATACACTCTTGTCTGCGTTGACTCGCTTCAATAAGTCCCACCCTGACACCAAACTATCTACTACCGATATTGGTATTGGCGGCTCGTCGTCGAGCAGGATATACTTGTCTGAACATTTGTCTCCTGAAGCTAAAGAGTTACACCATGCGGCACGTAAATTTTCTACTGACAAGAACTACAGGTTTGTTTGGGTGCGATATGGCCAAATTTATGTTCGTAAGGATGAATCAAGCCCGGCCATTCTAATTAAAAGTCATGATTCCTTCACTAAATTGTCTTAATTGTTATTACTACTACTAATTTGTTTGTTTATCATTGCTTAGTAAGTTACTTGATCAATTTTTGTTTTTATATACTGGATCACACGTTATTTCCACAATGATTAATATATTTTATCAAAATGTAAACAGAATTCGTAGCAAGTTAACTCAATTTTCTTTAAATCTGTTAAATTCTAACTTCGATATTATATGCTTGACGGAAACGAACTTAAATATGAGTGTTTTCGATGGCGAAGTTGTTGACGCCCGTTACAATCTCTTCAGACGAGATCGTGCGGATTCCTCCAGTGCTAAAACCGAGGGAGGTGGAGTTTTACTCGCCGTCCATAAAAAATACCAGGTCATCCGTCAAGCATCGTGGGATAGTGATATGGAGGATGTCTGGGTTACTCTTATTCCTGAAGCACGTGACACTTCTCGCATAAATTTATGTGTTTGCTATTTGCCTCCTGATATTAGAATTAACAAGCTTGAACTCTTTTATAGCCATTGCCAAAATTTACTTCTTAATCGTTTCCCTTTGGATAATTTCTTATTAATTGGTGATTTTAACACACCTGATTACTCTGATTCGATTAATCCCTCTCTGTCAATTTCCCCTAACCCGAGTAAGAAGCTCCTTCTACTAAATGAATTAATGTCACTGTGTAATCTAAAACAACATAACTTTATCACAAATGCAAACGCTCGCTTGTTGGATTTGGTGCTTTCTAATATAGATTGTATAAGTGTCAATGAAACACTTGCATTAAGTTTGTTAGATAAAAATCATCCCGCAATTTTGATTACTCTTTCTCCGATTCAGATTTCTAAAGGGCTTCAACGCGCTAACATTAAACGGCTTAATTTTGCTAAATGTAATTTTGAAAACATTAAATCTGAACTCCAGTCTGTGAACTGGTCCGAAATCTTATCGTCCCCTTGTATTGATGAGTGCACCGAAGCTTTTTATGAGCTTTTATTTGAAATAATATCAAGAAATACACCAAGTTGTTGTAGCAAATTCTCATCTTATCCAGTCTGGTACAGCAAATCCTTAATTAAATGTAATAAAGAAAAAAACTTATATCATAAACGGTTTAAGAGGTTTGGGAATCCCCGCGATTACGACGTTTTCTCTTTGCTGAGGGAGAGATGCAAATTTCTTACCAAGATTTGTTACGACAAGTATATCGCATCCATCGAGGACTCGTTGGTCAAGGACATAAAATCATTTTGGAGATTTGTGAATAATCGTAAAGGCCATATTTCAGTGCCTCACACCATGACACTTGAAAATACTTCTGAGACAGACGGTCAGGGGATATGTGACCTTTTTTCGCGATACTTTGGTTCAGTTTTTGACGATAAAACTAATAAAACTATATACACTGACCAATCTGGTGCTGTAAATAACACGTATTTTAATATATTATCTGGCTTTTCTATTACGGTAACAGATATCAAACGTAAAATAGATAGTTTGGATATTAACAAAGGGGCGGGTCCTGACCTTCTGCCTCCTATTTTCATAAAAAGTTGCGGAAAGGAGTTGTCCATTCCATTATGTGTTCTCTTTAATAAATCGTTAACTAGTGGTGTGTTTCCTAAGCGCTGGAAAACTGCCCACATAATACCTATTTATAAAAGTGGTGATAAGTCCAATTGTAAAAACTATAGACCGATAAGTATTTTATCTTGCGCTGCTAAATTATTTGAGTCAGTGATGTATACTCATCTGTTCAGTCATTTTAAGCCTGTTCTTTCAGACAAGCAACATGGTTTTGTTAGAAACAGGTCTACGGTCACTAACCTTCTGGAATACAAAAACTATCTCTGTCAAGTGTTTGCCACAGGTGGCCAAGTTGACTCTGTTTACACTGACTTCTCTAAGGCTTTTGACAAAGTAAATCACCATCTGCTCTGTCATAAGTTAGCGTCACATGGTATCCACGGCAGTTTATATAGATGGATCTGCTCATACCTAGACTCTAGAACTCAGTTGGTTGCGTTAAAGGGCTTCATCTCTGCACCTATCGCAGTTACATCGGGAGTACCTCAGGGTTCCCACTTAGGGCCATTATTCTTCGTAGTTTTTATTAATGACCTTATTCAACAACTGTCCTGCAATTGTCTCTTATATGCAGATGACTTAAAAATATTTACTTCTATTACTAATTTAGATGACTGCTTAACATTACAGCGTGATATCAATACCGTATCACAATGGTGCAAGACGAACTACATGTATTTAAATATAGACAAGTGTTTTGTCATATCGTTTACTAATAAACGAAACAAAATCGTATGGAACTACGTCATAGATGGTCAATTAGTTAACAGATCAGATGTTGCAAAAGACCTAGGTATCCTGTTCGATGACAAGCTTTCATTCCGTGCCCACTATAGTCACATCACGTCTAAAGCAAACCATCTACTGGGTTTTATTCTTAGATCCACAAAAGGTTTTAAAAATCCTCGTAGCACCTTGTACTTATACTTCAGCCTCGTAAGAAGTATATTAGAATACGGTAGTCCTATATGGTCGCCGAATTATAAGGTGCACATTGACGATATTGAACGAATTCAGAGGAAATTTCTCAGAATTTTATGTTATCGTATAAAACCTGGCCGGTCTAACTTAAATTATTGCGATAGACTCCTGAAATTTAAAGTTCAACCATTAGAATCCAGACGCATAGTCTTCGACTTAGTTTACCTTTACAAAATCACCCACTCCATTATAGACTCTCCCGAACTACTAGCTCACATTAGCCTTAACATTAGATTTAGTGCCCGTAGAGCTAACGAAGTCAATTTATTTTCCCTTCAAACTTATAAGAATAACATCTCTTTTTACAACCCTTTGACCAGGATGGCTCGTCAATATAACGAGATGGCAAAGAGCAACCACTTACTTGTGGACATATTCTGTCGCAACATCAATAAATTCATTAGTGTCGTTAAAGACATCCTCCATCGTAGGTTAAGTGCTGACCCTTGTGGTCCTGGTTAACGTTACGTTAAATTGGTGTCGAGGAACTTATTATTATTATTATTATTGTTTTTTTTTTTTTACTATGTTACCTTTGTTAGTTATGAGCCTTTTATTGATGTAACATTAATTTTGCAGTGTGCACATGGTTTTACATTAGAATCCTGTTCTTAACTATTAGTTTTAAGTTTATTTTTGTAAAGATTATAATGTGTTTTGTGCACCAAATAAATAAAAATAAATAAAATTACTAATGTAAAAGGCCCAATGTTTTTTTCGTTCATAAGTTCATAAGTGTACATGTTTATCTATATGAATAAAGATATTTTGAGTTTGAGTTTGAGTTTGAACAGATGATGTATATGTATATGATCACTCCATGTATTTGTACATCTATATTCACACTGTATACGTGCTAATGATAATTTAAATAAATAAGAAATCTGCGTTTACTGCACAAGACATTATGCGACAGAATTGCCATCTACAGTTCTAATATGTAACTACTAAACGAATACATCAGCCAATAGCGTGTATCTTTTCTCGATCTCCCTGACTCTGTCTCTCTCTCAATCTTTCTCACAATAGCTACCTCTCACCTCTTGCTCCATGGCACTGTGCGTCGTTCGCTCTATCGCACTCTTTCTCTAAATCGTTCTTACTTGCTTGTTCCCTACTCTCGCTCCATGGCTATATGCTTTATGATACGTTCGCCCTTTCTCACTCTCTCACCCAATCGGTCTCAATCGCTCTGTCCATTTTATTCGACAAAAACGCTGCACATCTTCGTGACGCTAATATAGTTTTATCCGTAAAAAAATTACTCTCATACGCCTATATATTAACTGTTGACTATCCCTAGAAGGCAAGCGGCCAATCGTCATTTACTAACGAAATTTGTTGGAATATCACGAAATGTATTAATATTAATGTTCTTTCACTAAATATTAGCCTGAATAATCTTTGCATAAACCATCACAAAATTAATATACACGTCACATGCATTCACCACAAACATCACATCGAAATTAATTAATTTCCGAAGTAATTCGTAAACAGCATATTTAAAATTCCTTCACCGTAAATATTTGTAATGCTTTCAATCAAATATGCAAATATTTTGACCGACACTTTCAGCAATAAATCACTATAGTAATTATTTGTTGAATGCGCAAATAATTCAATGCAAACTTGGACGGGAATGATAAGTATTTAAATGTGTTCTACGTTTAATTTTACTAAAAGCATCTCCAGTATACCTTCATGCTTTGTTTCTCGTTCCTCACACAAAACACTCGTTCTCACTTTGTATTGTTGATTTGTTTGAAGCCATTACGGAATATGCTTAAATGGAGTATTAAGAATATGGACAGCGCTAAATCCCCTGAATATGTGTACATATACGCCGTCACTTACATGATACCCTCATTTACACACCATCACACAGCCGAATTAGGTATTACGTATTTAATACTTTTAAACTTTTTGCATTATGTATTCTATATTTGGCTATATGGTTAGTATATTTTTTTGATATACATATATATGTTTGCAATGCTGATGAAAAGCAGGTTTTTATTATGTATTGTTATTTCGGTCGCTGGAAAGCTCCGATAATAAACGCGACATAATATACCATATAGACAAATACCATCACGGACTTTTCTGTAGACCTTTCCAATGTGTACAATACTTAGTACATTATTTTGATAAAACTCGTAGGGTTCAGCCTGCGTTTGCAATGTAAGCGGAAAAAATATAATTATTTACGACATCACATTAGAAACCTCAAAAATATCAGTAGTTCTCCACTATTTAATTGATTTGGAAGTCATACTTGGCACTAGGGTGACATTCAGAAACGACTGTGCAATTTTTTTTATAGAACAGGGGGCAAACGGGCAGGAGGCTCATCTAATCTTAAGTGATACCGCCGCCCATGGACACTCTCAATACCAGGGGGCTCGCGAGTGCGTTGTCGGCCTTTTAAGAATTGGTACGCTCTTTTCTTGAAGGACCCTAAGTCGAATTGGTTTCGAAATAGTTCAGTGGTCAGCTGGTTCCACAAAGTGGTGGTGCGCGTCAAAAACTGCCTTAAAACCGCTCAGTTGTGGAACGGCGGACGTCGAGAAAAACTCCAATACATTTTTGACGTACAGTTGACGTCAGTTTCTTTAACTTGCAATAGCGATAGAGCTTGCGCTCTCACTGTATGTTGAGTTTTTGTTTTCCATCGCAACTTTGCGACATCAGCGCCACTGACATTGTAAAGACCATACCGATATAGTAAACAATAACAATTAGTTAGGATTTTATTTATCATAATATAATGATTTTTCAACACTACTACACATATATAATAATAATAATAAATAATAATAATAAAATTTTTTATTGTTTCTCAAATTTTTAACATCAATTAAATGAGTATGAGACAACCCCCGTAAGTAGTCAAGAGACACTTGTGTTGGGGTTGGCTCGCTACTTCCCTTAACTAAACAAACTTTAACTAAATCTAAATCTAAATTAACTTAATCTATGAATGTGTGAATGTGTGTGTGTATGTGTGCATGTGTGTGCTGTGTGTGAGCGAGTGTGCACGCTGTCAAGTTCATAATACGGCCCGTCTCAAACTAGCGAATTCGCACCAAAATGTGCTCAGTTTCCTCGTATGTTAGAGTTCTCAGCCACCCTGCTACAACCTTTTTACAATCATACAAAACTCTATGATGAAGTCGGAGTTTAGAGTTCAATTGGTTGTAAATATATGCAGACTGACTCACGTACTGACGGCTGGCAAAATTTGAATGGACCATTACGGAGCGGGCCACATTACCACTCCGTCTTCTATCCTGGCTAGCAGAATTAAAAGGAACACATTTATGCAGATATAAGGTGACATTTAAAAGATATAATTGCCTAACCGATAACAATCCACTTGATCTGTACAAGTTAACTGTCGGATATCGATATGGTTTAAAATACATCACTTTTATTAGAGACCGCTGCGCTCTTTCCAGCTCAAGAAGTTTAGTTTTTGTGGCACCACCCCATACTGGTATGCAATACGTAATTACTGATTGAGCTAATGCAACGTAAACATTACTCAGTATCACAGGAGACATCACATGGCGTAGCGTCTTGAAAATCCATATCAATTTCCTGACTCGTGATATAATAGTAGAAATGTGTGAGTGCCATGATAGACATTCATCAATAATGATGCCCAAGTATCTTGTAGAGGTAACTTTCTGAATAATTTGACAGTTGCACTTCTGTGTATAGTGGTCCGCACACTCATGTATCCCAAGCCCAAAAGTAGCACCCGGTTTAGATCTCCGACTTGGAGAAAAACAAATGAAGTTGGTTTTTGGAATATTTAGGGTCAGCAAATTAGCCTTTAGCCAGTCAAATATAACGGCAAGACCTCGTTCAGCATTCTGGCGTACGGATTCCCAAGTTTCTCCATGGAAGACAATAGCTGTATCGTCCGCATAGGAGAATATTTTCCCTCCGCTGCCCAGCAGGTTACATAGTTCGTTAATGTACACCAGGAACAGCGTTGGGCCAAGCACACTCCCCTGCGGCACACCAAATAAAACATTTTCTTCTTCACTGTAAAGGTTTCCTATTTTAACTTGTTGAGTCCGATCTCGAAGATAGCTGTCAAAAAGACACAGAGCTGTGCCTCTTATACCCATCGCCTCAAGTCTCTGCACAAGGATGGGGATCGAAACGGTGTCAAAAGCTTTCTTTAAATCCAGGAATACTGTCAAGCATTTATATCCTTCGTCTACCCTACCTACAATCTCAGTTGTCAGTGCTGTAATAGCGTCCTGTGTCGAGCGTCCTTGTCTAAATCCATATTGCGAGTCAGAAAGTATATTATATTTGTTCAAGTAGCTGATAAGTCTTTTATTTAATAGTTTTTCTATAATTTTAGAAATAGCAGATAAGACAGATATGGGTCTGTAAGTGTTGACATCACCCGTGTCCCCCCCCTTGTGCACGGGCGTAATGATGGAACGCTTCAATGCTTTCGGAAATATTCCCGATTCGAAACATAAATTGGCCAGTTGACATATAAGAGGAACTACGACGTCCCTAGACAATTTAAGGAAGCCTATAGGTATATCGTCCCATCCGGATGCACTTCCCGAATCAAGAGCCATGAGTATGCAGTCCACTTCCACTGGATCAGTCTCCAACAATACAAAAGAGGAGTTCTGTGAGCCAGAATTAGAAATCATAACTGAACTAGGACGAAACCCAGTCGAAGTCATTATGTCTTCTGCTAGTGTTTTACCAATTGTGACAAAAAAATTATTGACACGGTTTAAGGAATCTGGAGGATGTGGTGTGATTTGAAGAAGACGTACATTAGATGATTTCGGTTTTTTAAAATGAGTTATACTATTGATATTTTGCCAGAGCTTTTTCGGATTTTTTATAGAACATGCAATTAGTTTTTTATGATAATCTCTTTTTAATTTCTTAATCAGGTTAGAGCAAAACGTACGAAAGCGCTTATAGGTTACTCTTATTATAATATTAAATGGATCCTTTCTGGCTTGCAACTGCATTCTATTTCTAAGCCTGATACATCTCAGGGCCCCTGTAGATATCCAGGGTTTTAAAGTACGCTTGGAGCTGGTAACTGATTTGGTTTTAGTGTTAAGAAGGAGAGCTGTTTTTATCACATCTATTATCCTGTCAGCAAGAGTATTTGGGTCAACGTATGTGTTGAAGAAAGATATATCTGCACTCTCTAGGTATTGATATGCTTTTTCAAAGTTAGTAATAGTAATAGTTTTTTTATTGGATGTAGCTTGGTATGCGTGGGATATGGTCAATAGTACCGTTAAGTGATCAGTTATGGATGTATTCAGAATTGCGACTAATGCAGAGTTTTTAGTTTTATCCAACTTTAAGAGCATATGATCAAGGCAGCTGTCCTCCCTGGTAGGCAGGCAGTGTCCCGGAAGAAAACCGTGAACAGCCGACATATTTAAATAAGATAACCTATTTGACCGCAAACGTGCCGAATCCGATGGTCTTTCAATTAGGTTTATATTGATGTCTCCTGTAACGATTATGTTTTTATGCGATTGAATAGTTTGAAGATGTTGATCTAGTGAATTAATAAAATTATCCGCGGAAACGTTAGATGGAGACCGATATATTCCAATTATAGTGAAGTTAGAGATCGTAATTTGTAAAGCGGAATATATACTCCTCTTAACAATATAACCAAACAGTTGCCGTATTTAGAACAACACATTGAGTTATAAAGATAGTAGGTATCCAAAAATCGTAGTTATTAGCCCTAGAACCTATTTACGTCTAATGCTAATGTTATCTTAATTATTCAAGATATTAACATAATCACCAAAACACGACGCCTTAATATTTTATCACGTAAGATTCTATTACGAAAGTAATGACATCGTAAAAATTTTACGCTAAAATTAAATCGCTGTGAAACATATAATATACAAAGATATTATATGTTTCACAGCGATTTAATTTTAAAATCTTATTTTTTTTTTGTTATTTATATAAATATAAATAGTTGTATATTTCAATATTCATACCGTCTTAATGGCTTTTCAGATAAATGTGGTTGTTTTGTAATAGTTACCGACATTACACGCTTTGTCGGTAATGTTGCACTGCTTTACCGACTCCTAACTCTCGCTTCCACAGCATCTCGTAACTAAGGGTAACCTAGGCTATGAACTACGCTAGACGAAGTCCTACGTGTTGGATCAGAGGTGTAAGTTGGTGGGATCTTTTGATCGTGGGAACAAATGTATAAGACAGAGCTTTACCTAAATAGGAAAAGCTCTAAATATGATTTATTGTTTATAAAACAACATATTTAATTCTATGTATTCACAAAAACATGAGACAACGACGCCAGCCGTGTCAGCGGTAGCCGAAGTTCAAGTGTAATAATCAGCTAAAGAAGCGTAAACATACTTTTTGTATGTACATGCGGGTAGAATAAGAAATTAAAATTATTTATATTTATTAAGACAGATTCTATTTACTAGAAATATTTTGTTTTACAATAATTTGTATTTATGCAAAGGCAAGCAATCTAAAAAAATATTTCCACAGAACTAAGTTGATGGTCACGGGAAAAGGCATTAGTAATACAAACATTAAATGCTGTATTACATGATTTTTGGTAACAAAATCTTCTGCACAAACTATATATCTGAGTGCTCAATATGCCGATGTTTGGGAATTAAAAAAGTGAAAATAAATGAAAAAATCTAGAAGAGCTGTGTTGGCCCAATGGTTTCATCGTGTAACTATCATTCCTGAGGTTTGATCCCCGGTTATGACAATGGACTTTCTGTCCAAGTGCATTTAATACATATTCACTTGGACATTAAAGGACACTATTGTGAAAAAACCAACTTGCCTTAAGATTAAGACCCAACCTACTTACGTTTTGGATTGACAAATGATCATGAAACAGATCACAGACACACAGATATCTCAAACTCAGACTAAAGAAGGTTGTAGTAGCACAATATAAATTCTTATCAATACATCTTAAAATGAAGCAACTAACACATTTCATAGAACCATTACACCCTCGCTACTCTTATTACTAAATTTATTCCTACATAAAATTTAAGCACCATTACATATTGTAGAGTACGCGGCTTCAGCTTTGTGAATCGGATTTAAACTGGCCAATGTAATTGGACTTTTAGCCGATGGTAAAATTTGTAATATTGGTTGTTAATTATCAAGATATAATTTTTTTTAATATAATTTTACAACAAAGACTGGGGACACACTTACCTGGGCCATGTATTGCGTCATGACCACTGCCACCTCCTTTTATATCTAATGGGTAAACGACGTGTTGGAAGAAAGAAATCATGTCTTCGCAACATTAGGGAGTGGACGGGCCAACCTCCAGTAATAACTGTAATAAGGTATATAATATCGTCTAACTTCACGAGTAACACACAACTTAGTGGCAATTGTGTTTCATGAATTTTTGAGGTTTTTGATTAAATTTTAGATGGCAATTGTTTAATTTTTGATTGTACCCAATTTTATTATTTATATGATTTACATGAATCGACGTTTTTAGTTATTTATAGCAATTGGCATCGTGATGATGGCATTAAGTATGCAATTATAATTTGATATTTTACTAGTTTTGTATTATTTTTTCTTCATATATATAGGAGAAAATCGAGCATGAGGCTCGCGTAATGTTAAGTTCAATATGTTAGATGAGCCTATGACAGACTTATGTCTGCCATGGGCGGTGGCTCCTGAGATTTCTAGAGGGCTCCCGAGGGCTGAGAATTGGTTTCCTTTTCTTAAAAGATCCTAGGTCAATTGATTCGGAAATACTTCATGGGCAGCTAGTTAGTGCGTGGCCAAAACTGCCATAAAAACGTTAAGTTGTGGAACGAAAGATGACGAGTAGATTTTTGCATTCTGCCTTGACGTCCGAAGATGAAACTTAATCTAATTAAGATCAAAAATAATGAAAACTTGCCAAATTAGCGTCATGTATTGCCGCTATATTAAGCTTAAATAAGACGCAAAAAGAAATGAAAGAATTCTTTTAAAAGAATGTACCATTCACATTGATTAAATGTTTACTTGTCACTGCCGGTTGGTCGATCATAGGTCGTACATAATAATGTATTTCATCGACTTATTGACGAATTTAATTATTTAACTATATTAAATAATGGTGGTAAAATATTGTCAAATGATGTCATAAATGATAATTAGTCTTATACTCAGAATTAAAGCGTGTTCACAAGTTTTTTAATTATACACGGAACATGACGAATAAAAATAATCAAAGTTTAAATTTAGTTAATAACACTACGTGCTACAATTTTAGATTACATTTGAAAACTGCCATCTGTGGCGGTTTGGTTAATGGAATTTTAAAGCAGCCAGCCTTTCACACTTTTTACTTAAAAAACTAATCCAGCTCTTTACGCCCCATCGCTTTGATAGTGCTGAAGATAACGTCAACTTTTAAGTGAAATTCAAATTTTTACTGTAAGAAGTTCGTACTGATCTATGTCCTAAGCTAGAATGCACTTTTGTTGATGGATGATTACCTCAGTATATAAGTCCTATGTAGAGATTATCTTTAAATTTACAAATACCAAGAGTAATCACAGAACACAACAATTCTATCAAATCTTTTTTCTTCTTCAGTAACTGGAAGTTCTTAAGAGGAGCGTTTTACCACGTTTACCGTGTAGATCTATGATTATTTGAGTAATAATAAATTATGTAAATGAACCAAAATTTTTGTGATAAAGAAGAGTGATGACGTGTTTCTTGCCAGCTCTTCTCGCCGGCTTTACACCCTCCCGTTAATCATACATTGATATTCGTACGTGTACACAGTTAACAATGTAAATAAATTTTGATGTACATGTTAATATATATTTTATATATTCTACCTATTCACCAAACAATTATTTAATTAGACCCTAAAACTTAAACCTAAAAATGTTAATCTGGGACCACACAACCGTAAATAAATCGTAGAAACTTAACCGGGTCAAAGGTTAGACATAACTATTGTTCGTTTAATGACCTGACCTCTATAAACCCGGAAGACGAATAGAGATGGAAAAATATAATAATTGTTATTGATTAGAACCTTACCTGAATAGACCTTTGAGTAGAACAATAAATTAAAAGTTATAGTACATTAATTAATTTATAAATAAGAGTATTATGTAATTATGAATGAGCTTCGTATATAATAATTATATTCAAGCTAGACCGAAAGAAGATGGATCATTAGTTTAAACTTTAACTTTGAACGATAAAATTTTTATCTCTATTTCCTGATGTATGACCCTCGGAGCAGAGAGTTCGCTCCGTGAAGTCTGTGAAGTGCCCAGGAGACTTCTGTGCTTCTGGAAGGTAGAATAGTAGGTAGAAATTTCTGGAAATAAGTGCGGAAAGTAAACCAACCATACCAAACTAGACTATGACTTATAAACTGCTTCATTTTCAATGTAGAAGATATATTTCAATGTATTTCATCTTCAATTTTTATATTACCGTACTAAAACTTAAAATAACAGCCAACATGTGGAATTCATAACGAGTATCTCTTACCAGACAGAAAGATTAAACAATAATAAAGTAGTAATACTTTATATTAACACACGCGTAACACTTCCAATACACAATTTTTCAAATAGTAGCAGTGAAATGTATTTATTTATTTTTTTGTATGTTGAAGAAATAAATTTGAGATATATAAAGTCCCTGGACACGATGGCAGGGGAGTAGAGTAATTATCAAAAAAAAAACTTTATATTATATATTTTAGTAATATTTTAATAATTTCCGGTGACCCCAGAGCTTGTGCTTTTCCGGCTGAACGAATTAGTATCGCAATACAGTGAGGAAATGCTGCCAGCACTAAAGGTACACTGCCACAGGGAACAAACTTTTTCATTTTCTATTTATTACTTTTTATTATAATAGGTTAAGAAAACTGCAAATACTGTATATTAAGGGCCTGTTTCACAATGTATGGATAAAGTGCCAAATAGCTATGCAACACATTAATTATTCGAAACATAAAAGTTCCAAATAAGATACTTCACATTTCATGACGTATAGCGCTATCTGACAGTCGTGAAACGCAAAAATACTATTTATCCTACCAATTACGAATTGGTAGGATAAATATCTTATTGAAAAATAGCTTGTTTGGAACTTATCCGGACATTGTGAAACAGGCCCTAAATTGTTATCGTTACTAATAAACATTATATGCTATAATGGTCTCAAAAATTTATTCCACTACATTTTTCTATCTTAACAGTAACTACTCGATAGAACTCCAAAATAATTCCCACACCAAAAAAATTAAACTTATATGCCTAAATCTTATAACTAACAATATAGCAAGCAACTCTTGTGAACTCAGCCAGTGTACAAACAAATAAGTCTACCTCAATTTTTAATAAGTGATACAATTGTTTCCATTAAAGTACAGCTTGTATAGTATGAGAACCAAAAATATGAGTAAGAATTGTAATCCCAAACAAAACACCAACAATACGTCAGCGATGACATATTTATGCTTATGTCAGCACCGCCAGGCCACAGATAGGACGAGATGTATGATGATTTAATGAAATGATGAAATATGCGTTGTCATTCCTCGGAATATTAATTATGCGTAACTCTGTTGCCTTGAACAATTGGTAATTGGATGTGAGCCATGCCTCAAATTATTTCATATGAAAACGCGGTATTATGTAATCTATATATACTGTATATAACATATACATACATCTACTATGTATATAGTATAAAATAAATCGACGCAACCCTTTTAGGTATAGGCCAGATTAGGGCTTGCTGCTCAAACATTTAACTTAGCTTTAATACTTTTAAATTAATTAGCATCAACCGTAACTACAATTTTATTTATTTTTCAGTACAGCTTTACATATACACTGACTGACTGAACAATTCAAGTATTAAACCCTTAGATAATTAATAAATACCATTTATCAATAAAAGTACATCTTATCAAAGCTCTATATCAATTTGTACAACCAGTAAATTTGTTTAGTTTAATGCGTTTAGTTTGAAAGCGTGTCTGAGTAAAATATGTCTGAATTTATCAATCCTCTTGGACGTTTAAGCTAAATACTTGGGAGTTTTAGGCTCAAACTTTAGTAATTAAAACATAATACGGCCTTCAATTTATTTGTAAAGCAATAGTGGTTGGATATAACTGAATTTTGATTCGAAAGGAAGCCAGAGAGTTCAATATTATTAAGCAAAGAACATTACATAAGACCGCTTAATTAAGTTAAATTAAATATATTTATATATATATTATATATAAAGTTTAACACAAAAAATCAAATAAATTTTTTCCCCAACCGATTGTATTATATATGCAAACGTCGTTTTGCCATGTATATCATTCATAATAAAAAATAGGAGTTGATCGTAGAGGGGTGAAAATTAGGGGTTGTATGTATTTTTTAAATATCTGTATCATACAAAAATTTAATTGTTTTTTTAATCTCAAATTGAAAAAAAAATTAGGGTTCAATTACCCTTAAAATTTAGGGGGATGAAAAATAGATGTTGTCCGATTCTCAGACCTACACAAAATTACATGAAAATCAAGCCATTTCGGAGGAGTTTAATCACAAACACCGCGACACGAGAATTTTATATATTAGATTATAATATAAAAGTCTTTTCGCATTATCATTAAAAGTTTGGATTTTAAGGATATAATTCCAAATTCAAATAAGGAAAAGTGTTATTTTTATCTAGTATTCAAACGGTTATTAGGTATAACCTGTAATTTTAACGTACAAATGACTTATATGTACAAATAGTATTTCGTATGTCAAATATGTCTCAAAAAGGTCAATGGTTTCCGTATAAATCTACACTACCACCCTAAAACCCAATAATATTCGACTTCGTCCATTGTTACTTGGTTTTTAGTTTCAATAGCGACCATAATAAAGGCGGCTGAATAAATTATTATAATGAAAGGAGCTCTCCTGAGGGACTCGCAAATTATTTGCTTGCTCGTTATACGTGTTAATAAGTGTTTTGGGGACACGAACATAAAATTTAGGCCTCTTTTGCTACTAACTGCCAAGTGCTGTTAAATGTTTGACAGTTTTGTCACATTCAAAATTAGAACATTAACACAATTTTCGAAGTTTATAAAATTTTAATAACGAGAAAGAAATTTTTTAAAAGAAAGAATTCTAATCTCTATACGTGTATTTATAGATAAATGTTTACTAAGCATTCATAAGTAAATGTTTATGATAATAAAATAAACAAAGAAGAATGAAACAAAGATAATATTGAACTATCTGTACAAATAACAGACCTATAAAATACGCGTGTACTTTTACGCGGTAAAAAGAAATGTATGAATGATCTACTTAGATATCTTTCTCTAACTTAGATTTATTGAGCTCAAGTCTTAGTTCTATGACTTTTCTTTCTTACTAGTCATCTGCAATATAGTATTACTAGCTGACCTGGCAAACGTAGTTTTGCCATGTGTATCATTTATAATAAAAAATAGGGGTTGATCGTAGAGGGATGAAAATTAGGGGTTGTATATATTTTTTAATGCTGTATCATACAATTTTTTTTATTATCTAAAATTGAAAAAATAAATTTAGGGGTTGATTACCCTTAACATTTAGGGGGATGAAAAATAGATGTTATCCGATTCTCAGACCTACACAATATGCACACAAAATTTCATGAGAATCGGGAAAGCCGTATCGGATTTCGGATAACCAAACCATTTTAATATGTGAGCGTAGGAATCTGACATTACAGCACTCACTATAAGTTCTTCTTATTACGTTTTATTTCATCATATAGATAAAAATTGGTTGATTAAAAATCAACACAATATATGTTTGCCTGTTTGTTGGTTGCTTAAATTAAATACGCCAAAATTTAACAAACATAATATAATCCAATGCAAATTTTAAGAATTCAAAGCATATACGGTATTCCAATTATTTATTATGTTCAAAGATATTATAATAACTATAGATTTTAATGTCACTCATATATACATATTATATCCAACATCTTTTATTTACGTAAACTCTAAACCGTATTTACGTTATAAATTACGTTAACAATTTATATTACAACAACAGTAAAGACGATTCACGATTCTACTTTATATTTAACCCCTACAGTTGCCCTTATATTAGCAATACATAATTATTTAATTTCAACCTAATCTGGCCTTTATTTTACTGCAGTTAAAGGTCAATGTTCCTTGAAGGTATTCCCTGTTGTGATACAACGAAATAGTGATTTAGGATCCTCTCCCTTTGTTGAAAACCACGGTCCCTTGAATTTAGGTAAGGTGTTCGCGTTTATAGAAGATTGAAGTGACCGCAATTAGTAACTCGAGTTAAAGTAATTTACTCTAGGATGTTAGCTTACGTTTAAAACGATCCGGTGTAATTAATACAGAGTTATTTAAAAATAACGCAATAATCGCTCCAAATTATTCCTAGTATACAACTGATGGGAGAGGGATCTCTGCATGTAAAGCACATGTTAATTATAATTAAATTTATGAAATTGTGTAAGCAATATAAATTATTTCAAAAATGAATTTCTACTTCCATTTATAATTATATAAGATCCTACAGGAAAAAGCCCGTTTAATGAAATTCCAGAAATTTCTGTCTCTACCAATATTTTTTCCGTCAATTTTTGAATCTTGACTACCTTTAATATAAACATATTCTATACACATCTTTGAGGTAGCAAGTCACTTCTGACGCTTAAATAAAAATATACCACAGAATATGGATAAAGCGGTGATCGGTGTCCATTGGCAAATAGACTATTACAATAAACATACATTATCTATGCATGGATTCGAAATTAGAAAAACAAAATAAATTATTATGGACCCCATAACACGCTTCCATATTATAAAAAATTGCTTAAATTTAAACTCCCAAAAAATAATACATAAATTTAATCCTCGCTTTAATTGCGATGTGTAAAAGATCGAGAACCTTGAAAAAATAATAATCCCACTCTTAAAGAAAACAACGATTCATTTTAACACGAGCCAAATTTAATTGCTCTGTTGTTAAGAGAACGGACTTTTAATTGGTAAGGCGTAAAATTCATTAATTAAAACTATTCGTTCATTCTTTAATGATGGTGTCAGTGGCTTTTTAATTCGTCCCGGAACTCTATTAAAATTCAAGTGCGACGCCGAATTTTCGAGGGTAAAAATTCTGTCGACTTGCACAAACATAATGTTATTTCATGCTGAGTATTTCTTAAGGCGCGGTTTATAAATATCAGTTATTTAGTGAACAACACAGGCTGCATTACCTAGTCCTAACTATGGGTTGTTTTCCATTAAAGCAGATTCCACACATTCGAAATTGAAAGGGAAGAAACTATCTTAAATATATGTGAAGAATAAAACACAAATATGTTGCTGAAATATGTATTTTAAGAAACAATATTTAGAGTTTCTTATTTTACTTAAAAACAATCTCGACTTTAATTATATTTCTTTTTTAATCTGAAATGTACTACAATTTTTTTTTATCAACATTGCAAACAAAAAGAGATGACCTATAATCTAAGAAATATAATTATTACTTTTTATTTGAGAAAAATACGCAATATCTAATTCCCCATTTGTAGGCCGAGTTCGATATAATAATTTTTCTGTATGGTACCTGAAGAAGAGAACCTGATTCATAGTTTCAGAGCTATTGACTTTATAACACATCCCTTATTCACATTTCCTTTATCCCGTCGAAACAAGTGGTCCAAATATTTTGTTTGCGACAATTTGTCTTCGGGACCGGTACAATTGCGGTGTCCACATTCACGTAACGCAATGCTTCGTTTGTCACTTGTCATATTTCATGCTCCTTTGTCATGTTATACTGACATTTGTATGTTTTTTATCTGTATATATGTTATATTATGTATATAAAAATAAAAGAAATAATGTGTCGATAATTTTAAGACGTATTTTTAGAATTTAATTATATATATCATACTAGCGGATCGGATAGATTTGTTATGTACACACGTCTTACATACAAAAATATATCTAATAATGTATATCATTTTCAACTCCACTTGAACACACCAAAAATTTCATCAAAATCTGTCCAGCTGTTTAGAAGTTTAATTACTAACACATGCCACAGAATATTTATAATATCAGCCATCTGCCGAGCTGATTTGTAAATATAAACCACCCAAACGTATATAAAAAAAGAGTATTTGTATAAACTTAATGAGCGATTAATAATTTAGTGGGCAACTTCATTCTGTTAATTTTGTGTCACGGTGCGCGCGCATTGTAAAATTTCACTCTCATCAAATTTCCATAACGCGCCTAAAGTATAACTTCTAAGTATGTCTCACTAATACAACTTTAAAAGTAAATATTTTCTACCTTGATCGAGTCGAATTTATTGCCACATCTCGTCGGTTCTTTGCCTTGATTTGAGAATAATTTTTTTCCATCATGTGATGATAAATGAAATGAAAGTCGATCAAGTAAAGCCCAATCAAAATAGGGATACAGCAAATAAAGCGACTGTCGATCTTAAAGCCGTTGTTAATAGGGTTTGAATTTTAAATGATCGCTGCAGTGTGCTAATTCCCGTAGCTCGGAAATTTCCGAACAGAGGCTGGTTCTAAATCCTCTCATTACATCTAGGCCGTCCTAGCTATGGAATAAGAATACTAGGTAAGCTGGAATTTTGCACTCGTTGTCTGTGTCAGTGCTATGTGAATACCTTCGTTCATGTATAAACGTTGAGATTATGTGGTAAAAAACGTCATTGGAATTGAAAAAAAACAAGATTCAAGACCAATCATTTATTAGGCATATTAAAAAGGTACTTGTGCAAGTCAAAATTACAAGTTAAATATTAAATACAAAAAGGTAGTTTCATATAGAGAAGAATAGGCAAGAAACGACTATATTTCACTCTTTTAAAAGACTTTTACAATATTTTGTATACATTGATTTAGTATTTATATATAAAAATTATGTACCTCGAAAAAAAAAACGCTTAAAATTACAGAGTACCAGTGTTAGGTTATTAACATGTTGTTAAAAAAAAACAAATAATTATGAAATTGTGACTTTATTGTTTTTTTTGTAACGTTTTTCCATTAATCAGCTTCTTGGCTTTTATCAGATTTTATGAAACGAGCAATTAGGGAACGCAAATCCAATAATTTTTAATTCACCTCCGTAATTCGTTAACCACACTGCAGCAAGTTTTTAGCCCTTTTTAGCCAATACACACAGTGCGTCGTAACCAAGAGGCCTGAATGTTGTTGAAGTCTTATTTTGTATCGTACGGTTGATATTTTTCTCCGACGGTGGCAATTCCCAAATATTTGAGACTTCAGCATTTCATGTTAACCACGGCGCACCGCTGATATTTCACAGTGTTTTGTTTTGTAACTTTAATGTATTACTGCTCAGCAGTACCTGTTTTCATTCTGCTATGTCCTCACATTATCGCTTTTAGGTCTCTGTAATTATTTCACCAAACCACCGTTTAGTTATTATAATTGTCAAAATCGTCAAACCATATTATGTAATGAGTTTTTAATCTAATATTCAAATTTACTATCAATTAATTCAATTGGCAGTATCAAAAAAATATACTTTAGGAGCCTGTCTTTTTTAAAAATTGTCAGTACAGGTCAGAAATCCTAATATTTTCAGCTTCCTTTGGAAAATCTACCAATGCCTTTTTCACAAGATACAACATGAAAATTAATATTTGAACGCCTTGAACTATTTTGCAAAACCAATAATTCAAAACTTACAAGTGACGATAAAATAGAGATATTGCACCGGATAATATTTTCAGGAAATGGAGCGGAATAAATAAATTCCGCAGCAAAAGTTTAGTGAAACAATTCTCCGCGGTCGCTGACCAGTGAACAGCGCCATCTACATGCAATACCCGAAGGAGTCGGAGCATCGTTTACATCTGTACAGAGCACACATATTTTATCCTAGCTAGTGATGTGTTTATTCGATGGAACGATGCGAATTTAAAAATTAAATTAAAATAGTCTATATTCCAGTACTACATAATAAGGATTACATTAAATTTACACTGCATCTGACGGAGTAAAACCTCCTCCAAATTCTTCTACTTCGCCAACATTTTCTTCTTCCTAGCGAACCGTGGAATTGATTCCCGATGGGGGGTCTTCCCTAAGAGATACGACCTTCAACTATTCAAAATTCGAGCGTAGGTACTCCTCCCTCAAAGGCCGGCAACGAACCCACCAAAAATGTGTGTCTATGGGCTGCAATGACTGCCCTTTTGGACGTCCCGCAGGCTCATTTGCCCCACTATTACATTAAAAAAAAGGTTTCTGGTGGGTATCTTCCCCTATAGTTCTTTTTTGATATACCAAGTAGCTATAGATTGTTATCGTAAATATCGATTCCTCTCCCATCACTATATCAGTGAGACTCCGCTATTTCAGCTGTCAAGGCGCGGTTCCGTCTTGACGTGACCATATATCCACTGAATATCCACTTCAATCTTATAACACTCTTGTTTTATTCCATTCAACTGATACGAGAAATAGAAGTTGGCCTTTTGTCAACAGAATAGTTTAGAATTTGACTTTGGATTTATTGTTACTTGTAACTAAGTGATTTTCGATAATATTCAGTGCAAAGTGCAAATATATTTTGGATAAATATTCTTTAAATATTCCAATTTAATATGGTCTTGATGATAAAAAAAACAGATATGTAATGAAGAAAACAAATGAATAGCAGATCATCGGAAGAGAAAAATAAAACAAAATGTTTAAAGAACTTTATTTCTCATTACAAAAAACATATTTTATTTACATGAGAAACTTAATAATTATATGTATATATACGAGCGAGATTTGAGACGACAAAAAGTCAAAATTTTTGTCAACTACCATGCATCTTTATTGCTCTTTTGAATTTATCAAACACACAAATATTGCAAATTTTACTATACAATATACGTAATAGACTTCAAATAATTTATAGTCGGCTTCGGCAAGATAAGCAAACTCGCTCGACGAGTATTCCCATCTCCCATCTCATCAAAAATTACATCTCATGATGTAGTCAGCACTCAAAACTCCTATAACAATAAAAAAACCAATATATTAGTGGACCTGGGCGTCAGATTTCTATATGTGTATCATGTCAATCATTTGTCAATGTAATACGCGAAATAGTACGACCAACCAGGCTCCAGAAGATAGACCACTCCTTATATGGAAACTGTATTCGCTTTTACAACAAACTCCCAAGCGAAATTAGAGAATTATCATTAAATAAATCCAAAGCCCTCGTTAAACGTAAATTAATCAATAAAGCTTTTTACAAATTGGACGAATACTTAAATGATCCTTGGGATTAATTTGCTCCAGTTTTTTTTTTGTATGACTCAAAGTTTAGCAATTAAAAAGGCTGGCGGAAAGTTTCTTGCCAGTTCTTCTTGCCCGGTCTACACTCTTGACTTTTGATTTGATTTTGACTTTATTTTTTTACATTCATAAGTGTAATTGTTTACTTATATAAATAAAGATATTTTGAATTTGAGTTTAATAGGCCTGGAACACACGCCGTCGACTTTATGGTGCCAGACAAGACTCACGATGTTTTCCTTTACCGCACAGCAAGTGCGCATATAGTAATAAAGTCCATTGGTGCTCAGCCGGAGATCGAACCTACGACCTCAGGAATCAGAATCGCACACATAGTTACTGAGCCAACACTGGTTTTGCTCCAACTATATGTTTGTTTAAAACTTCGTCAACGAATTAAAGAAGTGACAGCTAATCATAGCTTTAATGAGAAAATTATATAATATACACTGACAATAAATTATGTACTAATATTAATTTAGTATAAATTAACCGTCGACATTTTCCTCTCAATAAGTGAAATTTCTGCACTCTCACTGCAAAATTTATTCATCGCTCCACCATTAGCACTTGATAAAATCCAATTAGTCCTCAATATTCGCTTATAAAATTCGATTCCGCGCAAAATAAGTACCCGATATTACGGTAAATTGTGATTTAAAAACTCCCCGTTTCCTCAAGATGTCGTATGTTCTGTGACAGGCGACATGCTTCGACTTACGTGGCGTTCAAATATTTATGTAAGAGGTTGAGTGACATACAGATGTGTAGAGTGTAAAGCTTTCATCGTCTAAAACATAAAGAAAAATGCAGATTTAATATACTTATTGGAGCTGGTGTCAGCTGCCATTGTCGTTATAATTTGATACAATGATATAAGTTTAAAACCGTTAAGTGGTCTGATTTGTCTGTTTCTATGTCTATAAATCAGCATAGAATTTGAGAGTCTGTTGTAGTAGTAAGTTCAGTCAGTATTATAATGACAATAGCAACCGACTCTATGGCCATTGCTCCGTATACTATATTATTACGCCAATGCTTATTCCCACGCTAAGCTTATTAATATTTACATTGGTCGATCAATAGATAATTTTTTTAATTTTTATTTTTAACGTTAATCTTATTTAATTAGATTAACTATTCTTTACCAGCTGACCCGCGAACTTCGTTTCGTTTAATATGTTTATTTATTTATTTCATTTTAAATTATCTAACAGCTTATACTTTTACATATTATAAGACAATACAGATAGCCAAAGCAGATAACATAGATAAACAATATAAGTATATAAAAGAGAAAACAAACAAATGCATTAACAGACAAAGATACATTCAAAAACTAAAGTAAACTGAAATTTAACATTTAAAAATAACAAATAATACTTAAAATTTTAAACTACTACTTAAACAAAATCAGAGTCTTCCCACTTCTTTAAGTACTTCTTGACATCTGTCTGTTTGAGGTCTAAAAGATCAATATCCTATTATATGTTATTTTAATTAACCTACTTTTTTAGGAGTTATCAACATATTGAACGTTTTGCTGTGCTATTGTAGAGACTGTTAGCTTTTAGAATAAACACTTGTTCTTAGGTTTTCTAAAATTTTTCTCTCCATAAAGAAACATAAATAAACCTTCCGCAAGAATACGTCCAACCGTCTTCAATTTTTGCGCCCAGCAATATATTTGCGCTATTATTTATTTAGATATATTCTTGATGTTGAATATTTTGACATTAATCAACAATTTCTTACAGTTTTACGATACGTATATAGTAATTTAAAACTTTTTCAGAATTCAATTCATGATTAAGTTAATTGTAGTAAAAAATCTTACGTACGCCATATTCATGGACCGTATGTTCACAAGTAGCAGATACATAAGACGACACCGCAATCTGCCACCGCCCAGAGGTTCTGTTAAAGAGCCGATCATCCGCCGACCTCCCCATTTCACTCCACGTTATATCCAACTCAGATTAGAGTTATTTGAGATTTTCATTTTATCAGCGTATAATTTGATTGGAGCTTATGCGTCTTATTGGTCGGATAAATTATTCCACTTTTCGAACATGAATTCACGCTTTGCTTATAAATGATTTCATGTTTATATATGGGATTGAATACTTTTGCAGATCTTTTATTTATATTTATCAGGTAATAAAGATGTTTATTTTATTTAAATTTGCTGATTTTATCATATGTTTTGTTTCTTTATTGCAATTATAATTCTTTACTGTTAACGAAATTAATAGACTTATTAAGATATTAGATTAATAGAGAAATTTGTTCTGTATAAACGTCAAATAAAAATTGTAAATTTTGCCATTCAAAGTGCCTTTATAATACTTATAAATGTAATCCATTCTCGACATATAATAAGAACACAAATATAATAAAAAGATATCCTTATTATATAATAAGATAATAATAAAATAATACTAGGAAGGTACATATGACTTCTCTTCCTACGATGAATACTACGCGTGCTAGCATTGATCGTAGCAGAATACATTGGGCTACAAACTACGCAACGAAAAGATCCGTAATGCGTACTTTATATCGCTCAAAAAGTCTTTATTGTTTGTGTCTCATATTAATCTTCCTAGAAGTATTAGAACACTCCCGTGTAATGCTTTCAAGAAGGAGAATCATTTTTTAAAGACCTGAGAGGTGCCTTTATAGTGTGGGCGAGTATTTACTCGACAAGTTTAACAACAATTATAAATAAGTTAATTTTGCATCTTATGGTGCGGATTTTAATTCTTTCTAATCCCAGCCCCCCTTAGCCAAGATACGTAGTTAAGCATCTGTAGATTCAAAGTCCAACATAGCTAGCGTAATTGTATGTGATTTGTGAGTTTATATCTAGATAGTTTGAATATTTAAAAATCCATTGGTGGCGAAATTTTATTATAACCGAATTAATCACTTCAGTTTAAATCCAACTCTTAGTAGGTACGGTACGGTAAGGATTTCGCCATTTTAACTGAACATAAAACACTTTACGGCTCGATAGTTCGAATAGTTTTAAGGCTGATTACGTGACGAAATCCGGTCTTATCAGCCAATCGAAACCCAATCTTAAACTTAGAAGTTCGTTTAGATTAACTGCATCAATGGTTTAACGATTGGACTTGCCGAGTTTTTATACCCTGAAACTTGTTTATGACTCTATAAACTTAGTTTGAGTTCTAGATCTGCGGAATAGTAATCTGATTTTAAGTAGAAGTGAACATTAAAATGTGTTTTATACAATTTTTTTTATAAAACAGTGGGCAAACGGGCAGGAGGCTCACCTGATGTTAAGTGATACCGCCGCCCATGGACACTCTCGTTGCTAGAGGGCTCGCGAGTGCGTTGCCGGCCTTTTAAGAATTTTTACGCTCTTTCCTTGAAGGACCCTAAGTCGAATTGGTTCGGAAATAATTTAGCGGGCAGCTGGTTCCACAAAGTGGTTTGTAAAGAAAGCCTTTATTTATTTATTTATTCCACTACATTATTCCATCTTAACAGTTACTACTAATTCGATAGAACGATAGAAAATAATACCCACATTAATTATTATTAGTTTAATTTGTGTTATATGCTATTTTGTATGTATTTATATTTTTTGACGTAGTATGCAGTAAATAGTTGGCTCTAATAGGTGTTGGCTCTAGTAGGCTCAAGTGGCTTGGGATATGTGCTTCGTATGGCCGACGACAGAAGCTAAATGTCCTTATTGTACGTATAACCTGTTGCAAGAGAAAACCCGGCGTTAGTGGGATGCTGTTAGAAGCATCGACAGACGCTAGAAGCACTCAATAAATTAAGAAAATAATATACTTGAGGAAGATAATTCCCAAGAGAGGGTGTATAGCCAATGATAATGATGCTGTAAATGAATTTAAAAAATATCTCTCAATATGTGCGCCTTGTCTTGGCGGAAGAAAGTTTTCGCCTATGCCTGGCAGTATTAACCTTTCTCTCTTATTTTCAAAGGAGGATTTATCGTATTATTACTTTATTATATTGATGATTATATAAAAATGGCTCCTTGTATTAAAGATTCCTCTTTTTATGTGGCATATATTATAAATATTGCATTCGGGCCTTAAAACAATAAACATGTTAAATATTGAACTTGAACATGTGTAAAGCGTCACAAACCAACAATGGGCATGAAGTGGCGGACGCAACCGCCGGTCGGGAAGCGGATAAGGCTCTGTTGTTACCACATAAGAAATATAATAATCTATACTAATATTATAAAGAGGAAAGGTTTGATTTTTTGTTTGTTTGTTTGTTTGTATGAATTGAATAGGCTCCGAAACTACTTGGCAGATTTGAAAAATTCTTTCACTGTTGGAAAGCTACATCATTCCTCAGTGACATAGGCTATATTTCATTTTCAAAAAAAATAGGCATCCTTACTAAAATTACGATAACATTAACATTTGTTTATTATTTGATACAATTCTAACAGATGTCGCTGAGTTAAAGGTAGTTTAGTTTAGGTCCGTGTCGTGGTACCAACGTTTCACATAAGTTCTCCTACGGTTTCCCTTGATTAATTTACTACTATATAATATAACAAAAACCTTAGCCACAGCAACGCTTGGCCGAGTCTGCTAGTAATATTAATATAGATAATAAGGCGATTGTTGGTGGCGCCTTAGGGTTTTAGTGGGTATGCACAATAGCGAGTCCCATATAACCCTTCCGGACCAAGCAGTCGCGCCTCGGAAGGGTATGCGCGATGCAATTCCCCAAGTAAAAAAATGGGTGAAGCGTACTCAAGCGTTATATACATGTACGAAAATATACGAGATAATAAAATCAATTTCTATTTTAAAGTAATGGAGACAGCAGATTTTTCTTACAAAAAAAGGTCACTTTTATCCTCATTCTACAGATGACACAAATGATTTGCTCTTTAAGTATAATCTCCGGAAAATCTGATAATTGGCAAAGACTTTTCTCAGAATGTAGATATTCAGGAGGCCATTTTCATTTTCCCTTTTAGTTTATCTTCATCATCTGATTGTGTTCTAAATCAAAAGAATTTGTATTGATCTTATTTTGGACGTTTCTACAGCCACACAACCAACCCTGGAAGCCTGTTTTTGATGCTTTTGAAACACTTATTTCAATACCTCTTTTGACTTCGTAACGAGCTAACATTTCCACCTCACCAAGGAAACCAGTTAGTCGGCCCATCAGGCCCAGAAAACAAAACACTTTCTGCTTATTTATGGACATCACGACACATCGAGTGTCAATGGGCGGCGGTATCACTTAACATCAGGTTAGCATCCTGCCCGTTTGCCCCCTGTTCTATAAAAAAAATCATTTATTTTGCTTTAAAGAACTGCTTAATGCAATTTTATTGTTTTTTATTTATTCTTATTATTACTGTGTAGATTTAAAAAAATATTTTAAAATATTTACGAAATGAACCCATTACTTGATCTTCACTTAGTATAATCATTTAATAAAACGTCGACCCCCTGAAACAATTTTCGTAATTTAACAGCTCGCTAAGATCTTGCATTAAGATAGAATGTAAAATTTATTCATTGACGAGAAAAAGGCGCGAAAGCCTGCCAGATTCAATTTGAATGACGTAATTTCCTTTCTAAATACCTAACAAGATTATTTTAGACTACTTATATGTCACTTCTAGCAATTTTCTCATTCTCCTGAGCCGCACCAAATTCACTTTTTGTCTATGTAAAGAGTGCAATATCTATGTCGTAATTTTAATGCATTTGCTTGATAGATACAGTATATTACTTAATTCAATTAATTATATTATACCAATGTATTCCAGGAATACACTGCAGTCTATGCACATACGACACAAAGCTTATGTGTATTTGTGAAGTCTAGCATGTAATTAAAGGACAATTCATATATAACTAGTGTAATAATGCCTTAATATCTTTAATATTAGACAATAGTCATTGTTTTATAATTTAATTACGAACATCAAGTAAAACAATAAATATATAAATAAAAAAAAATTAATACCATTACTAAATTACTGCCAGTAGGTGATATAATCATTATAATACTCTTAATCATAGTCAAATGGTTACCTGTCAACTTTTGACTGCTATTGTTGATACTTAAAAAATGCGATGTAATCAATCACAATAATATGGTTATGATTTATGGGTTATTAAAGACAATAAACCAAAGACATAATTAAAACCATTTCTTAAAGAAAAAATCATGTGTAAGCTATTAGTGGTATAAAGATAAAAAAAATTGGTCCACCACATGTCTTTTATATAAATTATTCACAGTGTTGAGTATTGTTCAATGTTTTTAGGGAGTTCAAATCAGTTTTTTGCTTTTCCCAGTCACTAGTATAGTTTTCAGTAAAGTTAGATTAACCACAATGAATATTGTATATAGAAGGTAATGTTTGTTTTGAGTCAAATAAAGTAATTTTTAATTTAATTTAATTCATAATAATAATAATATAAAATTAAAAATTCATTAAATTGAAGTCTGCAAAAAAGTAGATCAATGAGGCTGTACCTAGGTAACACTGAATATACTTTAATTGTTTTTCGAAGTAGTCTCCGGAATCTCTGGAACCACTGAGAAAAGCAGCGGGCCCATTCTCCATTAGGGGTCTGTTCTATGACATTTTCGTACGCTTACAGTGCATCTTCAGGGCTGTTAAAGCGAATACCTTGAATTGTATCTTTAGTTCTTGGGAATAAATGAAAGTTGCAGGACGCGGGCTCAGGATTGTATAGCAGATGACTAATTATCTTGCCATAGTCAAATATTCAACAGCCCGTTTTTCGGAGTGCGCTGAAGCATTGTCGTGGTGAAGGAGGATCCTTCTTCGAGGGCGCTGCAGTCGAATTATTTCCAAGACAACAGGCAAAAAGCAATTGACATACCTCTGCTATACCTGTCCCTCCATCTTCAGCACAACTGTCGCGAAATGTCCTTTCCGACCAAAGAATGAGGCAATCATATTTTTTCCTTGATTTCTTTCTTTTTTTATCCTGAAAAAAATACCCACTGAGCTGATTGACCTTTGATTTCGGGTCCGTAGCAATATATCCAGCTTTCATCACCTGTGACGATGTCAAATACAGCATTTGAGTCACCGCCGTTGAACTTATGTAACATTTGGAGACACCAGTCCATGCATAAGGTTAAAGTATGGGGAATCCGTCTGGTACAAAGCTTCTCGACGCCTAAATTTTCGTTTAATACTTTTTCAACTTGAATCATACCAATGCCTAGGCTTGCCCGTATCTGGTGCTGGGTCACACTCTTATCTTCCTCTATCTTGCGTCGCACAGCACTGATGTTATCTTCAGTAGGCGCTGTTAAAGGACGTCCTTCACGCGCGTAACATTTTCAGTGTTACCTACGTATAAAGTAATTGTTTAAAACTTTCATTAACATTAATTTACAATCTTCGAAACAGGTGGAATGCGCTAAATTAGTTTTCAGTGTTTAATTATTACTCACCTTAACAGCTCTAGAACTATTCATCCAGCTTATTTTAATAGCTTTAGAACTAAGAAGTTTGCTGAATAGGAAATGCTTTGTGGTTTAAGAGATAGCTTTGAGTTTTAAGAAAATGTAGTTTCATTTTAAGAGTTGGTAACTAATTTTAACTTTAAATCGTATTACAAAACGTAATTATAATGATTTCCATAAAGCCCACATAGTCCAGAAGAAACACTGCTCGGAAGCAATTATAGCATCGAATAGCAGGTCTTGTTCTTCTATTCTATCTGAAGTTACAATCGCTAGAATACAATCTTTAATGCGCACAACAATATATACATTTCGTTCGATTGTGATTGGTCTAACGGAAGTAATGCGATTTACATGGCAGACAACGGGCAGGAGGCTCATAGCTGATGTTAAGTGATATGGACACTCACATTGCCAGAAGGCTCGTAGTTGGCATTTTAGGACTTGGTACGCTACCTTTTCTTACCTTTTTTCTTACCTTGAAGGACCCTACATTGAATTCAGGAAATACTACAGTGGGAATCTGGTTCACACAGTGGTAATGTGCGCAGAAAAAACTCCCTTGAGAAACGCTCAGTTATAAAATTGGATCGAACGCAGCGTGCAACCGTATACATTTTCAACCCCTACTACAATAAAAATAAATAAACTTAAGTAAAAAAGGGGGGACATGACAAGAGGAACAGAAAAGTTGAGCAAGAAAGTACTAAACTGGTGCCTAAGGTACCATAAACGCAAAAGAAGAAGACAATTTACAAGGTGTATGGACCATATTAAGGAAATAGCAAGTGGCAGTGGCACAGTGTAGACAGGAATGGCGGCATTTGGCCTCTGCCAAAAAAGAGCACACAGATATAAAAAATATAAAAAAATAAAAGAATGAGATGATAGAAATAAATAGGTCTTTAAGTTTAAAAGTGTCTCAATAAAAGGATTTTATTACTAAGGCTGCTATTGTTTTAAATAAAGACAATCGAAAGCCCACGGAAAACCAAGGTGAACCTGCATATATTTTATTGATTTATTTATTAACAGTTTGTTGTAAAAACATCATACAATTGGCTTGAATGAAAAAACTGGACGCCTTATCACTGTCGAGCGAAAAAATACCTGTGTCAGGGTTTCCTGCTCTTCCATAAACAAACTTAAGTATAAATTACTTAACATAATTACATTATTTAACCTTATTTTATTTGTATGGGTGCAAATGTGTGAGTGAGTGAATCAGTGAGTGAATGAATAAATAAAAAAATAAAAATAAAAAAAAGCATAATGTTTTTATGACGGCCAGAAGCTCTTACACTACCAGCTTTCTTATTTACAACTCGCTAAGTATTTCATTATCTTTATTGTGCCTTTATACGACTGGAATTCGTTTTGCGTAAAAAGATTTTTCACTTGAAAGAAAAGCTACATAATATCGCGATATTAAAATTAAATTTTGCTAAAGTGATATTGCAGATTTTTCTGTTTTACGTACTTTTTGTGTACTATATATTTTTATATAGTATAAACATAGCTGGTGCAGCCGCAGAGCAGGCGAAAAATAATAAAATAAGATTTTTGTCACCAAATTCAATTTTGTTTCCTTAGGATATGGGACTCTTGGGCTGTGATGTTCACACACACACACACACAGACGCTAATTAAATCTAAGTTAGCGCCTGGTAGATAGTACCGGTGACCACAGCTGGTGATTTCTTCGCTCAACGAATAAGTATCGCAATACAGCAAAAAATGCTTGAAAAATGCGCACAGGGAGCAAACTTTTTAAATTTTCTTTTTATTAATTTTATTATTAGTATGTAGGTAAAGAAAATTGTAAATACTGTAGTTTATCGTTATTATTACTGATTTTTATCAATATTATGTATATATAATAGTATGTAACAATATTTTGCCTTATAATTGAATGTATAGTGTGTGTGATTGTGTTAGTGTGTACCATACTATGGACGCAAACTCTAAGGAAACGAATACTATGGAAAAGAGCTGACTGAAAGTATTTGCTCGAATAAAGCAAAATTGCACAATTACGACCTTTCATAACCTAAAGTTCAGTTTGTTAGGATAATTTTAATTAAATTATCAAGGATACTTTAAACTTTTTGTAAATCTTTCTTATTCTTCTTTCAAATTGTGTTTATACTGCAATGTGAAGAGAGGTAAAGTATTAAAATGCAACTTGACTGTTTTCATAAGATTTTTTTAATGTAAGATAAGAGATAACCACAATAAAATTTACATGACAAATCCATTTGTATGCTTAGTTAAATATAAAAGGACGTTTTTACTACTTTTTACATATGTTTTTAATAGAAAATTTCTCATAAAATCGCTTAGTAGCAGGCTAATGCGGCAAAGCAATCAGCCTTTGATGTGTTTAAATCCTAATTTAATGCCTTTACACATCTTCGCGACACACACGAAAACTTTAATCAGTCTTATTACAGTGTTTATCTACTTATTCATTTTGTTTTCCAAAAAAACTTCCAAAAAAATTTTCAGATTAAACCAAGCTCTCTAAGAGCAGTGTTGGCCTAATGGCTTCAGCGTGCGAATGTCATACCTAAGGTCGTAGGTTTGTTCCCGGGCTGTGCACCAATGGACTTTCTTTCTATGTGTGCATTTAACATTTGCTCGAACGGTGAAGGAAAACATCGTGAGGAAACCGACATGTCTTAGGCCCAAAAAGTCGACGGCGTGTGTCAGGCACTGGAGGCTGATCACGTACTTGCCTATTAGATTTAAAAATGATCATCAAACAAACTCAGAATTCTGACGCCAGAACCTAAAGAGGCTGTAGCAGCACTGAAAAAAAACTAAGCTCTAATTAACATGTAGCTTTAGCGGTAACTTTCAATCCGCAGTTCGAGTCACGGCTGTGCATTTATTATTTCATAAGATTAACAATAAGCAATTCCCCTATAGTCAAGATATCGTTAGGAAATCGGCAAGTCAAAACCGAGTCGACGACATGTGTGAAGCACTGAAACCTACACTTAATAAATTTATTAAAAAACGTATCCAATCTAAGACCCATATAGGATTTATTATTAAATGTAGGTTAATTAAAATACATTACTTTAAAAAAAAACTAAATAATTGCGAGGCCATACTAATCCAGGTGTACAGAATGAAATGGAAAACTTTGAACAATGATCTTAGTCAAATTTCTCGTTAAGGAACTTTTGAAATCTTTAGAACTTTGAATTCGAGTAACAAGTGCTTTGCCATTTGCGGCTTCTTCTATCGCGTATAAATGAGGCTTTGCTCAATTTCAATTAATTTCTGTGTTTTTTCTAAGTCCCTGATAGCTGTAATCTGTAATCACGTCTTTAAGTGATAAGAAAAACAACAAAATTTGTCATAAGTGATGCTTACAACTGTTCTTATACATAACCAAAAAGTCAGTAATCGACTTTAAATTATAATACATGTGTGAAAAAAGCATGAAAACTAAGAAGACGCCTAACTAACCACACAATCGAGTACCCCGCAATATCGCAGCACACAACTCACTAGGGTCTCTTTGTATTCCTTATTATGACTTTGTATTTATAAGAATCCGCGTAGGTCCGCCAAGAATACGCTAACTTAAGCTAATAATTATGTTGGAATAAAAACAAATAATTTAAACAGCAAGGTTTTTAAAACGGCGACGAAAGGTCTCACTTTTTTTTATCAGCTTTATTGTAAATCCGTTGCAATATGATAACAGGAGCGTTAAACGATATTTATTGGTAAAAGCATTGTCAAAATGCTGTTAAATAATTTATTCATAAAAAGTAACACAATGTACACTTATGAACGCCAAAAATACATTAAATGCTTTTAACTTTTTGTTTTACAAAACGAAATTGTCAATGTATCAAATAAATGAAAGAAATAATTTTATATACAAACAAAATCACAAAATACAGACGGATATTTTTTTTTCTTTTAACTGTCCTATATACAGATCTACGAACTAACTTTTGTTCAACAGCACAAAGGTTTTCTAATTAAAATTCAATACATACTCTATTATTAGTATTCTACAATTCGAGACTTAATGAAATTCATGCGATGTGCACGCATCAAGAGACATTCTAATCGTGAACATCATACGTTCCTTGCGAAATGCACACAGACTGTACAAGACAAGTCATTAGTTGAATGTGCGATATAAGGCTGGGTTAATTCCAATATTCACATAACTCCTACGTGATGAGGAGCGTCTGCAGATATCCGTCCTTGCGTTTCTAAATACGCAGACTTCAATGTTTAATCGCTTTCATTGTCACTGCTATTTTCTTCTTAAATGCCGATAACCTCATTGTACCTGCAAAACATAGATAAAGGAACGTAAAAATAGTGAAAATATATTGATAACTCTAATATCTTCATAAATGGTAAGTATCTATGTATTTATGTGTGATGCTTCCACAGACAAACACACATACACAGACGAACTGACAGTGAAACTTGTGTAGGGGCTTCAAAAATGGGGTTGAATATCGTCAGGAAACCGATATAACTCACACTAAAATTCAATTCCTTTCAGGTACAGATCCCACCACCTCTTTGCTTATATAGAAAATTCACGATTTCACAATTATTATTTACTTACATAATTTCTTATATCGATTGAATTTTAGATATTGTAGAAATAAGAAACCATTCTTCAGTGTTCCAATGTAGTATCTGAAGGTTGAGATTTAAAACACCTCTTAAGGTATTTTGAAACGCATTTTTTTTATAGAACAGGAGGCAAACGGGCAGGAGGCTCACCTGATGTTAAGTGATACCGCCGCCCATATACACACTCTATGCTAGAGGGCTCGCGAGTGAGTTGCCGGCCGTTTTATTATGCGTATAAAAAGTACACATGAAGTTTTAAAAATCGTTTAAAGTGAACAGAAATCTAATATACTTATTTCTAATTTTATTAATGTCAAACGAAATTAAGCAAATCGAAAAAAATATTCCATCCATAAATAAGTTTAGTTAGCATAAAATTAAAACTCACTCACAATAAGTACTCGACATAACTGCATTTACATAAATTGCTGGAGGAGACAGAAATGGAATCCCTGATGAAACTCTAATAGCACTGCATTTACAATCAAACTAATTCCACTACTGGGTACATGCAAATTTGGCTGTCCAGGCCTCATCTTACCTCTAAGAATAGACGGCACTTTGTAATATTAACAGTAGTTATTCTGGTATCATCTGCATTACAAAGCAGATACATATAAATTTGACATTTAGACTCGACACTTTGCTTTAAAAATACAGGAACGTCAAGATAGAGTTTTAATATTGTTTAAAAATACAGAAAAAAGAAACAAATCAAAACGTTAAAAAGTCTAAACGACTGTAATTTTTAGTCATAAAAGTTCAGTATATTAAGTTCCATCGTTCTCCTTATCTTACAGGTCGATTATAATGCGTGAAAGATTCGTGTCTATTTTTAAAATTACGAAAAATCCAAAAACAGCAATACATAGATAGAAAGATAGCTTCCTTCTATACGTATTTCCATAATCTCTAAAACACAACCGCATATAAAAAAATATATTAAAAAACAAGTAAATCATCTAAACATATATATTAAAAAAACTGGTAATATAATTTATGTTAGGGCGAATAAACATAGGCCCGCAAAGTTCTAAGTTAATCTTTTGTGAGGGAACAATGATGTAGTGTGCTAGTTCTTTGTGTAAAATTGTTTAAACTCAGTCTATTTTGTGGCTTCCGTAACACAAAAGAGATCGCTTACGTCTTTTGTAAATAGCATTTTGTTAAATGAAACAGTTTATTTAGGTTTATATTTAAAGTGGAAAACATATACTTTCCAGTTAAATAATTCCTGCTTTTCTTTTTACCTGCCACTTGCATCAAAAAATCGCTCATAGTCTGGCCTAATTACTTAAGACTTCTAAGAAGTGACATCAACAAACAAGAAACAAAGACAAGCAATGACGGAGAAAGAGATCGTGCACGCCGTTAACCAATCACAATCAAACAAAACGACATCATGTCAATATTTTTTCCATGGCCCCCAGTATCTCTGGTCAGTCGTAAATACTCCCACTGGACTGAAAATGAAGTTTAGCTGGCATTGTTATATGTGCTATATTCGAATGGGAAATTTTAAAGGATTAATTTCATTCTTTTTCTAACCTAATACTTATATTTTTTTGTATTTAACAAAAACATACTCTTGAATATAAAACAAGATAAAAACCTAAACCTTTTGAAATAAATACCTAATGAATATTGCGACTCCGTCGGTATGTTATGAAATAAATCAGTCTCAAATGCAAGATTATTTACGGTACGAAATACGTGCGTGAATGTAGCCTCACTTGCGCCCAAACCCTACATCACCTATCTCAATCCATTTTTGACTATTTGAGGTGGTTTATTGGGATGCAGATAGGAGATCGACTGACTGCCACGGTCTGATCTTAGATTTTTTTCAATTTGAGATTGTGTATTAATTATTGAGATCGGGCGTTAGTTTATACGTCATAACGTACGTTAAATGTCAGTTTTTAAGAAATTAAAATTAATATTTCTGAAGAATATCAGAAGCAAAAATTTGTATCGAATAGATAATATTAACAGAAATTCTTGTTGCGCGTTACAAAATATTTGGAGAATTTATCTTTCATTTTTCACCAATGTTGTGATTATTTTCATTTGTTACGTAACAAATATTTTTGAATGAATTTTGATAATTGTAAAACAATGGTCCAGAAAGAAATGCTTTAAAGTGTTACAGATATATTAAAACTCCTAAATCAGTATAGTGGAATAAATTGAAATATTTCCCGTATTCCTGTGGAGCCTGTTACGACACACCCAGCCGACCGGAAATGCGAAGGCATTCGAGGTTTCCCGTTTCAATATGAATTTCCAGTTTATTCATTTCAAGATTTTTTTATTTTAATTTTCAACATGTTGTGGGTATGCTGAATATTATGTTTGTTAATTATTATTATATTATTTTACAAAAGTCAAAAGAGTATAATCACG
The DNA here is from genome assembly GCF_905147795.1 of Pieris rapae. Classification (NCBI taxonomy): domain Eukaryota; kingdom Metazoa; phylum Arthropoda; class Insecta; order Lepidoptera; family Pieridae; genus Pieris; species Pieris rapae. Next base: position 2,179,082 of record NC_059517.1, read on the forward strand.
CGTTTTTTATACATTGATGTTACGGTTATAAAAGATTTTTGTGCATTTATAATTATTTTTAACATTTAAATTTACGCAGAATTTACGGAAGGTCGTAGGTTCGATCCCCGGTTTTGCACCAATGGAATTCTGTCTATGTGCCCATTTAACATTCGCTCGAATGGTGAACGGTTTACCTTCATCGTTATCGTGAGGAAACTGGCTTGCCTATTAGATTGACAAATGATCATAAAGTAGATTCAGAAATCTGATGCCCAGACCTCAAAGGATTGTAGCGCAACTGATTTATTATTAAATTTATAACAACAGCGGTAAACATCAGTTATGCACTATTTTGTTGTATTTTTTATCACATACAGAAGTAAAAACTGATGTGACTGACTGTATACTATTTCTTTCATTCTGTATAGAATTTTATCAGACTGCCATGGTGTTAAGCCTCTTTTACGTCTTACATTTTAATATCTCGGGCTTATACGATTGCAGCGCCACTGATTTATTTTTATTTATTTACTAAAAATAAACAGAACAATTTAAATGATGGAACAGGTTATGAAGTGAAACTTCTATAGGCGCATGACGGTAATGTTTCTACTGAAACACAATAATACATAACGTCACGAGAATATGCAGCGTTATTATTGAAGAAAAGGGAGAGAGCTATTGAGACCTATTGAGAGTGAGTGAGAAAGGGCAAACATACAGACAGAGCTAAAGCGGGAAAGATAGAGAGAGAGAGTTAAAAATCGAATAAAGATCGAGAAAAAATACACGTTATTGGTTGATGTATTTGTTTAGTAGTTACATATTAGAACTTTAGATGGAAATTCTGTCTCCCGTTTTGTGCAGTAAACGCAGAATTTGAATGTATTTATGTTTATCATTAGCACGTATACAGCTTTTAAACGGGTACAGTTCTTGGAACTGTACACCATGCTTCTATCGTACTCTGAGTCAACCATTTAATTATAAATTGTGTCAACAACCGCAAAATCTAAATTATAAATAAGGTTAGACAAAGAAAGCATATTTAAATTTATTTTAAATTCTTTCAGCCTCTAAATAACACTTAATAAACAACTCTGAGTACTGTAAATCCCGTAAGTGTATTTTACTTATAATGCAGTTACTGAATACTTGCAGTTACTGACGAAATTCTCCAAGAGCTTACTGCGAACACTTTATCTAGCTGACCGACTCAAATGAATTTTCTAGAAAGATTTAGAAGATTTACAAACGTCCAGACTTTAATACCAGTTAATATGGAATAACTTTGCGCTGCATTTATTTTGTTTTTTCGTTTCTTTTTACTTAATTAAACTGAGTAACTTTTTGAGTAGAAATAAAATAAATTGTTGGCGCCTTTTCAGGTCTGGACAATCATAATGTTAATAATGTGTATTCTATATGGCTCTTTTATCCCTGCCTTTTATTAAATTTAAGAAATGTATTAAAGAAAAGCTTTGTAAAAAGGCTTGCTATAACGTTAGTGATAGTCTAGTTGATAAAGGGCCTGGGACTAGTGCTGGGCAGGCTACTTCTAATTAATTTGCTATATTTGTTTTAAATACATATTGTAGAATTACCGAGAGTTTTTTACGCCGGCTTTTTCTCTCGGCCAACACCCTCTGTCTTCTTTGCCGATGCGTAGGCATGCCAACAGGCTCGAATTTAATGACGTGGAATAAGTGATACCATGATGATCTTATGTTCCAAAATAAACGTATTTTATTTTTGTGGAAATTAGCAAGATTAAAAGGTTCGCCATTTTGCTCGGCCTTAAAGATCCTAAATTGTAAACCATTTCGATTCTATCAAGAGCCCTTTTGCCATTTAAATAAATGACATCGCTCCGAAAAAGAATAACGTCACTTAACTGTCTACAACTCAGCGTAACTTAAATATACTTTAAACATTCGGTTGTAAGTTGTAACGAGCAAATATAAAAAAAAAATGTTTTTTATTTTTTATTTTTGTATACTTTTTCCTATTCTCCAATAATTGCATATGTTGTTTAGACTTATACTAATATAACAGCAACCTGCACGAAATTCAATTAAATTATTATATATTTTTAAAACAAACCTATGTAATAATTATTCTTTGACATCATACAATGTACAAAGCAAAAGTAAACAAATGAAGATTTCCATTTTTGAACTCTCTTAGCAAAGAATATAATTATTATCTATGGCAGGCTAGTTTATACACCTTTCACCCCTAAACATGACTTAAACACATTGAATTCGAATTTTGAAAAGTCATATTATGTTATTTCGAAGGTGCTTCCGTATATTTCACTCCACTCGTCACATAACGCTGCGTCAGCAGTCAGGGCGTAATCTATCAATGAGCCTTTATACAGTCAGGGGTCAGAAAGTTACGCGCACCTGTTGGTGGCACATCATTTTTCATTCCCAGACCAGTCACTTAGAAATTTCCATTTAAATTGATAGAGGATAAGAAGGGACACTTTTGAATCAAGTCCTGTTATTATGATAGAAAAATGGTGTTTCAAAATCTTATAAGATTTGTATGAACTTTCCAAAAACTCCTCCAAATAATATAAGCTAAAAGTTCTTGCAACCGCGACATGGAAGCCATATTTTTGTTGTTACAGTACATAAATCAAATAATATCAAATCAATTTATTAATTCATATTGATATATTTATAGGCTTTATTAAATGAACCGATCGGCTTAATTTTACTACCAGTTCCAATATCAAGAGATTAGAACGGACAAGAAGAGTTGGAAGAACTCTTCGCCAGCCTGGTAACTTTTATTTAAAAATTGCAGACCCTGCAAGCAACATGGTTTAGGTTATATAATAAAACGATGTATAATAATGTCATAATAATAAAATGTCAAAATATAACACATTAATAAAACTCCGTTCATTTTTTATTCAAAAGGAAAATATATATAAAATATATTTTAAATAAAGTGTGTCAGTAAAATTATAAATAATTGCGATCCATAGCATCGTTATTGCCAGGAGGCCGATATAATTGAAGATATCGCTTACCCGACGACAAAGGTTGACCTGATTAATAGCCTTCAGAGGATTTTATTAAAAATTATTTCCTAATGAGAAATTCAACAACATATCAAACATATGTAGTAGAATATTGGAAATAAAAATAGTTCGTATTATTTACATCTTTTTATCATTTTTTTTAATATGGAACTCAAGACATCGTGTATTTAACGGGCATACTTTGATAGTTAAAAAATATGTTGAATATTTATAAAATTGTAAAGATGTATACACATTTTTTTTAATGTTATAAAAAAAAACGAATGGCTATATTTTCTTCGAATAGGCAAGTAGGCCATCAGCCTTCTGTATCTGACACTGGGTGATTTACTGGGTTTAAGTTATACCATATATGAGAGATACAGATTTACTGGGTCTAAGTTATACCGAGTTGAATGCGCACACAGACAGAAGGTCCATGAGAGTCCACCAGCTAAAGATTGGGCACTCAAGGTAGTAGGCCAATACTGCTCGCACACTAAAATATACTCTACAAATATCAAACAATTCCTGTATGTCAATAAAATTCTCCGGTTCAAATATCAGAGAGAATTCCATAAGCGTGAAAAGTTTTATTTGGTGACAAGAATTTTGTAACTACAATCCTTTTGCGCTCAAATTTTCCGGAAAACATTTTTTTCGGATAATGTTTACAAAATGGCTACGTATTTGGTTTTTAGAGGTATTTGAAATCAAAATCCTTAATTATTGAGTATATTAGGCCCTACCTGAAACAATAGAATACCTATTCGATCTTCGTAAACGTCGTATTTGACACCTGAAATCGATTTTGCATACAATTTGTAGACTTGAATTCTGTTTGACTGAGGCGTGTCGTTCCAAAGAAACCTATCGTAAACATCTATTGTCTGTTTTGTAATACGTACATATTGCGTTATACAGTAGTGTTGGCCTAGTGGCTTCAGCGTGCGACTCTCAAACCTGAGGTCATAGGTTCGATCCCCGGCTGTGCATCAATGGACTTTCTTTCTAAGTGCGCATTTAACATTTGCTTGAACGGTGAAGGAAAACATCGTGAGGAAACCGACATGTCTTAGACCCAAAAAGTCGATGACGTGTGTCAGGCACTGGAGGCTGATCACCTACTTGCCTATTAGATTTAAAAATGATCATGAAACAGATTCAGAAATCTGAGGCCAAGACCTAAAGAGGTTGTGCGCCACTGATTTATTTTATTTTTACATATTGTGTTAACCTCTGACATTATGTAATAATTATAGTTAATAAAAATTTTTACAAAATATTTTGCGAGGCTTTTTTGTACCTTGAAATCAGAAGAAAAATTTGAATAATATAAAATATTTTTTTTTTCGAAAAATGGGGTAATAATATATAACTATATTGGTACGTAGCTACTAAAAAAGGTAGCCAGCTGGTATTGAATAAAAATCATTAAATTTTCACTTTGTTTGGTCAACGTTGTATAACGAACATGAATCCATAATTGTAATACATATTGGAGTGAAATTTTCAATCCAATATCGAACGAAATTGACACATTCATCTCACAAATTGGGGACGGGTCTTGGCTGAGTGCATACGAACGTAAATTTCAACATTTCTTGCTATTTATGATCTACTGTGTGACTTTTACAGTCTCGTATTACTTTAGTATTAGAAAGTGTAGTATAATTTTTAATAATTGAGAAAACCGACGTCAACGGCGTGTTAAGGCATAGGAGGCTGATCATCTACTTACCTATTACATTGACTTGAATTGATTGAAAGTTCATGAACTTTTTAATAATAATAATAATAAGCTTCTTATCCTGAACTGCTTTCTTCTTTCTTTGTAGAGTGGTGTCTGTTTATTTATAAAAAAAAATCTTAGTTCAGTGTGACTTTTCTTGGCAAAGGCCTCCTCTAACAATCCCATTTTAGTTCCTTTAATGCTTCTTCAAGTTCTAAGAACGATTCTGGTATTTAGTGTTGCTATATATAACTTGTTTTCATTCCTTTTGTTTTTTATTCTTGTTAGAGGGTGATGGTCTAGATCTTCAGCGGGGACCAGCCGTGGTGGAAGACATTTTGTTGATTGTTTGTGTATATAATTCATTGTTGGTGTATTTATCATTTGATTCCTAATTGATCCCTCCTTGATAATAATAAATAAATACAAATAATCATACCTGCAGCTGAGTTTCATCGTCAAGGAAGAATACAAAATACCAACCGTATTACCTTGACGTCCGTTGTTCCACAACTAAGCGGTTGTTAAGGCAATTTCTGCCACGCACCACCACGATGTGGAACCGGCTGCCCACTGAAGTATTTCCGAACCAATTCGACTTAGGGTCCTTCAAGAAAAGAGCGTACCGATTCTTAAAAGGCCGGCAGCGCGCTTGCGAGCCTTCTCGTCTGACTCCTGTAACATAAAAAAAGCCTATTTATTGCTTGCAAAGAACAAAGTAAACTTAATACTATTTATTACATATATATAAATGTTATGTTGGTTTTGTACGCTTCTAAAACTCAAAAAGTTCTCCACTGATCGAGCTGTTTGACATTGAGTTTGAGTTTTGTTTGCTGAGCTTTTGCATGATATATAATCCGCATCAATTATAGTTTTTATCTATTTTTTGTATCAGTCACATATCGCGAAAATACAGTTTTTTTAACGATCTGCTGTGTATCAGTGACGGCGCCATCTGCCGAAAGCGAGGAAAACACTCGCCGACAAACGCAATAGTAATCACGCAGTTACATGAGAAACAAGATCCGTTCTAAATTATATTGTTTATTTACAAAAAAAAATAGCAACTTATTCCGATAATATATATAATAATTTATGACAAGTTTTACGTAGTGGAAGCGGAAGTACGATTTTAACGGGGCCTTTCAAAGGTGATGTCTATAATCCTAGAATACCCATGATCCCGACCGATACTCCATTTCAATTTCAAAGATATCTAGAATAGAATTGTCGATATATGTCGATATCGATATATAGAATTGTGTTGTATAGACATAGATGTGTGTACCCGAGGCGGCAAACCAGATAATCTTTATTTATATGCAGATAGTGGAAAAACAACAAGTATTGCAAAGTTATACTTATATAAAATGTGAAACAAATTGTTTGTGTTTCACATTTCGTAACCTTTCAATGACAATGTCCATAGCGAAGCGTGGCAGGATACACAGTTATTTAATAAAAATAATAGTTTTTCTAAGAATTGATCTTTGTACTAAGGGTATGTCGATGCAGATGAACTTTTACAGAAATATTCTTATAAAATATAAAGCATTCCATACCGAAGACGTCACGTACGTCTTAGCACACATCACTTTGCAGACTTAAAAATTGTACAGAGAAATAGAAAACGTGCTGCGGATCTTAAATCGACTTTATTATCTTCAGTTTGCTTTGTTTTGATTAAGGTAGGGAATAGATGACTTTGACTTGGATTTTTTTTTCGTATAAATAAATTAAACAAATAGTTAATTAATCTGACTTGCCCCGGGGAACAAGTCTTAAAAGCAAATTCTATTTTGTTGAGGAAAAAAGAAGGTAATGCTATTATTACTAGGATACTACCTATATTACGCAAACTAAATAATTACATACATATCAAATAAAAGGCTTTTTAATTTGGTTTAAATAAATATAACAATATTTTTTTTATGTTTTAGAAGGTAGACAGGCAGGAGGCTCGTACTGCCAGAAGGCTCCCAAGCGCGCTGCCGGTCTTTTAAGAATTGGTTCGCACATTCCTTGATGGACTTTAAGTCAAATTCTTTCGGAATCACTTCAGTGGGCAGCTGGTTCCATGTAGTGGAATATATTATATGTCAATAGTTAACTATATGTATATTACAGAAATTCATATAATTAGATTGAGGAGCAAAGCGTTTACAATTCACTGTAAACATAATTACGAACGACGCATTACGACGGCACATTTTAACAAAAGTCTAGAACTTAATAATCTATTACCACACTATTCGTGGAAAATTGGTGAAAAATAGTACATATATTATTATCTTTATTCGCTTTTAAACTTTAACATTAATGTTCGAATTACAATCTAAACTAAAACTATCTTTATGGTTAAAAAAGAGCAGAATTGACCCAGTAGAATCTCGTAGTACCAAAACACACAACAGTACTGGGAAAATATCCATTATTCGCACCATAATTCACTTTCACAGATGTCAAGTTTGTTATTACTTCAGTGTGTATTATTAGCAAATATTGCCAAATCAAATGAACCAAATGTTCAGGACAAAGCATTCACAGAAGGGATCAAACTAATTGAACGAACTAACGGTAGGTTCCGTCGATAATCGAGTTTACCGCAATTAAACGGTTAAGTATGTAGACGAGCGATGGGTGAATCGACTGGAACCGTATATTAGGCAAGTTCTATATGATTCCATTCATTTTGACAATGTTTTATGAGTTCACTAATATTTTTTTAAATTTTGTAGATATTGATATGTTCTTTAATATTGTAGACCAATTTGTTCTATCATCAATAGTTTTCGCAGCGCATGCGATAAAAGATATTTTATTTCAAATTCGTTACATTTGAGCAAATTCGTTTTTCCTCTTCGTAATTTTAGTTTGGATAAATGGCAATATGTTTAAGTATGTTAACGTGTGAAGTAGATAATTTATTGGTTCCAAACATTGTTATGTACTTTATAAGTAACAGTGCGGTCATATAGAAATAGTAGATAGATTTATATTTTATAAAAAATTCGAAGGTTTATAACGAATAAACTCAAAATTTTTGACCAACTTAAAATTGTTTCATTACGTTATTTTATATGCTCCGTTATACATTGTACCTTATTTTTGAAGAATGTAAAAAAAGCCTGCCGTGCGAAGCCGGATTAGGCCAGTTGATCATAACAATTAAGTAAGTTCTTTATGTAACTAGCCTTTTTCCTAGTACAAAACATGATGAAAACTACAACAGCGAGAACCAATACAAGCGACATGTCGGCCAGCGTTTCCATAAGTCGCCCGTTCACTTTAACTCTGACATAGCGTCGCAGTCAGAATATTAATTGCTTTAAATTTTGACAGGTCTTTAAAACCTTCAGATGAACTGTGAATAGAGTTATATTAATCTACATGTTGATCTTTATTCTGATGATTATAAGTGTTGATTAGTCTAAGTATTGAACTTCTTGAAACAACAGATATGAGCCTGAAGAGAACTACACCTTTTGAGTTACTAAAACAAGTGTAGTGAACATAAGTGTCATAGGGATAGTGATAGTGAGGCCGTAAGTACTGATTTTGCCAGACGCAATATGCACACTATATGTATAATATACTACTAAGACTATATGGCTGCCCAATATATGCCCGCTCACCGTCTCGAATCTAGAATTACGGTTAAAGAACTGCCTTGAGCAGAGTTTGAGATGCCTAATACCTAATATATAGTTACACAGTATACTAATTCACTCACTCGCATGGATCTACACACTAATTCACTCAGTGGCATGCACCCACACACTCACTCGTGTGCTCATGCATGTTGTAAAGGGTTTGAAAAATTTAATTAAATAAACATTTTATTAATTATGCTAGGATCAACTTAAGCGAATTAATTATATTATTCTGTATTACATCACCGTAATAATCATAATAAACAATTTTGAATTACACACCTAGTTTTAAATAAATAATTACATTTCACTAAAGCTCATGTATTGAGATAAATGTTCAATTAGTTATATCGATAAAACGATTTTAGCATTATTAAATATTTTATTAATTGTAATTTAATAATTCTGGTGAAAATATTGATGTTAATTATTCATTTGATTACATTTACTAAGGTAAAATACGAATACGAAAGAACAGACTATCAATCAAAAACTAACCTAGACGGCTCATTCTTTAATGCCCTTTTGAATTAAACCCGTTAATACTACGAATTTTAGACGGATTTAGAATAATTGCACACCCTCATACTTAATAGACTTCTTCAAATAATTTGTACGCGGTTTCGGCAAGATAAGGCTACTCGCTCGACGAGTATTCCATGTAGTGATGTGTTTGAATTTTTAATGATAAGTTACTATGGAGAGAATTTTTATTTTAAGATAAAGATACAGAACCTATTAATATAGTTGTTTAATCGTCATAATTTTGATTTATTAGTAGATTATCAGTCTGTGTTAAGTTTCATCTAAATAACGCTTTTATTAATTTATTTTATAACGTTTGTATGTAAGAAATTTCGCTTTTACAATATTTCAGTTAGATAAATAAATGTGGCCTAAATATGTTCAAATATGTTCAATATATTTAAAGACCCATTGATTACAACGTCTTGAATGTTTTTGAACTTGTCCTTGCCCTGGATTACTTATGAGAACGCTCTTAATAGTGGATTGATTGTGAACCTTTTTAGTATGCAATATGAGTGTCCACTTTACATATTGAGCGTTTGCCGCCTGTATAAAAAATGATTATAAGTATTATCGCTGTATTTTGTAAACAAATCCTTCTGAAACAATTATTTCATAAATCCCGTTGAACATTGAGAGAAGTCAGTGAAATTTTCATGCTTATGCAGGCATTTCTTGGAAATCTTGCTACGCAAGTTTATTAAGTATGTAGACAATTACTTTTCTATGTAACCTCTTTCTTTCTTATTCATGGTAAAATAAATCAGTCTTATTACAAGCTTTTAACTAAATTACACTTTTTCACATTCGTATATTTTAGCAATATTTACGCTGTAAATATTACAGTAAACATTATTATTAACTAATGTTTAAATTATACATTTTATTCAGTAGTAGCTGTCAAGTTAAAGTGACAGCTGACAGATTGAAGACTTTATAGATAGATGACACGGTACTTATTGTCCTTGGAAAATATGTCATATTTTTATTATTGCTAAATACTTTATGTATCCGAACGATATTTCATTTGAAAAATTAAAAAAAAACTTATATTGAATCAAACTTATTTCGATAATTTTCTGTACCCTGAGACGATTCGATATGAAAAATATGCGACTATTAAAACAAAGAACAATGAAGAGGGTGACTTATATTAAACGGAAATTAAGCATCAAAACAGCTGAAGAAATCACTTTTTCACTTGAATAATATCTTAATTAACTTCGTGCAATATCGTTTCTAATAAATATTATGGAATATAATTTTCTATTTGTTGACTGTCTAATAATGTTACTTAATTTTCTACGTACAAATTATTGAAATATTTTAAATATTCCATGTTTAGAGATTTCATAGAGATTTAATTATTTATACAAGTGACCCTAAATTGACACGAGTGAATAATAATAATAATACATACACACAAAAAAATACAAATATATGAAATTACGAAATAAAAAATACAAGAAATTTACTAACTGTAGGAATTATTTTTTTTAATCTAGATACTTCACAGGCGGTCTAGGAATTTACTAAATAAATGCATACTATGTGTTAAATAATATAATACATATATTTCGCACAATTATTCTTCGACTAAAATTAAGAGCGTATATTACCTGATCATGCTTTCCTAATATTGAGCACAAAATAATATGAATGAAGAATAACAATACAATGGGAATAAGGAATTATGAACCTGTAGAAATATCATCGCTTTCAATCCTGCTATATGCTTGTATGTCACTAAACTCCTTTTAAGCTGGCTGGACCGATTTGAAAGAACTTTTTTGTATGCGTTTGGGTGGTTTAGTTTCACAAATCAGCCCGGCAGATGGCACTGCAGACGGTATGAAGTTTATTTATCTATACTGTAACGAAACAACTGGCTTTTCAGGTATAAGTCTCAGGTCAAGTCATAGACGTCCGTTATTTATATCTTTTTACCGCTACGCTGCCGTGCGAAGCCGAGAAAGACCTCTAGTAAAGTATGTAGGTATGTAGGTGACCAAATTAGCTGTTTACGTTATGTCGTTTGATACGTGAATAAATTGTTCTGAAAAGAACAGTTTATACGTTTACGTTATGTCGTTTGATACGCGAATAAATTGTTCTGAAAAGAACAGTTGTACGTTTGCGTAAGATACAGGTGTGTTCTGAAAAGAACAGTTTTATCAGTGTTGTCGCATAGGCTGTAGGCATATCGATAGTGATCTCAAGTGAGCACATCCGAACGCTTCAGCCGCTGCGCGCAGAAAAGGGTCAAATTTTTGCCGCGCCTCGCTTTTGTTGAAACACGAGTCAGGTAGCGAAAGATCCCTTTCGACCACACCCTGCGCGTATTGGCTGAACGTTTTAAGTCAACATGTCATTACTACTTTTAAGGATAGTCTAAGTTTTTTATACAAATGTATCTATTTTTGTAAAATATTATTCATTCCATATTCAAGATTCAATATACACGCTTATATACTCAGTTCCATCTTCAACCTCTTCTCGGCAAGTTATTAGGGAGTTTTATTTATCTACAACCAATTATTCCTAAAGTACGAAAACTCCTAAAGTCCACTTCCTAAAGTGGTGACCCCAGAAGAACGCAAACGCCCTAGAAGAACACAAGGCTCTAGAAGAAGACAAACCTCCGAGAAGAACACCAACCAATCGAAGATGTCGAACTCACAAAATTCCGGTGCAGAGCGTCAAGTATCATCACAACCGTCGAGCCAACAAGTCTCCGGTATCTCACTGTCGCTCCGCCAAGTCAACACGCCGTCTCAACACATCGCAGCCGCCGCACCTCTCGTACCTGCATTACCAACACCTCCAGTGCAACCACAGCATCAACCTACCATCGACACCCTCATCGGTGAAATAAGAAGGTTGTCTTTGGAAGTTGCTGAGTTACGAGCACAACGCTCGCGGAATGCATCAAGAAATTACCACGAAAGCCGACGTGAATCACCGATGGAAGACCGAAGCCGTAGAAAATCTCCAATGCCGTACTGCTATTATCATAATCGGTACGGTATGGACGCGAAGAAATGTGCATCGCCATGCAGTTTTAAGCCCATCAACGGTCAAGCACACGGTCAATATCAGTCGGAAAACTAAATGTAACGCTAGCCGCGGCGGAATCTGGCGTTACCGAAGCATCACACCGCCTTTTCGTTACCGACAAGGTAACAAAACTTACTTTTTTGGTAGACACAGGAGCCAATATCTCCGTCCTACCAAAGAAAAAAGGCTCTCACGAAAAACCATTGCCATTCCAACTGTACGCCGCTAACAACACCGTTATACCGACATACGGAGAGAGGACACTACAACTTAACCTTAACCTCCGAAGACCATTCACCTGGAAATTCATCGTAGCAGATGTGTCGAAGCCAATACTGGGAGCAGACTTTCTACAGCATCACCACCTAATTGTTGATGTTAAAAACAGAAGATTGATCGACGGGAAAACACAGCTGGTAACAAACGCTCAACTCAGTACTGCAAACATACCTACAGTTCGTAGTATCGACATTGAGCATAATTACCATAATATACTAGCAGATTTCCCTGGGACGACTAGAATCACGTCAATGAAACTTAGTCCCAAACATTCCGTCGAACACTTCATAGAAACGAATGGACCGCCCCTTCACTGCAGGCCACGCCCCATTGCACCGCATCGCTACGAAATGGTCAGAAAAGAATTCCAAAACATGATTGACCAAGGGTTATGCAGACCAAGCAAAAGCCCTTGGGCCTCACCTCTTCACGTTGTGCCGAAGAAAAATGGAGAGTTACGCGTGTGTGGCGATTATCGAAGGCTCAACGCGATAACTAAGCCCGATCGCTATCCCATACCACGCATACGTGACTTTACATATCAACTCACAGGGAAGAAAATTTTCTCCACGCTGGACCTCAACCGTGCTTATCAGCAACTACCAGTCAGCGAGCAAGATGTGGAGAAAACCGCCATTATCACACCATTTGGCCTTTTCGAGTTTCCACGCATGTGTCCCGGTCTAAAGAACGCCGGTCAGACATTTCAACGCTTCATTCACGAAGTACTGCGTGAACTCGACTTTGTATTTCCATTCGTCGACGACTTGCTCGTAGCATCAACCAACGAGGAAGAGCACCGCAAACACCTACGTACCGTACTACAGAGATTAGATGAATACGGCATTACCATCAATCCATCAAAATGTGTTTTCGGCCAGCCAACGGTTAAATTCCTCGGTCACCAAGTCACGGCGGAAGGAATACAGCCACCACAAGAGAAGGTACAGGCAATCACAGACTTCCCGAAGCCACAAACGATAGAAGAGCTACGACGTTTTCTCGGCATGGTAAACTTTTACCGCGAAAATATCAAAGACGCTGCGACCATACAAGCGCCGTTAAATTCATACCTACATAACGTCAAGAAGCGCGACAAAACTAAAATCGAATGGACCGCTGAATCAACGCAAGCTTACGAAGCATGTAAAGAGAGCATTAAAAACGCCGCTTTACTCGCTCATCCGTCTCATCATGCGACACTTGCTATATTCAGCGACGCGAGTGATAAAACAGCTGGTGCCGCTCTCAATCAATTCATCAACAACACGTGGCAACCACTTGGCTATTTTTCGAAGAAATTCACCGACGCACAGACTCGATACAGCACTTACGATCGAGAGCTACTCGCCATCTATATGGCTGTCAAACATTTTCGCAAAATGTTCGAGGGACGAGAAATCATAATATTCACCGACCACAAGCCGCTGACATTCGCTTTCACTAAAACAAACACAAACAGCGAATCACCAAGACGCACCCGACAACTACTCTATATCAGCGAATTTACAACTGATATACGACACGTCAGTGGGTCGCAAAACGCAGCCGCAGATGCATTACCACGCGTAGACGCAATCACATGTCCATCGCCTATCGACTACAACTTACTTGCAAAAGCTCAAGAACGCGATAGCGATACTCTCAAAGCACTAAGTCTACAAAGCAACTTATCATTCAAAGAAATCAACCTGCCCGCGTCTAACACCAAATTATATTGCGAAACATCAACCCCATACGTACGACCGTATTTACCAGAAGAATACCGACGTATCGCATTCGACGCAGTACATAATATTAGCCACCCTGGAATAAAGACCACAAGAAAACTAATTTCGCAACGATACTTTTGGCCTTCAATGAACGCAGATGTCGGCAAGTGGGCTAAAGCATGCATACAGTGTCAGCGCGCCAAAATTCAACGCCACACATCAAGCCCATTAACAACTTTCGCGCCAACCGAACGCTTCGAACACGAGCGCACTCTGCAACCGACCGTCGTCCCGTGCGGACGTCTGCTCCAGTGCTCTCTCGCTCGCTCCGTGTGAGTCATCGCCGCTTGCCACTGTGTACAGTGCGCACGCGCTCTCCGACTGCTGCCTTTGCCGCCTGCTGCGCTCTCATTGGTCGCTTCGCGCCTTCGGTGGACAACGGGCTTTGAAGGCTGCAATTTATGATCGCGGGTTTACCTGCGGCCGCTCAGATAGCCACCTAACGGTGCCAAACGGTTATCTGTCGGTTAACGCCTTGTGCGGGAGTGTTTTGTCCGGGGTGCAATCACCGTGCCTTTTTCAAGGCGCGTAACAGCCCCTCCGCTTCCTCCAAGTCCTGTTGGCGGCCGGGCCTCTTAGTAGGCACGCGATAGGGAGTAGGTACTCCAACTACTTTCCTAGCAACCGGCTAAAAACAGGTCCACTGTTGGACGGGTCCTGTCACATCCGTAGGGGCTCTATTTACCCAAACTCCTACGGGCTGGTTAGGTCGGTGACAAACCACACCTCCGCTATCACCAGCGGAGACGCATACACGTTAGGGCAAATCACTAGCTTAGGTACTCACTACCAGTAGGCTTAGGTACACACTCGTCGTCAAACTGTTGGCTTCCCGCCTTCAGAATGGCGTCCGAGGACCCACCTGACATGAGCAGTTTAATGCTCTTTTTAAACAATCGTTATCCAGACGTTATTCGGGCCTTTAATGAGTCCGTTGTCGCTGACTCGCCGCGTTCGCCGTCACCGCCGCCGCGTAAGGTGTATAATAAAAATGCCTCCGCGAAGGCATCGCGATTAATTATCGACCAATCCGGTTCTCGCACGCGCATCGATGAATGCGGTACCACCTCGCGCACCGACCAATCAGGGTCTCGCTCGCGCTCGCGCTCACCGCTCCGTGCGGAAAGCGTAAGCGATGAGTTAATAAGCCAATCACGGCCTTCGTCGCGCATGTCGACTCAATCCGCCCGGGCGGAATCATTAAACGAAACGTCGTCGAACGAGTCAGACGGCTTCGAAACGGTAGGGCGCAAGAAAAAGCGCTCGGCTAAAGGCGGTCCTCCGGCCAAGAGGCCAACTCAGCCCTCAAGCCCTCCTAAGAGGGATCTTAGCTCCCTTTTATCGGGAAAACCCGCGCCGTCCGCTCCCGCGGACCGTATTAAAACACCGCCGCCCGTTTACATTAGGGACAAGGGTGTATGGCCCGCCCTCTCTAAGCTCCTCGACACTAAGTCGATAAATTACAAAGCCCGTACGCTGCGGGATAATTTATGCGTACAGGTGTTTTCGTCGGATCACCACCGCTTTTTAACCTCCCACCTTCGCTCTGAAGGTATCGGAGGACATACTTTTCCCCTACCCGAGGAGCGCGTCCTCAGGGTAGTTGTCAAGGGCATTCCGAAGGAAATAGACTCCGGGATAGTCCAAACCGACTTAGTTGAGCAAGGGTACCCCGTTAGGGAGGTATTTAGAATGCTCCAACGCACTACCAAGGAAGAGTACGATATGGTACTCGTAGTGCTAGATCTCACTCCGAGCGGGAAAAAGATATTCGGTCTCAGAGAGTGTTGCAAGCTCTCCGGACTGAGGGTCGAAACTCCCCTCAAACATTCATTTACACGACAGTGTCATCGCTGTCAACTCTACGGGCACGCAGCCCGTAACTGTTTCGCCAGGGCGCGTTGCGTTAAGTGCTTAGGCGACCATGGCACCGCGGACTGCAAGCGCACACTTCCGTGCGCCGAGCCGCCGGCGTGCGTGCTTTGCGGGCAACGGGGGCACCCAGCGAATTATCGCGGTTGTCCTCGAGCCCCCAAGGCGCATAAGCCGGCGTCTAGGCGCGTGGCGGGGCGTGACGCGGCCCGCCGTGGCCTGGGAGCAAAGCCCACTTACGTGCCGGCCCCGCAGCCCGAAAATAGCCCCTGGGTCAAGCCCCCGGCAACGGAGGGCCCTCCCCAGCTCACGTCAGAGGCCTTCCCGCCTCTACCAACCAAAGCGGCACCTGCGGCGCCTTCCCAGGCGCCAGCGCCAACACCCGCCATAACGGAGAGGACCACCCCTAAGGCGAGCCCTCCTCCTCAAGCCCCCCGCCCTCCCGCGGAGGCATCTGCGGAGTCCGCAAAAGTTCACAGCGCATTTAATCTTGCGCTTAGCGTTGTAGGCGCGTTAGACTTGGATGCCCTGGTTGCATTCCACGAAGCCTATACGTCAGCTAAAGGTGTGAACGCTAAGGTTGACGTCGTTTCTCAGCATGCCCTGCTACTACAATCCGTGCGGCAATTTGTACAATCTAACACACCGAAATAGCTACGACCACGTCTAGGGTCAAGGCTCGATCGCTGTCCGTAGTGACATTTAACGCAAACGGTTTCAAGCCGCAGGCAGATTTGGTCCGAGATTTCCTCGTTCGCCACCAAATAGATATTTTCCTCGTACAGGAAACGTTTCTTAAACCCAGCGTCCGCGCACCTAGATTCGCGAATTACGTCGCGGTTAGAAACGACCGACCTACGGCGAAAGGCGGAACGCTCATCTACTATAGACGTGCGCTTCACTGCTCGCCGCTAGACCCGCCGTCGCTAACAAACATAGAGTGCTCTGTGTTACGCGTGGCTATGACCGGTCATCAGCCGATTATTATCGTGTCGGTGTATCTCCCTCCATCTAAGGACATCCTAGAGAGCGATCTTAGGACTCTGTTTGCGCTGGGCCCCTCGGTCTTATTGGTCGGGGATCTCAATAGCAAGCACGGGGACTGGAATAGCTCAAAAGAAAACCCTAACGGGCGAGCCCTCAGTAGGCTTATTGACGTGCTCAATTTCAATGTCATAGCCCCCATTCAACCGACTCGTCGCGGCATAACTTGTAACGGCCTTCTCTCAACGGACGTCTTAGACGTAGCGGTTCTACGAAACGTAGCACTACAGCCGCGTAGCGTAGAAGTGCTACACGAATTAGACTCAGATCATTTCCCGGTTCAATTTGAATTCGGCCCACCTAATACCCAAGAGAAGAGGTACAAGTCCATTGTCGACTGGCAGAAGCTAGACGAGGCCCTCAAGCCCGTCGAAACTTCTGACCTCTCTAACATCCCCGACGATTTAGTCTCGTCCGCTCACGCGTTAGACGCGATCTCCTCGGTCACAAATTACATTCAGACCAAGGTTGCCGAATCGTCCCGGAAGGTCCCAGATGAGTTCGCTCAACGCTGGGAGCTTCCCCCGGACGCGAGGCGTCTGTTGACCGAGAAGAACGCGGCGACTCGCGCCTTCGCCAGAGCGCCGACCGACGATAACCGCAGAGCACTCCGCGCCTCGCAGCGCCGAGTCAAAGAGCGCATGCGTGAAATAAGAAACGAACGCTGGGACCGTCTTACCAGCGAATTGTCACCTTCGCATACGGCCTATTGGTCTCTCGCGCGTTCCCTTAAAACCGACACGGTGGCTTCTATGCCCCCTCTCAAGCGTCCAAATCTGCCTGACGCATTCGATGACGACGAAAAAGCCGAGTGCTTAGCCGTCAACCTAGTGGAGCAGTGCACGCCGTATCTCGAGCATAGCGACCCGGCGCACGTCGAACACGTGAACCGCGAAGTCGAACGCATAGTCGCACTGCCCCTCTCTCCCGAGCCGCTCCCGCCTACGTCGATCGCCGAGGTCAAAACTCTAATCAAGAGTTCACTGCCTCGTAAATCTCCAGGTCTCGACGCCATCTCGAATAAGGTCCTCCGGTGCCTCCCGCCCCATCTGATATGCTTGCTAGTGGCCATATTCAATTGCCTACTCGAAAACTGCACCTTCCCGGCGCAGTGGAAAGAGGCCATTGTCATAGGTATTCACAAGCCGGGCAAGCCTCGTAACAATCCCACCAGTTACCGCCCTATCAGCCTTCTCAACACGCTGAGCAAGCTGTACGAGAAGGTAGTGAAAAAGCGCCTCCTAGACTATGCCCTAGAGAAGGGGCTCATCCCCGATGAGCAGTTTGGCTTTAGGCCGGCCCACTCATGCGTCCATCAAGTCCATCGGATCACGGAGCACATCCTTTCAGGGATGAACAGCTCACTGAAACCGAGAGCCACGGGTGCGCTCTTCTTCGACATAGCGAAGGCGTTCGACAAGGTGTGGCACAACGGCTTGATTTACAAGCTCTACCACCTTCAAGTGCCACTGAGACTCGTGCGTATCGTACACGACTTCTTGTCCGACCGTTCAATTCGCTATCGCGTGGAAGGAACGTTATCGTCTCCTCGTCCAATCAGGGCCGGAGTACCGCAAGGCTCGGTCCTTTCGCCCCTTCTCTTCACGCTGTATACCGGCGACATCCCTAGGGCTCCGAATGTGGAGCTAGCCCTCTATGCCGACGACACCGCTCTCTATACCACTCATAAAGACAGAGGTGTCATCGTGGATAGACTCCAGACCGCAACCACGTCGCTAGGCGAATGGTTCCGGAAATGGGGCTTCCAATTAAATCCCGAGAAAAGCGTTGCAGTTCTCTTTGCCAGGGGCAACCCCGGTGCTAACGCTAATACTCGGGAAAAATTTCTCCTCAAAAAAGAGGTCACCCTTTACGGACAAGCCATTCCATGGCAAAAGTCCGTCAAATATCTAGGAGTCACGCTCGACAGCGGCATGTATTTTCGTAAGCATGTAGCCGCCGTTCGCAAGAAGGCCGCTTTTGTCCTCTCTCGCCTCCATTACCTCCTAAATAAAAGGAGTCACATGTCCCTTAGACACAAGGTAACCTTGTACAAGGCCTGCGTCCGACCGTGCATGACTTACGCTAGCGTAGTCTTCGCGCACTGTGCCCCCTCGTACATCCACCGGTTACAGGTGCTACAGTCGCGTTTCATGAGAATCGCGACCGGCGCACCCTTCTACGTGAGAAACGTCGATCTCCACTATGACCTGGAGCTCCCTACCATAGCCCAATGGATGAAGTTGGCGTCCAAACGCCACTTCGACAAGGCTAAACACCATCCCAACCCACTGGTGCGTAAAAGCATCAATTACTACCCCTTCCCGACTAAAAAGGCTCGTAGGAGGCCCCGACACGTACTAACGGATCCGGATGATCCAATCACAGTAGCTAACGATAAATTAAAAGCCGCCCGCGCGGCCAATAATAATAGCAGTAGCAATAGACAGATTAGGGTAAAAAACCGCCTTCACCGGGGAAGGCGAGGACCTTTACTTCGCACTTCGCTCACTCCAGTGAGCTTCCGTCCTGCCCTTCAGGCGATTGACCCCCCCGCGACGGCCCAAGCCGAGGTTCGAGTCTCACAGGAGACGCCCTTGCGCGAGTCGCGGGAAACCCCCCCTTTCCGGCTGAGCTAAGCTCGCCAAACAGCCCGTGCTGAGCTGTAAAGGCCCTTAAGGCCAACAGCGAGATTCCATTCAAAAAAAAAAAAAAAAAAAAAAAAGCTTCGAACACGTGCACATCGATATCGTTGGTCCGCTACCTACCGCGACCACCGGACATCGATACCTCGTTACAATGATAGACAGAGCAACCAGATGGCCCGAAGCATACCCATTATGCGAAATATCGGCTGAAGACGTAGCAAAAGCAGTGTACGAAGGTTGGATTTCCCGTTTCGGTTGTCCTAAAACAATAACAACGGACCAAGGACGCCAATTCGAAAGCAGAGTATTTGCATCTCTTTCTCGCTTACTCGGAATTGAAAAAACGCGAACAACCTCATACCACGCACAATGTAACGGTATCATCGAAAGATGGCACCGTGTTCTTAAGGCCGCATTAAAGGCAAGATTACAAACCGCAAGAAGCTGGATCAACGAACTACCAACCGTCCTACTTGGAGTACGCACCGCTATGCGAAGTGACACTGGCGTAAGCGCCGCTCAACTTACTTACGGATGCAATATTCGCTTACCCGGTGATTTTCTATCAACAACCCGTGATGACGTAATCATGGACTCTGCCTACATCGACCAACTGCGCAACGCAATACGGAATTTACAACCAATGCCGAGCCAACCTCATAGCAATACCAAACCGATATTTATACACAGAGACCTACAAACATGTGAATACGTATTTGTACGCATAGACGCCGTAAAAAAGCCATTACAAGCACCTTACGACGGACCCTACCGCGTGCTTAAACGAGACAACAAGATTTTCACACTACAATTGCCTAACCGAGAAATGAATATATCTATCGACAGACTCAAACCTGCCTACACCATCGCCGAGCAAGATATGCCTACGAACACAATACCAAGTAACGACAACAAGCAAACCACATCGAGTGCACGAGAACCACAAAACCAACCAAATAGCCTGAATCAAAATGATAACCTGAAACATCAGAACGACAACGACAAGCAATATCAAAACGGCAACCTGAAACACCAAAATGATAACAGCCTGAAACAACTAAACAATGAGAGCAATGTAACACCTACAAGGACAACTCGCCGAGGCCGCGTCATACGCCTGCCGGTACGCTTCGCTAGAGGGGGAATCCTGTAGGTGACCAAATTAGCTGTTTACGTTATGTCGTTTGATACGTGAATAAATTGTTCTGAAAAGAACAGTTTATACGTTTACGTTATGTCGTTTGATACGCGAATAAATTGTTCTGAAAAGAACAGTTGTACGTTTGCGTAAGATACAGGTGTGTTCTGAAAAGAACAGTTTTATCAGTGTTGTCGCATAGGCTGTAGGCATATCGATAGTGATCTCAAGTGAGCACATCCGAACGCTTCAGCCGCTGCGCGCAGAAAAGGGTCAAATTTTTGCCGCGCCTCGCTTTTGTTGAAACACGAGTCAGGTAGCGAAAGATCCCTTTCGACCACACCCTGCGCGTATTGGCTGAACGTTTTAAGTCAACATGTCATTACTACTTTTAAGGATAGTCTAAGTTTTTTATACAAATGTATCTATTTTTGTAAAATATTATTCATTCCATATTCAAGATTCAATATACACGCTTATATACTCAGTTCCATCTTCAACCTCTTCTCGGCAAGTTATTAGGGAGTTTTATTTATCTACAACCAATAATCTCCTAAAGTGAAATACTTCCTAAAGGTATAATGTTAAACCTTACATTTTATTTATAATATAAAGCTTTCCAGCAAAATAACTACAAATGTACTTCATATACTGAAAACTAAACATTGATACTAGTTTATAGCCGTATATCTTAATATATATATTTCTTGTGTGCGTGTGTATGTGACTGAACTCCTCCTAAACGACTGGACCGATTTAGACGAAATTTTTTGTGTGTGTTCAAGGGGATCTGGGAATGGTTTAGATTCACAATTTTGTCCGCTGGACAATGTTTTTTTTATTTATTTTTGGAATGTTTTACATTGGATCCCACAGACGGCGCTACCATCGCAGTGTCAAATTTTAAATAATATTAAATAATTTTTAGTCTGTCCCGACAGCGCTGCGATCAAATTAAACAAAAGTTTTGTTATCATTGTGTTATTGTAGACCATGTGCTGGATCGTTAGATATTGTGATAACATTTGAATAATAATTATCATCAAAATGGTCCCGAATGTTTTAGCTTATTAAAAAAAGTTTGCAATTTTCAAATTAAAGACGTGTAGACAGGACAACGTCTGTCGGATCCGCTAGTTTATTATAAAATAGTTTGATCACCATAGTAAATTTCCAAACAGCATTGTGCGAGATGCCGGTACCAACTACGGTGTATTATCTACCAAGGGATTCAATATAGCCTACAATTAAAGAATTAGTAATCCTAATCGATTTGTTTACTTTTGCAGTCGGAATGGGAGTTTTAAAACTATCCATCCAACATCTTATGTTTATTGCAAATAGCATCAAGCCTAAATAATATCATAACAATATTCACAAAAACATAATGTTAATAAACTGTCTTGGGCGCGGCACAGCGCTGGAAGATTTTCATTTCGCAGGCCAAGACACTTTTTGGGTCGCAGAGCCAGGAACACAACAGACACAGAAATGAGGCTGCCACACATCACAGATATTTAATTACGTACTATTATACTATGACTCATTTGCAATATTCAATCACAGCGTAAACCTTTTATAACTATATAATAAAATGGCAAATAAAAATATAAAATTTGCATTTAAAATCCTTAGAGTATTTATTTAATTAATCTCAAAATTATCTGAAGCGAAACGAGTGGACACGTTGGTAATATTAATTCACATATTTATGTTTCAAGCTTAGTTGAATTTTAAACGTACCAACTCTATATTAATTTATGAATAATATTTTTGTATAGCTAAAGTATAATGTATTAAAAAGGAAAATAAGTTTTAAAGTAACAAAATATTGTATACGTATTTTTCGTGTAATTTTTTGTGTGTAATACTAAAATGGCAAAAATCTGTCTTCTTTCGTCAGATCATTATCTTAAGATCAGAGTCGTATGTCAATCAATGGAGCCCATTTGAAAATAAAATCAATCAGTAGGGAACAACAAAACCAATTTATTTTGAGCCTCGAGAACAAATTAAATACTTTAATACATTGGGTGTGACTTAAAAACGGCGATTGGATGAGACTTATCGGATTTTTAATGTATATTTCTAGATGTGAATAATATTAATATTGTTTGATTTTCAAAAATATTTACAGTATTTCAATACAATCTGTACAAAGCGCATAACCCCGGTAGATTCGAGTTCCTCCCAGGCTGTATTAGAGTCCCAAACCGAGATGTAAATGACGTCGATTAAAAACTGCTTTCAGCCGTCTTAAAACGTTCAAGAAAGGCATCCCTACTACCAATTTTTTGGGCTAATTTGTAATTGAGTCATGCGGTGCAGCGCTGTTATTTCGCATACTATAAATACGCATGATGATGGTAAAGACTGTGACATCTGCAAACTGTTGAAGGAGGACTTCGCTCACATCCACAGGTGACCAACATATAACTAATAACATTTTATTATTATATACTAACAACTTTTGAAATGCAACTTGAAAAAGGCTTTATTATAATACTGTATAACAATAATTATATATTTAAATATGTTCGGCACATCGAGTAGTTTGTATCATTGGTGTCAGTAAAAAATGTCACTCCCTCAATATCCGCGTTCTAAAACTAGCCTGTCGAAGAATGCGCTTTGAAACTCAGCTTTTTTCAGAGACTTAAATCCTTAAGGGAATTTCAATTGTCAGAAGATTATCGATTTTATTCCTGCAATTTATTTATCGTAGTTCATAGGACAAATTATAAATACATATATAATCGAAAGCGACAATGTATTCGGTGAATGGACCTAAGAGGGTATAAAATGTTTGAAAATTATTTGCTTATTTCACAAAAAGCAGAAATTGTAATCGAAATGCTCGTTATGAAATCGTTTGTAATACATATTTATACTGTAATTAATAAATAAATAAATAAATAAATATTTTACGGTTTAAAATATTTTTTCAAAACTATGCTTATAATCTTCAAAAAAAATTAGAACTGTCACAGGACGCCTGGCAGATGTGAAACATCGACATTATTTTGTAAAAGTAATATGCAGAAAAGAACAGATTGTGATAGGAACTAAATATGTCATAATGATAAAATATTACGATTTTTTTTCCAGATAACGATGACTATTTGTTGAATAAACATTATTTTCATTAAATATTTTTAATGTGAAATTTACTATTGCATTTAGACTGTATATCATATAGCGTGGCGACACGTCGCCACGGCATGCGTCGCCACGCCAGAAATCGGTTTTACGTGCAGCTATAGATGATTCACATAAAAGAATAGAACGTTACCTATACAACTATATAAATATTGTATTAACCAGAGCTGTTATAATAAATAGAAAAAAATGTGTGCGTGTACTCGTATACACACGTAAGAAGTGAAACTTCTTTATGACCTTATTTTTTGAAATATGATCATATATATGCACCTTAGAAATTGAATAACGTTAAATAAGATAAAAGGCTTTCATTATCATAGACATTAATACAATTAAAACAATTATTTCATTTTACCTTATTACTACTTAGATTATAACAGAATTCCTTTAATTGTATTAGAATTTTACTATCATTGTTATCGTTATGATACATTTTTGTTATGAACCTCTTCGAATCAACCGTGGTAGGGACAAGAAAAAGATGGCATGTAACCGAAAATTATGACGCGTAACGTAAAAATGTGATGGTAATTTTTTTCCAACGCTGATAAGTACTCTAGCGATGCCTATGGCTGGACAATACTTGTATATTAGGTTGAGTTCTTAATCAAAAATCATGTGATATTTTTTAGTAAAATATTCGAATAAACTCTCAGCCAGTGAAATTCCCTTTCCAATAGCTGCGCTCAATTTCGTTAAAATACGATTTTGTATACAGCTATTGATATTTGAATGGATTAAAAGCCTTACTATGTTTTTTGAAGACGTTATTTATTAAATGTTTCGAGTCTATTTTATTTTGTCCAATTTATAGGTTAAGATTCTTTATTCATAAGATAAAGCAGTCACCGTAAATGGACACCTATGTTAGCAACCAGCGTTGCTATCCTCTGTACTACCCCTCTGTATCCCCTTGGAAGACTTCCACTGGTTTTAATTCTGACTAGATCATAACAGCAAATGCCTACTTAATGGAAAGTAGAAAACTTCCAGCCAATGAGTTGCCGAAACATGCGTTGCTTTCATACAAATTTATCTCAACGTATTGAAGCTAGCGTAAAAAAGTTTTTTTTCAATATATGCAATTTTAACCACAATGTTTACTTGTCTTACAGATTAGATTATATAAAGAAAGGAGACGCAGATGTGTGCACCAAGATTTGAGAGGAACGTGACTTCAACTATACTCAGGAAAGAATACGGAAGACACTTTGAGATCTTTAGTCATGAGCTGACGCTAGGACCAAAATAACTCATCTTAAATAGCTTGAAGTCTAGACACATCAGCTGACAATGCCTGGAATGTCCTAATACCAAATTTGTTATTCACATTGTTATATTTTTAATAATTGATTCAGGGCTGAAATAATAATCGTGAAATTTTGACGTTTCTTATAACGGACCAATTATTTCATTAATAATGTTTTTTATTAGTTAGAAGTTATGCAGTATGTCATATAATAATTATCGTTTGCCATTGTAAATATTTTTGCTGCCTTTCTAACAATTCTTTGGTTTTAAGACATTTATTCTCAAAATAGACATTAGTCACTTATATAAATAAATAAATAAAAAACGTTTTTTATTTCTTACAGCAGAACAAGAAGTTGGATTAATTAAGTTTACTTACATACTGGTGTTAGTTTTGTTAGTAATTAAATTTGTATCCTATATTTAGTTGTGTTAGTTTTTCCTACTTTTAATCTATTATTCTTCTGTAAAAACTCCTCTTTAGGTGAAGGCCCAAAGATAGCCAGTCCTCTCTCGATTGGTCTACTTGGATCCAGTCTACCTGTCTGTCTCTTTTTCACTTATATAGGAACACTTATATGCTAACGATACAATTTATCACGCGGTGGTGGTAGAACTTGGGAACCACTCAATAGAATTCTTTCATTAACAAAACTTAAAATTCCTAGGAGTTACCTACAAGTGTATTACAACATCGGTAACTGTTTTTTGTAAAACTAAACACAGTTTTATATGAACTTTTTGGGCAATATTTATGAAGTACTTACCACTCAATTAGGGCCTTAATCAAAAGCGCCGGTCCTGTGTACATACTTAAACTTTTTTAATTATCCCAGTTTGACAGACAACTCAAACAGAGTTCACGTTAAAAATTTTACGACGTCCGTTGAGTTTTTATGACGCTATTCTGAAACCGCCTCACGTTTGTACGGACAATGGCTTCATATTGTCGAATATTACTACAGTCTAATGTAGCCTTTATTTAATAGATTATAAGACTGAAATTAGCATCGTACTTTTTACCTATTAGAATAAATGCTGCCCCGTAATCAGCTGAAAATTGAAATGAACATTCATTCATAATATGGGTCATGCTACATTAACTGGTATTGGAAATATTCTAAGTTTTTGATAGTAGTGTTCATAATGCTGTATTTTAATGAACAGCTAGTTTCAGGTATTTTTCATTTGTGAGCTAAATAGAAAGCCATGGTCATAGACAATACCTTAATTATATCTAGAAACTTTTTATATCTGTCATAGATAAAAAAAAATTGGGAGAATTATAATATCTTAATATATATAAATTACGTGTCATGTTGTTTGTCCGCTATGGACTCCTAAATTAGCGAACCGATATCAATCAAATTTGCACACCGTGTGCAGTGTGATCTAACTTAAAAGATAGGATAGCTTACATCTCAATTTACACCCGAATATTATTTTATTGCATATTTTTGTTTAGTATTTGATACAATTCTAACAGATGGCGCTGTGTTAAGAGTACCAACGTTTCACATAATCTATCTACCTTTCACATAAGTTCTCCTTGAATTGTTTACTACTATGTAATATAACAAAAACTATAGCCAGAGCAACGAGCAACGATTGGCCGAGTCTGCTAGTTGTATATAATATGTATATTGAGGAAAGAGCCTCTAATAAAGCCATTGCAATATAAATTAAATATGTTATAAATATTCACTTTCATCCGACATTTTGTGCCTACAAATTTTCATCAAATTCTTTCCCTTCAAACGCAATAATTCGAAAAGTATGTTGTAATTATTTATTGATATTTTAAATACTTGTAAAACCGATCAGAAATGGAATAAAGGCCGATATTAAAAAACTTTTACGGTCTGAAACAGCTTCGTATATTGTGAACAGTTGAACGGAACATTGTATAAAATTTCAAATATTGAGATTCCAATGTGGTCACATAAACTTTCATTCAATATATAGTTCATACTCATTAAATGTGATTTCTATTATTTAACTATTTGAAGAAGGCAGGCCAGGTCCTCCAATCGAGAACTGATCTAGATGATTGAGCTGTCAAATGCTTCGGATTGGAAGTGAAAATTTATATAGAAACTAGGTGACTCGGCCAAGCGTTGCTGTGGCTAAGGTTTTTTTTGTACTAATTATATTCAAGGGAAACGGTAGGAGAACCTATGTGAAAGGTAGATAGCTTATGTGAAACGTTGGTTCTTTTAACACAGTGCCATCTGTTAGAAATAATATCAAATATCTGTTGTATCAAATATTTGCAATAAAATAATATTGCGGGCATAAATTGAGATGTAAGCTATCCTATCTTTTACGTTAGAAGAAGATTGAAAATGGACTTGTTTGTTATTTTTCAGTCTTTAGTATTCACAGCATTCTCCTCCAAGTACTTCATACTATGAACTATGAACTATAATAATATATTATTATACTTCATACTATACGATATTAAAAATCTAGTTAAATCTTCATACCTTCGTATATAAATAATTTAATATATTTTCATCTCTTAGGAACTCAAATAATAAATTATATATATTTATATATAACTTATACTTATATCTTATAGCTTGCTTTAGAACCAAAAAGTTTACCGGTGTGTGTCACCATCTAAGGCAGACCTGTTACTGGCTTTTACCTTCACCGCCGCAGCGATCTTGTCGACCGGTCTTAAATCCAGCCTAGGACCCCAGGGATGAGGGTCGCACTGTGAAACTAGGCCAATACTGCTCTCAATATGACTGAATCTATTCTTCGAGCTATAACGCAAACTTATTATCTATACAAATTGACATTTACGAAAACAATAACAGTATTATGTACGTAACACTAATCACAAATTATTACGAATATTCTAACATCATGTAGTCGGTTCAATTCAAGATCAAAGTTCATTTTCACAATTTTATGTATCGCAAGAAAACACTTTTTCAACAGATTGAAGCTATGTATTATTATAAATTTATAATTATTTTCCGTAATTTAAAATTTTTCCGACGTTTCGCGTGCAGCGTGCAGCATCACTCAGCATCACGATGACTGAAAACAAAGTATCACATCTGTAGAAAAAGTTATTATATGTATTTATTTATATAAAAGATGAAGGGTTTTTTTGTAGAATTATAAATTTATAAAAAAAGCTGTTTTCTTTAAATGAATAAAAGTTATAAAATGAAATATAATAAACGACAATACTAATTTTACATATTTTTATATTTCTCAATAAATATGAATCTTCTTTCATTAACATGGAGATCAACTACACCGACAAAGGACGCCGCGTCGAAATAAGTTGTATCTTATAGAGAAATCGGAAACGTGCATCACCCTAATGAGACTAGGAACTAGCGACTATTAAGGGATGTTATAAATAGCTTATCTTAACTAGAAACATAGGAATTCTGTTTTTCCTGAGTGAACGACTTGTGCATATTTATAGATGGAGAGAGGGAGCTGCGTGCCCCATTCTTTTGTTCTTATTTCGGTGAAAAATAGATACGAAGGGTGCGCATGAGTCAGTATGCGGCGGCGCGCGCGCAGTTCGCATGAATTTCAGTGGTAGTGTTGTGATGTGTTGTGCTTTTGTGGTTATGTGGATTATAATGGTAAGATGAGAATTTAGACAAGGTATTGTTTGTATTTAGATGAAAGATTTTTATTGTTAAATTAGATACATTTTTAGAAGGAAGTTAATTAGGACTATTTATTTTTGTATTGTCCTAATTTACCAACTACGATTTAGCAAGTTAGACAAATGAACGTAACCAATTTAATATTTCTGAAATTACCAACGATGACCTACCAAACAAACTATCCTAAAATTAGTAATTAAATTAAATTTTAATTTATCCAGTAAAACTTTCATCAGATAGTGTTAGTTATAACGTTATGTCAAAAGTTGGCCCGAATTATGAAGCGCGCCGGTCGGCCCATTTTCTGTTCATAATTTCGAGATATTTTGGTCAAATTCGCCTCTGGCTTTTAACTCGGTGATAATAGCTTCACGTTGAAAAACAAATTGCAGGGATCTATACACATTCAACACCTGGCTAAGTGATTCTAAAAATGATTAGGATTTTAGTTCTTTAGTGATTTTAAACATTATATTTGAGCTATTAGTGATTGAATGCAACTTGTAAAGGTAGCGACTTGCTATGTAGAATAAAATTTCGAATCGAACCAAACCTTGGGTTTATATACAATAAGCCAGTGTTTCCCAAGCTTTTTCGTGCCAAAAATCCCCTCTTAAGCGTTTCTAAAATTGTTATATAACACACATAATTTACATAAGAAACATAAAATAAGGGTTTTAGGATAATAATAGGAAATTGGTAAGGAAACACGGTTAGTATATTTTCAAAACGTATAAAAAAATATCTAATATTTAAATTCTGAACAATTTAAATATATATTTTTCTATATTGATTTATAATTTTAATTTAGTGAGATCCTTGCGTTTGATGATGGCTGCACAGGGATTATGTACCAATTTGGTTAGCTTCAGTCTTATGTCTCTACGTTGTTTTAAATACAGATTTTGATTGCCCCCTTAACAATAATACTGCCCCTTATGGGGCGTGGAATCCATGTAGGAAATACTACCATGCGTAAGCTTAAACAATTATCGACACGTTACTGAAAAATACAGATTTATCCCTTGAATATATGAGGTACCTAGTTAATAGTCAAAAATCATTTATTCATATAGGTACCACAATGTATACTTATGGACGTCAAAAAAGGAAATATACATTAAATGCTTCAAATTTTACATTTACTGCCATTTCTCATATCAAGGGCGAAGAACGGAAGAGAAGAACTGGCAATAAACTCTATGCCTCTATTTTTAATCGCTATTTTTTTACACACATTTACATTTTTATTTTAATGATATATATAGTAATATAATAGATATAACAAGATAATACCTTACAACTTATTTTAAAAGCGCTTAACTATGAACAAGCCAAAGTTTGCAACAAAATACACTGTTATTTTAAATTGTTCACTAAAAAAGCGTTCTTGTAAACTATGTAGGAACTAGTTTGTTCAACACAGCGTAGAGGACTCAAAATTCACGAGTAAAATTCATATGAAGTATTTTTACTGCTCTTTTGGCCCTGTAAACTAAATATAACAAATGTCCTTTCGGTGTATATTGAATAAAAATATGATTATAAGGGCCTGTTTCACAATGTCCGGATAAGTTCCAAAAAGCTATTTATTACTTATTGGTAGGATAAATAGTATTTTTGCGTTTCACGACTGTCAGATAGCGCTATACGTCATGAAATTCGAAGTATCTTGTTTGGAAATTTTATCTTTCGAATAATTTATGTGTTGCATAGCTATTTGGCACTTTATTTATACATTGTGAAACAGGCCCTTAGACTTCAAAATGTGTTATGACAACGTAGACTTCCTGTTTATATATTTAGTTAGCTGTAGAAAAACAAGAAATTGGATCTAATTACATTATACTGTTATAAAAATAAAAGTTTATTTACATTAGATTATCACAAAACAGGAAAAATAGGATGAAATAATTGAACGCAAAGGATGTAAATGTAAAAAAAGCAGTGTCTTTCAGTCAAATTTAACATAAAAAATACAACACCAAACTTAAAAACTACGTCTACTCAATATGAGAAACTGAGATTTTTAAATCAGTTTTTGCCGCGCACAACCACTTTATGGAACCAGCTGCCCACTGAATTCTTAAAAGAATCATATTATATGATAGCCAGTTTATCACACTTTGCTTTGCACATTCATAAATCTGACCAAGGCTTCGAATTTTGGCGTAAACATTTGGTTGACCACTTACATCAGAATGTTCGTTGATGACAGATGCCGATATGTGATTGTCACATAGTTATAAGACCTTTGTTCGCACTAAGCTGAATTATGTATGCAATTTATAGATAAATATAAATCTACAAAATGTGAAACAGCAATCCATAAAATTCAATGCTCTCAGTGTTTCCACTATTACAATATTTTACATCATTAATATTATGTATGTGGCATACAAACTATATATGTCACTATATATATATTAAATAGCTGAAATTTCAAGACCTTAGAACGGGTATTTACATTGAATAATTCACTCTAAAATTACGGCTGGTTCTGGTAAAATAAGTGCGGGCTTTAAAAAGTAAAACAAATGACCGTTTAACATTTAAATGTTATATGTTCAGTATTACCATTGATCTTTATAATTTCTCTTTGGTCTGTGTTTTCCAAAATCTGATTACGCTCTGCTGAAAAGAGACAGCAGAGTCTAAACTGAACTAAACTGCAATAAAATTTATTTTCATAAACTTTATCTAAAAAGAATTTGTATACCAATTTCGTTCCGGTATGAAGTTGAACTTAGATGTCTTTTATTATGTGAGTTAAAATGCTGAATTCGTAAAATAACAGCTAACAGAACGGAGAAATGAAAACGGGGAGCTGTTGACAGCGACGCATAATCAAGAGAGCCGGAAATTTATCCCAATTACCGACACGCTATTTTAAACCTTAAGTACATGGTTTAAAGTATAAAATCCTTTGAATAAATAAACCAACAATAATATGCCATTCGTCGGTATTTTGTATCGTATGTGCATGACATTGTTATTTCATTATTAAAAGTTTAACCATACGTGGAATTCGCGGTAATCCGGCTCTGAAGTTATGAGTACTTGACATAAATATAACAAGATTCCAAATGCTTAAAAATTGTTTGGAAATGGTTGGAAACTACTTCAGTGTATAACTCTGCGTTTGAAAAGAGTTTGAGGCACCGTTAGCTTGTGGCTTCAAGCCTGATTTGTGATTATATAATCATACTTTATATATCTTCCATTTATTTATTTCCTAAGCAGCTATACAGATAAAAACACAATTGTACTAAATATAAAACCAGGTGGAATACATAATATTAACAAAAAATTAATTTAAATTATAATATGTTTCTTTTTATTATTGATAAAGTTTGCCAACGCTCGGCATACTGACACATTGGTTAAAACAAACACAAAATACAATTTTTAAAATGACAATTAGAGGCAAACATGGCATTCATTTAGAGCACATACAAATATCAATCGAAACAATAAGTTTCAGTAAGTAATTCCTAATTTGGCTGTGCTGTGTGATGGTGTGCGTGTGAAAATGAGTGTATGAACGTGGGGGTGTGTATGAATATTGTTTAGCGCTATGGATGTTCTCAATACTTCTTTTAAGCATATTCCACGATAGCTTTAACAAGTTAAGGCTCTAATAGTGGTAGTTGTAAGTCCGGGCTGCGTGATACAAAAAAAACTGAGAACTTTACATAGTCGGTGTTGATGTGGAGAAAGTGAAACAAAACATAATTATGATGATTTAGTTTACGACATTGATGTTTTAATATTTATAATTAATACACAAATTTGCTTACAAGAAATATACATTAGACATTGTATAATAGCTTATTAATTATAATATATAATTATCAATTTTTTGTAATACTTCAATAAACATACCAGGCTTGACAGACTTTACTTTAACTGTATAGTTAAAATCTATTTCATCTAAAATCGTTCTTACATTTATAACGTACAATTTTAACTAAACCAAATAATTAAGTTTTAAATGTAAATTCGAATCAACACATGAATTTAAAAATAAGCACACATCGTAGTTAAACAATTCACGGTAACAAGCTTTACCAATTGCTCTGTAGAAATATTACGCCATTTCCTGTGAAAGTTATTGTAGCGGAAGTGATGAACATCAGAAAACATTTACCTTAATTTCACTGTGAGCCGTTTCACGTAGCTTACATTATCGATTCACAAAAAAACTTAAATTAATTTAAAAAAAACTACAGTGCAGTACCGTTATATTATGCCTTTGTTCTTAACTTAACATAACTCAGCTTAAAAAAACACCATTCGGTAAAAAGTGTTTTTTTTGAAGCTATGTATTATTGTAATTTTTTTTATAGAACAAACGCAATATAGGGCAAACGGGCAGAAGGCCCACCTGATGTTAAGTGAGACCGCCGCCCATGGACACTCTCAATTCCAGAGGGCTCGCGAGTGCGGTGCCGGCCTTTTAAGGATTGGTAGTTTATAATTATTTGACATAATTGTAAATTTATCCGAGGTTTCGCGTTATTTACAGCATTATTATGTTCTGGTAAAAAGTATTTTCTTTAAATGTGTCAAAACTAAAATAAATTAAAAGACAATACTTTATCTTATAATATTAGAAAATAAGAGTAAGTTTAAAATATTTATATATATATATATTTTAAATTTACTCTTTTTGTCATTCATACCTAATGACAAAAAGAGTAAATAGAGCAATGGCGCTGTTATCAGCTCTATGCCATAATGAATTTTCATTAATAAGCTAATAAATTAACAGCATCAAGTCAAATTAGTTCAAAATATAGCTATTACCTGTGGTTTATTCGATTAGATGTACAAATTAACGACTAATTGATAGTCATAGTAGACTATTTATTTCTCAGTGTCATTTTTAAAACCGTCAATACTAGTCAATTTGATTTTTCAATGTTGCTAGGTAAAAATTTAAAGGGCCTCATAGCCTAGCGGTCTTTTTGGCTGGTATGGTGAGGGTTACTGGGTTCGATTCCCGGTTCGAGAGTAAGTTATAAAGTTTTGGTTTCCGGCTATTACTTTGTATTCATTGTTTAAGCATTCAATGTGTTAAACCCATTTGTTTGCCTTATCTTTTACGGGTAGCGTACCGTCACCTTATGAAACGGTAATATTCATATGACATCCCGTCCAATATTTATACTATTGTCGAGGTCATGAGCATTCCGCATTATTCTGTAATTTACTGAAACAAGTTCGTCCGTTGCCATTATACTTGTAATTGGACACTCAGATGAGTAACAACATTAATTGTTTGGTTCCGAGTCGATTGTCAATATTTTCAATGATTCATTGTAATACATAAACTAAATTTAAAAGGTTTTTAATTTATATTCATCAACTAACTGTTATTTATTTCTCTACAAATATGATTAAAATTTACTGGTGACATTTTTATTTCATATTCAAAAAGATATTAAGTTTAATTAATTCTTGCTTTTATTTAGGTTATTATACAAGAAGGCATTAACGATGTAAACGCATAGATTCTCAACATGCACTGAAACTGCCCATTGTTGAAATTAATGAATACCCTCATTCAAAAGCCACGCAATTTAAACTCAACAAAAGTCCGTGGATTTATCGCTCCCATACGAGGCAAACGGATCCCTATCGTTTTGAACTCGATTAGAACAAAAGACAGATTCGCGGCGCCTCATTTCCATACTATTATAATGGCTGAAAAAAGAATTTTCTACTTTATTTAAAGCAAAATAATCTGCTAAATAAAAACTCGAACGTTCCATTGTGTTGCGCTAATAATAGCCTTAATAAATATGAAATTAATTGAAAAAATAGAATCGGAATAGTTCTTTAGTATTCCAAGTATAATATATAACCCAGTAATAAATAGGTACATTTCAGTGTTCTGATAGAAGATATCTTCTATCTCTGGCATATTTGTTAGTTTTTTGGGGGTGCATAAGGCGGATTTTCGTGTATTGCTTACATGAAGAACTCGACATAATAGGCATACTTTAATACCACTAAAAAATAAAACTTTTTCAAAGCTTAGTCATCCGTCCCTTGTTCCATTCAAACATATACTACCTACTAAAATAAATCCACCTTAGTATATATAAACACAAATTAATTACATTGTTTACATATTGACGTTTGAGCTTTTAAATCGTGGTCGGCGAGAGACCTTTATTCATAAAAATTCTAATTGCACTTGTCTCATTTCATCATACAGACTCATAATTTGATAGAAGGAGACAAAAGAGTACTTTAGTTAAAGAGTCAATAAAATCGATGTATTTCTATGATTAATGATATCTCTAATACAAAAACGAAACATTTTTTTCGTTACCTATACATACTATTATTATATAAAACACTCAAAAAACATAAATTAAATTTCGCAACCGATTGTCGCAAAATGTTCGTTGATCAAAGTCCCACAGCAAATAATCTGATATAGAAATGTCACTGGCGAGCGTGAAGGATGAATAATGTATAGGGTTGAACAGCAAATTACCATCTGTTCTAGCAGGACCTTTGACGTAGGCAGAACTGGGGTACATTGATTAATTGCGTGACAAGTCTGCTTTGAAGATTTATCTTTGAATTTATTTAATTTTTAACATGGAATATTAATATAATTCTGGGAGTTATTTTCAACTCACGGGAGATTTTTTAAATCTGATTGATTTTCATTAATAAAACATTTCATTGCATGATTCAATATTATCGTAATTCAAGAAGGCATTAATAATTTTTACTTTTGTTATTTATAACGTCGCCTAGAATTATAACCTTATGTCAAGAGAACCAAATATAATAGGAAAATGTTATTAAAATATTACTATGTGCTTTTTTGTCCATAGTTTTGGATGGTAAGGACTTTATTAATAATAAATGTGAAATAAAAAAAATAAAATATACAAGTTCTTACATCATAAGAATATACCATAAATGACATAAGAATAAAAAATAAATAGTTTTTGTCACACGAAGTTATCTTTCTACTGACGATAAGCTGTTTAAATGACAGAAGCGTATACAATTAAAATAATGTCCAAATCTATTTCCAAATTTTTATCGCAAAGAATATTTTCTTATACCATTCTCCTAGTAGTTAGTTCTTATCAGCTAAATCATTCGTCTTCTCGCTCCATTAGTAAAGTCGCTGCCCAATTACAAAGCTTCATTATACTGCTTAAGGGCATACCAGACAGTAAAAGATAAATATTCTTAAAATTCAACCTATTATTCTACATATAAGTTTAGAAGAACTAAGGTCATTTTATTAATAAAATATGAAAAGTTCATTTACTTTAATTACTTGTAAAGCTAGCTTTCACTTGTATGCCTTATTAGTTTTATGTGGTTCTAATTAATTATCTTCAATAGAAATCAAATCAAATCAAAAATCATTGATTCATACAGGTAACATAATGTACACTTATGAACGTCAGAAAAAACAAATATCCATTAAATGCTTCTAATTTTACATTTACTGCCAGTTCTCAAAACGGAAGAGAAGAACTGGCAATAAACTCTTCTCCACACTTTTTTTTAGATTGAGACTCCACAACTCTTTTAGATTGGGGTTAGTAATACAAGGTGTATTATTAATTAAGCTTAACAGATTTTTAATCAATGTGAAAAATAAGCAATATGCCCTGTATGTTAAACAGCTTAGCGGTAAAAAACCTCCATCATCGGCACACCCTCACGTAGGTATCTGTTTCATGATCATATTTACCTATTAGGCAAGTAGGTGATCAACCTTTTGTGACTGACGCACGCCGTCGACTTTTTGTGTCTAAGGCAACCCGGTTTCCTCACGATGTCTTCCTTCACCGTTCGAACGAATGTTAAATGCGCACATAGAAAGAAAGTCCATTGGTGCACAGCCGGGGATCGAACCTACGACCTCAGGGATAAGTGTCGCATCCTGAAGTCACGAGGCCAACATTGCTCCACCTTTGGCTATATCCTTAGTATAATTGCTTTATATATAATTTATGTTAGCTGGAGGATTACGAAATAAATATGATATGTTCAGCCAATAAACAGTAATAAATATATATAAAAAAGAACGGTTTCACATAGCCTTTTCAAACGATCCGATAAGAAAGAGGGCAGTTTCCGAGCGTATCTCAGCCTGCGATAAGCCTGTAACGGAATTCTTAAGTGCGACGTTACATACTTGACCTGTTTTTCATAGCAGGCCATACACCTGTTCGATAGGGGCTTATATCAGGAAGTACTCAGATGTGTTATCCATACATATTTCTAATCCTAAATTTTAATCTTTGTCGCTCAATTATTTGTTAACATTTTCGATTGCAAAATAAGTTTAAGGTTTAAATCCCGGGATTTGCAAATAATGGGAATGTGAATGCTTCTAAAAAAATTAACATTTGATCAGAACTATTTATATAATACTTTTCAATTACCATAATATTTTTATAAATTCGAAGAAACAGCACAATCAACTCAATAAGTGTTAATTTAATCTTTAAGAGGACCTTTAAAAGGTATTTCCGAATTCTATGTCGATCTAACTTATTCTTGATATACTAAATAAAATTAAAAATTTATAAAAAGAAACATAAATCAAATTTTAAGAAATTTGGTTACTGTGGCTGTATACCTTTTTCCAACATTTCCTCGCTATATTGAGTATTCGTTGAGGGAGGAAAACACCAGCTATGGGTTCCACTGATCCAATATCTTGTGGTGTTAATTACCAGTACTTATGTTTTAGTTAATTCTAACTTAAAAGATTCCTGTCTCAGTAATTTTTCATTAATTTGTAGGTATAAAACCGAATAAATTTCTTAATGTTTTAAAGTACGTCTTCTTCAATGAAGCTATTTAATTAAAAGATGCAGCAGTGGAGGTAATTTAATACAGCATCTCCAAGTTACATAATATATACATAACGTATTGAAATTACCGCTGTATTGACATTTTCAATTGGAGCGCAAAATGACTAGCGATCGCAATCGGCCGGTTGATAAATGAAATTTTCCAACGAGTCGACACCGCTCGGCGGCAGCTTGCTACTGTGATAAGGAAAAATTACAATGCATTTTAATAGTATAACGAAAAATATCTTTATTATAACCATTATTCTCATTTAAGTTTTAAACTCGTTTAAGTTTTTTTGTACATACAACAAGGCTTCAAAAATATATTGACCGGATAATATCATAATATTTAGTTCCTGAAATCTATTCCGTACCGACTCCCTCGGGGAAACACAACAAATACCCCAAACAGCCCGCTTCTGCAACACTAGACTTATATAATATAATCGTATATTTTGACAAGACTTTTCGCGACTTATTCAACTAATAAGTAAGTCATATTCAATTACCATAAAATCATAAAAAAATAAATTATACACTTATACCTTCCTGATATTTCTCTATGTATTGGCGCAAACTATGAAAGCGATTTTATTATTATTTGCATTTTTATTGTTAGTAAAAATAAATGTTTCACGAATTATTGTAAGTATTAATTTTTTATATAATTATTTATTTTATTACTTATGCATAGGTTAAATGTGTTTTTTCTGTATACATTTTTGTTTAACAAATACATTTTGTAAGGTAAATTAAAGGATATATATCAAAATACATTTATAAAAATAACCTTAATATATATTTTTGTTTCAGATTCCGCAGAACGCCGTAGTTTTTTACTGTAAGTATCTTTTATTCGAGTATTTGCTCAATTGTATGAAAATAAATAAATGTTGATTTAGTTACTGATTGATTTATGAATCATTTTAATATGAAATTTGTACGTACATAACAGAAATCTTTAATAGTAAAAATCTAACTTATTAAAAAAAATCAAGTCAAGAGGGAAATAAATCATGGTAGCTTGATGGATATTTGAATCTATAAAATCGAATTTACAAAAGCTCAATAAAAAAACACAATTCACGGTTCAAAACCGGAAAATAAAAAATATTTGTCTAAAACAAGTCACCTGTCTTACCCAAGTATCGTTCAATACGAAAACGAAAGATATTATCTTAAAACACACTTGAGACGGAACGTCGAAGTTAATGTAAACGCACGTTAATCCGTACTAAATGTGTCTCCGGCGTCACGTTCCGTTCTTCCGAACAAAGCCAATAACGTAAATTTGTCGTTTATTCCCTGTGGGGCCTGAGTGTCTCGACTTATCAGTGGAGAATTAGATTAGACGGTCAACGACGCGGAATTGAAATAAAATCACCTACTAGTTTTTTTAAAGCGTTAAATATTTGGGAGCTGGCTGGTATATTTTTCGGTGCGATGGTTAGTGAAGTAGTCATTTGTGTCGTATTAAACGATTTGATTTGTTTTGTTCTAGCAGTTTAAGGTAAAATAAATACATTGCCATAAATGAAAAAAAAAATGTTTCTTTAAGCGCAAACAAGAAAAGGTAATTACTGGGTGATAAATCTTCTTTACGATATATATTTAAGTTCATAACAACATCGGATAACAAAGGCCTTGTTTTTTTTATAGAACAGGGGCAAACGGCAGGAGGCTCACCTGATGTTAAGTGATACCGCCGCCCATGGACACTCTCAATGCCAGAGGGCTCACGAGTGCGTTGCCGGCCTTTAAAGAATTGGTACGCTCATTTCTTGAAGGACCCTAAGTCGAATTGGTTCGGAAATACTTCAGTCGGCAGCTGGTTCCACAAAGTGGTGGTGCGCGGCAAAACCTGCCTAGAAAAACGCGCAGTTGTGGAATGGTTGATACTAATTAAATGTATTGTACATACAGAAGTAAATACGCCTTCCTCAAAATGTTTGTAAAAGTTTAAGTAATTGTAGTATAGAGTAGATACACTTTTCAAGGCTCTCAACTAAAATTCCTGGTCGGTTTTAAATCTCGGTTATATGAATATCTACAATCCCTAAACGTAACATTTTACAG
Organism: Pieris rapae; assembly: GCF_905147795.1. Lineage (NCBI taxonomy): Eukaryota > Metazoa > Arthropoda > Insecta > Lepidoptera > Pieridae > Pieris > Pieris rapae. The sequence goes on from NC_059517.1 coordinate 2,218,815, forward strand.
TCAATATTTACATGTCAAAAACTTTTTCCAATTTCGAATAGTTCGTACAACGCCCGGGGGCAGTGTTTACGATATGCCATTAATACGTAGAAAGTTTAAAAACAAAGTGCTCCATTTATATTGAGGTGTTTTGGCAACAGTGTTCATAGTGCAGGAGCACCGTACGTAAACATCTTTGACAGGAAGTTACTGTCATACTAAGCGTTAGAGTTGACAGATTTTATAAACAGTGTATGAGTTATGCAGGATTTCCTAAAGGAATATAAAATGAAATTATACCTCAGACCAGGTTGAATTGACTTTTATGTTGTATAGAGAAATAAATCGGAAATTTTAATCCTGATTTTTGCTAAAGACGTGCTCGTCACTTACAACTTTTCTTTTTTTTTTATCACTTAACATCAGGCGAGCCTCCTGCCGGTTTGCCCCCTGTTCTATATAAAAAAAAATTAACAAACCAATGATATAATGTCTATTATCCCGCCTTGAAGTATACAATACGACAACTACCCTGTTTTCTTGCCTCTTCACTTATCGAATATCTATACCATTTAAATTAACTAATGTCAATGCTGTATATAAACTAGTATTTTACAGAACTCAATAAATGTTGTTTCAATTCGAAATATAAAGCATATTATGACATAATCATGATTAATGTTTGCAAAGTGAAACATGTAATTGATGAGATCAAATTATTCGTAAATTCGTTCGTTTCATTTATTTTTGTCTCCCATTTTAGGGCTCAAATTAATTATTTGTCAGTCTTCTGTTTCAAACTTCGGAAATGTTTTAATGAAAGGCATTAAATTACCCTCTTTAAATTAATGTTTAAACTCAATAATTTTAAATGACACGGTTCGGTATTTTTTAGCTAATTGTCATTTGGTACAGAACATTTGTGAAGTCTGCTTTCTTATATGAATAAGGATGCTTTTGATGGCGCTTTCTCTTTGATATCCCAGAGGCAGATTTACCAAACAGACTGAGTAGGCTGGAGGCTAAGGCGGCAAATTTGGGAACAATTTTTTTTTTGCTTTCTCATCAATCTAAAAGATTTCTGCATCACAATTTTCTGATGTTTTACAAATAGAAGTCCCAATACACCAACTAGTAATCGACCTCTGCATCCACAGTTGACACTTTGTATGAGTAAAAAAGGGAAAAAAAACTTGTTTCCCTGTCCCGTCTGCCCCCTATTAAACCATACATGTTAGTTCTACAACTGGTGGGAGGCTGCGAACTGGGAACCGGGAGAAAAAATAAAAGACTTCAGAGCCAAACAATTTTGAAGATGTTTTCATCTGCGGAGTTAAAATAAAGAACGCGTGTGCTTTGTTTGTTTGTTTGTTTCTTGGTTGGCTGATAATTTATGCAATTTATTATCAATTCTTAACCAATCTCAAAAATCTGCTTTTTGTTTGATTTATATCCTAATCTTAACATTTTCATACATATAACGCCGAATTTATTAAGGGACGCATATCATAAAGGATATCACAACTTTTATTTAACTCATACATAATGAGGCTAATGTTTCTATCATGTAACCTTCAAAAAATCAAAAATAAAAATAGCGCAGACTGATCGCAAACACTGACCTAGTTTCAATATTGTAAATGCGTAATGTTGTACGTCATTCTGCGTGCGTAGCCACTGATATCTACCTTAATATCCCATGTAAAGATAACTATCATACATTTTCTTAACAGTCGACACCCCACATAGACCCTTAAAAGTTCTTTACTTCTTAGTTGTTCAAGAACAAAATATATTAATGATTTCCTGAAACATCTTTTATAATAATAGTTCTAGATAAGGCTGGGTACGCTACTCAAACTACTACTACTACTACTCTAATTTCAGCCGTGCACCAATCACTTTTCAGTTTTTCCGTACGCATAATATAGTAGGGGAGCCCAAGAGGGGATTTCGGGATTTACTCAAGCGCGGCAGATTAATATACAGGGGGATACCTTGTACCCGGTTAAGTACCTCCACCAAATATGAGGCCCATATATAAGGCCGCCCGTGAAGGATACAGGATCAGATTAGTAAAAAAAAATTGATCATCAGACATTCTCGAGCGCGTCAGATTAAGGTAGTGTGAGTTAATCACATCCTAAAAAGTGTATATTCCACTAATCTGACAATTTGAGAGTGACGTCAAGAGAGGGGAGGGCAGCAAAGTTGTAAAAAAAAAACGTCATCTTGACATTCTCGAGCGTAGCTAATTTTTTTTTATTTTGAATAAAATAATTCAAGAATATTGAAAAATATATAATCTGACGATTTCCGCAAGCCGAAATAACAAAATTTCGTCGATAAAGTTCGTGCGATAAACGCGTGCAGCTGCGTGATGCCTACATTTCCTTCTCCGCGTTTCCCTCAAAATTAGATTTCATGTGAATTTGAACTGATTCGGACCGATAGATTTTGAGAAATTTTGAAAAATCTAAAAAAATAACAATTTGTTTTTTTGAAAGTGTTTTTTTGCAATAACTTTTAAACGGCTTTATCCATCAACTTCAAAAACTAATCCATCTTTAAGCTTGAAAAACGACGTCGATCGCCACCAAACTGGTCAAAATCAGTTGATTATTTCGAGAGATATCGTGAACGAAAGAAAACTGAAAAAAGTGTTTCTATCACATAACTTCGACATTTCATATCGGATTATCGTTTTTGATGAAATTAAATAATTAGAGCTTAAAAAATGCGTCGATCGCCGTCAACCGCGGGAAAATTGCTTGATCCATTCAAAAGTTATTGGGGTTTGAAAATTTCAAAAATAGTGTTCTATGAAACTTCTATCAGAATTTCGAGCTGGGAGAACTCAAACGCATAGAAATATTATTTCTTTGAACTCTGCGAGCTCATAAGTACAATTTTAAGCGCCCAGGAATGGAATTGCAGGGATGGCCTTTAGGGTGAACCGTTTTTCTAATATTTTTTTTGTCAGATCAGGCAAATCCCTCTAGATAATCGTCAGATTATGAGACAGTACGTTTAGAATATAAATCAAAACCATATATATCTTAATCTGACGCGCTCGAGTATTTCAAAATGGCGAATTTTTTTTGCACATTATAATAATGGCTGCGAGTTTGCGTCAGATCGAAATCGTCAGATTATTGAATGAGAGCTTTTTTTTTGGTGCACTTAACACCCCCTTAGAAAACCTGACGCGCTCGATTAAATTTTTTTTTTTTTAATTTTTAACCCTTACGTACAACCACCCCCATCATGCAAATGATCAGATTAACATACGTACATTATTAAAAATACGTAGGACATTGATGCTATCAATATCTGACGCGCTCGAGTATGTCCATGCAACAGTTTTTTTTTACATATTTAAACATCTATAGCCGCTTTCCCCACCGATGAAAAGGTATATATCATATAACATTTTTTTCTTCTTATCATCTAAGCTTTGCAACCCAATAGGTCTCCACGACGCTCGAGTAAATCCCCATTTAGCATCGTGGGCTCCCCTACCAATAGATAAGCATTTCTCAAATGATGAGAGTCAAAATTCAAATTCGTATAATTTAAAACACTTTATAAAATACCATGAACACAGTCTGGATCACCAAAATCTTTTTTTTATGGCAACACAAAAATCTTAACGTTTATTTTAAAATCTAGACATAAAAACATCTTGGCAACAGGCGTTATTCTGTTCACCAATTGACACCATTTCTATATGGGACGCCACGTGGGCGGACCATAACAAACCATTTATAACAAGACGTAATAGTCTACGATTGGTTTTTACTTACGCGTAACGAACGGTTATAGTCTGAGACTGTCTAGTTAAAATTGCTATGTGGTTGTAATTGTTTTTATTTCTTTATATTTAACGCTAGATACATTAAACCTGATTAACTGAGATTATATCAAGATTCCTTCTGCCTTGATTACTACTATGGTGTAGATTGACTACTGATAATGTTTAAAGAACTTTATTTCTCATTACAAAAAAAATTATATTTTATTTACATAAGAAACTTAATATTAATATGTATATACGAGCGAGATACACGTCGTTCCATAAGCCGTCTTAATTTCAGTCAACTGTATTCATTCTAACATGCATCTTTAATGCTAAATATTGCGAATTTGAGATGGTAATTAAATAATTGCACACCCTCATACCTAATAGACTTCTTCAAATAATTTGTACGCGGGTCTTCATACTGGTAGACTATGTTTACGTCTTTGTTGTTTTATATTCTACTAAAGAGCAGAGAAACATTAACCTCTAGTCACGTTAACTAGAAAAGCATATTAAATCATAATAAAACCGTTCTTGTCCACGGAGGCAGTAAATGAGTTTCGGGAGGTTTGCTGTACCTCCTTATACGCATCAGCTGAATATATTATGAAAGAATCTCAGGATGTGCGATAAAGAAACTGAATGGTTTCAGTGTCCATACTTCAGTATTACGCAGTATTTGTTTTTTATAATTAATTACGGGTCGGTATTATTAATCATTATATCAAGAAAAATACATAAAATTAAAAGCGAAAAAATAACACGAAAATCAAAAGTGATAGATGGCTTACAATATGCAATATGGGCATATAGCAAGATACATAGATAAATGGTGGACTTTAAAGACAACTGTATGGAAAGGACGAAGGGGAAGAATAAGAGACCCCAAGAAAAGGTGGATAGAAGAAAAAGAAGCGGTAACAGGAAGCGAATGGAGAAAGAAAGCCATGGACAAAGTCAACAAGCTGGAGGAGGCCTTCACCCGCGAAGGGGTTCTGATACCCTCGGGTACTGAATCTAGCTAAGATATGGAATATTTAACAAGATAAATAAAATAATGTATAAAATGAAAAATATAAGCTGTATATTATCTTTTTTATGATGGTTGGAAATTAAACGGGCTTTATTTTTATTATTTGATTATTAACGTTCCAGTAATCAGAATCTGACTAGAGAAATGTGTATGCACTAGTAGGTACATAATATGTTGGGTGCAAATAAAACTGATACTATTCCTACTCATAATCAACAGCCTTTTGACTTGATACTTACTTACCTTACGCAGCACCCAGCACACCACCTCAAGAACTGACCATCCATCTCAGACAGTTTCCAGCTTGATGAGTAGAGTCACAGACTTTAGTATCTAATTTTTGTGATCGGACCGACCCGATACGACATTGAGTTGGGTTTTGTTTTATTTTTTATAACCAAAAGATTGTCACCCCATGTATTCTACATCTAGGCTACAAATAGGGTCGAACGGTCTCCTCTTGAATATAAACGGCAGTATTTCCATTCGCGGGAAATGGCCTGGCAATCGGACGTGAAGTTTGAGATAGCTATTACTCTTTTATGGTTACTAATTTGATTACTAAGTAAAGCGTACGTGAAATAAATACTTAAAACAGGCAGATATTTTTTAATAGAATAGGGGGCATGGAGCACATCTGATGTTAAGTGACACCGCCTAGGCGCCATGGACACTCAATTCCATAGGGTCGCGAGTTGCCAGCCTGTGAAAAATTGGTACGCTGTTTTTTAAAGGATTTTGTTCGTAAATACTTCAGTGGGCTGCTGGTTCCACAAAGTAGGTGGGTGGTAAAAACTGCCTTTAAAATATTTCAATTGTAGAACGATGGATTTCGAAGTATAGGAACAGGTGGAATTTTTATATTTTACCTGGACGTCCGATGATGAAACCCAGCTGAAGGTATTAATCGGTACAACTCCTTTGAACACTCTCCGTGGTAAAGACGGTAGAAGATGCAGAGTTCACAACTCTACGCAACGCAAATTAAACCTTGAGATATGTGCAGCTTCATGGTTGATAATTAGCTACTGCATCATTATATTCAGTATAGGATTCATGACCATCCTAAACTTAATATCACCATAAGCTTCTTAATTCTCAATTGCTTGTTGCATTATAAAAAATTCAGTACCGATGTGTGATTTTAAATATCTTCTCATTCTTTGGCTCATATTTTATGTCTTTAAGTATTGAATATTACCCAATCTCCTCCTGTGTTCCTGTGAACATTTCGTATTAAGATTTATAAATATAAATTGCAGCAACCTTCATTAACTCGTCAGCGTTAATACTTCAATAATTATCATTATTATATAAAAGATGTGATGATAAGATATGAAAGACTTTTCTAAGACAGCTTTTAAATTATAAAAAAAAACAATATGATCTAAATTATAAAATTCATTTTATTTGTAACATCATCTTAAGTTTAAAATCAAAAAGTTAATTTCCTTCAGACACAGCTAATTATTTACTTTATCTTGTAGACTAAACCTAATTGCTCAATTTTAGCTCGTTATAATATTATTTTAAACGATATTAAAAGTTCTGAAGATTAAACAAAAACCAATTATTATCTACTTTAACAACGATTGCGCTAACCACTTTTTTAATATAAAAAGGGCCATATTTAAACATTGTATTATAAAGATAAATTGTAAATTCGTATTTATTAACTTATTCAATAACCAATATGCCGTGTGATCGGACTATATCCGGATTCGGATATTAAATTGTGTATCCAAATCACACATCAAGTTTAATATTTTATTAAAATGATTTTCTCTATTGTAATTATACGTATACGTCATGTTATAATACATAATTAAAAACTATTTCACGCCAATGCTACTAAGTAACAAGAACATAAAACTAAATGAAATCAAATAAATACGCCTCTACGTGTGGGGAAAACTTTTTAAATGGATTCAGGAGTTAGACATTTTAACTTGTTAGAAAGTTTTCTTCCTGCGTCTTATTTCAGTCATAAATCTGCGGGAAAATTTTGAAACTTTAATACGCTCGATATCACTTGAAAATTGTTGCTCCTTGATGAAAAACTCAAGAGAAATGAGAGTTTCAGAATATAATTTTATCGTCGCGTAGGACTTGGGAAATGGCACGTTACGTCACATAATATTAATAAAAAACAGACTGAAAAAAAAGGACCTCTGTTTTACTCACTTCGCTGGTTCTGCGACCCAAAAAGTGCCTAGTACCCGCCACTCTAACGATCGCGATATATCGAAAAACAATGGTGAATGATAAAACTTACAATCCGAGAATTTACGATAGTAGAATGTACCTACCTCAAAATATCCTTTTCCAAAATCCTGAATCTCTTTTGTAATCATTTATTTATTTATGTCCACAAACATTGGATGATAGTAAATTACAATAGTATAATAGAACGAGTAACGGTACATGTGTGTATGTGGACTGAAAAGTTCATAGGCGAACATAGAAAATATTTTTTTAGGTAGAATTTAATTTGACTATTCAATATAGTTAGTAATAGAGCAATACAACGATTAAAGTGGTCACACTATTTTTTATACCATTCTCAAAGTACGATTTATCTTCAGCCTCAAAAGAGGCTGCATCAATGGAAACCTGTAGCAAACCGAGGTACAGACCCATTAAAGACCGAACCCAATAATTAATCCACAATCTCAGATTAAAAACAATCTCAGATCAGACCGTGACAGTCGGTCGAGTTTACACTCATATTTAATAATCAATATAAAACGAATAAAGTAAATAAAGCCGTACAAATAATATTAAAATGTACATGTCTATGTTTAATACATATCAAATAGATTTTTAATTATTATAAAAACTATTGTTAGTTATAATATAAAATAGGATATTGGCAAAGTTGAACTCATTTTCATCCACATACACCGATCCGACCTACCATGGATAGCTTGTATCGACAGATGGCTATAACAATCCGATTGGTTATTGGCACACTCTTATCAATATTTGGATTAAGATGTCTATCTCCGATGGTCAAAAATAGATTGAGGGCGTAAGACAACTTCTATAGGTACTATTGCAGCTGACAATTCAAGTGGATTTGATTAAAAGTCATGAAAATATGTCATTAAGATCTGAATCAGCACGCACCACGGTAGTTTTCTATACGCAGTTAGTTACGTTGCCTACGTGAGTGGAATATTAACAAAACATTAGTTTTAGTAAACCACAGTGGATTAACTGATCCGTACCTAATACACCAGCTTTGTTTCTGACAATTCAATGAATTTGTTCTTTGGATGTGTTGTCTTCCGGCGGCTTGTTTCTCTTGCAAAAGAATTAAAAAAAAAACTGTTTAGCAGTATTTAATCGCTGAGTGCCTCTATTATAGTTTCTAATGTTGTTTTTGTTATGTTTAATTATAGAAAAGATATGAGAAATTAAAGACATCAAATTAAGTCAGAATATCATTCCATGGCTACGACGCCAGTAATGCTAACATCTGCACTTGCAGTATTAATAACATACGTAATACAGTGCCTAGTGAAACCAATTTAGGACAATCTAGAAATAAACCTTTCTATACCTTTTTTAACTCAACTCCACCTAACGTAGGTAGGTTTTACTTGACATATTTTACAATCTATAAACTACAATTTTTTTCTGAGATTTCAACTAAATAAACTCTTCAGTTTACGTCTTAGGTTACTTTATTATAGTATAAGAAACTAAAAAATTAGTTCAAGGCGAATTAAATTATATTGATATCAAGGAAAATTGATATGTAATTTGTATGTAACTCCTATGATACCTTAATTCAAAGGCTCATAATTAGTTATAATTAGACTCCTTTGATATGAATTTACAATAGGGGATAATTAATATAACGCTATTATCATGAACGTCTATGTTCATATACTACTAACTAAGATGTATTATTGAGTTTTAATTTGTTCGTCTGAAATATGGACCAAACATGTATTTGTTAATAATACAGTAAGTAGTATTTTCATAAAGTAAAATTTAAAAAAATATTTAAAGTCCTGTCATGTTGGTGTGCCTTAAATTATATAAAGGGCAATATTAAAATATTAAAAACTTCTGGCTTTTGGAAAGAAGCAGCGGCAGTCTTTACTCCTTTTTTAAATATTTTTTGTATAAAAAATACAAATTTTTAAAAATATCTTTCATTAATTCCTGGGGCCGACATACAATTTTTTGTTTCACATTGCATCATGTTATGTGAAATAAAATGTCTCCAAAAAGTTAAAATACGGAATACATTGATATGGTAATTTTTATGAAAAAACTTGAAAACTGTTACAAAAATTTACTCAAGGATTGATAAATGGATGTATAAATCAGTTAAATGCTATTAAAAATAATCTTAACATTTACTTTTTAATACGATGAACCAATATGTAATATTAATAAAAAGGTTTTCAAGATACATAATAGATTTATAGGCTACTTTGTAGAAATATATTTCATTCGATGACAGTAACAAACAAAGGCCTTATACTAAGAAAAGCTAACATTGTAACTATATCTCTAACGCTGGTATGAGAATATAACGTTAAACAATTTAACACAAACACAGACATCAACGAATTCGTAGAACATTTTATTGTATTTTCACTATAATTATTTCTTGCTCAAAATTTGCCGCCACAACATCGTTGCTTAAATAAAAAATCGAATTAACAGTGGCAGTTGGCCCCGGATTCATTGTTTCTTCATATTCTTAAGAGTCGAGGACGGGTAAAAAACAAGTATCTGACAACCATCGTCAATCTTCGTGTCTAAAGTGTGCCGGTCCTCCTTCCTAACTGGTTTCAATCGGTAGAAAGTAAGTGTACGAGGATTTTGACATTGAAGAGAAAAGAATGTCGTTTTTATGCTCGTAATCTAACACGAATGCCCAAAAAAGGTCTCTGTCTCACTGTAGTTTAGAGCCCTCTAGCATGGAGAGTGTCCATGGGCGGCGGTATCGCTTAACATCAGGTGAGCCTCCTGCCCGTTCGCCCCCTGTTCTATAAAAAAAACCCAGTTAAAAAGTTGAGACTACGTTAGACTTACGATACGCCAAACAATATTGCGAACTAATACCAAACCTAAAGATAATTTCACCTTTGAACTTTAATACATATTAAATTAGTATAAACCGCAGATACTGTAATTAAACGGATGAAATCAATATAAGGGATTATTGTGCTTCTGACATTTCACAAGGCAGGATTCAATTCTGAAATTGTAATTTTCCTTTGAGCTTGTAATTTCGTACTTTAACTCGCTTTTATTGAAAATGAAATTTTAATGCGACGTAATATATAACTTATTAAGCTTCGTTATGGAAAATAATGTCGTGCAACATAAAAGTAATGCTTAGGTAAAAAGGAAACTGTTGTTCTAACAAACTTTAATTAGATAAAACTTCAGGTTGAAAGCTGTTCCGATACTTCTGATATCCCACGAATGTGTTTAATCGCATATAAATTAGCCCCGTCTATAGTAAAACGAACAAAGATTTCAATGTCTCAATTCGATCGTTCAAGTCAATAGTTAGTTAAGAACTTGTAGGCACTGCGTAACAAAATCACATAAAAGAATAAAAGCAGTTTATGAAATAAAAATACTATAAAAATAGCCTTATTCGAGTACACAACACTAAACACTAAGTCCATGTCATTGTGATTTACACTTGTACTCGATCTCTATCGGAGTGAAGGCCTCCTCAAAATTCTTCCACTTGTCTCTCTTCCTCGCAACCATTTACAATTCTGCCCTGCTATCCCTTATTTTATCTTCCCACGTTTCTGGTAGGCGTCTACTCTTTCTTCTTTCCACTAGGCCATTCCAAGTAAGGGTCTTCTTGACCCATCTGCAAACAAACAGAAGACAAATGCGGGTAATGTGACCGGCCTATTTCCAGTTTAACCCTTTTATGTTAGTACGGCTTTGTATCACACTGTCTTTTCTTTATTATCGTTTTGTTGAAAATCCACACTTGGCAGTTATATGACAGCTTTGATAGTATGTATTTGTCCATGACTTTTCTTTTATGCTTAAGTTAAATGCTGATGCAGAAAAATACTTATAGATAATGTGTGCAAGAGGCCATCCTACTTCACCCATCTCCGGACGGAATGAATGCATATGTTGCCATCGAAATAACTTATATTCAGAAGGCAAAATATCACGTAGCCGTTCACCGACCAAAAACTGTGTATACAGCAAGGCGCTGACCAGAAACCTGGGAATCACATAGTCTAGATGATTCCTTGCTGTCCACGACACTCAGACATGATCTACCCACCGAGAGAGAGCCATTTATAATCAGTTTAGTACTGCTGTTTTATCAAAATTTAATTAAAAATAACACAAATTAATTTCTCTTTTTACTTAAAATCTTGTTTCCCGTTTCTATGTTCACTAATGCACAGTCATTTCCTGAAGTCATTACACTTACATTAGCAGAGTCCCAACGTCATAATACATGTGAGCTTAAATTTTCATTATGCTATGGTTAAAGCTCATATGTTAGACGGTAAAAGCTGGAACAGAGTTCCAAAACTCTTTCACTCACTGTGTACTTTTAGAACACAGAAAGCCATCCATGGATAAAACACAACCTCATACTAATGATTTTCTAATTATAAGAACTAAATAAACTTTTCTATTGTATTTTAACTTGTACCTTTCTAGTAAAACCTGGATTTGTACCAGGTATATAGAAAAAGGCTTTATATGTAATCGGCAGCTCATGCGTCGTGGTCTGCAACGAAGCATCTAGAACGGACTAACAGTTTCCATCGGTTACTGATCTCATCACCACAGTCGCGGATCGTACCCGTACCGCTTCGCATTGACCCGTTGAACATGGTCAAAAAACTTAGTCATTCCCTTTCGTACCCTTGGCATTACCCATAACCCACACGGCTCATGAAATTATACCCTACCCAAAATTATTTTTATCTATTAAAATCGAGTTGCCCTAAAATATTAAATTTCCGTTTAATTAACCATTTTAATACATTTTTAATATTCTTTATATTTTATTGTTCCTGTAATTTATTAGAGGATTACATTTTTGGATTACGGAACACGATAAAAAATGTTTACACTCGAAATTCGAATAGAGAAAGTTGCATTGTATTAAATCGCTTCTGAATAAAAAATTGCCAACAGCCGTAATGCACTGTGTTTTTATTCATGGTTTTAATTATTTTTCAGTTTTTGTAAACCGATTAACAATCAGAAAAATTCACTAGAACTTTTCTACTAAAAATATATGTATGAATTTTAAATTATATATTTTCAGTAATTCTATATATTATCATCAAAACATGTTTATACCAATTTATCTATTTTGAATTATTTATTACATATCTTATTTAATTATAATATAATAATCTAGTACTTGGATGACCAGGAGCTTTGCTCGGTATTTTTTTCAAGTAGGTACTGGACCCGATCTCCTCTAGGCCGCGGTAGGATCGCATACCCTACCCATTGCATTTCCCTAAAAAAATACCGCCCGCTACCCATGAATCCTCTCAATGCCCGAAATCTCGCCGTTTTGTTAGCACTACGCCTGATTTCTTATACAATTTTCACACATGTATATCCTTTTATAAAAAACATCAGTAGTGCTACAACCTCTTTAGGACTTGGCCTCAGATTTCTGAATCTGTTTCATGATCATTTTTTTTTAAATCTAATAGGCAAGTAGGTGATGAGCTGTCAGTGCCTGACATACGTCGTCGACTTTTTGGGTCTAAGACAGGGTTTCCTCACGATGTTTTCCTTCACCGTTCAAGCAAATGTTAAAAATATAAATATCCTTTTTAAAATACTTTTATAAGTGTTTGATTGTCCTTATTTAAACAAGACGTGTGTTTGAGAGCATTGATGAAATAAAACCATTATAGTTAAGCCAGAATCTAACCCTAGAGATTATGGCCATGTATTTGTTTCATAATGTAAGTTAATGTTTAAAGAACTTTATTTCTCATTACAAAACAGAAATATTTTATTTACATGAGAAACTTAATATTAATATGTATATATTATATACGAGCGAGATACACGTCGCCATTAGCCGTAACAATTTTAGTCAGCTATGTTCATTCTAACATGCATCTTTAATGCCTTTTTGAATTTGTCAAACACTCCAATATTACGAATTTGAGATGGTAATTGGTTAAATAATTGCACACCTTCATACCTAATAGATTTCTTCAAATAATTTGTACGCGGCTTCGGTAAGATAAGCAAACTCGCTCGACGAGTATTGCGTGTCGTTGTGTGTTTGATTTTTTTAAACGACAAGCAACTATGGATTGAGTTATTTAAAATTTAGTTATAACTAGCTTTGCAGTGTATTAATTAACTTAAAATTACACCAAGTACAAAGTTGGTTTTCCGGGAAAACAAAATTACGTATTTCTTAACTCAAATATAATTTTATCCAACTCGATGAGAACTCGCGAAACAAAGCCACAGGTGTGGTGGGGAATTAAATACTTTTATAGTCAATAGAATTGGTAGTAAAGCAATTAAATGTGTTTTTTATGCATTTTCAAAACCCAGCAGAGGATAAATTCAATCGGTGATATCGCAGCGTTTAGTATCTTTATATAATAAAATACGATGAAGTGTATATAACGATGTTTTTAATACATATATAAAAATAATTAGTAAGTGTCAACATAGTCGCAAGGTCGGTGATGCACTTGCAAATGCTCTGTCAGTGTGTTTTTCCAATGTTATTGTTATGAGTTCTCAAAAAAAAAATAGTAGTACGTAATCTTGAAGGCTCAACTATGATGCCTACTAAAAAGGATCGGCAGGAACCGATGGCTAATCAAACTCTCTATGGTCCAAACTTGAAAAAAAAGACACTTGGAAAGTATGTTTTTGTATTGTTTTTTTTTTTTAATTATTGTACACACAGTACAAACAACACATTTCATTACTAAAATTCTGTGGACTATGTATGGACTAACAAATTTTCTCTTAATTCCGTGGAGAGCCTTTACAAAGCAAATTGTATGTGTCAGTTAATTGAATACAAATAAGAACACGCTTATGTATTTACCATATTTACTGTAATAATACCTACTAAGGAACTAAGACTTAATAAAAATTACCAATTAAAAATAACATTATTTTTTAATCATAGCAACAATAGTTTTCAGGAATCCTGTAACAGTTATTAAATATTAACAAATATACAAATTATCACTAATTTTATCGTTTTTTAAACAAGACCGCTTATGAAACTAAACAAGTTAAGTACATATTAAAAAATGACAATGAAAAGAAGACAATATATATAGATATATATCACTACATAGTATAAAACAAAGTCGCTTTCTCTGTCCCTATGTCCCTTTGTATGCTTAAATCTTTGAAACTACGCTACGGATTTTGATGCGGTTTTTTTTAAAATAGATAGAGTGATTCATGTGGAAGGTTTATATGTATAATAACATCCATTAAGTAGTGGAGAAGTTCTGTTATTTTTGAGGTTTCTAATATGATGTCGTAAATAATTACATTTTTTCCGCTTACATTGCAAACGCAGGCTGAATGAACCCTACGAGTTTGAACAAAATAATGTACTAAGTATTGTACACATTAAAAAGGTCTGCAGAAAAGTCCGTGATGGTATATGTCTATCTCTTATGGATAACCCACATTTTTATATACAACGTTCACAGATTTTCTGTAGTGTATTTAGTATCAGCATTGCACCCGTGCGAAGCCGGGGCGGGTCGCTAGAATATATATATAATATCGTCTTCTTTTGTACTCTAGATTACAATATTCACATCGTCACCCACAGACAATTAATTTACACGTGAGAAATCAAATAATTCTGGCGTAAATTTACGACAATATAATGCTTATAATTAAAGTTGTTTTGTTTGAAAATTGTTACCGATATATTTAGTTCCAACTCAAGTGGTTACTGTTAACGTGGTTGTATTATAAAAATATAATAAAACGAGTAAATTAAAATGACGAAAATAATCACGAATATTAAACACATGCTAAACTTTGTCAATCGCTGTCTGATATATCGAAGATATTCGTTAAAAAAGCATAATATCGGTATACTGACCGGCTTGTCTTCAGGTATCGTTGGAAAGACGCCGTAAACCTACACAAGCTCCAAGTGCCCGGTTCTCAAAAGTGGAGTTCTCTCGTCTTAGAGGTCACTTGGACTGAGTTAAAAATATATCTGTTTACGAAATAGTTAATTATCAATTCCGAGAGTTTTTAAACTGCCTATTGAAGTATTTCTAAGCCCATTCGACTTAGGGTTCTTCAAGAAAAGAGAGTAAAAATCATCAAAAGTACGGCAACTCACTTACGATCCGTATTACTTGCGTAGCGTATTTCTTAACCTCCAACCATTGTGCTATAAATAATTTAACAAGTAGTCCATGACATGACTATGACACGACTGCTCTGATCTCTGGCAGATTGAGCAGCGCTGTGGTCTCCTCCTCAGCGGAATACTGAGCTACGGCCAGGTAGCCAAACACACACACATTACTAACTTTAAAATGTACCTTATTCCTTTTTTATTGTTTTTCTTACTTTGATCATTTTTATTATTTTGCGTTTTTTATAGTAATAAAGTTATGGCTATGTCTATTAAGCTAAAATGTTCATCAGTTGTTGCAGGCGGCAACTGTAATTCTGATAATCCTTTATATTGACGTGCATTTCATTCGATATTCTGTTAAAGAAATATTTATCAAGCCGTGGGTACCATCTGGAGTCAAGTCGACTATTTAATAATGATTGAACGATCGACACGTGTGACGAGCCAAAAATAGAATAACGTTTCTAATTGATTCCAAAATACTGCTCTAGAACTTTTTAAAAGCGTGTGTGTTCAACTGAACAACACTCATATTGTAACGTCATAACATGAAGTATAATATTTTCGACCTCTAATGTTTTCGGTTGGACCTACCTAGTTGCTTAAATCATCGGCAATTATTATTGAAATTTGTAATTTATTTCTAATAATAATTATTGTTGTTAAAGTTTTGGCCTGGTGGCTTTAGCGTGCGACTATCGTCCCTGAAGTCGTTGGTTCGATCGCCGGATTTGTACCAATGGAGTTTTTTTATATGCGTTCATTTAACATTCGCTCGAACGCCGCCTTGCCGCCTCGCCGCCTCGCCTTAGACCAAAACAGACGATGGCGTGTGTCAGGAAACTGGACACCTACTTGCCTATTAGATTGACAAACGATCATGAAACAGATACAGAAATTTGAGCCCGAGCATCTCTGATTTGTTTTATTTTAATTATTGGTAGTATATACTGAGGAGATTTCGATTAACACAAGTCAGATTTTTATTTACAAAATTATGATAATGAAAAGCTTTATCCACGTTAAAAGCAAGTCTAAGTAAAACTAAAAAAAAAACATCTGTTAAATATATTTTATTCTAAATGAACATATATATCGCGTCTATAGGAAGTAGACATTAATGTAATCGATAGGAATACCAAAAATAGACACCCTAGTCAACTTATTTTATTGTTATTTGAACTTAAATTCTTCGTTAAAAGCTAAGAACAATTAAGGAATTAATTACAAATATGTATTACCGTAAATTACGTAATGGTACCCAATTTTAGTTTTACATTATTCCATTAAATGCGGTTCAAATTTATATGTCTATATATCGGTAAATTATACATCGTTTCTCAACCGTTTTAATTTCGCAACCCCAAATTTTTTGTATTCGTATATACAAAAATTAATGTAAGACAGTCATGCGAACCTGTCCTTTAAAATTATAATACTACATAGCGACTGTTTTAACGAATATTTTGTACCTATATGTAGTTTCCATTTAATTAAAAAAAAATCTTGAGAAACAATGAGTATGTTTCAAATGCACACATATAATAAAAATAATATTTATCATTTTTTATACAAATATTAATTCATTACTAAACGTTAAACAGATTATTTACAGGCATGAATCGATAACATCATGTTCTGAGGGAACCTTTTTTACCCAGCCTAAAAGTAATTATATATAAAGTAGCTATGAACGAGTAACCTTCTGCAACTTTGGTTAAATGTGCAATTATGCAAGGTAATCTAGAATACACAGAACACATACAAACTTCAGATTACAAACATATTGCATTTAATTATACGATTTCGCAGCGCTGGAGATTAAAATGTCCTGAACAGTTAAATCGAGAAAAGCGCTAACGATTCAACGGGATGCTTATTTAATACGTTGGTGGACTCAGTTTCTGCTCTTAGACTCATAATTCGTCCGTAGTGCGTAAAGTTCTGGCTAATTAAGTCAGCCTAGCTCCTCCCAGAAGCACAGAAGTATCCTGGGCACTTCAAAGGCTTTACGGAGCGACTGCACTGCTCCATGTATTTCTGTACGTTGTTTAGCCTCGCGTTCCAGGATGATGGTTGTAATGGTTAAAATCGCTTCGAAAATTAGGCATTTTTTGTCGTAAAAAGTAAATGACAAAAAAAAGTTATTGTGGGTTATCCATAAGAGATAGACATATACCATCAGGGACTTTTCTGTAGACCTTTTCAATGTGGACAATACTTAGTACATGTACACTATTTTGATAAAACCCGTAGGGTTCAGCCTGCGTTTGCAATGTAAGCGGAAAAAATGTAATTATTTACGACATCACATTAGAAACCTCAAAAATAACAGTACTTCTACACTATTTAAGGAGACAATGGCCGTAATTGTCCCTATCATTGTTTCGAGATTGGTTCTATTTAGGCGGCGAGCGGGATGATTTGTAGCACCCATGAAAGTGAAAGATAACATCGCGAGGAAACTGATGTATCCAAGTCTCCAAGTCGGTGACAAGAAATAACGCACATAGCCTACATAAAGTAATATGTAGACCACGCCAGCAAGAAATTCCTCAAAAATGCATTTTAAAACATACGCATTTCAATATCCTAAGGTTTTATTATTTATTTCTGCTCATGATTTTTAAATATTTCTCTCATCTGAACTATCAAGAAAAGTTTGAACAATACTATGTTAAACATTACAGGAACAACATAAAACTATATTGCAAGTTGTAAACCGCTTTTGTAGTTGTCGTGAAACTTGCGAAAACTAATTACAAAAATACAACACTGCAGTTGGCATTGTAAGACAGTTTATAATCGAAATTTAAGTTTTTCTATACTCTGTTGTGGTGATATTCTGAAATATTAACCGCCTGAACTTCGGACATCTGTTAAAGGTGTACCTTTAACACTAAGTCTTGTTTCTAAGTATTACCTAAGATTAAGATTAGACTTTTGATTCAGGCAGTAGAGACTTAGCTAAGTGTAATGACCGTAAATCATCTATTGAACATGTATTGTTACACTGTACTTTAACTCGGAATAAAATAATTTAACAGTACGTTAAACACATCACACCTATATCGTAGAATCAAGTGGTCTATTAAAATCTGTTCAAATATCAACTAATATTAAATAAAATAATAAGTATTATAACTAAGCAACATAGCCAAAAAAATGTCTTCAATCGTATGACACATCTTAAAAGACATTTTTTAAAACACATCTTTTAGATAAAGTATTTATCGCTCAGCGTAATCCCAATTTGAAATAATCAATAGTAAGTACTTTATTAAAAGTGCAATAAGATAATGTAAATAAATACAAATAGTACGGAGTATAAAACAGTCTTACATAAGTAACAGATTTTTGCCCTCATTACAAAAACATTCTTCGGATTCACGATATGCAAACTCCGTATCTCAACTATAACTTGCATTGTACAAAGTCACGCTAAAGTTCTTTAAATTTAAGTTTCTAAAAGTATTTTAATCGTAAACAAACAATAAATATTCCAGTGTCTCTAGAAGCGTCGAAGAATTCTCGAGTTTCGTAATACTCTTTGAAAGTTTTCACTTTGGAGTGCTTCTCCTTAAGTTTATTTACGTTTTTATAGAAATTCAATTTCTTTAACAAGTTTTTAAACTGCTTATGTACAGGTATCTCGATTTTATCTTCAACGTTTAAATGGTTTTATAACTTGGAAATGAGCTGTGTTAACGACTAGTCTTTGCTGCAATACATTTTTCGCAGTGCGCAGTAATTCGTAAGTGAAAATCGACAATGTGTGGCACACAGGAGTGATCTCTTTCATAATACTTTAAATATTACTAGTACGTGCAGAAATAGATATATAAATATAATTTTAAACATTTTCAAAATTGTTTCTAACTCAAAATATACATTATTTACAATATTATTAATCTATAAAATAATAAAAATAATTTAAAATTAAATATTTTCGAAATGTGGTATTGTGAAACTATCAAACATTAATGACTGCCGCAACATCAACTTCAGCGACGGTTCTTTTCCCGCATAGTCTAAAATCCTCTTTGTCAAAATCAGAGAAGTACTCTTTCATCTCTTTCTGACAAAATTGGTTGTCACTGTGATGAAAAGAGACAGATGTGTACTGTAAATGGTACAATTTAATATTCTATTTGAATAAAGACATCGAATTTTATTGAAACTGATAGATTTATAGCTTCATACATTCTACGCAAATTGATTTATAGCCAATATACCAACATAATACATGAAAATTTTGCAGACTTTTCTCAGCTTCACAACTTTTCACTTACAAATAGTAATTGTAATTTGGGAAAGTGTGTCTAACACGTACTGGTTTCAATATAATATTTAATGTCCCCTTAATATTTATTAGACATGAGATAGATACTACATATTATATAAAATATAGCCAGGATTTGAACGTACGATCAAGTCTGTTTCTGTGAATTATAGATATTCAAATAATAAGCCACCGGCGCAACAGCCATCACGGTGATGGCCTCAGAATGTACTCGGTTGAAATAAGCACTTAAGTGTTACAGACAATTAGAAAATCAAACTTCTGTGTCTGGCAAATGTTGTTGATTTTTGTATCTAATACATTACGTTTCTTCATGTTTTTCGCCTTAACCGAATCATTCAGTACTCAACACACTAGTAGGCACTACAATAGTAGGTACTATTAGAATAAAAAAAGTCGGTAGTTTCATAAAAATAATAAGTTACCTACAAGAATAAATGATATGATTTCAAAAAATCAAAATCAAAATTTATTTATTCAATTTAGATGCGACTTAGGCATGCTTATGATTTCTATTTTATAATAATTATAGATAATCCTTTTATAATCTTTTTAGTGAACAAATTCGTTGAAGTAAAACTTTAGTACTTCCCATATTTAATACGGAAACCTACCCAGCCTATTACGTAGTTACAATTGCTTCTCGTGGCATGGATATTACTCCATTATTACCATACTAATAACAAGTAGTTAATTAATATTGGATTTAGTTGGAATTACCTACGGCTTTGATATTCTCATCTTGGCGACATTCAAATCAATTTACGTTTAGTAATCCGTCTTATTATTAAGCTTAGTTCTAAAATATTGTCTCAAATGTATAAAAGAAAAGGAGGTACAAATACCAGCGCTGTAACGAATGAATATTAATTGCTATTCGATACCAAATAGACATAAATGAACCTTATAAAATAATAAAATTTGCCATTATGTTTAAAAGAAATGAAATCTTTTTAGATAGAATAGATATAAACTTAGATATAATTTTTAAGTACTTATAATTAACAACAAGTTTTAAAATGTAAAAAAATACATGTATAATCCATATATCTATAAAAAATCGTAAAGGTTCAATATAAATTAATAGAATGTATTTAAAAATATCAAAAAAGTTACCTCTATCATTTGTATGAAACATCGTTGCAACCCACATGCATTTTTGTAAAAATATTGTACCTACATATTGTTAGCAAGTAATATTTTTATTTTATATAGCTTTTCAAACTATTTCATAACACGATGTACATAACTTATCTACTCTAAATTTTCTCACTTAGTATATGTAATTCTTTGTGAAATAAACTGTCTTTGAACACAAAATATACCGTTATATGGAATATTGTACTAACAGTGTGCCTAAATGGAGAACATTCGACCAGTATAAACACTAACTTGCCGGCGTGATAGCCACTTTGGCTAAGGTAGAGAAGTTGTTCTGTAGCGGCTAGAATAGTCTTAGCGCTTTTCAGGGTATGACGTCATCGCAGTGATTTGTAAGCGCAGATTGAAGGCAAACGTTACATAAATAAATTTTCTTAAACTTGTTTTCCTAACTTCAGAAGTGGTTTTTATTGTCATACGATTTGTAATCAATATCAAGTGGTCACTAATCAATAAGTGGTCACGTAGTTCTAACTACATGGTCTAAATCATGCACGGAAAGTACAATGAAACGAGCATCTACTGCAACCACACACACCTCGTTTAATATTATAAGGATCACAAAATGTAGCCTTTCATGTTTAAGATAAATTTTCTTAATAAAGAACTTGAATTTTACCAACTTAAAAATCGTTACGGCGAAAATGTAAAGGAGTGATGATCCATCTCATTAATATTCCGTTAAAGTCACGACGCTTACTTGAATTTCAACCCTTTATCTGCGTTAAAGATATCCAAAGAACGTGGTCTTTTATTGTGAAATTTTGAAATGTTGCCGTCTACATTATAAGTATAGACTCGAAAACAAAGTAGCTTGATCTTGAAAAAATACTAAAAAGTAAAAATATATACTTGTAATAATTATACATTTTTTTCTCTGTATATTTGAAATCAGTACCAATGTTAATCATGTCAAGTCAATCATGCATTGATTATTTAATGAAAATTAAAATAAAGTCTCTCTGCGTCTATTTAAAGATATGTTTCTTGTACTAAACATATAACATTGAGTTAGTGACGGACTTTCATTATATTCTTTCACACATATAATATCTATATAAATTACTTATGTATTGCACAGTCCCATAACCCGTCCTATTTACCAAATGTGGCTGCCTGTAACGGGTAGAAGATCATTTTAAGATTTTAATCTCACCTATTTTAAAGCATTCAAACATTAAATTAGGGACTTAATTTAATATTAAACTTGTTATGTTTTGTCCAAAATTTAAATACATAAATATGAGCTACAAAACTCGCTTAACGCTGCGATTTTATTTCCATTGCATCCAGCTGTTCTAATGACTTAGGTCATATAATATCAAAACAAACTTTGCTTTACTAAAACTAAATTTTAGTCCGAAATTTCCAAAATAATGTTTGACATCATTTGTGCCTTGAAAATTACAATTTTTTAATAACCAATCTAAAAGAGCAGTGTTGGCCTAGTGGCTTCAGCGTGCGACTCTCATACCTGAGGTCGTAAGTTAGATCCCCGACTGTGCACCCATGGAGTTTCTGTCTATGTGCGCATTCAACATGTCTTTGACCTTAAAAGTCGACTGCGTGTGTCAGGCACTATTAGATTTAAAAATGATCATGAAACAGATTCAGAAATCTGAGGCTACCTAAAGAGGTTGTAGCACCACTGATTTATTAATAAACCAATCTAAAAGATGATATCCTTATCTCTTTTCAATCTTCTTATGATATAATATCGCATTTAAATATAGGAACACTCATTTTAATGTACATTGTAATATACACACCCTTATACCATTCAGTATGGATAATCCCAATTCACAACAGTTTATACTATCGAACAAAAAGCTAACAAAGTTTGAAGCTACAGTGTAAACACGGGCGGAAGTGACGTCACAGGAAGTCGGCGGAAGCGGCGCCGCCATGCTTCCTTGCTTCATTTGCTCCCGCGCAAACTCAATCACAGCTTCAGATTGGAATCGAATTCAATATTACGTTTGCGTTTGCTTGCAAGACATTTTAAAGATTTTTATTTATATTTCAATCATTTTGTTTATCGATAAAGTAAACTCGTAATATTATTGCCACATTCATTTCAAATGATAGGTATAATCATTGATAGCAATAACATTAAAAAAGCATTTATAGTCCAAAATCTTATTAACACTGCAATATACGTTTCATAGTGATTTGTCAAATAAGGAAGAAAAACAACATGCTTAACTTCACATTAAGTATTAGATATCCAAATACAATTCTAAAAATACTTTTAAGATAATCTGTTATGATTAAAGACACGAAAAGTCAACAAAAAACATGGACACGTGCTTTTAAATATTCATAACGTTGTTTATTTAAAGTGGCGTCCGTGGCTTAAAAAATCCAATTTGGTTTTAATGAAAAAGCTAATATTTTTTGACAATCATATATAAAAATAGTAAAAATAAAGTAATTTAAAAAGGCCAAAAGATCGATAAGGCATAATATGTTGTAAAAATGATTTTTAATATTAGAAGTTCATATAATGGAAATAATTATCTTGATTTTTTTGTAAATATTAAAAATTATATTCAGCACTTTTCACGCAAGCTGTCTCTCAAACGAAAGTTTCTATTTAGGTTTAAAGTTGTATTGTGGGTTTCTGTTTTTAAAATATAATTCGATAATTAAACATTGACGTACACAGCTGGTCGTATTCGAAAGATTAGGCACGTGTTCAAAAAGCTCTTTAAGTTTTTTTAAATATATTCGAGACGTTGATTAGTTAACGAGGTGCAATGAATCATAGTTATCTAATCCGCGCCCTCTGTGAGTTATTTTTGTCCAGTCTATTTTTGTAACGGAAACGTGTGCCATCCGCTGGGGGTCCTAGGTCATTGCGCTCGAATTATTGAAAAGATATGCGACATATTTTAATGTATATACGTTTATATACATAATATATAGTTTATATTTATTACATGGAAACAGGAACTTAAAAGACTTAAAAGTTGGTTCGGAATGGAGTTTTGAAAATTTTACGTAGTTCTTACAGTTGAAGTAAGTTTAAATGTCGTTGGTTCGTGTTTTTATGAAATTAACTAATAAAGAGCAGTATTTTCCTAGTGGTTTCCGCGTGCAAATCTCATACTTAGTTTAGTAGGTTAAAACCCCAGCTGTGCACTTTTTACTTTATGTCTATGTGCACATTTAAAATTCGAACGTTAAAAAAAGTATTGTGAGCAAAAAAGTGACGTGTATCAGTGTCAGACACAAGACTGATCGTCTTCTTGCCTTTTGGATTTACTAATGATAACTAACACGTACACTAATCTGAAGTAGAGTAATCGGCGTAGTACCGCTGTTTCATTTTAAATTTCTGTAAGAATGTCATCCCTTCTTTAATCCTCCCTAAATGTATTGACCTTATATAAAACTCTTCTCCTAAAAAGAAAGAGTTCGAATTTCGTGGCAGTAATAATTACAATTTGCCTTTTAAATTAATTGTTGAAACGTTATTATTTTAAATTGACGTATATTAATAATAATCTTTCCTGATTCAAATTACTATTATTTTCAATTTTCAAGATTGCAACGTCACCCAAAATCTTTTTTGAAACCATTGACTGTGGTGAGGGGATGTGACAGGCGATTTTCGAGTTCTTTGTAAAGCTAGTCAAGTGGCATTCGGCCGCTCTTAAAACACTCAGCCTGTTTTATTTTCTTTATCCATCTAAAAATGCTTTGAAGCCACTTCACATTTCATATCGCGTTCGCTCTTTTGTAATATCTCGGTTGAAATCATTTGAGTCCCTTTAATTATCGTGTTCTTTTTAAAAAAGGAAATTTTGTTTAATTACAAAGCTATACTTTGTAATTAAACAAAATCTATACTTTGCGTGTAAGGAACACACAAAGTATTCAAAATTAAAACTCGAATAATTTGTGCGTCCCCATTTATGCTTAAACAAATATAACAAACCTTCTTTATATACAATGTGTCGTAGATACACTTTTAATTATTTAACAGCTACTTAATGATATTAAGAATGCCGTCAAAATATATAAATAGTTGTGGTTTATTTCGAGAAACAGGGCTTTCAAACAAACTAAATAAAGATAAGATACATAAATAATGTGATGTCCCATTGTTTAGAAAATACAGTGGCGTTACGTTTTTTAAGTTTGCGCCTGAGATTTCTGATCATTTGTCAATCTAAGAGGCAACACACTCCGTCGAAAGTTTTGTTACTATATTTTCCTTCACCGTTCGAGCGAATATTAAATACGAATATAGAATAAAACTATATTTTAGCCGGGGTTTGAACCTACGACCTCAGAGATTAGAATCGCCCTTTGAAGTCACTACGAACTCACTGCTCATTGTTTTCAAAACACTATATAATATAACGCTGCCAAATTTAAAACATCTGTGAAAAGACACCTGCGTTATAAATTCAAAATGAAAATATTTTATAAAGAGTCGCGTTGCAAATAAGCTTTTCCCGGTAGAAGAATAAACAGAATGCCAATTTCCTAACAACTTAATCATTTTTACATCATTTTTGCTTGAACAAGTTGATTTTTAATGTTATTTATTCCCGGCACAGCCGAGGAAATTATGCGAAGGAAGCCCCGCTCGTGATGGAGGGACTGTCACAGGCATTACTACGACGAATCACTTTTAACACCACTACTGTTGATTTTAAACTGATTTTATATTTTGCATTTTTAAATTTAGAACGAATGTATGTTAATTTATTTATTAACGCTTCGTTGTATACAGAACTATAACACAGTTGATATAATTAAATGAAAAGGACTGGCGGCGCTTTCGAGCGATCTCTTTCATCCAGAAAAGATATAGGGAGAAATTATTATTATATAATAAGCGATTCTTAAGGCAATTTCTGCCGCGCACCAGCACGATGTGGAACCAGCTGCCCACTGAAGTATTTCCGAACCAATTCGTCTGAGGGTCCTTCAAGATAAGAGCGTACCGATTCTTAAAAGGCCGGCAGCGCGCTTGCGAGCCTTCCGGCAGTACAAGTGTCCATGGGTGGCGGTAACACTTAACATCAAGTGAGCCTCCTGCCCGTCTGCCTCCTGTAACATAAAAAAAAACTACAAAACAAATGGAACAAAATATACGTTTACAGTGATACAAGAGGACAATATAAAAAATAAGAAGCTAAGAGGAGTTTTTTTTATTGTATTGTACGTACCTAGTACGTACATATGTGGAGAATATGTTTTCTCCTTTAAAAATATATTTAACATTATTAATGTTTACTTTCACGTCGCCCCTGTATATAAATAAGACATTCGTACCTTTAGAAAATCCCTTAACTTTACGATTTCTGCGAATCAGTGTCGTCTCCCTTCTTAACAAATTCAATTTTTTTAATTCTCACATGATTCTTCTTCATGAGGTGCCTAGGTCAGCTGTCAATATCCGAAATCAATCCTTGTTTCTTGCCGATCTTACCAATCGTACCAATGACTTAAACCCCCTCCACTCTCGAATGTTTTGCCCATTCTTATGTTATGGATACGTCGATACTGCGATAAATCAATACTAAAACACTTCTACAAACGACTTTTTATACTAAAAACTTGTAACAAGACAAGTCTATAAGTTCGAGTTCTCATAGTAGTAGTGCGAACGTCTTCGCCGCAAGACGGGTATTATCAGCGCAAATAATTTCCTATTACAGCCACACACTAAGCTGTCTTTCCAATTTTCTAAAATAAACATTCGCCGGTTTGAATCCCTGTAAGTGACACTGATGTATTTGAAGTTTCAACGTTCTTGGAAAAATAGTGTGGGTTTACAGTTATAATGTGCTTTTTAGAAGCTTAGCTTAGCTGTGGAAAATGGAAAAACTGCATTGTATTGTATAATGGATGATCTTACAAATGGCATATTACAATAGAATGTTTTTATTAGATTAGACTGAAAAAATTTTCACAGTTTGGTGTTTTATAAACCAATTGCCACTCCAATATTGGGTGAACTTTAAATTAAGTAAACACTTAGTTAATTACAATTAAAGTATGCGCAATAATATAATGTCCATATAAATTATAAAACTATTCCAATGTCTCGCATACTGTATAAGAAACTGTATAATTCTTGCATGGACTAGAAGTGTTTCCTCAACGCTTTTGTGTTGTGCCCCACCTTAGACTTTCTAAAATTCTTATACATCCCTGTAACATTATTACTAGCACCTCACATGGCGCAGATCCGGACTGGCCTCGGGGCTTTTGGACACTATTTACACAGACTCAAACTGAAGACAAGCCCCACGTGCGTCTGTGACGACAAAACCGACCACACGGTGGTTCATCTACTTGTTGACTGTGCGACCTTTGAAAGGGCCAAGTGCGATCTAGAGTTCAAGACTGATATGAGGGTATCCCGGGATGAGATTTCCGACATGTTGCTTGATCGCAGTTGGAAAAAATCTGCGGCAAGATTGTCAGGCATGTCACTGACAAAAATAAGCACTTACTATGCTTATATTGCTGAAACCCAGTATAATATATATAAATATTAGTTTTAGTTACGTCACCTAACCTAAATAATAAAATCTTAGATATTATAACAAAAACATATTCACTTTAACGAAGAAATTACTAAAAACATTTTTCAAATCAATAAAAAACTGAAATTCAAATTCCGAATAACTTAAAAAATCAAACTACACTAGGCTACAGTTTATTCTGTTTAATGCACAAATCTCTATTATCATACATATGAAGAAAATTACTACAGTTTCACTGCTGCGTTTTATTAAATTAAACCTGTATGTTGATTTTATTTAAAATATTTGGTTAGCCTTTGGCTGTTAGAGGTCGCTCTAGACAACATAACGTACGTACGTACTCCGTAATGTGCCTTAAACAATGTAAAACAAATTAATATTTACATTGAAATATATATTTTGTATCATTTTCAATATAAAATTAATCATAGTACTTATTAGTGAAGAGAAAATGCTTGTTCGACTATTTATTTTTCTACTTAAAACTTAAAAAGAATTGAAAGGAAAACTTACTGTAGTTACAAAACTCAATTTAAGTCATAATAGTCTTCTGGTTTCATCATGGAGAATATAAGAAATGTATAATTTATCCTAATAATGTAGATAGTAATCCTTAATAATTATGTATATATTGAAGTTCTTATGTAATACTATAATCTTCTTCTACTAGTTCTTATGTACTATATCTATAGAATATGTTCCTATCTATCTCTTTTAAACTACATGACAATTGTGATAACAATACCAATTATCTGCGGCTACAATGGCATAACGACATAGTACCTTGTATTTCACTAACGAAGTGTTTTGTAGCGATGAGTATGTACCCATCAATGTTAACCACTATGGACCTTTGGCCCGGAGCAGTAGTCTGGATGAATATTTTATTAAGATGGAGAAACAATATGCCACCCTCTAAAAATATACACAAACACGCACATATGCGTAAACACATACAAACTCACAGAAACACAAATATTATATTTTAAAAGGGTAGGCCGTTCACATCGAATTCTTTGTTAATACATTTGGTTTTGTAATTTTTATAAAAGCTGTCAGCAACCTAAATAAAAAGAAAAGGTAACAAATATATTATTGGGCGCACAAAGCTGCCAATGCCCAATTAGTACAATATAATATACAGATTAACAGCTCGTCTGCCTTCGCACGGGTAGACATTTTTTTTTTTAATTTTTTGTAGATATGTTCTTTAATATTGAATAACAGTTTTTTTAATTCTATGATCAATAGTTTTAGCAGCGCATGCGATGAAAGATATTGTATAAGCATTTTTACACCTATGGCAACATTATTTTAGTTTCAGTATAGTGCCTAATTTTTTTCTTGCAATAGCTTATTAGTGATGTAGTATTCAAATGGTCAAAGAATTTGTTACATTTTACTTCGCGCCAATTCGTTACAAACATACTTACATATAAATCTTTCCTCTTTATGATATTAGTATCGATAATAATTGATTAAAAATTTCGAAATTGCAAAAAAAATAATAATAAATTAAACATTTGTCGTATTTTCCCTCTTTCCCCAGAACAGTATAATACTACTGTATAATAATGATTTGCACTTTATACGATTAAATTATAAATTAAAACCTGTTTTATCCGAGTAAATAAAGAAGTTGGTCCGGCACACGCTGTACAATTATTTCAATTAAGGAATTTTCCAATCAATTATCAAGCAATTTAATTCAAAGTGTATCACACTCTTACTACCTTTAGAAGTTTAGCAAAAGGTTTTCAATTGAAATGGAGCAGAGAAAACGATTAGAAATCAACCAATCGGATCACTTCATTTGAATGAACTCGAAACGATGTTTCATGGGTTTATTTTTAAACATGGAATTCTAAATTGGTGAGCTTGCATCGGTTACTGACATTCAATTTCCATTTCAATAATTTGTCACGACGTTCACAAATCGAATTGACATGCTATTGGTGTGTTATCTGTATTTTGTATTAGAAGCATTCATTATGTAGTTCTTTGACGTCCGTATGTGTACATTGTATTACCCATATGAAAAATTTAACTTTGACTTATTCTAGAATAATTGACCATTTGGCTTTGCTACACACTTCAGATGTCCCTTTTTTTATTTAGCCCTTAGAAGCTCTGTAAGACTTAAAAGTTAGAACGCGCTAATTACAACCTCTCGCGTTTACCTCTACATACACTGGTAGCAATATAAACTGTGTATATATGTTTGTATAAAAACATAGAAGTTCTATATAACCTACCCGAAGGCTCTTTGAATATGGAACCTCAAAAGGCGAGAAAACAAGTTTAAAAACAAAATTACGTCGTAAGATCAACTCGAATTAAGTCAAAAAATGACGATAATGATAACCTGTACATTGTGTTTTAGGCAATTTGCCTTGCGGAAAAATGATTCAAAAAAAGAGCGTACAGAAAACCCTGAAAGATCGGCGACACACCTGCTAGCCCATGGCGTTGCAAGTGTGCAGGTGGTTATCATCTTATTCAATAAGATCTACTTGCTTGATTACCTCTAAAAGGGAGTCTAGAGCAAGATGGTATGTTACTAATCTAGTTTGAAGTCTTGTAACCCCTTAATGGGGCATACATTTTTGAATCCATTTCATTTACATTGATGAGATAGGGCTGTATAAACGTTTCTAAACGATTTTTGCCAAATTTCTCACTATTGTCAACGTAGAAGCAAGTTTAAAAATAAATCAGTGGAGCTACATC
The DNA here is from genome assembly GCF_905147795.1 of Pieris rapae. NCBI lineage: Eukaryota > Metazoa > Arthropoda > Insecta > Lepidoptera > Pieridae > Pieris > Pieris rapae. The sequence goes on from NC_059517.1 coordinate 2,248,713, forward strand.
CTCTTAAGGTCTTGGCCTCAGATTTCTCAATCTGTTTCATGATCATTTATAATCTAATAGGCAAGTAGGTGATCAGCCTCTAGGGCCTGACACACGTCGTCGACTTTTTGGGTCGAAGACATGTCGGTTTCCTTACGATGTTTTCCTTCACCGTTCGAGAAATGTTGAATACACATCGAAAGAAAGCTCATTGGTGCACAGCCGGGGATCGAACCTACGGCCTCAGGTATGAGAATCGCATGCTGAAGCCACTAGGCGACTCAAGCAAGATTAGATATACAAAAAATTGCAAGCCGGGAACCGATACCAAAAGCTTTGGTCTAAAGATAATATTATATACGAATTCTTAGCCACAGTTCAAAACCTGTATTAAGCCAGTTCCAAATTGAAATTGAAGTTATCTAGAAATATTAATAAATCTTATTCCTGTTGCCGTCTCGTACCGGATAAAGCTGACAATACGTGCTTCAATAATACAACTTACATCCCCTTCCGGCACAACTAGCCGAATGTCGGTGCACAATTTGCTACGATGAAGGATTAGTTGAATCTCATTTGTACACGAATTGGGAATAAAATAAAATATAGATAATAATTATTATGTTTATGTAAATATTTTTGAGGGATGAAGTCTGTTTATATGATGATATCATTACTTAACTTTGTGTGTCAGTCTAATATAAAAACGGAATTTAATAATTATATACGACTTAATTAACTACAATAAAAATACCTTAACGGACGCGGTCGATTTGACAAATGCTTAGATGATTTTTTATTATAATTTTTTTTACTTTCGTTTTATATGTATAAACGTATACGAAAGCCAACTAAAATGGTTTAAAATATATAATAACCTAAAAAGAACATACAAAAATTTGTATACTGATAAAATAGCAATTTAATAAAATAGATTTATTTAAAGGACAAAACTACTAATTGATTCTAGGTTATAAAAGCACTCCGAAGAGCTTTCATAAAAATCAATTCACAAATGAAAAATCGTAAAAGCTTTATTTAAATAAACGGCTTATTGGATTAATCAATTGAAATGCCTCTCGCTATTTAATTATAAATAATGAAAATACATCTGTACATAATATATTCATTTTCGTATGAATAATTTAATCTTTTCAACTGTTGCTTTAATTAAAATTGAATTTATACTCTACGGCCATCTACTACCGTAGCAGTCACTGTTTAATGATATATACATATATTTACTGTCCGTTTTCTTTGTTGTCAATGTGTTTTTCATGTATTCCTTCAAAATGTACGTATCGTATTTGTACTTAAAACCAGAACTCATACGAAAGCACTGAAAAGAATATGACGATTAAGAAATATTTGGACACGACTTAAAAATACGTGGTTAATCATACAAGAAAAGTGGCAAGAAGAAAGAGTCTTGGCTGAAGAATCAATGGTTGGGTCAAAGCTCCAAGTCATTGTTCAGAAGCGCGGCATCCGAAACTAAAGTTTCCATGATGCCAACCTTCTAAAGGAGAGCACGCCATGAGTTTCTTAAAAGGTCTGCTACGCACTTCCGAGCCATCTAGCAGTGTGAGTGATAGTGTTCATGGTGGTATCAATAAACATTGATTAAGCCTGGTGTTCATTATGATCAGTCTTTCCGGCTCTCTTTGCCTCATCTGCAACTATATCCCAGATTGGCTTGGGACGGCCACGCTTTCCTTACTGGTTCCAATCAAGCGCCTGTCATATGAATTTCCACTTGCGTCACAGCTGGCTAATCGTCGTTTCTCGGCAGCGCTCCCAAGTTGCTAAGTAAATAACTTCTAGGGGCCAGGATACGTCAAAGCGGTAATAAACAATATCCTACTTTAACTTTAAAACGCTGTTAGCTATAATCATTCAACATACAGCATTTAAAATATAACATACATCTCTAATATAGTTTCAAGTTTCAATTACATCGTATTATGTTTACATAACCCAATTCACACATGAAATCTAAATTGTTCGCGCATACCGAGCCTAACGGGATCTTTGAATAGGGTTAAGGAATTCTGTTGAAAATCTTGTGTTTTTATAGGAATGTTACTTACGAGGATAGTAGCACGTTGCCGCTCAAGCCACAGGGAAATATTTACCGACATTGTTGGGACTATGCGACGTTGCTCATAATAGGCCATCTACTACCGTAGCAGTCACTGTTTAATGATATATACATATATTTACTGTCCGTTTTCTTTGTTGTCAATGTGTTTTTCATGTATTCCTTCAAAATGTACGTATCGTATTTGTACTTAAAACCAGAACTCATACGAAAGCACTGAAAAGAATATGACGATTAAGAAATATTTGGACACGACTTAAAAATACGTGGTTAATCATACAAGAAAAGTGGCAAGAAGAAAGAGTCTTGGCTGAAGAATCAATGGTTGGGTCAAAGCTCCAAGTCATTGTTCAGAAGCGCGGCATCCGAAACTAAAGTTTCCATGATGCCAACCTTCTAAAGGAGAGCACGCCATGAGTTTCTTAAAAGGTCTGCTACGCACTTCCGAGCCATCTAGCAGTGTGAGTGATAGTGTTCATGGTGGTATCAATAAACATTGATTAAGCCTGGTGTTCATTATGATCAGTCTTTCCGGCTCTCTTTGCCTCATCTGCAACTATATCCCAGATTGGCTTGGGACGGCCACGCTTTCCTTACTGGTTCCAATCAAGCGCCTGTCATATGAATTTCCACTTGCGTCACAGCTGGCTAATCGTCGTTTCTCGGCAGCGCTCCCAAGTTGCTAAGTAAATAACTTCTAGGGGCCAGGATACGTCAAAGCGGTAATAAACAATATCCTACTTTAACTTTAAAACGCTGTTAGCTATAATCATTCAACATACAGCATTTAAAATATAACATACATCTCTAATATAGTTTCAAGTTTCAATTACATCGTATTATGTTTACATAACCCAATTCACACATGAAATCTAAATTGTTCGCGCATACCGAGCCTAACGGGATCTTTGAATAGGGTTAAGGAATTCTGTTGAAAATCTTGTGTTTTTATAGGAATGTTACTTACGAGGATAGTAGCACGTTGCCGCTCAAGCCACAGGGAAATATTTACCGACATTGTTGGGACTATGCGACGTTGCTCATAATAGGAGCGGGAGCGGAGGCGACGTTAAACATAATACCAATTCTATACATATCTACAGTATCACGGTCTATTTTACGTTTTACTTTCGAAAATTATTTTACGATAATTCAAAAAATTTATTCTCAGTTAATATAACAAATATGATTTATGAATAAAATATATAAAGAAAAAGTGTACATTATTAATAAAAAATAAAGTAAATTGTTAATAATTATAAAAGTGAGCTACCGTTTTACATGAATTATAAACATTAACCAAATCAATATATACAAGATTAACATATACTTATTATATATAAGTAGTTATTAATAATCTTATATATAATAAGTATATATTATATATAATTAATTAATTTAACTCATACTAAATGCGGGCTGCGGCACGCACACATGTATAAATAATATCGAAAAATCGCTACCTCTCAGCTCACACACCGAAACCCGCTCCCGCTTTATAAAAATCACTACCCAAAATCAACTTAAGTTGAAGCAATAAGCGTTGTTGAACAACCTTTGTCACGACGCGGCCCAAATTTCCTTCATCGCAGAATAAGGTCTAAATTAATGTTTAGGTTCCTGAAATTATTTTACCTTACCTGAAGCATTGTATAGACAATATGTGGTAATTAATCATTTGTTATGTGTTCTACTAGTACTATATACAGGTATGCCTTGTTTGTAGTACACAAATATGTTTTTACTACGAGAACTTATCGCACATAGAGCCTGGTATGGCAGCCATGGCTATAGATGCAACTTATTCAAAGTCAAAATCATTATATTATTTAGGTAAAATAATAATTGTACACTGCTAGTTCAATCAAGGGCGGAAGAACGGACGAGAAGAACTGGCAATAAACCCTCCGCCAGTCTTTTTAATCGCCAAGTTTTTATTTTTAACCGTCTATGAAGACAAAAGAACGACGAAGTCAGATCAGTAGCTGGTCACTTAAATTACGTGATAATACTTTTGCAGTCAAAATTTCTATAGCTAGTTTTACATAGACGAGTTATATACTAATCGGAACCATACTACGTACCAGCACAAGTTATAAAAGTTACTTGCCATAAAGAACAAACAATAAATCCGTATTTTAGTGAGAAAAATTTCGTAGCTTGCTCAGAAACTGTATTTTAGCAAAATCTTGATTTATCTCGCGAGGCTAAAAGCCTGCGGTTTCGAATAAATAATAAAACCTGAGATATACATAGCGGGTAAAACAAAAACTAAATTGATTGAATTAATTATTATTTTTATATTGTAATAGATCAGATTAAGTAACACGCCATTGAGATAATCAATCACAAATTTATTGATAATCAAACGAAGACTAAAAAGTAGGTTACAAATCTACACTTATGTATTACATAATATACTAATTATTTTATTTATCTACCTACCTACCTACTTTTGCGTAAAAAATTTTGTTGATTGTTTTTCTTTAAAATGGGCCTACATGCAATTCTGACTACAGAAAAAAAGTACGAAATTCCACGTACATGATTAATTACACCTTTTATTTATCTCAGTGTATCTCAGGACTGTATATACGTAAATCTTCATAAGGAGTAACGCGTTGTTTCTACTATTAACTGATTTTGTGGTTAGATCCATTGGATTAAGAAAATTCACTGAAAACAATGTAATACAATATTATAGTAGGGTGTAAATGTTCAGAGTTTAGACAACAAGAATTACTGAGAACTTTTTCATAATTGTTAGTTAACTCTAATAATAATTGCTTAATTTTTTAGAGAACTCTAATCGACGTCCGCCGTTCCACAACTGTGCGTTTTCAGTTTCCACCTTGTGGAACTAGCTGCCCACTGAAGTATTTCCGAACCAATTCGACTTAGGGTCCTTCAAGAAAAAAGCGTACCAATTCTTAAAAGGCTGGCAACGCACTCGCGAGCCCTCTGCCATTGTGTGTCCATGGGCGTCGGTATCACTTAACATCGGGTGAGCCTCTTGCCGGTTTGCCCCCTGTTCTATTAAAAAAAATACTTATATGTGATAATAAAGTTATAATCTCTAAATGGGTACATGTACAAGTTATTATGTATGAAAATGTACTACTACTTAAAATGAATAAACACTTTTTTATATATTTAAACGTTCGCGGTAGGCGTTTCAGTCACAAGCTCTGAGCTTTGAAGGCTTTTACGTTAGGTAAACTAAACTGCGCCAAAATGTAGCCAAATAGGTGAATTCATGAGGTCGTTGTAGAATTAGCGATCACGCTGAAACCATGTTAGGATCACAATATAAATCAAGCGTCACTGCATTTGTCCCAAAATTGCGGCCGCTTTCAGTAAAACGTTAAAATATGACACTGTTGTAGCACTTAGCTACACCACAGTGTTCAGTGATATAGAGATGAAATATTATTCACCGATATTCCAAAGTAGATTATATATTTTAAATAAAACACTACGTTAGTTAACGTTCCTTTAAATAATAATAATAATCAATGGCGCTACAAACTCTTTAGATCTTGGCCTCAGATTTCTGAATCTGTTTCATGATCATTTTTAAATCTAATTGGCAAGTAGATTTAAAATAGCGTACCAATTCTTTAAAGGCCGGCAACGCACTCGCGAGCCCTCTGGCATTGAGAGTGTCCATTTTGTGAAAGATTTTTTAACATCGGTCCAGTACTTTTGGAGCCATTTCGTTGCAAACATACAAATCATTCCTTTTTATAATATTAGTATAGATAATCAATTATCCCAGTGATCAAAAGTAATTTTCCATATATTATTTTTACTATGACCAGTGTTAAACCATGCAATCATTAAGACTATATAAGAATTACTGATTATTGTTTTTATTAAAAGTTATATATACTTAATGATGCTTATGTTAAAGACTTACAGCAAAATTTTTGGTTTTTGCGTTATATCAGAAAACATAGAGTATTGTTTGCGTTACTGTCGTGCGGAGGCTATGTTTGAACAAATGTGTGTGACATCGTGGCCTGAATTATGTGAAGACAGCTGACAGCAATTTAGTGCTTCTAGCAATATTCTATTCAGATTACTATGCATTGATTGCTTTGCCATATTCGTAAAGTAATATTCAGTATTTCACAACGCGTCTTAGTTCGAACTAACTAAACATACAATGGTGATTGACGAGGTGATTTACGAATTAAGTTTTATAAATACATAAGATTAGAAATTGGCAAAAAAACTCCTTTAAAAGCTGTCAACGCACTGACAATAATAATAATATCAGAAAGTTAGATTATATTGAATTAGGATTTCTAATAATAATTAATATTGTTTTTTGGTACAAATTTGATTTTCGAATAACAAAGAAGAAACATACAAAATCGAATTTTATGTTTCTGGAGGCAGATGCATGTATGCCTAAAACTCAAACGAAAAGAAAAATACTGCCTGGTCGAAGGCTCCAGTGGCTAAGTTCTAAAAGTTGTAAATATCCTTTGGGCGTGGAGAAAATTCGTTAGCCCAATTCAGGGTATGAACCCATCGTACTAAATATTTCATATATTACAAGGAATATTGAAATTCTTAACCCAAATCATACTCTTCTAATCCTAAAATATCCGCAGAAACCTACAAAGGCTTTCCAACTGGTACAATTCCAGAATAAACCTTAGTCAAAGAAGGATTTCGTTTGGTAAGAAAATAGGTAAGCCTTCGGCAGCCGATGACAAATTGCAGTCATGTTGCACTCACAGAATTGAAATACGTATTCTCATAGGGTAACCATGATTTATTGTATAATAGGATAACAGTTTTCGAAATTCAGTATACTGTATACTTTTATAGATTCAATTGGATACGGCAGAATCTGTTCTGCGTCCGTGTCATTAGTATTTTTTTCAGGTACGCAAACAAATCTTCTGCCTACCAATTAATGAATCAATAATATTGCCGATATAAATTATCCTACATTCAAAGTTTTTTTTATACATGTGTCTTTACTGAGACATCATGGAACTAACCTAAATTACTAAAATAGGATAAACATTCAAAGTAGTATCACAGATAAAAAAAACAAAAGAAAACTCATACGTAATCCAGTAAATGACAAGTGAAAATCACTCATTAACAACGGTGGTGTCTATATGTATGTTAAACTAAATGTAACCAACCAGGAGCAAACAGAACCGACCGTCGTTTCGTATTATGTTACAGTTAACCTTCATATTTTCTAAACATATGGAAAAAATATATCCACCCTAATCCAAGAAATACGCGAAATAAGTACAGGCAATGAAAGCACATGCATAATAACATAGCAGAGCTATATTTTACTGCATGTAGATTGTAAGCCGGATTTGTTATTTCGCGTTCCCTATTTCTTGCCTTCTTTACGTATTGCCCCACTTCCTAAATAAATATGTGATGGGTCGTAAAATTAAATATGAAGCTTCTATATTAACATTCGTTTGATTTTCTATTGTAATGAATTAGTTCAAGATGGCATTAGAAACATGCTCATTGGTGTAATTATTAAAGCAACGACAAAACTTGTCGATTTAAAAAAAACTTAAAGTATGAACAGTTCTTTTGGTATGTTTAGGCCCTCAGAGAACTGGCAGTATATTATTGACTATCAAATTTGTAAATTTTGATATCTTTATAAATAATGATATTTAGATTTTTATTGACATGCACAGACGACATGGCATGGGCGGACATATTTTTGCCTGTCTTGATAATTTTTGTTAAGCAGAATTCATTGAAAGCCGCAATCCTCCAAATATTTTTATTTCTGCTGCTTATCATTGCTTAATATAATATTCGTAAATTGAAAGAAAAAGATGATAGGTTGGGTCGCAATTCCTTAGCGTTTAAAATTACACTAAAAATTCAAAATTAAAAAATCATTTATTCATATAAGTAACATAATGTACACTTATGAACGTAAAAAAAATAAACATTAAATGCACAAAAACAAAAACAAACAGTTCTCAAATGAACGGCATAGAATAGAAGAGAAGAACTGGTAATAAACTGTCCGCCACTCTTTTTAACAGCCAAGTTTTTTCTTTTACACATCGTTTGAGGAGCTGCAACCATCACACCATGTTTCATATGACATCTTGAGTAAATCACTACTAATTCAAGACCCTCAATATTGAATCACCAAAAAGTTCTTATATTTATATTTATATATGAGCAATTAAGCATCATATTCTTCACGTCGATTGGCGAGAGAAAACATATAACATTATCCACGTTTGTAACGATAAATTCTCTGTAATTGCACACTGTATATTCATTACCGAATCGTGGAATTTTCATATTTATACTCTTTTATCGCAGAAACCCATGCATGTAATATATCCGTCATTAAATTGTGTATCTAACATAATTCATTTTTAAGTGTATTAAAACGATATTTATACACGGAATTTTACGTACAAAAACATATGTTAAATTTGTGCTGAAAACGATGTTTTTAAAACGTGAATTGTACAGCGGTTTTATGATTTAAATACAATATTTTATTATGGTTTCATATTTATTAAGCAAAATGTTTTAGGATCAGATAAAAATTTAACTTAACATCGTTTTAGAGAGTTTATTACCAGTTCATCAGTACCTCTTCAGTTCTACGTCCTTGATTTGAGAACTGGCAGTAAATGTAAAATTAGAAGCATTTAGTGAATTTTCTTTTTTGACGTTCATAAGTGTACATTAGGTTATCTAAATGAATAAATGATTTTGAATTGAATTTAATTTAAAACTGTAAACACGTATAATCATAGTAACAAGACAATTACTATGAAAATAGTGAATATTATTTAAGCTAAAATATCTTAAACAAGAAACAATGTAAAAAACTCAAATTCTTCGGAAATATTTTTTTATTTCATTCACAAACCCTTGAGTTCAATGTCTCCATAGTAATATCTCAAATTGAAATATTCCGAATTAATCTGTATAGATTTATTCAGTCCGCACCGTTTTTGATTAAATTTTTTCGAGCCACGCTTTCTTGGTGAGAGCTGCTAAGTGCTTCTTCATTATTCATCGTTCATGTACTTAAATATTGAATTCATTTTCGTTATTGTGTACATTTGGGAAAAAAATGAGGCGCTTTTTTGAGACGGGTCGAGATTGAAGCTTGATGAAGTAAGGGAATGCTTTCGCACCCACAATGTACAAAAAAGGTTATAAATTCCTCATTCAGTATACTGTGTGACTGTCAGATTCTCTGTTTTCCTTTTTATTCCGAACCTTTTCATATATTAGTAACTCAATTGAAAAAAACAATGGCTTGCGGATTGTTATTTCGATAGGAATAAAAATGAAATTATGTTTAGAATATACACACATCTCAAATTATATTATATAAATCAATACATTGCGAGATCAATACACAGAGAAAACCGGGTAGACAGAGACTGAGTTGGTAGGATGAAGTTGTCTAGGATCTCGGAATATGGGATTGAAGTTGAACGAAAGAAGCACGATATAGATTGCTATGGCGAAATAAACTCGGGGATACTAATGTCCACCAGGACACATCACTGTATGATGATGATTATAGTCGTTTGTATAAAAAATTTATAATATGAAATCACCCATCTAATGGTTTTTATGTAAGATTAAAAAGTATAATCATATTGTCTTAGTGAGTCCATACCAGTTCCTTTCTTTTGTTCAAACTCAGGGGAGGGTATGTCAAATTGTCAATCTCCAACTTATCGATCGGCTTGATTCTCTCTCTACGCAGAGACATTCTCTATATGCGTATTCTACAAAGAGTAGTAAGGTGAGTATTCTGATAAGTTTTTTGAGAGGATCCCTCCTGCCTTTTCAACACAGTACGAGCCAATTCAGCATCACCTCGATGACTCTACCCTATTCTATAAGAAATACAACAGTTTATAATGATATTTAGCCAGGAAAAGTTTCGAAATTTTCAGTAACGTTATAATATTTAATTATAGTAGTCGATTAGTATTAATAGACTACAAGCCCATTGGATAAATTATCCTGTGAAATGCACTAACATGAATAACGCTTAGAAGGCTGTTACGTGTATACGGCTTTACGGTGTATACACTATACACCGTAAAGTACGTACACACGTACGGCTTTGTATAGATGATTAAAAATAAATGTCAAGAAACCTAGTGCCGTACTAAACTAGTGGTACCAAAAGACAGTGCAATTTTTTAATTCGCCGATAATTGCAGAAGCAATTTAGATTTTACCTTTGTAGAACAATTCAGCGATTCCTAATTTATCGCGAAAACTTAACGCCATTTATATTCAACAATAAGTCGAAGTCCACAAGTTTTAGAACTTCATTATTTGGTTTGTTCATAATTTATGGATCCACCCCTTTACGGTAGATTACGAAATTCTCACTGTTTTTGTATATTAGAAATGCGTCTAACTTTCATTTAATTTAATTTAATTTTATGTTTAATATTAAATCCAAATGATGCTTTTTGATTTTTTTCGTTTTTGCAATAATTAAACACATATATAATAACAATACGATCGGGTTACTCGATTGCATTGTTATTATATATGTTAATTGTGGTGGCTACGCTTTATTAAGTAAGTATATGACTTAATCACACATATTTTCACAAGTATCTGATTGTCCTGATTGCCCTAATTATAATATTTGTACAGTTTGACATCGTATCTTATTTCGTCCATGCATTGCGCAGAGGCGATAAGAACTTGGAGAAACTGACCGTGGTTGGTAACACAGAAGGCAAAAGATCACGTGGCCGTTTACCAACCAGTATACTGTACACTGTTTAAGAGACACACTCGACTGAAACCGGTGGAAACAGATTGTCTACTCCAGACGTTTTCTTGCTGACATGAGCTGCTGAAAGAGAGAGAATGTTTCCAAGTTATAACTTTTATAATCCTCAAGCATCAGTTAATATATGCATTCCATTTAATTTGCACTATTAGTTCAATTCAATTTCAAAAAATCTTTATTTCGCTGTACAAAAATTTTGTTGTACATATACAGAGTTCATTATTCTTATAATGTAACAAACTTAAAAGATTAAACACATTTTTAAAGCGCCTTTAAACTTATAAAATAGGTAAAACTAAACTTGTGATGTTTCGAAAGGTTAACTAATTTAACTATGACGTAAACTACCTGGGAACTTTGCAATCTTTAGATTAGATTTGCATTTTGATATACCTAGATGATTGGTGTGCACTATTAATTAGGTGTATCATGATATCATGAATGCCTTTAACTATTAATTTTTCTAATACGACCTGACGTTCAGCGTTTTAAAGTAAGCATGGTCCCAAATCGACAATAAGGACAGTATAATGACAGCGATATTACTGTTGATAGCACAATTCATTAACCTAATGGATTACAAAAGTGACTCCTTTCTATACGCAGTTGGCCTAATAAGTGTGAGATTTTCATCTCTGAGGTCGTCAAGAACACCGGCTGTGCACCAATGGACTTCATGTCTATGTGTGCATTGAACATTTGCTCGAACAATAAAGGAAAACATCGTGAGGAAACCGGCATGCCACATACCTCAAAAATTCGACGGCGTGTGTCAGGTCACCTAGGCTATTACAAAAAAAAGATCACTGAGACACAGAAATCTGAAACCTAAATCGTTATTGCGTCACTGATACGGTTTACTATATAAATAAAAGAAGAATGGAAGAAAATATAAATAAATACAAGATATATAATAAATGAGTACAAACGTAAAAAAAAGGTAATACTTACAAATTTACTTTATAATTCGTTAACTGAATTTAATTTACTTAATTTCAAATTGAGAAATATTAAATATCTTATAACTTAATTAATACGCGATGCGGTATCCTCACCGACAGTTTCAAATTTAAATTAGAATTGCTACATTCAAAGTTATACACTAAGGTCCATATAAAATCCCCACATTGGAATGTTCTAGGGAAATTACAACCTCTGCAGAGTAGAGCATTGGTTAAGCTTAACAATACTTTATTAGTACAGTAATTATCTACAGTTCATACTCGTAAAAAACATCGTAATGTTAGAGATTTTTTTTTCGAGACTTATTTTTTTATTAATGACCCGTGACATATATATAATTTTTTTTAATTTTTACTCCACTGCCATCGTGTCCAGGGACTTTATATATCTCAATTTTTTTTTTCAACAAACAACAATAAATACATTTTACGTGTGTATTTACATAGTTTAAAACAATGCACCAAACATTGAGCGCCAAATATTACTTGATTTACACTGAAAATGAAGAACTCTTTGGTAACCTAATAGAGTATATTGCATTCATTTGTCAATTGCTTTTGTGAATTGGCGGCTTATCTAAAACTCTTGTTACACCTAACGCCAGACAGTTTTAAGTCAATGATTTATTATGACTTTAATATTAGAAATTGATATAGGGAATTTGGCTAACTTTGTTACTAATCATATTATGTTGTCACGAAATACTATAAAGAACAGCAGTGTTAGCCGACTTTGCACCAATGGACTTTGTTTTTATATGCGCATTTAACATTCGCTCGAACGGTGAAGAAACCGTGACGAAATCGGTTTGCCTTACACTCCAAAAAGTGGGTGTGGCAGGCAGAGGCTAATCACCTACTCGCCTATTAGATTGATTGATGATATTACAAACGATCATGAAACAGATACAGTAATCTGGGGTACATATCTAATATGGTGCCACTGATTTTTTTTATTATTCCAAATTCTATTAAGATTTTCGTACAATACAATTTGTCCAAATCTAATTAACAGTTGACATATTCTCAAAAACTAACGCTTATTGCAAGCAAAGATAAAAATCACTTTTTCAGAGAGTTCTAAATGTGGACTGACAAATTTCTCATGTATTTTGAAGTAATTCACTCTCTTATAAAAACTAAATCGGTCTGATTGTACCGTAACTAATGTACTCATTTATCACTTCATCATAGCGCAAACACATTTTGCCAGAACGAAATGACAAAATATACTTACAACAAAAATATTATTTAAAAACTGTAATCGGATTGATTTATTTTTGTCATTACCATTATCATACAGTGTTTCCTTTACTCTGTCCAATTGCAACTAGGTATAGTAAAAACTTTGAGCGCAATCCCACGGCAGTTGTCGTCAGCCAATTTGGTATTGTGCCTTCGTTTGCAGGTTTTTCGGGAAAACTCAGTTGATGAGCCTTTGTTACCCTTTATGGCGGTTGTTGCGGCTTTTCGCGTACACTTTGCTCCACATGGTTTAGAAATATCAATGTTAGACTTGTGTGAGTACAAAATGTTTACAAGGCAGTTTTATAGTTTAAGCAAAATTTTATTATTATATCTCCTCGACATTACTGTTGTCGTTGTCATAAAATATTGCGGAAATTAATTTAATATAAATAATTATAATTTTGTGTTTAAATAGAAACTTATTTATTAAAGCGATTTTAAATAATACCAAATTATTATTAATGCGAAGTTACAGTTTTTACGTTGAAATAAATACAAATATAACTCAAACAAAATAGTCATTTAGAAGTACCGGCATATAATTTTTTTACATAACCGGTAATAAAAAAAATTTAGCTAATAGTCTAGTTTAAGAAATATATTATTTTTAATATTGTTTATAATAGCCACACATATTTAGTTGGCTATATAAAATTTGAATTTACATAAAAATACCAATGGCTACGACAACAGGCTTTGGCTACGCATTTATGTTAAAAAGGTCAGCCTTTACCAAGTTTTACTGTAAAGTGTTAAATGGGTACATATAATTATATACACAGCCTCAAATCACACACTGCTCCCAAATCCACCAACAAACGTAAACCATATATATGGGCTGGAACTTAGTTACATTAGCATAGCAATTATCAAGAATCAAGTTTTCGGTTCCCCAGCAAAAGTGTCGTCTCAAACTTATGAGGGCATCTTATACGAAATAGTTGTTGTGTTACGGCCTCAATTAAGGTCTTAGCGGTGTAATAAAGGCTCTCGAGGCATTAAATTATAATTGCTTCCTGAATATGAGCTTTGTGTTAACGACTTGTACAAAGTGACAAATGACGTAGTTACTGTTCTCCGTAGGAAAACAAAATTATATTTTTACGTTTTACTGTGTGGGTTATAGACGGTTATAGACGCTTATAGATTTTTAAATTTCCATTTACTACCAGTTCGAAAGTTAAGGTATATACTATCAATACAATAGTAATAGAATAATCAATCAACAACCTATCAACCTATCCGTTGCATTGCTTACTTTGTAAATAATACTTTGTGTTGTATAATTTTTTATTGTTGTTTTCCTTTTGTAAATGTTTGAAGCTTTTTGTAAATATAATATTATTTATGTATTTCATATTTGGCTGTATTTTTACCGAATTGTTTGTTATTATATTATATTATTATTTGTGTTTGCTGTAGGATTACGAAATAAATAGATGAACATAAACGTGTTCAAGTAGTATACATTTTTACTAGTAAGTGAATGCATGGACCAATAAAGTAGTAAGATTGTCGCTATACATGAATAATGTCAGGTATTATTATATTTTTTAATAACATAAAATACAATAAGTGGTTTGTCTGTAATCTGAAAAGGCTAAACTGAAACCATTGTTAAACTGTTAGAATCCTGATACTTAAAAATATGATATAAATAATATTCAAATAATATATGAATATAATATTTACCAAGCGATCTAATAATCTAATAGGTCAAACGGGTAGAAGGCGTATTAATGCTAAATGGCCTGTGGCGAATTCATTTCCGCTGTATTTACGAACGTCCAAGACAATATCCGATAACATATTTTTCTCGACTTCTTCTGGTTCTTAGAAATTACGCTCCTTAGTTTTACTACGATATTTAATATTAGAAATATATTTATAGACATAAACCTCCTTGGTACCTCATTTTTTACATTTATAATAAAGGACTGTTGTAGATCCCTTTAATTTCATTATAACAGATTTTGACTGTAGCAGGACAATGTTTGTAGGTCTACCTGTAACATATTTAGAAGAAAAACCTTTTGTTACTTTATTTTCCACTAGTGACTTATAATATTTATTATTATATTTTTAATGTCACGAAAATAAGTGTTGTAAAAAATCAACCATTGCAACAATAAAAACTATGTTGAGCGCCATCTACCGAATTATAACAAAACTATCTCCTTACTGTGACTCTAAAAGAAATTGTCCTCTGTCCCCTTATTTAGTTTATAATATGCTGGATAGATAGCGCTATTTCAGTAGAAGTTTCAATTCTAAAAGAATGTTTCCTTGTTTCAGATACATCAACGCTTCCCCAAACGAACGAATAATTCCAAACGCTTAGTCATTTTGTAGTTCCTATTTAGATTAAAATGTATAACTCAAGTGAGTTCCTGCATAGCGCCGGTGTGAGCCGGCATATGCAGGCTACTGGTGAGGCACCTTCGCAGAAAACCAGCATGAAGCGGCGTTCTTGCGAAGTTCCTTTGGGTGATATTTCATCCAATAACTTTAAAGTATCATTAGGCGATATAACAAATATTGACAATAATTATGATTGTCGGTCACTTCGGTCTGTCAAGTCTGAAGACGCTAGACTACGGTACTACAGACCAATAGATAGTCGGAGTGTTAAGAACTTCAGATCATCCTTAGCTGATATTTCTACTCTGTCACGGCCCCCTAGTTATGACCAACTGTCCCGGCGATCCCTTGTGGAAGGCCCTGAAGGGCTAGGCATGACGTCTAGCATCGAGGGAGTTCTCTGGTCCGATGAAGAGGAGACGGAGTATTTCTACCACGAGAACATCACATCAGCCTGGAATCAAGGTAAGCACGTTTAGATTGAAAGTTGTTTTTTAATTTCACATTATTTAAATCTGGGATAAGTATGAAAACGCAAAAAAATATAGATCTATTACACAAACAACAATTTTTTATTTTTAATCAATAATTCTTAAATTAATTTGTTCTCGCTGGAAAAGAACGAAACTGAATTATTATAAACTATGAAGTAATTATAATTTATTTTAAAAAAAAGTATTTTTTTTTAATTATTATTTCAATGACATCCACATAAATAAAAGCTAGAGATTAACCGAGGTTTTATAGACTTTCAATATAACTGGATATGTGATAACATTAGCTTGTTAAATGAAGAATATCTAGGCTTATAGTTGTGTAGGTCTTCTTGATTGGCTTCTTTTTATATTGCTTAATCATTTTAAATACACTAAAGTACAGATTTTTAGATCTTGCATTTGCGGTCACTTAGTTAAGGAGTGTGTAGGCAATTAAACACAATCAGTGGTAAATATTTTATTGCGCCCGAAGAACGAGGTTTGCTACCAATTATAAAAAAAATACAATGATTATCGGCGAAGAAGACGGAAGGTGTAAGGCCGAGAGAAAAAGTAAATCATCAAACAAGACTTATTTTAGAATTAGCCTGCCCAGCACTAGTTCCAGGCCCTTTTATCAAGTATTGCTAACTATACGCTACGCAGTTACAATACTAAATTAATAACGCTTTTACTATTTAAGACCCCTTCATCACCCAATACAAGGCAAATCCAATTATTCGAGATTCCTCGTTCTAAGACCAACTATTTACGGAACTCGGTTATGTATCGCATACCTACAGATTACAACATAAATTACCAGCAAATCGATATATTTAATGTGACTAAAAAATTCTTAAAAAAATATTTTAAAAAATTCAGGTAACTTTTACCAATAATGGCTTTGTTTGTTGTTTCATGTTGAATATATGTTTTGATTTACCGATCTCGATTCTGTGCTTTGTAAAACTGTTATGTTATGTTTCTGTTTATATGTGTATTCCGTTTTGGCTTTTGTGTGTAATGTAATTGTTTGGTTATTGTTTAATGTATTAGCTGTAGGAATACTTAAATAAATAAAATAAAATAAAATAAATAAAAAATACAACCAGTACGAAACATTACAACAAACAGAGAAAAACACTACACCTACCATATAAATAATATTTTTATGTTGACTATATTGATCGTAAATTACAATCATATTGAAGTTAGTAATAATTCATTGAAACGCCTCCTTTCAAATACTTTAAAATTTGTATTATTCATTTCGTACACTATTATTACATTTAATTATTATCGTATACAATTCATTATTTAATAACACTATGTAATCACAATTTGACTGACTAAACCAGTAAAAAAACTCCATATAGCCACACCTATATTTTTATTTAAAAATTAATTAAGTAAGAAGATTTATCGACTTCAAGTAATTATCCACTTTAGATAAAGACACTTTTTCACTTAACGGCTCAGCATTACTTATATTGCGAATGCTGATAAGCCAATTTTGATAAAACTTTGATTGATTTTATTAAATTTCGCCACGGAACGGTGGCTCCATGATTAATTTCCCGTTAAGGCTTTAAGGCTTATTATTTGTTTATTAACCGACTGCTGATTTCGTTTTCGTATAACAAATTTATCTTTCGGGAAAAAATTATCATAGTTTTTTAGTATTTCAAATAACCGTTTGGCGCACCCCTGTACGACAATGGGGCTGCATATTGCGCCTTTTAAAAATATACAGCACACTATATAACGTAAGTTCGGGTAATATTTTAAGCGGTAGTCAAAAACATGAACAAATTACAATTTAAAATAAAAATGTTTTTATGAAATTATTTTGATTTATAAAAGTAAAAACAGAATCATTAAAATATAAGGTTTAAACTTTACTTGAGAGTGAGAGAAAAAATGAAATTAAAATTTTTAAAAGCAATGGCTGTTTGTCTTGATCCAGTTCCAACCGAAACTCCTTGCGCGGTGACCATCACTTATCCATCGAGATTCATCTTAAATCAATAGTACATTTTTTTTTAATAATAGATAATCTAGTGCCTGATCGATGCTTTTTTTTAATTATCAATATGGCGGCCACAGGTAGCTTTTTTCCAAATGGAAAAACCCAACAGTTAATTGTTTATTAAAAAATTGAAATTAATTCAAATCGTCTGGGCTTTGAAATAAAATCTATTACATAAATCGAAATTCTTTTAATATTAAGGTTATGTGTTAATTTTTGAGTCTAACAAATTATATGAAGTACATTAAATATGAAAAAAATCTACATAGTACATACATATGTATTTTATATGGTATGGGGGATTGGTCTAGTACTGAGCTACCTGTGACCTTCGGTGTGCCGCAGGGCAGCGTCCTGGGACCCACACTGTTCCTTATTTATATAAATGAACTGTGTGGGATGGACCTTAGAAATGGAAAAATTGTAGCCTTTGCTGATGACGCCGCCTTGTTGTTCCATGGTCAGGATTGGTCTGAGGCCTTTCAACATGCTCAGATAGGTTTGAATTTAGTTTCTGATTGGCTATTTAGAAGTTCCCTGGCCCTTAACTCTGATAAAACCAAATTCATAACCTTCGAAATTACGAAGCGTAAAATCCCTTCTAATCTTGAACTTGTGTCACATGCTGGATCATGTTTAACCAAAGTGCAATGCGGATGTCCAAAACTTACCTCCACAAGTACCTTGAAATACTTAGGTGTCATGCTAGATAGCAATCTGAATTTTCAAGCTCATATTGATCTATTGACCGGTAGAATTAGAAAATTGATTTATATATTCAAAATTTTGAGGCACATTGCTAATCACACATTAATAAAAACCGTCTACTTATCACTATGTCAATCCATTCTGGGCTATTGTATATCTTCATGGGGTGGCTCCGCAAAAACACAACTTCTGAAGGTAGAAAGAGCTCAAAGAGCTATTCTCAAGGTAAGCGCTTTCCTTCCGTTCATGTATCCCACGGCAGAGACTTACAAACATTGGAAGGTTCTCACTGTTCGTCAAATCTTCATTCTTGCCACAATACTACGCAAACACTCACTTCTCAAATATGACCCACACCTCAATGATAATAAGCGTAGAAAAAATGCACTGTGCCATACAAAACCCTTTCGCACAAGCTTTGCTCAAAAATTCTTCTGTTTTTTGGGTGATTACTTATATAACAAGGTAAACACTTCTCTCTCCATATATCCCCTAACAAAAAATGAGTGCAAGAAGACGGTTACACTGTGGCTATTGGACTTAAACTATGAGGTTACCGAGAAAATGCTTATCATAACTAAATAGTTGAGCATAAAGTTTAACACAAATTTTATGTAAATTTTAGTTAATAATTATTTGGAGTATGATTGTGCAATATTTTTACGTCAATTATTCAGAACACACACATACACAGACACACATACACAAACACACACATACACAAACACACACGCATACACCATGTGGTTTCCTTATAATTAATATAATTGTCTATTCTTTACATATAATCATTTTTTCGATCCGAAGTGGTGGAGGCCTGATGACCTGTAACACAGGTGCACAACCTTTAGCAGGCATCAGTCTCACTTAAGCAATAGCAGTGATCCAAATAAGAATGACAATTATTGTATATGTTTTTATATGTTTTTGTTTTTGTGAGAAAATAAATAAATATTATTAAATATTATTATTATTATATGTATATACTAGCTACTAAATTGATTAACATTAAAAAAACTGTTAGGACATATCTACCCGTAGATCTTTATTTATACCTAAATAAATAAATAATACATTCTCAATATTTTATTATTGAGAATAAAATATTAGTTTCATTGAAATACATAACAAGCAAATAAAATGTATACAATATGTATAGAGACTATGAGTTAGCCCTGATCGTATTTACAGATATTATATCATTTCCTCCGCTCTAACCTGATAAATGATAATAATGAACTGACACTGCAGTCCTTGCTCTAGGAGGTTTCGTCATAGACAAAGTGGAACAGATATTGTTTTGTATTTAACAATCCAGTGGCGTTGAGACATGCCTCTGGGATGAAAGTCAGACTTGCAGAAGCTTCTTTTTTTGAAACGAGGTAAAAATGAGCTTACGCAGGCAAGTTGTATGTATGTATGTCGAGCTTGACGCGGGGATTGTGTGGCTGGATCTAATCTCAAAGCCGGCAGATATTCAGAAGGATAGCAGGACCTTACCCACTTAAAACACCTCAGCCCTTCACACGCCCTTAAGACGGTCCCTCAGAGTTCACCAGGGCCTTCTCCCAAAGGGACTCCGGACTCGGACTATATTGAACTCAAACAGGACTTGCGGTTCCGGGCCATTTATTTTGTTGAATTTCGTATTTCTGAAACTAAAAGCAAAGTAAAAGCTCAAACAAAAATCTCTTTCCAAATAATAATTGAAAGAACCTTATACATGCATCTATCGAGCCAGCGCCAATATTTGTGTTACATTACTGTTTATATTATTATTAGTATTGTGGGTTACAAACCACAAGCGCCGATGGTCAAACGGTGGTCAAACATAATGATCATCCAATAAAACTTCACCAGGTTCTGTGGTGAAAAGTTTGCGCAAAGAATTAAAATAAATTGGACTTTAGCCAGACTCTATCTCATAGAATAAATTGGTTTTCAATTAATTAAAAGAATTCACGTGTCTAATATCAAAACGTTGTTATTCGTATCTTCATACTAATCTTTGAGCATTAATACCAAATAGACCTTGCTTTGTGTCCTATCGACAATTATCTAAACGATGCTTAGCGCTGATTTATCTCGCAGGTGAGAAGAAACGCCAATCACATGTGCCAATTAGATTTCTAAAGTATTACCGCTACTACTGTAATCTGTTATTTGAAGAGAAAAGTAGATTAAGATTTTATATCGATAAAAGTCCCAAATTCGGCCACGCATAACACACACATAATTCAAACCTCTCGGCGGGAGCTCCCCAGTACCACCTCTTTCCTTTGATCGTATTCAACCAAGAGCGGTTCAAATCGTCGACAACCAACCTCTTTACGAACGCAGTTGGTGGCGATTTCAATTGC
Source organism: Pieris rapae (assembly GCF_905147795.1). Classification (NCBI taxonomy): domain Eukaryota; kingdom Metazoa; phylum Arthropoda; class Insecta; order Lepidoptera; family Pieridae; genus Pieris; species Pieris rapae. The sequence goes on from NC_059517.1 coordinate 2,269,755, forward strand.
GCCCACCTTAATCCATTTAGCCAACGTGTGAGTGTTAATTTTTAATAAATCTATATCTAGCCTTGTCTCTGATTTTGGTCACAAGGCTAGATGCATATCTGTGCCTAGAGTAATAATTGCAAACAGTTTGAAACACACACAATTTGAACAATATTGGCTTCACCGAGACTCTTGTTCCTGAGTTCGAAAGTACACCAATGGACATTTTGTCTATGTGTGCTTATCACTCACTTGTACAGTGAAAATCGGGAGGAACCCGTCATGCCTGAAATCCAAAAAGTTGACGGCGTGTCTCAGGCAGAGAATGCTGATCACCTACAATGATTAGTATAAAATTCAAATGATGACCAAACGTATTACCATGCTACATGAACATGAACCAAAAAATTAGATGATTTTAAATCCTATCACTAAAAGCGCAGACTAGGAGCGCAATTTCGGCCCCACATGCAGTGCTGTTCTCACCTCTGGATGTCTCAATAACTTTTTTTATTTTAAAACAAAGTACGTCGTCAAAGAAAAATCAGCACGGAGGACTCTAGTGCGAACTTACCTCGGTTCGAGTTGCTATCGACAAAATCGAACAAATAGTAGTAGTTTGCTCCAATTACTTTTTCTCTAACTCGTGGCCATTGAGAACATTATAAGCTCATATATCGTGACACTTAATAGCTGTAATTTTTTATCATACTTATAATTCAGCTTTTTATCGACATTACAAGTAGACCACCGGTCGCTCTAACTTTTTATTCTATTTTAATAATACGTACGTTGTTTCAAGTACCTACAATTTTAATTTGACTAAAATCCGTCATAAAATAAAATATAGTACATTATTCAATTTTTTTTTTGTTCATAGAGGTTATGGAATTCTCTTTCCGTTCTTATTCGCTTAGCTCCTTCTCTATCTACCTTTTAAATCTCTAATGTACGAAGATCACCTGTCCACATCGTACTCGTAACTTTCGCTCTAACTAATTAGTAATTGATATAAACTGAATGAAAGTTATTGATATGAACTTTAATTACAATTTTACTACAAAACTAATCTATAAACATTTTGTCCATGCCAAAGGCACGACAGATATTCAGTTGCAGTTATTGCTCGATATCTTGATAAGGCTTATTTAAAATTAATTTAAATACAGCCTTCGAAAGTATTTTGAAATAAGTGGATGTCTAGACGGTGGAATGACGTCAGCCCACTTGCTGAGCCTACAGTGACCTACTTTGCGTTTATTGGGTGACATATATTTGAGGATTCCATTTATTCATACCTAAAAATATTAAGTTTAAAAAATATATATTTATTTTCTGTGTAATTAAGGATACAACATTTTTTAATTATGTGGCTTTTAATTAATTCTGTTGAATTGGCAACATTTCGGCGGACCCATAATATAACTCTCGCTGACAATCTAAAGACTGACTCCACTAATACAGCTACCCAAAGTAAGCCTTTAGTCCGAATCTAGAACCCATAGTCCATGGCGTGTTGCAAATAATCAAATTATCCAAATAGTGTTCGTTACGATTTGTATCTATTACTAGCTGCCTCGGCGAACTCTGTTTCGCTTTAATGGATTTTTAAATAAAAACAGGTAAAAAACTTTTTAAGTTAAACGGTTTTATGTTAAACATACATTGCAATGTTTAAGATAAATGTACTAAAAACCAAAAAATTATAAAATAGATACAGTCGTGAGAATTATAAACATATGCATAGACTAGACAAAAATAAAACCTATTTTTATTTGCTTAGGCTACCTTTGTAGTAGCTACATACCTATGAAACATTTGCTATGCTATATATAGGGACAGCTCTCTTTTGCGTTAAACGTTTTGCGTTATATTGTAGATAATTTCGTGCAATTTTCCTCTACATAAAAACTTCCTCAAGAAAAAAAAACTTAAATATGGTCCAGCCCTCTTCAATTTATTTGAAATACAGATTTATTCGTGATTATCTTAAAGGCATGTGTAGTACTCATAAACCAAGCAAAATATTACGGAGTATTCCATGAAAGTTCTAAAGCGATATGTAAATACAGTAATATAAATAATAAACTATGGACCTAACCTAACCTCGAACTTGAATAATAAAATAAACTTAGGAGAAATCCTTTCCACACTTTATAATGCCATTAGTTCGTGTTTCATATGTTTGCTCTGGCAGTACTTTCTTCGCCTCGTCATATACATTTGTTACAATGTTAATAATGATAGGTAAACGCTGAGTTTCGCGCTTGTAGAAAATATAGTTAATGATTATAAAATATGAAATCTTGTATCACAGTTTTCTATTTATCCATTTTTAATTATTATGTTCATAATACTGTACATACTTCATCTTAATATTACTTTACTTACTAGAACATATTATTATAGATAATAATATACATATTTAAATGATTCTAAAGCTATATTTTAAATGAGAAATTTATGTTTACTAAGAATATTCCAACTTTAAAATACAATACTATATAGTAATTAATCTGTTAAGTTAATCCTGCATGCAGTCTGTCTTCTGTAATTTTTCTTCAATTCTTTAAAACATGTGCATGTCTCCAATACACCAAAGAAAGCAAGAAGTTGATGCTACGGATTATCCTGCGAGTACAACATACCGGCAAACTTCTTGAGCATTAAACAAGGTAGTGGGGGAATGTTTGCGAATCGCAGCGCGGGACACAAACGTCAACTGATCACATGATCTTCTCTCCCGCCGAGTCGCACTAAAAATCGCTTCTGCGCAGACAAGGATATTTGTTCAAGATGTTTGCCGGTATCTTAGGAAGTGTTATGGTTTTGTCACGAATCTAACACAGGCCATGTGTGTAAACCACACAGGCTCCATTTTTTTTATCATTTTTTTTTATGAGGTGGAAATGCACTTATGCAGGCCCGCATCAAGAATATCGAACTTGACGCGGGGACTGTGGGGCTGGATCTACACTCAAAACCCTCTGCTATTCAGAGGGGTAGCGAGACCCTACCCACTAAAACACCTCAGCCCATCACACGCCCTTAAGATGGGCCCTCGGGGTTCGCTAGGCATTCTACCCAAGGAAAAGGAATGTTGAATTACTGACCACTGTAATTACCATCCTCGGCCTAGACAAATTGCTACGTTCTAAACCTACACAGTCTCCTTTCTATAGTTAGATGCCCTCTGCATACTATAGAAATTCAACCATGCCCACCATGTACGGTTTAAGCACTCGCCCGGTACCGTACAACCCTACCAAAGGCCGAGAATAAATTGAAAACTTATCCTCGAACCGGGAATCGAACCCAGTACCCCTCACCACAGCGGCCACATACAAAGACCGCTAGGCTATGAGGCCCTTACCACACAGGCTCCATGGTTAACGTATGTTAAGCACTCCTTGGTATAAATTTAATCTGTAATTGGTTTAATTACAGAAAGGAAACTCGAAAGTCATATTTGACAGTTATGTATTAAGTATTTATCACAATTAAGTACCAATAAATTCAGATAATTCATTGAAATTGACAGAAGTCACGGATCTTACATAACGAGAGGCTGTAATTTATCATTTTTGACATGTTAGCAACGTGTTGTTAAAGTAATTTTAACTTGTTAAAATGTAGTAGGTGAAGGTCATGAAAATAATGAATGGAGCAATTTTAATAAAATCTTTTTTTTTTTAAATTAAATAGTTTGCCGGTTTCATTCGTAGTTTTAAGACTATATATTGATAATAAATCACCTGTATCATGAGGACACCCCACCCCACACACACACTCTCACTTTCACAGCACAGCCGAGTTAGATATTACGTCTTTGTCTGTGATTTTTTTTTACGTAAATGTTCAACCTTTTTGTATACGAATATTTTATGTATGAAATCTTTGGCTGGGCTATATATTTAATTTAATTGTTTATTGTTTTATATATATATTTTTTATTTACATCCGAAATAAAAAAATAAATATTTATTTTATAATACGAAATCTTGCTATTTGTGTAGGCGCCATAGTCCACGCACTAGGGACATCCTTGTAAGTAAATGTTGGATTCTCTTCCGTGGTACACTAAAAGTTAATTTTGTTATATATAAATATATTTCCTCTCGGCTCTAAAATGCTTGATAGAATCAGCGATATTTGTGCTTATAGCAAAAAAAATCCCTAGCAATTTATGTCTTACCAAGAAGCTTCCGTTTTATACACCATGTTACCTTGCTCGTTTAACTAAATTATATGCCATGTTGCCAGAAAATATAATCTCATCCAGACACAAAACTAGTCGAACGAAAAGACTTAGCAAGAACCTGTTATCTGAGCGCCACTATGGCGTCAATAGCTTTTCCCGCTTTCCAACATATATATACATATATATACTTTCCAACTATACATAACGTTCACACGACACGTACATTTAAATATATCAGCTTTCCATTGATCTCTGGAATTATGAAAGAATGGTCACTCTCTAACGATTATATCATGGAGAAACTTTAATTAATGTCGAGATTTATCATGCACTACTATATATTATCTAGTACTTGCATTATTGATTAAGTTTGTATGAACACTATAGGGTTGTTGTAGACTTTATCGTTTATAATTTGTTACGGTTAATATTAATCGGGAATTTGGACTTATTTTTATAGGCACAATAGGCACAAATAACTTCATAGTTTTAGGAACAATTAAATGTAAGAGAATAATGAAGAAATCACTTTGTAGAAATGACTTTGGGGCTTTAAACATGTGCCACATCACAATATCACCTACGCTCACAGTTTTGCTATTATTTTTATATAATTTCGCCTTTCTGAAACGAAAGTATTTTTGATGTAAGTCACTTCGTATTTAAAAGAAAATTGCCCATAATATAAAATATGGACATACATTTAAGTGTTCGTTATTTTCCGTATAAAAATAATGTTAAGTACATAGTTTAAATTCTTCAAAATTATGTGCTGATGCTCCTGTGCTGCTCTAAATCACTTACTCCGCTGGCTGGACCCAAAATTATCTTAAACTCTAAAATGAAAAACTTCCAGTCCTTTGCCTCCAGCCAGCTGGCTTTCAGCTGCAGTGGTACCTAGACCAACTACTGTTCTCTTAAATAAATCTTTTGTCTAATCGAACCTTTTTTTTTTTTATAGAACCGGGGGCAAACGGGCAGGGGGCTCACCTGATGTTAAGTGATACCGCCGCCCATGGACACTCTCAATGCCAGAGGGCTCGCGAGTGCGTTGCCGACCTTTTAAGAATTGGTACGCTCTTTTCTTGAAGGACCCAATTCATATTAAATAACAGAAATATAAATACTGTAGTGTAATGTAATTTCTCTGTAATCACCTCAACTATTCTGCCGGCGCCCGTCTTGAAATAATTCCTAAAATACCGAGTTTTACTCAAAATAAACACAGATTATAATGACAGGCGGTGTCTTAGAGAAAAATCTTGGTACTTTCTCCGTAATTAGTTGTTGAAAATGGCGCCCCAGCTGATTAACTGGATTCGGGTCAATGCCTTTACCACTAACATTACAGTGTTACACATTTAATACGTAACATTTTATATTTTAATTAAAGAATATAAAACAACGAAATTGTTTTGCAAAGGAAAGTAGTTTTACGAGTAATTCACATGAAGATAGATTTAATTGTTAAATAATAATTTGTATTAGTTTTGTTCCATATAATATACCTATTTGATAATCTGTTAATGCTATACATTATATAGCAACAAAATATAGAATTATACTGTATAATCAAGACGTTAATAATAAGCAACTTATTCTATTTTACCTATCACTTAACTTGACACAATGCTGTCGTAAACCAAGAGAAAATAAGTAACTTTAGTTAATAATAATTTAACAAGACGTGTCGTGCAACAACAATATTAAAAGTAAAACAATAACCTGAGATTTCGCATTCACAAAATTAAAACATCTCGTCTTCAAATCAAAAATCGATTAACGTTTCTTGTACCATTTCCTCGAATATTATCAGACCATTTGCCACGTTTTTGCCACTTACCTGAGTTTAAATGCACAGTATATACAATATTATTGTCATTATAATAATGCCTTTCATTTACGCAAGTATGACATAAAAAGTATAATATTTATTCATTTTGATGTTTGAAGTTTGTCATAAGGTCCCAGGTTGACTACTGTGTCAAATGTCAGATAAAGGCTAAAGTGTTCAATTTAAAAATATGCATTGGATTAATTTAATCTTTATAGGTACCGGATTGTACTAAAATTTCCGATAGCAAAGAAACTCTTTCATTCGACTTAATTAGCGAAACAAAAATAAAATTAAGTGCTTTATCACACCGCGCTTTCACGGATCAATATAATAGTCAATCAATTGAAATAATTTACATCATTCAATTGTAACCTTTATATTATACAATTTACAGACGCTTTTGCCATACATTTTTATCTTGTAAGCTTTGGTCCGGTACTTTAATGATGCAGCATTTTTTTGAGTGCTATTTTAAGGGAAGTAGCGAAAGTATTTAATAGAATGTAATTTGTCTTTGATTACTTGTGTACCTACTTCGGTGGGAATTACAATTGACGATTAATGGAATAAGCAAAAACAAATATATGTAGCTTTCATTCTTTTAATCGAATTATAAAAGCTTTACAATGAAAGGAGAAAGTTTTCGGATCATTTTTTTTTAATTAATAATTGTTTTAGACCTGAGTACACATTATATACAATGTTTTCAGAATTTGCTTCAATTAAAGGTTTGAATTAACCTATTTTCTTTAAAAAACGTTGTTGACAAAAAATCAATAAGCAAATGATACTTATGTATAGGTACTATATGTATAACCATATTGGCACTGCATAATATTTTATACATTATTAATACTTAATTTCTAACTGAAATACTAATCTTTTCTCACGGCCGCGGCGTAGGTTCAAAATTTAGTTTGAGTCGTATTAGTTTAGATTTAGTTTTGGCTTGTGTATCTCAATCTTAGGTTAAGTAACCATCCCCTAAAAAGAAGGCTAGAAAATCCGTACTTCTAGACACATAACGGCATGAATCAGCCACAGAAATTTGATTTCCTTTGATTATTGTGTAGTTACTCACTGTAACTACACAATAAAACAATTAAAACTCTGAAAAGAAAGGTTTTGCAACCAATACTGTTAATAAAAATTACCACTAATTCGTGAATGGCTCTTGTCTTATTAGTAATTGATAAATACCTGCTAAAGGATGGTTAAGTTAATTTCCATTAATGAAACCTAAACAACAGGATATCAAAGGATTAAAAACATTTATGTTGTAAAACGCCAGATGCAGAGGAAGGAGTCTTGTAAATATTTATATTTTTTTACTGCTAAGCCAAAATAGCATTGAAATGCAATAAATGGAATTCCATGAAACATTTGAGATATAGCAGAATATTGGTATTTTCCTGTCATATAAAACATAATAATATTTGTTTATTTTATGTAGACATTTGCGTGGTCATTTATCACCACCACATCCCAAGTTCCTACTCTTTCAACTGTCTGCTGGAATCAAATGATATACATGCCGCATTTAACGATATCATACGCCGGTCCCTTGCCAACATCAACATACCAAGTCTACTTGAGACGAGTGAGTTTGATTCCATGGAAGATGGTGCCAGCACCATGTATACCATGGTACAACCTGTTCAGATACGCTGGGCCCTTCTCATCTACATGGAACCAACAATAGAGCTGGTGCGGCCGGTGAAGCGCCTGTAAAAGCTAAAACATGCAAATACACGAGTCCGCAAATATGATTTTGTCCCATTCGGTGTCGAGACCCTTGGTACATGGGGTCCTAGCGCTGTAAGACTTTTTAAGGAAATAGCAAAATGGTAAGTCGATGTCACAGGAGGCTGAAGAGCTGGCAGCTACCTCGGACAACGATTTAGTCTAGCTATTCGGGTCTCCTATTAAATATATATTATTTTAAGGTAAGATATTTTTTGCATGTCGTAATCGTAAGTATTCATTTGTCAATACGATTGCCATCTTTAAATGTTTCCATCTTCTATAAAAATCATAGTATTCATGTTGCCATTATCGAACATTTTAAGCAAAATACTATCTCCATTCACCATTGTAAATTGAAGTGTTGATTTTAATGTGTCATATAATACTTATTCATAGTTGAACACTCATTCACACAAATATACCGACTCCTGTATTTTCTTCCCCGTCTGGAACAATGGGAACAGGTTGTGAGCCATTTATAGCAAACAATTTACTTATTAGAACTTACAAAAAATGGTAGCTAAAATGGTGCTTCTTTGAATTTTACATTTATTGTGTAGAAAAAGCAAAGGTTTTTGGAGCTTATAAGATAGATGCTTACTTTTGAGAGTAGTATTATCAGATCCCTTTTAATTAAAATTTAAAAAATTAATTTGCTATATTTGTTTTGAAATAAGTGTTGTTTACCATTTTATATCATGGTTTGCTATTTTAAAAAAGTACCGAGAGTTTTTTACGCCGGCTTTTCTCTCGGCCTAAACCCTCTGTCTTCTTTGCAGAGTTGGGTTGCCCATTCAATTAAAAGTCGTGGAATAAGTGATACCTGTATCTTGTAGTCCATAATAATCATATTTTATTTTAATAAGTATCATTTAACATTACAATCTAGCTTAACATTAGACTAATAAGTAACTTAAATCTAACCTAATTTACTAAAATGGTAAAAACTTTACCACTGTTTGGCACTTAATACTAACCTGCACTTAACGTACGATCGAAAGAATTATATTTATCTTAAGATTATTAAATTATTTATTGTGTCATTAGCAACAATATTATTACTATTATATATAGATATTGCTTGTAGTAATAGAATAGAAGACACTTAACAACCTATAAATTAAGCAGCATTTTAGTGCGCCGGCTGCGTCTGCGCATGAGTCATCGAGTCAACGCTCGCGTCCTGCCGCGCACCTTTGACTGACTTATACTTTTTTGCTCCACAGTCCATCTAAAGCCAATACTGATATTCAACTTGAGTATACACACATAAAGAAAGTGTGTAAATAAAAGAAACTATCTAATATACTATAATTATCGATTAAATATTTATCGAGGCCTACATTTTAGTTTTTTATGAACCATTTGTGCAAAACACTTGACTGTTAAATAAGATTTCTTTAATACAAACCCTATTTACACTCTTTCAGTCATGATAGGTAATGCCTCATTCGCAGCAAAAGCACGAGTTTGTCAAAAGCAAATGTAAGAAGTAAAGACGTCATAAACTACACATCCTCTGCGTGTTATTTGGCAGAACAATAAACAAGGGAAAATATATTAAGTGTTGTATCAATTACGTAAGGGCACATCAGAGCCTGGGGTCTCAAAATACGCCATGTAGGTTGCACGTATCACACCTGTGGATATAAATGTTATGGAAATATACATACTGGGCTTTTGCGTGTTATTAAAAGGCCCAAAATCTCTTGGTAACAAGTACATTAAATAAACCAGTAGCGTTGAAAAGGTACGCTAAAGGTACCTTTTCAGGCCTGGGCCTCAGATTTCTGTAACACTTTCATGATCATTTCTTATAGGCAAGTAGGTGATCAACCTCCTCCTGACACACGCCGTCGACTGTTTGGTTCTAATGCCAGCCGGTTTTTCTTGCGAATGTGAAATGAGCTGATAGACAGAGAGTCTATTAGTGCACAGCCTGGGATCGAAGCTACGACCTCAGGGATAAAAGTCGCACAATCTAGGGTAACACTGCTGCAATAACATAATTGGAGTAAAACGTAAAAAAAAATCATTGATTCTGTTATAATCTCTTATAGGTAAGATATATTTCTATCTGTTTCGTTGTCTTGATTTGTCCGAAAAATAAATACTCCACCTGACTGACTCACATTATGTGTAAGCTTTAAATACCGTGTCAAACGAGTAATGGAGCTTTCTCTTCTTGAATCATTCTTGAAGAGGCAATCGAATCAAAGTTCATGCGTTCATCGATCAGCCAAAACCAAATACAGTTTACCCTTATGATACGGTATTCTTATAGCGCGTTTCATATTACGCGATTTGTGCTTCGTAGACACGTGTATTCGTAAAACGCGGGGATTTCACAATTTTTATTTCTGTACTGTGACATTTATGATGTGTTCGCACTTATATTGTTCATAAAACAGTTTTTTCTTAATATTCGATCTAAATCCCCTTTAGCGAGAAATGCTAAACGTATATTTTGTACATAACTCGTTATGTGGGGTCATACAACGCGTTTCCTATAACGCGGAACGAATCTACCATCTTAAAGGAGAGGTGATTGTACTAATTAGCCCCTTGAGTCATGTAACAACCGCTCACAGTAGATTTCGTGTATTTTGCAACTCTTCTTTCCAAGCTCTATAATAGTCATCGTTTTATTACAATTTTTGATGAAACTATAAGAACGTTTACACTTAAATCTTCTTCAGGAAAAACATGTCGATTAAATAGAGTGGCGGAGAGTTTATTGCCAGTTCTTCTCCTCCGTTCTACGCCCGTGATTTGAGAACTGGCAGTTAATGTAAAATTATTCTTCTTTACTGACTTTTAATTAACTGGAAGGTTATGTAAAATTAGAAGCATTTATTTTATATTTCTTTTTTTGACGTTTATAAGTATTCGTTGTGTTACCTATAGGAATAATTGATTTTTAAATATTGAATTTGTCTATGAATCACACTATATAATATTTAAACTCGTACAACGATTCGTGTTAGTATAGTTTTGGAGTAAACTCTAACGCTATTTATTATGATCATGGAGACAGACTGGCGCGGCCATACGACTAATTTTATGGTATGTAAACGATTGACATTTCTTATTAATAATAAAGTTTTTCTTTTCTTGACAAATATCAAAGTTTAGTTAAATATTTTTATCACGTATACACGGTGTTACTATCAAACCCATTAATCTAAACTGGGCGGTTACAGAAATGACACATAAAATTAACTGCTAGATTGTTATCACAAGTCATTGTTTCATTTAAATGAAAACTTCGTTAATCAACGAATTTATTATAAATATTTGACTTTGACTTTAACAAGAACATTTTATTATATTTATAATAAATTATCATTTAATTATATTGGTAACTCAATATACACTTATGAATGTAAAAAAAAAATAATCCTTCTAATTTTACATTTACTAGTTTTAAAATCAACAAAGAAAGAATTTCATTAATATAGTGATTTAATACTTTGACAGATATTTGTCTATTAAAGCGTGTGAATCCTTCTATTTCACTTTTAACTGTCTGTAAATCGGGGGAGGTAATCAATTGGACGTTTAATTTTTAACTCTGCATTGTCTCGTAAAGCCTTATTTGTTTCTTCAAACAAATAAACCAATACTACGGTAAAACAAAAAATAAAATAAATCATTGACGCCAAAACCTTTGTAGGTCTGTGCCTCAGTAGGTGACAAGGCTCCTGTGCCTGACGCACGCCAACGACTTTTTGGGTCTCAGGCAAGCCGGTTTCCTCACTATGTTTCCTTCACCGTTCGAGCAAATGTTAAATTGGTGCACAACCGAGCATCGAACCTACAACCTCAGAGATGAGAGTTCGCACGCTGAAGCCTCTAGACCAACACTGCGCTACAGTAAAACAAATGCATTAAAAAAAAACATAAATAAAAACAAATAATATATATTCATTTGATATTATTAAAGGGATTTACTATATATTTACGAAAAAATTACGCAAGCGTACCAAAGATATATCGAATAGCGAACACTCAGATGTAATCATTCAGCGACTTTAAATTATATCACTCAATGCTCCCAGATATTTATTACATTAACGCCACATAAATTCATTAAAAAAAGGTAATAAACTTAAAAAATCCCGATGGGAAAGGTCTAAAATTTGGACGCCGAAGTATGTTAGGAGCGCAGCCTCGCGGTACGAGACGGGAATTTTAAATAGGTACCCTTTATGGGGTATGGGGCAAAAAGTATCCTTCGAATAGTTTCATGTGGTGTCTGCGAATGTGTGCGAGAAAAAGTAGAATATAATTGACATTGATAGGTATTTGTGTTTCGGGTCTCACTGATACAATATTTTTGAACTATGTACCACAATTAATCTGTAAACAAACATAGTAAAAAATTATCCCATCCGATTATAGGAAGGTCATTTTATTATCAATCTCTTAGGTTCCTATGCAATGATATGCAATTTAAAGTCTTTTGCTAATTATTTTGTATTACTGATAAACTTACAAAACTTTGGTTCTAATGTTCACACATATTTTTTTCTCTCACCAGACAGTGTACCAACACAAAAAAATGTGTGGTGCAACTAAAAAAATGGCTTATCTGTATATGAATATATATTTTATTTTATAAGCAGTGTTGGTTTATTATGTTACAGTATGTTTACAGCGTGCCACTCTCATCATTGAGGTCGTAAATTCCACATATCCACATAAGTATATTAGTGCACACCCCCCTGCACCAATAGACTTATGTGTGTATTTAGCAATCACCTGAACTGTGAAGGAAAACATCGTGAGGAAACTGGCCTAAGTCCCAAAAAGTCGACGGCGTGTGTCAAGCAAGAAGGCTGATCACCTACTAGCCTATTAGATTGACAAACGATCATGAAACAGGTACATAAATCTGAAGCCCAGATCTAAAAGGTTGTAGCACCACTTGTTTGTTTTTTAAGAGTTACGAGTAGAACTGGTGCTTTTCTCGCTACACGAATAAGTGGCGCAATATCGAATAAGTATGGAACATGGTGTAATGGTTGCAGCTCCTTACAAACATTGTGTAAAAAAAACTAGGCGATTAAAAAGAGTGGCGGTGAGTTTATTGCCAGTACTCTACTTTATAGAAACATTCATGTATTTTGTGTCTAATAAAGTTATTTCTTTCTTCTTTCTTCTTTCAGTTCTTCTCCTCCATTCTACGCCCTTGATTTAAGAACTGGCAGTAAATGTAAAATTAGAATCATTTCATGTATTTTTTATTTATGTAAATAAAATACATTTTTGTAATGAGAAATAAAGTTCTTTAAATATTTTATTTGATTGGTATAAAAATATATTAATTTAAAAAAGAGTTAAGTATTATGTAGGTATTAATCGTAGTAATCTTCAACGTCAAATTCTTGTTGCTTTATCATTTTCGTTTTCTCGTTCAGTTCGTACACATAATATTTATTTCACATTATAACCAATCATTAGAAGAATAATAAAAAACTTAATTTATGGTAATGTATTCACACGTAATATTATAGCTTTTACAATAATATCTAACCTAAATATGTAACCATTAAACATGTAGTTAATGTGAGCAACTGTATCAAAATTTTAACAACCTGTTTTTTTTTTTGGGATATGGGCACAGTACAATAAAAATAATGCCGTAACAGACAAGCAGTTGCATGTCGTAACGCAACTATAGAGACAACGAGTTCTGCATTTATTACAAAACATAGTATCTATTACACTATATTATACAGAGTCATTATATCATCATATCATCAGGATAGCATCCAGAATCTATTGTAGTTTTTGTAATCACTGACACACAGCTTATTAACATTTCAGATAAATTTGACAATACAGGTAAAGAGTTATTTAATATGCTGTTTTTTTTTATATTTTTAACAATACAAAATGTAGCATTATACTGTGTTAACTTAATAGTTAATAAAAAAATACAAAAAATTATACAAGGAAAGAGCAAATTTTTTTTAATTATATTAATAATCAACACAACGAATTGTCTGTAAGACCGTTATTGCTAATGAATTGTTGCCGAAGGAAGTTGTAAAGAAATAATTTTTATTATAAAACCGATCACAACAATGATATTTTGGATAAATTTTATATGTGTTTTGGTTATTAAGTTTAATAGGGGTAAATGTGTCCATATATGAAATATTATCTTAAATAACTGGTATGTTTGGTAAAATCACTTTCACTTGTTTTAAAGGGCATGTTTATAGTTACATAATCATTACAAGGTCCCATTTGGGACAATTTGTCAAATCTATGATTAAAAAGAGTGGCGGAGAATTGCCTTCTCATACAATAACCATGATTATTTTAAAGGCTAGATTGTAATTCATGTAAAGTCTGTCTTTTTCTTCTTGTCTTCTTCTTAAAAAATAGTTGATAACTTTCTTTTTGATTGTAAATACTGTTGATTGTTATGTTTATTTTATATTAAAAAAAAAACTTTTCTTTATTTATTAACAGTGTGGCAAGTATACAGAGATACAGTACAATTTAAAATAAATAAATAAAAAGAAGTGGCGACTCTATCGTTTTCGAGCGATCTCTTCCAGCCACTTTATAGGTATGTAATATTTATGCCAATGAAATGTGTAACATTTTAATTGTGTTACACATTCCATTATATAATCTTGACAATTAGATAGATAGATAGATACCCATTAGTCGAGGTTACCTTAAATCTACGGAGTAATATTGTGAGCCGCGTTCAGAAGAATGGCTCATTATGCAAATGACGAATCGTTGAACGTTTATGACCCGGAATTAAGATCTAGTTTACTTGAAAAATCGTAAATCTCATTTACCGTAATGTCGGTGCAATGGCTGTTTTACTTATTTTTATTCCGCTTGCTCTGTCGTGTTTACTCCATACAAAATAAAATGACGATTAATAAACGACGTTTCGTGAATTTGAGCAGACCTTGTTAGTAATTTTATGGTAACAATGAAAGCTTTTTTATAAATGAAAAATAAGGAGTACGACGTGATTTTTTTTAAAGTTATGTTGGTTAAAATTGGCTTCTGATGAGATCTTTACTTAAGTAATTGTTAACTCATGAATGTATCTTTACTTTTATTTTTCAAACACATTAAATAAAGAGAGACGGCTTACGTGTAAACACAAGTAAATAGCTAAAAAAATCCTAGCTGTGACAAGCGGATTTTCGTTGCTGTCTATAAAAAATATTTTAAGTCCAAAGCCACAGTAAATCTATCTATAGACTATCAATTTATCGTGGGTTTATAGCCACAAGAAAATAATTCGGACCAGTAATTCCCGAGATTAGCACGTTCAACCCTCAACTATTTATAGTTAGAGTGTACTCTCCCTCAAACGCCGGCAACGCATCCACTAAAAACGGTGTCCATGAGACCTTTTCTAAGCGGCCAGTATTCTCGTTTGTCTTATGTAAAAATCTCTTTAGCTTTAAACTATTTTTAATGAAACTTTCCGAACAAACAATTCGTACTAAAAGATTGTAGTAATTTTGTGCATAACGTTTCTTAATAATATACATAACTTAACACGTACAAGAGATAAAATAAAATCGCTGCGTAATATTGAAAAGCGATCATGCAATACACATTAACACTTAAAGCCCAATCATTATAGCCAATTGAATTCGACAAATATATAGGCTGTATAAAAAAGGAGCCTTTAAAAGTACCATAAGACATAATTATGACACAGGGAGTTTGAGAATATAGTTTAGACATTAGTCATTAAATTAATCAGAGGTTGTGAAAACATACTTTTCTGATAACGAATAAGCATCGATATAGAAGGAAATGCGGCTTAACACCGCCACGGTTTAACTATTTAAATTTATTTTACTTAATATATAAAGCTCAATTAGTAAGATTGAAGATTGAGTCAAATAATGGAATCCGAAGTTTCTTGCTTACTATCGGTAAAGGTCGATTTCGGGTCAGTAGTCACAGAAGTTGGTTACAAATAAATAAATTATATCTATTGGGGATACGCAGATTTGGAGATGCTCCAGAGACATTACAAGTAGTAATCTACCACATTACACTCACGCGTGTTGTAAACAGTTTAAAAAAAAAATAACAAAAAAATATGGAATTAAATTGAGTTTGTTATGGAAGAACTGCTAACAATGACAAAGATCTTTTACTTAAAAGTGTTCTCAAATCTTACACATTCTGAACATCACGTTCACCACACTCTGTATAAACGTTAACAATATTATCGTTAACAATATCACGTTATAAAGATCCCGTGTTGCTTAAAGACATTAAACAGAATGCAGCAAAAGTAGCTGTAATCAGATTGCTCATAAACATTTCATAAAATCGAAAAGGTCCGATAATATACTAGCAGTATTCATTATTTATCGTTATTAGTACGAGAAGAGATGGCGCGAGGCCTTGTTATAAATAATGAAATTAATTATTCAATGTTATTAACTAACGAAGAGTAACATTCGCCCAGTCTTTAAGCTAAGTCGATGTCTAGACAACCATTAGGCAGGTCGCCATAACCAAAGGTGGATCCAGGGTGGGGGGTCATGGGAGTCATGAGCTGGTTCCAGGACCTCTAATTGAACTCTAATTTTATTTCAATATTTTCTCACCATCCAGATTTTATGTAACTACAATAATAAACGACTAATAACTTTATATGATGACAAACTGTAAGTTCTTGACTTAACCACGACTATGTGACCCCCTCCTGGAGCCAAAAATTATATATAATAGAATATATATAAACGAATACAATATTTCATTCGTTAAGTACTTCTTATTTCTTGCATTTTCTCGTACGGTACCTAATCCGACAGAACTTTGAAACTAATGACGGGTTCATGTATCATACGCAAACACGTACTTGGGTAGCTTGGTTATGGTTTCATACTCTTCATTAGATATTAAACCCAGACCCCAGCAATAAGATCCCTTATAAAGGCTACTGATTTTCAATAACAAATAACTCAATTGTCAATAACAATTAAAATGCGAAATAATTAAGATTCAATACACATACAAAATATTAAAGGTAAGTTTTATTATCAATTATTTTAGACTACAAAGTGATTGTTTAATTATTGTTTTAAAGTTATAATTTTAATAGACTATAGAGTATACAGACAGCGCTTAAGTATTTTGTTCATCGTACGAGTTCTTTATATCCACACATAGGTTAAATTTTTAACGATAAACTTCAATCAGTTATACAATTTTAAATTAGCTACGTACCGGCTGAATTATTAACCATATAATTACAAAACTTCTCAAGTGGATATGGAGATATTGGTGTTTCACAGAAATAATTGTCATTTGCAAGTTATTGAATCCTATAAAAACATTTAATCACTTTTCATTTAAGCGAAAATCATTTCACTTACGTTAAAATACACGATGCACTGTCACTTTCGAATTTCGAATGATTAATGCTACACAAAATTCATGACAAAATTATAGTGTCTTTTTTTGCCTAGGGGCAGGCTAAGGTTTTTCGAGCATACCTCGTATTACGAGTTCTTTTTTTCTAGGTATATTATACTGGCGGCATAACGAAATTGACCGTGAGGCAGGGTATAAACTGGATTTGTGGGAACAGTTGACTTTTTAGTCCTTTTTCGTTTCCAATATCGTGTAAGGAAGCGCGCTTGAACGATCAAATTTTTATGACATCACTTAACGTATTTTACAACTTGATACCCAATTAATTGTTTATTATCAATTTTGAGGACCTCTTGCTGGGTAGATAAATTGTTTAATATCATTTTTAAGTATTTTTTAAAATAAAGTGGGAATGATATTACGGTAAATGCAATGAACATCGAGGGCTTGATGCTATAGGTTTCAGTTGATGATAATTAATTCGGTGTAAAAGTTCATTTTGTGATTATTAATGTGTTTAGAACGTAGAACAACCACATCATGTTTGGATTTTTCCTGGTGAGGAACTAAAATAAATAAATAAAAAAAAATTTACTTTATTTGACTCAAAACAAACATTACATTCTAAATACAATATTGAATATGGTTAACCTTATACATAATATACCTACTTCTATGAGCACTAGTGTATAAACTAGGCCTAGTCTATATTTTAAACGCTAGTTTAAGCTAGTTTATAATAAACATATAGAATGAACTTACTCCTTTTTGATTCATGTTAGTCAATTGGTTATTTCTTTAGTTACGCGTGCGAAAGTTTATCCGAATGTAATTGTTGTGCGAGGGATGCTCGCCCTACAGGAACAAAAGGGGTTTTACCCTTCCGCAAATTGGGGCTTTTTTATACTGTTATGGGCACAACGTATTTAAAAATCGATGTAATTATCACTAGCGAGTGAGTGTATAAGCAAAATCACGTTCATATAACTTCGTGCAAATATTCCAGAAATAATTTCATTCACTGAGTTATAGGAACTAGAACAATAGCAAAGGGCAATAATAATAATCAGATTAGCAGCTGCGTATGTGTGCGTGGCGTCAGCGGCATCAATCGTCATTCACTCACTCATTGAGATCATTCGCTTCGGTGCCACGGGCCCTGCTAGTTGTGTGTCGCGTCCGCCATTTTATAACGCATCGAATTCAAAATAAAAAGTGCCGTGACTGAAACTGTGGATGTGATTGTGATGAGTGTTTTGTGAGAATGAATTCTAAAAAGTTGGAGTACTTAGATGACGCCTCCGTAGAGGAGAGAATTAACCTTAGCTGCTTAGGTATGTTTTTTTCTACATCTCATTACCGCTTCGAAGACAAGCATAAACAATAATTAATGTAAAATTGATTGGAACATTGACGTCTAAGACGTTGTTAATTGATAACTCGGAATACGGAAGCATGGAACATGTTTTATCCATTTACAACTATTGATTAGGCATAAGATAATTGTCAATGTTTTCGTTTATTGATATATCTACACATGCAGCTTTTTAGAAGAAATTACATAGATAAATTTAATTTAAAAACTTTTTATTTTTAGTAGGAACTGTTATGAATTTTAATTATATAAACAAGCTACAATCTCTGATAATGGGTTTTATAAGTTTAACCAATGAAAATATATGAACTGTTATTACTAAAGAAATAAATTGAAGTAATTTTTGTGAGGTGTGACTTTTGGATTATCATATCTGGGATAAAAGATTACTCAGCATTACTTGTAACATGTTGAAACATGACACTTATGACTAGGAATCTGCACTTTTTGGCTCTATAATTTGAAAATCATGTACTTCGTATCATGTAGCACGTATCTAGGATTTAGTTTTATTTTTTAAATTTAATTACTTAATCAAAATTATTTCTAAATTTTTATAGACTTTCAATATCTCAGAGTTTATTGTGCAACAGGTGTGTAGGCCAGTTCAATGGATTTAAAAAACCGCTACCTGGCTGAAAACACAAAATAATCCTGATGACTATTCTTGTGATATTAAAACTATAATTATGTCTCCATTTATTTTATTAGAAACATACCTCTAACAAAGATTTCGATTTGATGAAGATTTAAATACATTAACAAAAGACAACTAGAATTCTAAATTTCTCTCAGGACTAATCGTTTGGACTCCAGACTTATCTATCTCTTTCGAACGTAAAGCAAAGAAAGGGACAACTATAGTAATTACTATTTCAATGTGTGGGTGTACCTCAAGGAACTACAGGACTATGCCCTCGGGTAACGCAAGAGCATATTTTGCGGTTACAAAGTTATCTTGATTATAACTCCCATGTTATTAACATTTCTATAAATAAGTAAAAATACATTATTTTGTAAGTATCGTGACTAAATTTTTATTTTATTCTTTCTGAAGAGATATACCAGGCTTAACGTGGTGTTTTTTTAAGTTTTGTTGCCAGACTCTCTTAGGTCGGTGCATCATGTCTGAGCGTCGCGGCTCGCAAGGTAGCATCTATAGGTGACTATGTCTCCACAGGATTTTGTCCAGCCAATTACTTATGGACGGTATAATTAAAAAAAAAAGAAATTCCCTTAATAATTGTTATACGACTTACTACTTTCATATTTTTTTATCGATCATATAATTATGAACATTCTTTTGAGACACCTATTATATAAAACTCATTGGAGTATATTTTTTATATCTCATTTGGATAAACTATGACTTCGATTTAATTTCGGTTGAACAATAACAGACGTTTAATAAATACTTCCGTATGAGCTATGATATGGGTGTGTCATGTCACGAAATAACAAATATTGAACTGTAGATTGTGGAAGTAAGATAAATAATCGCTTTAATATAATAACTTTTTTCTATAATCGACCAAGACTAGAATGTAATTAACACCAAAAAAAATTGGCTAATTCGTACAAGTCAACACACTTGCAAGACAGGCGATGCGGGCCTGTCTTGCCGATTATCCGTGTTTCAAAGAAATTTCTATGTGAAATTAAAAATACCATTTATATATTATTTAAGAAGATTTTTAATTAATTTCTTTTTAAGACTTATCGCGATGTTTTAGATATTGCTATCAAGCTATGGGATTGGAAACTCGTAAATAGCGAATTATTGAATAATTAATAAGATCATTGGCCTGGAAGGTCATTCGAACTGGTTTCGTTTCAAATGATCTTAATTTGATTAGCAGAATACATAATTTTATAAATTATGTCTCAATAATTTAAATAAAATAATTTATTTCTAATCCATGAGATTAATTATTATTAAGGTTTTGCGTAGTATATATTTGCCTATAAAACGAAAAAATATATATTTATTGTATGTTCTCGCCCATAATTTTATACATACATACACATTACGGGGTTGATATATATGTAAAACTAATTAATTTACGCATTTGATATCGAGACGCTGAAAATAACTTTTAAAAAAAACAAAAAAATGCGATTAGAACAAACATGGATGTTTAGCAAAAACTGTTAAAACTACGCGACATGTTTACACGCAAATAGGAGAGAAATCTTGTTCTAATGGAAATTTTTGTCATAGCTTAGCATATTATATATTCAAATGTAGGTTCGTCGTGGGCGTAATTCCCGTACCTTAAATATTACGTAAATCGAATAGCTAACAAGCTTTAATTTAATACGGAGTCATAAAAGTACATTGAATTGATCCAATCAATGATTTGGTTTGAATGAGCTTTAGTATTACAGGATGTTCAAATATTTTAAGAAATAATATTAAGCCGTTTTTATTTACGATTCAACTGAAATGCTCCTATTACATAAAACTTCACAGTTATATTTAATCATTTACCTATATATATATAATAGATATACAGTGAGGAAACGCTGCAAGAGTTGAAACTACACTACCACAGATATTTAGGGGTGGCCTATAGGCTTGGGATTGCTCGTACGGTGAAGTACGTATCTATACGGCG
Source organism: Pieris rapae (assembly GCF_905147795.1). Lineage (NCBI taxonomy): Eukaryota > Metazoa > Arthropoda > Insecta > Lepidoptera > Pieridae > Pieris > Pieris rapae. The sequence goes on from NC_059517.1 coordinate 2,290,901, forward strand.
TGTGTCGAAGACAGAAGGCTTTTCCCCCTACGTGTCTATTAGAGAAACACTAACGATCACGAAACGGACACAGAAATCTGAAGACCAGACTACAAAAGTGTCAGTGGTATTAGACGATGGTCCTTTGCTGGATATAGACTGTACATTTCTATATCAGCCTGTATAAACCTACGTTTAGTTAAAAATAATCCGTATTAGAGAACGCAGAAGCCAACACTTGAACTTTTTGTATGTAACCTGATCTGTTTGATATTATCTACATAATATGTAATTGCTTATGTTACTGTCTGTACTTTTTTTATTTACATTTAGAAATTTATAGACAATTAAATGGTTCATTGGTTTAGGTCTCTTTGGAGTATGGAATAGTGGAGACGTGGAACAATTGATACCTCAATCTTATATTCCACAATAAATTACTCATTTCAATAAACCAAACATTTTCCACCTCAAAAAGAGAGATGTCAAGAAGTACTTGAAGAAGCGGGAAGACTCTGATTTTGTTTAAGTAGTAGTTTTAAATTCTAAGTATTTTATTTGTTGTTTTAAATGTTAGATTTCAGTTTACTTGGTTTTACTTATTTATTTTTTTGTTTTTTTTTTTAAATGTATCTTTATCTATTAATGCACTTTGTTGTTTTCTGTTTTATATACATAAATTGTTTATCTATGTAATCTGTTTTGGCTTTCTGTATTGTCTTAGTGTTTTATATTATAAGATGTATAAGTATAAGCTGTTAGATTACTTACTTATAATAAAATAAATAAACATATTTTAATTTAATTTAATTTTTAATACAGGTATAACAGGTTCCTAGTACCGCGTACGTGTTATACGAATATGATCAAAATTCACTCACTACTAAAGTAAAAAATATATAAGTATATATATATATATACTTATATATATTTACATATATTTTTAAATGCGTCTTAATAAGTTAAAACTAAAACCACTACAAACAAGTATTCATGTGCTAATGATTGAATTTTAATAAATAAAATAAAATAATAATTAATCTAGATTTCCATAAATAAAAAACCTATAATTTTATCTGTGGAATTTGCGCATAAAGTATGATATTTACGGTAACACAGAGTATCTTAGCAATGGTATTGATAAAAACCTCGTCCCCAGATCTATATTTCTAAAAGCTTTTAGCGTTTACCGTATTTATTTGTTATTAACGTCTGAACAGGAAACAGATTATTTTTCGCATACTTATATGTGTTAAAGCAAACAGGGCAAAACGTTTTTTTTTGAAAACGGGCTTTCACTCCGTACAAGATCATATATATTGGACGTGGAAAGAAATTAGTTATAAATACAGAAACGTATATGTAAAAAAAATGTGAAAAGAACATTATTGTGCTACTATGCGATCTCTGTCAGACCAACGGAGTATGGGATATGAAAAATAAATCGAAATTTGAATAGTTTATAAACGTATCGTATTAGTTTAATTCTGTTATTAATTAACTGCAATGCCAACCTTGACTATGCATCTATGACTTCTTTTTAATAAAACAGCACCTACTCATATTTCTTTTGTCAGTCTACTTCCGCGATACAGAAATTGTATGGAAATCGAAGTTTTGGACTCAAAAATACAACTTGAGAAAAGGCACCTACTTGCACTAATATTGCAATAATTGGTGCGTAACCGTTTATTTCTCACGGTCCATTAGTTTGGAGCTTCTATGCTGATGATTGTCTCTATATGGAGAAACATTCAAATGAGAAACTACTTGGAGTCCTCCTCAAACAAAACTTACTTCTTGAGACACTTCACACCATAAATATTATTTCCTGTTAAAGCTTTTAAGTTTTTAACCCTTTTAAAAGGTCCGTACTGTAAAATTAAAACATAACACTCAACAATGTAGACAAACAAAACTAAAACTTTTTCAACCATATAGAAACGTTCTTAGTTTTATTGCTTATATGAATTAAAAAAAAAAACAAATTATACTTATACAGGCGAAGATGTGTTTGGTCCTCATTTAAAAATGTTGGTTTTAAAAATCCGATAAGTGTATACGATATTCATACAAAATGTGGTTTATTGGCGATTCGTAATCCACCAATTGAGAAAAGGCAGATATTTTAGTATTGGTTTCAATATTTGTTTAAAGCGTGTAGGTGATTGTATCGCTAAGTTCTGGATTTTATTAACCTGTATCTAAATATTAAAAAAAATAACTCATCTTTTAAAAAAATCAAACACAACACTACACGCAATTCTAGTCGAGCTAGTTTGCTTATCATCATCGTATTAAGTATGAGAGTGCAATTATTGGATCAATTACCGTCCAAAATTCGTAATATTAGCGCGTTTAACCAATTCAATTTAATTTAAATACCAAGAAGATATGTTAGTGCGTTTCTGTTCGCTAAAAATCTCCCTTTGTCGCTACTCCTCTCTTTGAAGACACTCTCCTTAAAGCCTCATTGGAATACTGGGCGTTGACGATATCGAATGATGTTCAGTTTCGCAGTCATTTGGACTAAAATTAGGTTGGCTGATGGAACCAAAAAAATAAGTTTCTTATCTAAAAAAAAATCATTTAATGTCGGCCACAGAGCCTCGGACTAGAATATATCTGTAATTACATATAAAATCTACGAAATATTTCCTAGAGTATGAACGCAGTCATAGATTTATTACAATCTGTCTTTGTTCTGTAAAAGCTGAGTAAATAATACAAATTGATGGCAGAGAACACTTAATGGGGTTTTGTTTGTTCAAAATTGTATGGTATTACAGGTGACGTGGTAGACAGGTTTGGTCCTGATAGTACAAGTTTTCGTTTGAATTCGACTTTGTCGTTTTTGAGAGTGTGTTGGCCTAATTCAGTGAGGCATCCCCGAGGTCGTAGGTTTCCCGGCTGTGCACCAATGCACGTTCTGTCTATGTGCGCATTTAACATTCGCACGAACGGTGAAGGAAAACATCGTGCGGAAAACAACTTGCCTTAGACCCAAAATGTCGACGTGTGTCAGGGACAGGAGGCTGATCACTTATTTGCCTATTAGAATGACAAGTGATCATGAAACAGATAGAGAGAAAAACCAATTTAAAAAAAAAATCGTATTTTTCACATTGCATCGTTTCAAACTATGCAGCTGAAAGATTTTACAAACACATTAATTACTTAATCCAGTATTGCATTGACTATCAATCAACACCTGTTGTAAAAACACTATAGAAGTATTGGTCAATTATTATATCATTACAACAGCGTATTAATATCACCCTGTCATTATTGCCCATTCTAAGGACATTGAATATTGTGTAAGCTTATCAAATGTCCAATTTAACTTAAGTATAGATTTGACAGTGAACATAGTTCTCAACTTAGGTATATTTTATGGTCGTGAGAACTGAAATATTTTGTAACTGGATGCTCTGACCTTCTTCTGAATACCAGTTAATATCAGAAACTAAATACAGTACCTATTCCACTGTCTATATTTATAAATATTGTCTATGATTTTTTCAACTATATTGTTCTGGTTAGGAGAAAAAATGAAATGACATATTCAGAAATGTAGTTATTAAAATATTGTCAATAAACTGTTGTACAAATTGATTAATTGTTATAATATTTAGGAGGAATAGTGTTTAAACTTTAAAATATAACATGTGTACGATACACCTAGCTGAATGGTTGACAACATGTGATAAGTTACCGACAAATAATAATTTAAACTTCTCCAAAAAACTTAGAATACGAAATTCCACCTGTATCACCTCGACGTCCGCCGTTTCACAACTGAGCGTTTCTCTAGGCAGTTTTTGTCACGCACCACCAATTTGTGGAACCAGCTGCCCACTGAAGTATTTCCTAACCAATTCGACTCAGGGTCCGTCAAGATAAGAGCGTACCAATTCTTAAAAGGCCGGCAACGAACTCGCGAGCCTTCTGGTATTGAGTGTCCATGTCCAATAAAAATTAAAAAAACAAACCGTGGACTGTAGTAACTGTCACAAAATGTTTGCAGTTTCATTTAATTATGACAATCCCCACATTATTCTATTGTAATATACTCTATATCTAAATGGAATATGTCAGATTACTGGACCATTTCTCCTTACTAAATCTTAAACCTTTCTTATTCCACTTCCATTTCAGTCTCTTCTTAGGTTTAGCATCATTCATCTTCTTTAAAATGTAAACAAAAAATATATTTAAGTATATGAAATTTATAAAAGTATAATCAAACAATTTCTAATAAAACGGTTATAGGTAATAAATTCGCTGTAAGTAAATAAAGCGGTCTGATGAAAGGCAGCCTTGTCATCAGATGGCACCGATTGATAAGCTTATCAATACTTCTATCTCCCCGTAGATACTCTGTCTCTTTTATTACATTCAATGTAATGTGATTTTCGATTTTATACCTGACTTGTCTTATCTATAATAAGTTATAGTATTTATGAAACAATAAACTAAATTAATTACTGTTTAATATACGTCTGAGTATCGGCTACTTTACCAGCACTGAAAAATATCTTAATTATATCTTTAGAATAGAACTTGGTCAGTTTTATAAATGTTTCACTTAATTTTGGGGTCTAAAATCATGGATCAATTGTCAACACAGGCGATTAATTTACCGTGTTACTTGCAACACAGGCTGACTTCGAAGGCACAACCTTATGGTTCTTCTTGTTTTGGTGCCTCTCCATTACTGGAGCTTGGCAGTCAGTTTGTGAAGCGTCTGGTTCTGTGCCAAATTCAGCAACTCTTCCGCAGTCGCTATATCCCTAACGACGTGATTTTCCTTCTACCAACACGCCTTTTACCCAATAATTAGTTGTAAGGAGGTGGTAGTGGACGTTAAGGTTGGAGACTCATTAATATGACAGCTTTATAGAGAGTAAACATAGCGATACATCAAAGGTCAACTAATATCATTAAACCTATAAATAGTCGCTCAATACTAATTAATAATAAATTATAAGAAACACTGATTACACAAGTATATGGCCTTTGTTTAACGACCACACACGGCGGTTTTACCCTTTTAGCTTATCTGGTCTGGATAACGAGATTAGGGAACTTAATCGCTTGTATTCGCAAGTTTTCTAGTTTACGGAACATCACTTACGTTAAGTGTTATTTTTAATGACGTTATTATGTCGATTAAAAAATTAATTGAAGCTAAAATTATCACATATATTTTAACAACGACTGTACATTATCTAAAGCATCGCGAGTTGATACATAAATAACGTAATTATAAGAATAAAAGCCTTTAATTTCAGATACCTTACAATTAAGTTCATTTATATTTCTATCATCTATTTTTATCATCTGTGCCCTTTTTTCGCTAAGGCCGAATCCAAATCCTGCTAATTTTGTCTCTCTCTGCCATGTCACCTGTTGTTTTCTTACCACCTTCTAAATTGTGCCCTTCCCATTTCTACTGAAGTTAATATATTATATTGGCAAGGCACAATAGAAATATATATTTATTGTGACATCTGCCTTATTTGTTCATCTTAATAATGTATTCTTTATTTTATTACCTTTCTTATTTATTATCAGAAAACCGATTGGTTACTTAGCAAGGGTCATAAATGTTGATCATCAATAGACATATGACAAATAATTGTACAAAATCAGAAAGAAAATCTTTTAAAATTTTGTAATCAATTTCGCTAATAAATATGAGATCTTTATTCATCTAGCTATAGTTTAACTGACCACCAACATATCGAACAATACGTTAATAGCCGTAAAATACACCCACAAACTTGTTCAAGCGACGTTTGTCTCTGAGAAATATAAACAGAAAACAATTAAACTGTGAACATAATTACACCCACCTGTGATCATTCATTGCCACTCAAATTGGCGTAAAGAGCAATGAACTATCGTAGATCTTGTTATACAATAGTAGACAGATAAATGAATAAAATAGGGGTCAAAATTGAATACTAGGACAATTAAAGCTCATCATCTACGATAGAATTAATTCAAATGATTTATTATATTGCGGTTGATATTTTACACTGAATCTTTCAAAATTATAGTAATTGTATGGACGAGCTGCACAAATATACTAATAATAATAATAAAAAACTGGTAATAAATTCAAAAAGTTAAGTGTAGTGATTTCTTTTAGCTGATCTTTTTTAACTAAGTACTCAAATATAATTTTCTTTATATACAACACGCCATCCCAATCTTACCTTCTCCCTGAAGAAGGCGTAGCCGAAACTTGTGGTATTGTACTAGATGAAAAATTCTGATAAATTAGCTATATATAGGTCTATTTAAGAAATCCATAGTTGCTACCTTCACACTTAAAAACATTATTTTCTTAATTTTTCATAATTCATGAATCGATTCGTTTTTCCTTCGTGCTTGTTATGTTTGTTTATTAACAAGTTTTATTAAAATCAATAAATCAGTGGCACAACAATCTTTTTAGGTCTCAGATTTAAAAGAATTAATAATCGCACTAACTAGACGTCAGACATGCATTTTTTAATTCATACAAGGTAAATGTGGGGGAAAAAATGAGGTCAGACAGTCGGATGCAAATCATAATATTTGTCGCCGACACGAACTAGCAGCCTTCATACAGAACGCGATTGGACCACGGGGAGTACCATGGAAACCGAAATCTGAGGAAAATTGTTAATATTACTTTAAAGTAACCATAGGTTAATCTACCACCGCCCATGAATGCATGCAACTCCAGAAGGTTTAGATACGCTCGTCTGTTGAAGACGTAACGTTTAGGACATATTGGAATAGAAGCAGATGGTTCCATAAAGTGGTGATGCGCGGTAAAAGTGGCTATAGTGGAAGGCCAGACCTCAAGGTGGAGCGGATGGAACTGGTATAACTGATTTAGAATTGTAGAAAAGCCTATTACGATCTTGCTAAGAATTCGACGCCAGACTTAGTAAAATGTTATTAATAAGGGAAGAAAATAACCCGAGATTTAGCACGAACTAAGTCGTTCAAAAATACGCAAGTAATTCCTGTATGCCAAAATCTAATACTTGAAGTTGACGCAGACTTAACACCAAGTCTTGTTTCTGAATCTTACCCATAAATCCTTCGCAAGTTGAAATGTATAACTTCGTATAAAGCTGTCAACTTTTACGCGCAATAGTCCGAAGGTCATGTTGTACGTTGTCTTGGAAGTTTCAATTCCCTGTGAAAATTGCATAGGTATTGTAGTAGGCACAGTAATGTTTTTGTATTTTGCATAAAACGTCAATAAAATGCGGGTACCGAGGATATTTTTAAGAACAACTATATTGATTCAAATTTAAAAAAATGCAATTTTGGCTCTATTTTTCTATATTTGGCTTTGGCATATATATATAGGCACATAAATGTATTGTTTGCAAAATTCGTCAATAAAATAAATTATATTAATGCATGCACCCGCATCAACCATCATATTTTAAGTAACGTCTATAGAAAAATTTTGATTCAAACAAAAAGCATATTTGGTTCTATTTTTCTATATTTGGCTATTTGGATTTATCATATATATATATAGGCACATAAATGTATTGTTTGCATAAAACGTCAATAAAATATATTAATGCATGCGGGTACCATGATATTTTAAATAGCGTCTATATAGAAAAATATTGATTCAAACAAAAAGTATATGACCACTATTCTATATTTGGCGTGCACGCAACCCGTATGTCCCGACAGGTGCGGTCCTCGACTGGCTTCATTTTTTGTCCAATTATGGATAAAAAAACATATTTTTGTCCTTTTCCAGAAACGAATCGAACATATTGTGTTTCAAGTATCGCACAAGTGTAGAAAACTGGACGATTACACTGCATTGTGTATTTCTTTTGTGATAGAAGTGAACAAAAAAATGCTGTTTTTTTATATAGAACAGCATATACTCTTAATATACTCCTGCTTCAAGAAACAGGTTTACTAAAATGAGTGACCATGCGATCGTCGATTTAATTAACATTTTATTTTACTTTCACATATAAATGACATACATTTTAATGTAGGAACACTACAGCTAACATAAATTATATATTACAAAACATATATGTACAAAAGGTATAGTCAAAGATGGAATACATCATATACGCACGAAATGGGTCAAACATTTACCAAAGGATAAAATCATTAAAAATTATTAAACACCGCCTTCGGTGGCTGTGTTGTGTGATGGTGTGAAAGTGAGTTTGTGCTTATGATACAGAAGATTTAGCGCTATATATTTCTTAATACTACTTATAAGCGTATTGCACTAATTTCTTGTCAAAGAAATAGTATTCCTAAATGATTTCCGGTTTAGTTTTCCTATAGTAATTAGTAAACTACAAAACGTAGCAATTACAACTCGTTTTATTTATTCTCATATTTACGACCGACATGGCTTAACATTCGAAGGTGGGAAATATCCAATAAACATTGGACGAAGCAGTCTGCAATTTTAATTAGTACAGTGCCAAATGTCTGGTCAAGTCAAAAGTAATTTTACGCTTGATTATTTTCGCGTACATCAATAGCCGTAAGCATTTATATCTTTTGGATGACTTATGAGGGAACATTCTGTTATCATATGATTGTATTTTTTGTTTTTCAATGTTTTAGCGTATTGAAATAAAGTATCATAAAATTATTAAATATTTATATAAATACTTCTTGTCTCCGTCAAAGAGAACAAACTGATTTCGATTTAAGTTACTTAAGTTATTGAATTGATTTAAGTTATTGAATTTCATCGTGTTTAAAATTATATGTAGATATCGTTATTCCCGTTGCAGGTATATGAAAACCTGGCCCCTTTAGATACACCTGCCGTTACGGTACGTGGTTATATGTTAAAGGGGTAGCTCATTGTTGCACTAAATTTACTGCAATATTGTCGGCGTTTGAAGACTTTTATGTTAGAAACGCACGTGGTAACAGTATAGCGAAAAGTATGAAGATGATAAGTTAATTTGTTTCGTTATGTTATGTATACCAATCATATATGTATAAGCAAAATACCAGGAACGGATTTGCAGTAATGTGTAAATTAGTTGTATTCGTACGTGTATGCGTGTATTTCTTTTGTAATCCTAAAGCTAACATAATTTATAACAAAAAAAATTGTATCTACTAAAGATGAAAAAATAACTTATATTTTGGGCATTATATATCAAAAATAAGATGAAAACTAATGAATCATTCATTTTTAAGCTGTGTGTTGAATTTTATATAAATATTTTTATGGATCAATTTTAATAGGACTGGATTTTTATTTATATCAATTTGTCATGTAAATTACTTTGTGTATTAATTACATTTTGTGTGTGGTATTTTTTAGTTTTTAAACGTGTTTCTGTTGGAATTAATCTATTTATTTAATTATTCATTACTCTATGCATGTGACGTGCGAAATGGAACGGAAATGGAATGGAATGGAAAAAATCTCTACAATTTTGATGTTTTCGATAGATTTCGAATCACGAAACTTTAATAAAAGTTTTTGACTTTCTCAGTAAAGTTAATTTCTTGTCAAGGAAATAGTTTTCAATTAAAACAATTTCATTATAAATCAGCGGGAGGTAATGGATTTTTGTAGGCGTCGAAACATTATCTACCTCTCTCTAATTATACCAGGTCAGAGCGAGACGTTAAATAGTCACAACTCACAATTATCGAAAATAGTAGGCGATAGTCATTTGTTTTAAATAGGCCTTCCCAAAGTTTAACAGGCCTGTATTCTATAACGTCAAACTTTAATCTAGTTTCGTGAGCTGTCTGGCAAGGTTTTCTTATTTTAAATGAATGCAAGGTTTTTGTCATATTTAAATTAAAATACAAAAATATGATCTGTGTATTAGGGAGCATGAATCTTTTGAACAACTAAATAAATAAAAGTTTGAGAACGATATCGACATCAAATAAACTTCCAAAAAACTACCTGATACTGGGATAAAAAAGGATCCTTTCAAAAGGTTATACCACCCAAAAATAACATTTGTCACTAACATAGTTTGTATTCCCTCGCACTAAAGTTCAGAATCGAGTTCAATATTTTCATATTAATTGAAACGGTTTGGGTTTCTGCTATATTTTTTACGTGTTTCTGATATTTTAACGCTATTTCTGTCAAGGGCTAATGAAATTGAATTGAAAACCTAGATGGGTCATCATCGGATAGGTCATATGTGACTTACAAGACAGATTATTGTATGACATGACTTTCTGTCTATGGTCGCATTTTACAGTCGCTCGCAAAGTGAAGGAATATTTTCCATGGTATATCTCAAAATCTTAGACACACTATTATTTAATATTAGTATTTAACTTGGTAAAGTTACACGAACAAGATATAGAGCAGGTCAAAGTAATAGTTTTTTTCTCTGTCCGGTTATTCGTTGTCTTCGCCACCACTAAATGATCGCAGGTAAATTGTGCTAAGAAACATTTCTTTATTGAACCCTCAAACCTCATTTTCTTAGGAATGCCCCAAATAGTGTCGTGGTCTCCGAAATAATAAAGTTTCAGTTGCCTGCGATCAAAAGAAACCAATGCCAAACTGTTAACCATAGACATTGTTTATAACTAATCAATAGATAATTAATGACCTAAGGCTAAAATATATCCTATCAGAAGAGTCATGTAATACTGGTTAATTGAAAGTAATGATTATAACTAACATTCCTGACAGATTTTCCTAAGATAATGAGCGTAATATAACTCAATGCAAGGGCTAAGACGTTCCATTACACGTGAAAGCATTGATTTATTTTCAAGATATACTAATTTCTAGATTAAATTTCGTTTATAATATTAATACCAACCATCTTCACTCTTATATCATGGAGATAGTGATTAGAATAGCGTGTATAATGTCTTGCCATAAAATTCCGACTACAAGATTTATGGATAAGACAATTAAGCATTGATTGGTGGACTGTTGAAAGATAATTTCTTTTTGATAGATTATTCTAGAATGTTTGTGGGGATCTAAGCTGGGGAAATTTGAATGGTTCGCGTTGAGTTATACAATTTGGGGGAATATACAACTCTGAACTTTATTCTTTCGATTTGTTTAATAGTGACTCTTTTAATTATTTTATTATTATCGCTTTGTAATTGTATATATATTAGAAGCTAACATCGTAATTCATGACTCTTTAGATAAAGCTTTTAGATTTTATTTTACTTTGTAATTGTGTAAGTCTATCAGTAATTTTTTCACTTTATCCAAAGTAATTCTTCGATTTCTTCCCATGGCTGCCCGTTGTCACTTTAATATATGTTATCTGTATGTATATGTATCAAATGTGTAATGAATTAATGCATCAAAATAAAACAATTCAGTGGCGTTAGAACCTCTTTAGGTCTGGGCCTCAGATTTCTGTATCTGTTTCAATATCATTCAATCTACTAGGCAAGTAGGTGATCGGCCTTCTCTGCCTGATAAGCCGGTTTCCTCACCATGTTTTCCTTCACCATATGTACGAGTGTTAAATGCGCACATAGAAAGTCTATTGATGCACATCCGGGGATCGAACCTACGACCCCTGGGATTAGTCGTACGCTTAAGCCACTACGCAAACACTGCTTAATATTACTTATTAGCTAATAATAGTTATTTTACCGACTAGATTGTAATTCATGTGAAGTCGCACTCTCTTTTGTGAAGTTGATTGTAAGAAAAATAAATTATATTCTGTGCAATAGTAGTTAGAAGGAAATGGTTTTGTCTCATTCATAAGGCGGTTTAAGCAAAAGCCACATAAGAAAGTTATTACGCACAGAGTTAATGCATTGCGTTTTACTTTTTTTTAATGTAACCGGTAACTTCAAAGGGTACAAAATGTCAATAAATAAACCAGGTCGAATGTACTAGCTATGTGTACAGTTCCTTGTGTTACGAAATTATGAAAATTTGTACTAAATGTGAAAGGTCAATTTTTGTTCGAGATAATTACGTTTTACGTAATGACAGCTTAACGAGGTGAGAAAACTGTAAACGTGTTTTTTGCGTATTTATGTATGAAACATTACAACAAAGTTTTTGACTATTTGTCACAAAAAATTAAAATCTGAATGTTGCGTAATACATCCTTGGATAAGATAATTCTTTTAGCGTTCAACCTACTGCCTTTAGAAACAAATTTTCGCAGAAGATCTTCTCAGAAACTCTGAGCTTACAGCCGGTTGTAGTTTTATTAAATATAGAAGAGGGAGTAAACCCATTTTGCGGTGCCACCCTTTGAGGGAGAAGCCACTCTATCTTTAAATTTTCCCATACCGGGATTCCACAATTCGCTAGTTAGGACTAAATAGTACCCAGACCTTATATAGGTCCTCATCTGGAGCTAATTTTCAAACTACTCGCCCACTCTATAAATATACTTTAGATAAGTCGGTGAAAACAGAGCCCCGAGGTAAAACATTTAATTTAATTCATATTTGATAAAGCTCCGTTAGGGCTGGCAACATATGAAAATGTATTGAATCGAAACATCAGAAAACGCTCCCGGCACCATCAAAGCCATTGTATTACAAAATAGTGCCAACAATAGTGCTATTTGTACGTTTGCAAGATGAAGCCGATACCCGTTCATAATAAATTGACTGCCGACAAGACGTACCGTTAGCTGTTGGTGCATTAACACCTATGCTTCGTTTTAGATGTGGCAACCCTAATTAGAATACTGGAATTCTATTTTTGAAATTGGAATTTAAATAGAACATTTATGTCGTTGAAAATATAAGATTGAATTTGGATTTTGGAACTATCTCATAATTATTATTTTAAAGAAAATCCAATTCCATATTGAAATTATGCAATTAAAACAAAATTAAATAGATATATTCTTATCGCACCTGGAGGATTTCTCTGTTTATTTATTTTTTTTTTTTTTTATATATTTGTAATCATGTGTCACCCGTTAGTCCCGTAAATCGCAATTTGACTAATAATTTTAAATAATCTTTATGAGCTCTATATAAAAACAATAACCATTAATTACCGTATCTTGTTAAAATATTTAACGATGATAACTTTAATTACCGCAACGCAATAAAACGTAGTACAAATGAAATATCAAAGTAATTGCAAATAATAACTCTCTTTAATAAGTAAAGCTAATGCCCTTTTCACTCGCTTTCACTAAGTTACTGCATAAAGTCGTATCTAAATAGCCATCTTGGCTCGTAAAAACAGAATGTACTATTAATATTTTATTGTCCTTGTACTATTTAAGTTTATTATCTTTTTAATTGTCAATCTGTGCCATAGACAAAACACAGAATATTAATTACTGCGTAGATTCATGAGAATTTTAATTCGTATTTTCCGGTATATATATTTTTAACTTTATACGTATATAAACAGATATCAAATATCGACTTTAATTATTTGATTAGACACTATCTTGTCTTGCATCTCTTTTAATTTGCCTACATTCGTTCAAATCGTCATAGATTATTTGATGATTACGTCAACAGTAATTATTATTTACTTTTTTACACATATTACCCACACATTGTCTATGCTTGAAAATGAAATGCATCGAGGATTCTTGTCAAGATGGAAGGGGGGAGGGGCAGTAATAAATTGCATTAAATCTTACGTAATACTTGAACGGCCCCTAAAAAATATTTGAGTTTATCGATTGACGTGTTTACTTGCTACCTGCATAAAAAGGTTGTACCTAAATAAAAAAAAACCCATTTTAAAATTCAGATGTTTTATTCATAGCGATATAACTGTTTTGAATGTGCGCCAACTTGCCGTATTGTGGTTTAGGTAATCTTTTCAAATGAAATCGTATATTTATATAAATTAAAACGTAGGCTATGTATTCCTTTAAATTAACTAATATTGTTTAATTTCTTGACTATGCCTTCGGATAAATGTGAAAGCCTTTAAGATGAGGTCGTGCTGTCAGTACCCTAGAAAGTATATCTTATACATTTTATATATACTTAAGGCTTATAACAATATTACACAATGATTTTCTTAATATAGCAGTGGGGGTCACCTGTATATGATGATAATAGTGGGTATAACGCACTCGCCTCTAAGCAGCAACAGAGATTACATCAGTGTTTCTAAGCCGTTTTTGTGCCATGTCCACCTAAGACTTACTAAAATCCTTAAGCCTCATCAACATACATAACTTTTAGTTTAATGCAATGATACCTGTCATATTTAGCCTTCCCTGTGGTGCGGGAGCCGCACGTTGGGAAACATTGGTTTACATGGATGACTAGAAGAGATCGCTCGATAGCAATAAGGCCGCCAGTTTCCCTCCTTTTCATTTAATTAAGTTCAATTTTTATATCGTAATGTAACGAAGTGTTAATAAATAAATACACTTCGATAGAGAACTGGTCAGACGTTTCGCCGTTTCGCCGCAGACGCATCTGTTGATGCGCCTATCGGAGGACACACCTGTCCTTTTAAAAACCACCTTTAAGTGTTAATCTCCTTCAGGTTTTTTAAGTTCAAATTAAGATAAATAATTCCCTCAAGACAAATACGTACTGGTAAAATATATCAGACGATTAAAAACATGGTTTGTATGTAAAAGGCATCTGTATTATAGGACATATTTCAATTTCTTTATGAAAATAGACAAGCATTACGGCAGGTAATCTTATCTTTGATGTTTTATTTCCTGTCCTAATATAGGACGCGTTCAACGAACCTTATTGTGATTGAATGTGATGCAATCTGTTTGCATTAAGTCAGAATGATAGCCGTATTATTTTTAATCTATGGCTTCGTACAGGTGCTATATGAAGATGGCTGGAAATTTGAAAATTTACAGTCCAACTTAAGTTTTATTATACTGAAAAGTCCATTGGATAACGTCGAAACTTAGCGTTGTTTGTCAAAAACGTATTGGATATTGACATACACTCTTGTCTAATGTTGATATTATAATATATGTAGAGCTAATGTTCTGAAAGTAAATTATGTATAGTATTTTAACATAAGCTATATATGTACTGAAAAATATTGTTACAATAATTTGTACCTAACCAAGCTTAAAATATATAAACCAATAACTATACTACATATACATATAATCAAGTTGTACTAGACACACAATATCAAATACATAATCATTGATTCTAAATTTGTTTGACAACCAGTTATGGGATTATATTAACCGATGCTTAAGTATTAGATAATCAAAGCTAAACCGCAGATTAGGGCTGTCAAGAGAAATCATTACGGACAAGTCGGTAATTAGCCCATCGAACTTTCTAAATGCCCTTCAATAGGTCTAAGTTATAAGAAATCGTAATTAATTAAAGAAATTATTTATTTACAGCTTAGATATGGCCAAATTTCAACTAAAATATAATAATATATAATAAACTTAATTAATTTTATAAAATTAACAGAAAACTTTTGATATCAATTAATCTTTTTAAGTATATTTTTAACTCATAGTACAATATATTATAAACCCCGGCCAAAATAGCCAGAGCGCGAACAAATTGTTCTAAGTTGTTTTAAATGCAATTTGAACAATTTGCAAAAGGTTTCTGTGCTAAAGGCCGTATTACGTAGGCATATTTCCTAAAATTGATCCATCTCTCCTCTTGTCAACAAAAGTAAGCAAAGCTCTCAAAAATATAGAACATAAACGTTTTAATTTTTCGTAGGAATCCTCGAAAACGCATTTCGTTCTTAAGCATAGACAATGTGTGGGTAATATGTGTAAAAAAGTTTCAGTTTACGCATAATTTACGTAGATTGAGGTATCAAATGAATCGACGATTTTTTTTTTGTTTTAATATCCTACCCTTGTAGTTTATCCTCGGGCTGTGGAGAGAGCTAGCTAGATTAAAAGACAGGGGATCTAAGTATTGGGACTAATTTTACAGCAATTACATTATTCAATATTAATTGACATTTCTATTAATTACTATTCTACTAGACAAATCAAAATGCCACAGGAATCGTATGGCATTTTTATACGTGTCTACCGTTGAACGATTTACCTAGAATTGTCCCTAAAAGGCAGTTTATAGGACAGAAGATTATAGTAAGAAAAAGATAATTACAGCGCGTTTACTTTCCTTATGTAGAGAGAAAAAATATTGTATGTATTTTGCATCCGTGTCTCGCTAATTGGGTTATTTAAATATATACATACTATAAAAGGGTTTTATACAGAATATGTTTCTTGGAATTTGGAGGTCGTGTGGCGCAAATTACCGTATATAGTAAAACATATAGGCTTTAGATATGATATACATAAGGACAAAGATAAATACAAGTTTAGCTGTTACAGACTTGCTTGTGCTTCATGCTTAATATACTGTTTTTTTTAGACAACAGTGTTTATTAAAAGGTGTCTTGTCGTAAGGGTTAAAATATTACTACCTTTTAGGTCAGGGCCTCAAATTTCGATATTGGTTTCGTGATCTTTTTTCTAATAGACAAGTAGGTGATCAGCCTCATGCTGTTTTCCTCACGATGTCTTCCTTCAGCATACAAGTGAGTGTTAGTTGCACACATAGACAGTGAATCTGTTGGTGAACACAGATGCCAACATTGCAGAATAACTGTATTAATCCAGAGGTTTAAGCGTCACGATTCAGTGACAAGAAAATGGTGATAAGAACAAATTCATACATTTGAATAAAGTACGCCTTCGTCTCTTTCTCCCGAATTTTGTTTACCCTGTGATGGAAAGAGACAAAAAATAACGGTAGTAATTAGAATAGTTATTTTTTATTAATAAAGAGAACTTTATAAGATTTAGTTGCAGGGAATTGATTAATGAATAAATAAAAAGGAAACAACCTACTATACGATATTGACGAACTCTATAATGTCTAATTAAAACTTTTGAATCTTATACGTTGTCTTTAAAAACATTTAAAACCTCTGTTATATATTTTATTTGTTATTTTATTTAACACTGCTATAGAGTTTTTTTTGCAATAGCACCGAAAGGTAAATTCAAGGTTTTTTGCGTTGAAATTAAAAATAGTACCTTGCGACGATTGAAAGGGACACTATCTGATACATCAACCGATGAGATTTAATTGTGAGCGAGTCAATTAGTTACTGCGATACCTGAGATAGCATCACTCGTGAGAAATTGAGTTTCTACGTGCAACTATGCAAGTTCGTGTTGTATACTAACATACGGGTCTATGACTTCGAAGAGCTTTATTAATATTAAGGGGTATACGTATAGTTTAGCTCAACACACCTTGAAATTAGACAAATACACTTCGAAAACAATTTTCCTTTAGTTTTTATACTTAAATATTTTTTGTATCTCTTCGTGTTTGTTGGTTGCCTGTAAGTGATCACATTAAAACTTGTATTTTATTTATGTTCAAATGTATCAGTGTGCCGAGCGTTAGCAAGTTTTTGTTAATTAATATCGTCTGAGTTGCACTGCAGTTACACTCATGTCTTACACTCAATCAAAAGATGATGGTGCGATCGTATCTACTTACTTATCTACCCTATTTTTGTAGTTTACTTCTACTTTTTACGATTTAGTGTAAACTTTTGTTTAGATTTTGGTTTTTTTTAAAATATATTTTGTATTGGATTGTTTATTAAGTTACATTAAGTTATATTAAGGTATGAGTATGTAAGTTCATTGTTTTTATTTAGATTAGACCTTTGTTAAGAAACAACATATAGGAAAGAGTGTGCATCCCTAACACAGGTTATAGAACTTAAAAGGGATGTACAAAAATGTATATTTAAGACCAGAAACTTAATAAAGGGAATTTTTGTTTTGTTTTTGTTTTAATATAAAAAAGAATTCATCTGAAAATTAAGAAAAAATTAAAACAAATACGAATACTTTTTCACTTGCGAAAACAAAACACTATCTATCTTATTCCACCAATATCACCTCGAATCCTGGTGATCCGTAGTAGGTACACTTTTGAAGCACTTTCTGCCGAGTACTAATTCTTTGTGCCACCAGCTGCCAGGGTAACTCCAAATCGATACTAGGTACTTAAGGCCTTCCAGAAAAGAGCTTACCGTTTCCTTAGAGCATGTAGGTTTCTAATTGGTGGAACGGGACAGGGGACAATCGGTTTCCCTGTCCTCAAAAAAAAATCCGAATTGTAATACTTATCAAATGACCTACAGATTAATATTGCAGTCATTTATTATAATAGAACGCTTCAGAATGCATCTGATATTTTACTCGTGCATCCAAATAAGGTGCAGTAACCTAATTGTGCAATAAGAAATGCACGCTTGGCGCCAAATGTCTTCACATAAAGTCTACATTATATGTACATATTTGTATATAAGAAAATCGCTGTTTGCATAAGCATCACATTTTACCAATTTTATTAAAAAAAAACGGCAAAACGGCAGAAATGATTCCGGGGAAGGACGCCGAAGTGTTTGTTCTACTGCACACTTAAGTGTGTGCAGTATTTACCATTACCAATTTTATACAGATATAATTATATTTTCGCCCATCTCATAATTAATATATAAATATTATATACTATTATCACATATGAATTTAAAGTTCAATGATACAATGGCAGGGGGCCCGTGAAACTCCTATGACTTCACAACGAGTCAATGAAATAAAGTAGTAATAAAAGTATTGATATACTTACTAAAGAGAGTACTAGAAATTTTCTATATTATATGGGCAATTTAAGATTCGGTATAATATGCATTAAACGTTAATCGTGCGATCAAAACCACATGAAAAGAAATTACTGGTTAATTCATAAGGTATTCAATTCCGAATATGGGTGAGTTGAAAGTGATTTCGAAAACTTGGAGCCGAATAAGGACATCGTTTTAATCCAGTTCAAACGATAAATGGATTTTGGAGATTCTGATAAGGTAGCATATTTTGTGTATCAGAGCTATCAGCAGAAATCTATATATATAAAAGAAAGTCGTGTTAGTTACACCACTTATAACTCAAGAACGAAAGAACAGATTTGAGTGAAAATTGGTATGGAGGTAGCTTAGAGCCAGGAGACGGACATAGGATACTTTTTATCCCGTTCGACAGCGTTCCTGTGGGACTTGACATGAAACGTCAGTCACTATAAAAAGTGGTATAACAAATAAGAATCAGACTTGGAATAATAAAACGCAAATGATAGCTATGTAATTGACGTATAATGACAGCTATGTAATGACGTATATATGACAATTTGATATTTGTAAGAAATCAATATTCAAAATATTTCTATTAAATAAATACGTTTAATTATTTTTACAATTTACAATTTAATTATAATGATAGTGCTATTGCCCATTCGTATAAACAGTGAAGAGAACTATAAAACTCGGTATTGTCGTATGTATACAGTTCATCCAAAGAATGATGAATGTTTCTATTTGTTGTTGTTGTCGAATGACGCATTTAATCGAGTATTGGAACGGGAACGTGAATATGATCACCAGGAATTAGATTTAGTAGTTCAAACGAATGTACCCCTGTTGAAATACCAACAAAAGGAAGTTTATGATACTTTAATGAAGGCAAACGATGATGAAAATGGTGGTTTATATTTCCTAGATGCCCTTGGTGGAACTGGCAAGACATTCCTCATGTCATTAGTTTTAGCAACTGTTCGGGCGAGATCCAACATAGCGGTTGCAGTTGCTTCTTCTGAAATAGCAGCCACATTGTTAGAAAGATGCCGTACGGCTCATTCAGAATTAAAATTACCGTTAAATCTTCAAACTATTGGAGAACCAACGTGTAATATTGCAAAACACTCAGCAATGGCCAAAGTTTTAGCGGCATCGAAAATCATCATCTGGGACGAATGCACAATGGCGCATAAACGTGCATTGGAAGCACTTAACCGAACATTAAAAGATTTACGCAATGAATCGAGATGTTTTGGAGGAGCAATGATTTTACTGTCTGGCGATTTCCGCCAAATACTGCCAGTAATTCCAAGATCTACGGCTGTCGACGAAATAAACGCTTGCCTCAAATCGTCAAATCTATGGCGCTATGTGACGAAACTGCAGCTGACAACAAACATGAGAGTTACATTGCTTACTGATAAAAAAGAAGAAAAAGAATAAAGATGTAGATGACCTGAACTACATAATGGTATGCGTTTGGTGGTTAGAAAATTGAAGAACAATGTAATTTACGCTACGATAATGATAGGAAAATTCAAAGGTGAGGAAGTTCTTATTCCGAGGATCCCGATGATCCCAACCGATATGCCGTTTGAATTTAAAAGACTTCAATTTCCGATACGTCTTGCATTTGCCATGACCATCAACAAATCACAAGGCCAATCCTTAAAAGTTTGTGGTTTAAATCTAGAACATTCATGTTTTTCCCATGGTCAATTATACGTGGCATGTTCACGGGTCGGAAGACCATCAGCGTTGTTTGTTTTTGCGCCTGATAATAAAACAAAAAATGAAAAAATGTGTATCACAAGGTACTTAAGGGAAGAGCAACCTATGTACTAAAATACAGAAATAATAATGAATGATTAATGTAGGTATTTAATTTTTTTGTATTTTTTCCAATAAAAAAACCCAAACTGCTTATTTATTGCCATTAAGGCGGAACAAAGTTCGCCAGGTCAGCTAGTTATTTATATATTAAATTCTTGAACCTTTTCACCATGCTTTGGAGGATAATAAGGTCGAAATAAAATTTTGTGATCAGTAATGACAAAAATGTTAAAAAACACGTGTACGTAAAATAAACATTGATAAAGCTCTTTCATAAGAAGTAGATAAGCACGCGAAAATTCGCGACAATTTTATAATTTTTTATATGGTCAGATAAACCATGAACTATATCTAACTAGCTGACCTGGCGAACTTTGTTCCGCCTTAATGGCAATAAATAAGCAGTTTGGGTTTTTTTATTGGAAAAAATACAAAAAAATTAAATACCTACATTAATCATTCATTATTATTTCTGTATTTTAGTACATAGGTTGCTCTTCCCTTAAGTACCTTGTGATACACATTTTTTCATTTTTTGTTTTATTATCAGGCGCAAAAACAAACAACGCTGATGGTCTTCCGACCCGTGAACATGCCACGTATAATTGACCATGGGAAAAACATGAATGTTCTAGATTTAAACCACAAACTTTTAAGGATTGGCCTTGTGATTTGTTGATGGTCATGGCAAATGCAAGACGTATCGGAAATTGAAGTCTTTTAAATTCAAACGGCATATCGGTTGGGATCATCGGGATCCTCGGAATAAGAACTTCCTCACCTTTGAATTTTCCTATCATTATCGTAGCGTAAATTACATTGTTCTTCAATTTTCTAACCACCAAACGCATACCATTATGTAGTTCAGGTCATCTACATCTTTATTCTTTTTCTTCTTTTTTATCAGTAAGCAATGTAACTCTCATGTTTGTTGTCAGCTGCAGTTTCGTCACATAGCGCCATAGATTTGACGATTTGAGGCAAGCGTTTATTTCGTCGACAGCCGTAGATCTTGGAATTACTGGCAGTATTTGGCGGAAATCGCCAGACAGTAAAATCATTGCTCCTCCAAAACATCTCGATTCATTGCGTAAATCTTTTAATGTTCGGTTAAGTGCTTCCAATGCACGTTTATGCGCCATTGTGCATTCGTCCCAGATGATGATTTTCGATGCCGCTAAAACTTTGGCCATTGCTGAGTGTTTTGCAATATTACACGTTGGTTCTCCAATAGTTTGAAGATTTAACGGTAATTTTAATTCTGAATGAGCCGTACGGCATCTTTCTAACAATGTGGCTGCTATTTCAGAAGAAGCAACTGCAACCGCTATGTTGGATCTCGCCCGAACAGTTGCTAAAACTAATGACATGAGGAATGTCTTGCCAGTTCCACCAAGGGCATCTAGGAAATATAAACCACCATTTTCATCATCGTTTGCCTTCATTAAAGTATCATAAACTTCCTTTTGTTGGTATTTCAACAGGGGTACATTCGTTTGAACTACTAAATCTAATTCCTGGTGATCATATTCACGTTCCCGTTCCAATACTCGATTAAATGCGTCATTCGACAACAACAACAAATAGAAACATTCATCATTCTTTGGATGAACTGTATACATACGACAATACCGAGTTTTATAGTTCTCTTCACTGTTTATACGAATGGGCAATAGCACTATCATTATAATTAAATTGTAAATTGTAAAAATAATTAAACGTATTTATTTAATAGAAATATTTTGAATATTGATTTCTTACAAATATCAAATTGTCATATATACGTCATTACATAGCTGTCATTATACGTCAATTACATAGCTATCATTTGCGTTTTATTATTCCAAGTCTGATTCTTATTTGTTATACCACTTTTTATAGTGACTGACGTTTCATGTCAAGTCCCACAGGAACGCTGTCGAACGGGATAAAAAGTATCCTATGTCCGTCTCCTGGCTCTAAGCTACCTCCATACCAATTTTCACTCAAATCTGTTCTTTCGTTCTTGAGTTATAAGTGGTGTAACTAACACGACTTTCTTTTATATATATAGATATATAAAATTACTAAAACCCCAGACCCAAGAACTGGTGCTTTCGTGACTCAAAGAATAAGTTTCGCAATACACCAAGGAAATGCTGCCAACGTAACTAACACTGCCACAGAGACCAAACTTTTAAAATTTGTTTTAATTTTCCTTTTATGGTTATTAAATAATTTTTATCATTATTATGTAGGTTAAGAAAATTGTAAATACTTATTTCATAGGTATAATTATTAATAAAATTGCTAAAAAATACATCACGATAATTTATATTCATAGGTAATACTTTGTTGAGATAATTAACATATTCCCATTTCCAGATGACTGTAATTTTCCTTAAGGTTGTCAATTAAATATCAATAGACAATGAGAACAAAAAATACAAGTAGGTATGTTATTTTATTATGCAATTAACATAGTTTAAAGCTATTATTTAAGTTGATCAATGTGTATATTATAAACAGACTAACACAGAAAAAGATATAGACAATAACATATTATTCGTAGACTGATCTGTGGCTGCTTCAGCTTTGGCGCCACTTGAACTTTTATTAATAGTTCTATTCAATTAGAGATTAGTCTAAACTTTGCAAAAGTTGTATAAACTTCATATTCTCATATTACCTTTTAACAGAAAGAAAAAAAAATGTATCTACATTGCTTGCTAATATACATTGCTTATGTGATTAGATTTTTAAACGTGGAAGTGTTTTTAGTTCAATACATTTCGACAACAATTATAAATATCTTAGCTGTTCTTATTGATGACATTTACATTAATAATATATGCGGTTTTTTAAATAATTAATTAATCTGAATGTTCTATTTTCAGTACACGTTTAATTATTATTCTAAAAAGTTTTAATATATCTAATGTCAAACGTACGACAACCCTGTACGGAAGCAATTACCCGTTGGGTTATCAACCATCGACACGAATACTATTGTATTGTCTATTGCCACTCTCATTTTCTCCGCTTAATGATTGTGGTCTTATCGTGCTGATAAGAATTCTATGACCGAAATAATGTTGAAGTCGATGATAATCACCGATTAACTATTAACAAGTCTAACTTACTCGTACTGATGTAGTTGAATTAATTTTCCAAAACGCCAATTTGGACGACAATTATCAAAATTTCATTAAATTATATCCATATATACCAAACTATTAGTACATGTACACCAGCACCAGTGTTGGTCTAGTGGCTTTAACGTTCGATTCTTATCCCTGGGAATTACGTTCTATCCTCGGCTATGCGAAATTGGATTTTCTGTCTATTTATTTATTTAATTTACGACATCATACATGGTACTAAATCTCCTGTTTTTTTTTACAAAATATTCCATCTAAAATGTATGGCAATTAAAGTAAACATAAGTTGAACAAAAAATAGAAATTAAAAATTAAAAAATACAATTCAGTATTAGTTACAATAGTCTAGGTGTGCATTCAATATTTGCTCCTACGGAAAACATCGTGGGTATGCCTTAGACCCAAAAACTTGAAGTTGTGTGCACAGAAGATATAATATCATCTCCTTGTCTATTAAAAAAAATCACGGAACAGTTACAGAAATCTGAGACCCAGACCTTAAAAGGCTGCAGCGCCATTGGTATTGGTAAATATATAGCTATGAATATAGGAGACAAGACTATATCAAGTCTCTTAAACACCAATGGCAATATTGAAGTCACGAATTTCAAATATACCCGTCCAACGTAAGTTATGAATGAAACTATATGAACTAGGTCAGGGTTTTATAAGCAGCGATAACCTCTATAACATTTTAAAATCTTAATATGAGGTCAAATTCATTATTAAAAGGATCGTAGATACTATATCTTTAAAAAATGAGGGCGTACAAAGTATAAATGGCAGAAGTGTAACTTCCTTGTAAATTAATTATTACTAAGGTAAAGCCCTAATAGATGATCATGTACCAGTATACGATCACTCTATATATTTGTATATCTATATTCACACTGTATACATGGTAATGATAATATAAATAATTTAAAAAATCTGCGTTTACAGCACAAGACATTATGCGACAGAACTGTCATATAAAGTTCTAGTATGTAACTAGTTAACGAATACATCAACTAAGTAATAGCATGTATTTTTCTCGATCTCTCTTTCTCTCTCAATAGTTCTCAATTGGTCTCTCCCTTTTCTTCAACAAAATCGCTGCACATTATCGTGACGTTTCATTCGTAAAAAAATTAACTTTAAGTTTCACTTCAAAAACTATGACTGTTTTGTTACAAGCCATAGATTTAAGTTTGTTGATGTATTATTTATTACTTTCAATTACAGGTCTCATATAGTAACTATTTATTATTCAACTTCGCAATTTCTTTCCAACAATAAAGTTCACAACATATTGCAACTTTATATAGAATATGTACTACCAATATTTTATTTTTTATAGAATTACAATCTAGACTATACAATTATTATGGCTAATAAGCAATATTATGTTGACTTAATTTTCTACAATACTAAACTTAATTCATTAAGAGTCTTAGTTTCTATAATGTTTTGACACTTCTGTGTGTCCGAAATACCGCACTTATATTCACTAGTTCTTTACGTTTTATTCTTGTTGTATTAAGAAGTTTAATTGTCACGTTACTTATGATCCAAAGTTTTTATTCACAAGTATTTTGAAATTCTGTGTTACTATATTTTAAATAGGGTTGCCATATCATGTCTCATTATTCTGCCCATTAGATAATCATCATAGCAATTGTAAGTTACGATTGGTAACGCCTGTCTTACAACCGTTACACTATATTGTCGGTGTGCCCTAAATACGTACGTGTGAAGAAACTTTATCTTGAAGGGTCAGTAGTATGAAAAGAAGTTTATCTTACACTCTAACGCATTATGTATGATACTTATTTTTCTTAACTTTCACATTTAACATCAAATACATATGGTTTTTATAAAGGTTTCCTTGACTTAAGTAAACGCTAAAGACATAGTATTGTCTTTTATTAACATAAAATTTAGAATTATGTTTAAATAATTATAAGTTTAAATACAACAATACATTACTTTAATCCGTAAAAAAGTGTTTTTCTTTAAACGCTAAAGACGATCACTTAAACAACCACTGATGTAATGTAATATTTAAGCAAGGTTGTTATCACTTTCTTATGATTCTTTTGCTTGCTTTATAAATTAAGGTCCTATTTCGTTATCCTTTAGTAATACTATGTTTCTAAACTTATGAATTGTAAGCATTACGTTAGTGCACGCCGGTAGTAGGTATCAATACCACACACTGTTTATAAATGGTATGACTTGGTTATTTCTCTTTTGTGTTATGTGTGGCTTTGGTGCGGCTATAAATATATAAAATAAATAACATTTTTTTAATTGTACCGTCATTATTGTCATGAAAACGTCATTAAAGTTTCATTTCGCTTAAAACTCATATCTTCTTATTTTTTATTTAATTGATGTACAAGTAATGTACATGAGTAAAACAAAGCTGTAAAGTAAAATAGAACCTTCTCGCACACCTTACGACATAAGCATAGTGTGTTGTAACAAGCATACCGTTAGAAGCTTATAAAATTAACACCGAAAGTCAGATTGATGCCAATCCCTTAGTGAAGCATTTGAAAGCTTTCGAAAGCTTTGATTAATCCGCCTAGGGATTTTGGTTGATCAATATTTAATATTCTTCGCTAGTTTAATATCAAATTCATATACTGAATAGCAACGGTTATCATTTAAAGTTCTAAATACTATATTTTAGACTTCAAATGCTAAATAAACATAAAAAGCCTTTCTCCTCCGCATTCCTCTACTGTTTAGTGTCGTGTGGATCCCGATATATTTCTTCACTGCTGCTTCCATCTCTGACGATCTTCAGCTAGGTGATTAGCGCCAGAGACCGTGGTCTCTTTCCCTTCATTATTATGAGCTTTTCAACTTTTTTCAATAAATGTTTTTTAATAACTTAGTGTTTTTAGTTACATATATAGTATATGGCATAGATAAAAATATCTGCACTAGTCCAACATTAGTTTAGTTGTAACGTGTTTATTTATATTTAATTTTCTTTTCCAGGTAAGATGTTTTACGCACATCGGCAGTTCTGGCAAGTACTACCACATGTTATGACTCCATCAACATATTTAAAAAAAAAATAGTTTAAAACTAGTACACAACATCCAACGGAGTGAAGGCAATTTCCAAATTCTGCTACATCTACTCTTATTCTTTCACCTTTCTTCCATATAATTCTCCATTTTACCTCTCATCCCATCTTACCAGGTATCTAGTGGGCTTCTTCTTTTTTCTTTCCACTGGACCATTCCAAGTATAGAATGTACTAGAATAGACCCTCTATTTAACCTATCTGTCAACAATGATATAATTTGCCATGTACTATATATAGTACATCATATTTATGTGCGTAAAGTGAAGAAAAATATTAAAAAACCTTGGTTAATTAAAAAATGGTTCATTTAACATGTATGTAATTACGTAGTCAAATTAAAATCCAGACACGAGATAAGTTCGGTGGCAGTTTGTGTTGTATGTTCAGATATATAAAATTAAGCATTTTGTTTGAAGGTTAACAACTGATTATAACATAAGGGGTAGTGGGGTTGGGATGCTAGATAAACAAAAATCTAATTTTACTTATTGGAGAGTTCGAAAATCAACACGATACTTATGCTATTGGACATTATCGGAAACGAGAATGCTAAATTATAATTTATGAGAATGTTAAATTACATTATGTGCTAAGAACTAAAGGGCTTATTTTGGCTTCAAGTGTGCTAAAATTTTAAAAAGTGTACCGAGAGATTTTTACGCCGGCTTTTTCTCTCGGCCAACACCCTCTGTCTTCTTTGCCGATGAGTAGGGATGCCAACAGGCTCGAATTTAATGACGTGGAATAAGTGATACCATGATGATCCTATGTTCCAAAATAAACGTATTTTATTTTTTATTTTAATTGCTTACATTTTGTTTACACTTCCAACGCTCTACTAAAATATACATGTAACTTAACTTATGTTAGGTTACATAACTCCCTACTAAAAATAAATAAAATTCATAGCCTTTCAAAAAGCCGTAACTATTATCACCGTATACAAACAGCGTTTATTTACTCTTTACGATGACAGCATACGCAACTCATTCATAAAACAACAAACACACGAACAAACAAAGAACAATAGTTGTGAAAGTGACCAGTCAGTGGCTAACACCTACGTGTGCCAAATATTTTTATATATAATTATTAACCGTAAAAGGCTGTGCTAAAATTTAAGGAATTTTATTCAAAGCTTTCGAAATTTTAACGTTATTAAACCAGTTTTAATTAAATCTAACTTGTCCTCGAGAAGAGTTAATCTAGCGACACTTAAATTGAGTTTTTATTAACTTACTTAAATTTATTAGGAAAACAAAATAACATAATAAAAATACAAGAAATTAACTAACTTCCATAGGCACTAACAAATAATATAACTTTTGCCAGTTCGTGAAGAACTATTTTCTTTAAATCTTACTTTTGTTTACGATGTATGTCAAGCACGCACATGTGATCTTGTCCAGAAAGAAATCAAGGAAAGTCGTGGTACTCAAATCAATACGACGCGAGATCAAAACTGTTCGTCGACCATTGTAACATTATTATTATTATATTTTATTTTTTTGGTATTATTTATTTATTTTTTTTTTTTAAATAATACAAGATGGATTGTGGCAAATGCTTAAAACATGTCTCTGATGCTGAAATGATTAAATGCATATCTTGCCTCACTGTGTTGCATTTCTTCTGCGCTGATCTATCGGAATCTGATTTTAAAAGAATTCTTCCGATGAATAGGAAAAAGTGGAAGTGCTCGGCCTGCAAGAGCAAGAAGATTACTCCTACTTCAGCAGTGTCACCAAAAACAAGTTTAGCATCCTCATTAAACGTCGATACTGATATGCTGACTAAATATATGGATGGTAAACTCGCAGATCTGAGGCAGCAATGGCGAGACGACCTCAACGCTGCTATTTTCGAGGTGACGCGGAAACTCAGGGATGACATAGTATCTCTAGAAAATCGTATGAGTACCTGGGAGGGCCAACTTTTGCAAGTGGAAGAACAGGTGACCAACACGACCAACACGTTAGAAAAAATTAAGTCCGAATGCGCTTCACAGGCTAATAATATGTTGCAAGAGTTCAGAAGGGATAATGAATCCCTGCGAGCTGAGAACATGACGCTGACTGCGAAACTTGCCCAATTTGATCAACTTTCCCGCGCAGCAAATATAGAAATTCAATGTGTCCCGGAACACAGAGGTGAAAACCTAACCAAAATTATCCAGCAAGTTGGGAATGTCATCGAGTGCCCTGTCAATGAACAAGATATCCACTACTGCTCCAGAGTCGCTAAACTAGACAGCAAATCTAATCGTCCTCGCTCCATTCTGGCTAAGTTTAGTAGCCCGCGTCTACGCGACGAGTTTATCGCGGCTTCCATAAAGTTCAACAAAGCGAATAAGGACAATAAACTAAACTCTAGTCACTTGGGCATTGGTGGTATTGCGAAGTCTGCTGTCTATGTGGTGGAGCACTTAACGCCTGAAAATAAGGTATTACATGCCGCTGCTAGGCAGAAAGCAAAGGAACTAAAATACTGCTACGTATGGGTGCGCAACGGCCGTGTTTTCATGCGAAAAAACGCAGAATCAAACTTCCTCCATGTAAAAAGCGTAGACATATTAAGTCGCTTATCATAAGTACGCTAAGCTTGTTTTATAAATATATATGTATGTTGAACAGTGGGCACCCCACACAATGTAAACAAAATCGATTGTAACTACCAAAAACCGAATATAACAAGTGTATTTAATCTAAGTATATATTACCAAAATGCTAGAGGTTTAAGGACTAAAACGCATTCTTTCTACACCCAATTACTTTGTAACACTTATGATATTATAATTTTAACTGAATCATGGTTAAAAGGCTCGATATATAGCTCAGAGCTGTTTGATGGACGGTATGTGGTTTACAGGCGGGATCGGTCTGAGACCTTAAACTCCCACAAAAAAGATGGAGGTGGCACCATTATTGCGATCTCAAAGAAACTTAAATCCAAAAGAATGATTAGTTGGGAATCTGATTTAGAAGAAATCTGGGTTCGAGTGGAACTGCCGGCGCCACGTTGCCTTCATCAAATTGATTTCTGTGTAGTTTACTTTCCTCCGCCCGTCAACTATTCTTTGTTAAAAAAATTCACCACAAATTGCAATAAAATTTTCGAACACTCTGTACATCATTGTATTGTTGGTGACTTCAATTTAAGAGATATACGCTGGAGCAATTCTAGTGGTGAATTTTATGTCCCTCCTTCATGTCAACCATTTGTCGATTTCATAGACACTAATAATCTAAAGCAACATAATTCTATCCTTAATAATTGTAACAGAATTCTAGACCTTGTACTTACGAATCTGCCATCGTGTGAGGTGAGCAATTCGTGTGGTGTTTTAAGCGTTATAGATAAACTACACCCTCCCTTGGATATTGAAATTTCCCTGGCCAGAAATCCTGAATTACCTTTTAACATAGTCACGACTAAGCGTAATTTCCGTAAAGCTAACTATGACAATATCTTTATTGAGCTAACAAAATGTGATTGGGAGAAACTTTTCGCTGGGATTGACGACATAAACTTGATTGTAAATGTTTTTTATTTGAAGATACGAGATATAATCAATAATTACGTTCCTTTAAGCAAACCTAGTAATAACCGCTATCCCCCATGGTTTGATCGAAATTTAATTCGAACTTTAAAAGAGAAGAATAAAATAAGACTACGTTATAAAAAATATAAAAACGCAAGGGACGGGCTAGAATTGACTTTACTTAGTAAAAGATGCAAGAAAATGGCCAGTGATTACTATAAGCGGTATATCTCCGATATAGAAAATAAAATAGACGCAAACCCTAAATATTTTTGGTCATATGTAAAAAACAAACGCTGCGGCAATAGTTCTTACCCCTTGGCTATGTCAGATGGATACACTTCTGCCTCTGACGGTTACCGAGTCTGCGAACTATTTTCCACTCATTTTAAAACTGTATATACTCCTAGTAATAACAATAATTTTAGGCATAACGAGGAACAGAAATCCTTTTTTTCTAAACTTGATAATAGTGCTCTTTACTTGTGTCCGCCGGCTTTGAATTATGAAAATCTTCTTAAGAAACTAACACACTTGGACGAGTATAAGGGCGCTGGCCCAGACGATATTCCGCCCATTTTTATACGCAAATGTGCTAAGTATTTGGTGGAACCTCTACTTACAATTTATAATAAATCTCTTAACTTAGGAGTTTTTCCGGACAAATGGAAAATGGCTAAAGTGGTACCTATCTATAAGTCGGGGGAAAAAGAGCTAGTTGCTAATTATAGACCCATTTCTATTCTTTCCTCCTTTGCTAAAATACTTGAGTCTCTAGTATGTCCCTATCTTTATAAACACTTTGAACAGTTAATTGCTTTATCACAACATGGGTTTATGCAACGTAGATCAACCACAACTAACCTAGTTGAGTATACTGAATTTCTAAGTGATGCTTTGGATCGTGGTCTCCAAGTTGATACGATTTATACAGACCTCAGCAAGGCTTTCGATCGAGTTCCTCACTCTATACTTTTAAATAAGCTGTCTAGCTATGGCGTATCACCGCGTTTTCTTAAATGGATTGAATCTTATTTAAGTAATCGCGAATTTTTCGTTGTTGTTAACGGCTTTAGCTCCACAATACATAAAATATCCTCCGGTGTACCACAGGGCTCTCATTTAGGGCCAATACTATTTAATATATTTGTAAATGATTTAACAACTTGTTTTAAGCATTCTAAGGAGTACATGTACGCAGATGATCTCAAGTTTTGCCGTGTTATCAGTAGCTCCGATGATTGCTCGATGCTCCAATCTGATCTGAATGAAGTGACCTCATGGTGTGTCTCTAATGGTATGGAGCTAAATGTCCGAAAGTGTCACTTTATTCGTTTTGCAAGAAAAAGGGATATTTTAATTCACAACTATCATATAGGTAGCGTAGTACTTCGAGAGGAAAGAGTGATTCGTGACTTGGGGGTAATTTATGACAATAAGCTAACGTTCTCAGAACACCAAGACTTTATAGTTAAGAAAGCTTCTAGAACGCTTGGTTTTGTCATAAGAAATACGAAAGGATTTCGTAGCGTCAAATCAAAAATACTATTATACAATAGCCTCGTGCGGAGCATTCTAGAATATGGTTCAGTTGTTTGGAGGCCGCATTATGCGACGCACATGCTACGACTCGAGAGATTACAAAAGAGGTTACTGTGGCATCTGCTTTTCTCCAGTGGCATCTCGAAAAAAAAGTTGCCAACGTACGAAACCAGGCTGGCACACTTTAATATGATGTCATTGGAGAATCGCAGAAAAATTATTGATATATCGTTTGCAGCAAAGATATTCAATAATAAGATTGATTGTCCGAACCTTCTTTCTAAATTTAAGATTCATGTACCCTCTCGATCCCCTAGGCATCCCGTTATTTCATTTGTCCCTCCTTTCCGTAGGACGCGTTTTGGTCAAAGCTCTCCGGTGTCCAGATTAAGCATTCTGATAAACAAGTTAGGTCTGGATATCCAGAGTTGCTCCCCTCACACTTTAAAATCGATTTTGGTTTAGTTTTTTGTAATTGTTTCTTTTTTGTAATGTTTGTTTTGTTTAAAAATTGTTACGATTGATTTTTGTATGTGCTCTAAATGAATGTCATGTTTGCCTCTAATTGCTCATCACATTCAAAATTGTATTTTGTGTTTGTTTTTACCAAATGTATCAGTGTGCCGAGCGTTGGCAATCTTTATCAAAAAAAAAAAAAAAAAAAAAAAGTAAGTAAGGAAAAGGAAAGATACCTGTATATATATTATTATATTAGTTTATGGTGAACACTACATAAATAAGTAAACAAATAGAAGAAAAAATTTAAAGTTGCCTCAAAGAATTATTACTAACTAATGTTTACAATAATAGATGCTTAAATAATGTAGGTACCTACTATAATTTAAGTTGGTTCATTCATGTAAAGTATATTGCATAACGAAGTTGTTTGGTTGTGCAAGGACAGTCTAGTCTTAAGGCTCTTAGAGTCTCATTAAAACCAAAACCTATCCGTATTCTAGAAAACCCTGAGATAACACTGGTCACTCTTAGTCCATAACCCGACTTTACACGAATAGATTTGTAGTACGATGAAGGAAAACATCGTGAGGAAATAAAGTCTGATTAACTTATGATACTAATTCAGAAATAAATTTGAGTTTTAAAACATGTTTATTTTTTATAGAACAGGGGGCAAACGGGCACTCTCTTGGACCCTTGTCGAATTTAATTTGATTCGTCACTATTCCTTTATGGTTTTTTTTAATTCAAACAAAACTAACATTTTCTTAGCCTTAAAAGTTATACCGTATGAATCCGTACGTATTCACACGTCATTTGCCTTTATTCTCGACCTTACAATATTACCTATATTGAGAGGTACTTGACTAGAACAAGTTAATTGTGCAACTACACGTTATGTCAAGGGAATAAGGTGTGATTTAGCTGGTAATTTACCTCATTTTCGCAGACTGGACGGCGTGCGCTTAATGAGCGCTGTAGGCGGACCGGACAAGTCCATTCATGAAATTGGGCAATTCGGCCCACACAATAACGGATTATAGAACTAGTAGTAACAGTGTTAATTGATACCGTAAGGTACAGGAAGCCGTTGGTTTGGATTATTGTGACATGCGGACGTTTGCTGAACGAAGTGTGTCTGTGTGAAAGCGGTCATAATAAGACATTTTCTTCTGTGAAACTTTGAATCCACTCCCCCCAGCTGGGAGATACGACTTTCAATTGTTTAAAGAAAGAGTAAAGATACCAAATCTATGGGCTGGGATGGCGATGCGATGTTATCCAATAGGCTGTTTTTTTATTGGATAGGTATCTAATAAGAAAAAGGGATTTGGAAGCGATTCGGAGACGAGACTGCCCTAGAGATGATTCCTAAAATTAGATTTTCACAATCATTGTTTTTTTAATGTCCTGCAGTGTTAAGATCACCAGATAGTAGAGGCACTCTTTAACTGTAGTTAAAAATACAATAAAATTAATAGCGCGAATTTTTTTTTAAAACGGGCAGGGGCTCATCTGGTTTAGGTTAAGTGATACCGGCATGGACTCTCTCAATTAGGAATTGGTTCAGCAATACTAATAGGTGTTTTTGATATTTTACCAGGAAGGAGCTTTTTCTATAATTGCTAAGTTCCATAGGCAAATAGAAATTTAAAATTGTATCCCAAGAACTGCCATGAAAAGGAATTTACTTTACTTTTAGTTTTCATTAACGAAAGTAAACCATTCTTTATGGGATTCCAGTTTTGTCGTCACTAACTTGTTTATGAAAATAACAGACTAAATTTCTCTACTAGCTTGGAAAGTTGACTATTAACTGTCTGTTTGTATCTGTGGTCTATGTAAGACATTCATCATTGGTGTAACGATGAAACGGGTTTGTATGTAATAAATCGAGCGTAATGTTTTTAATTGCCGGCCATGTTTGTTTATTATTAACTAATTTTAATTGGTGTTTCTTTAATTAGTCACCTTTAAAATATTCAAATGTTTTTTTTTAAATCTGCGTGATTATGGTATGAAATTAAATATTATATTTGTTCCTAAAGTCAAATTCTAAAAGAAAAAGAAAAAACTTTCCTAAAGAAAAATTGTACCAATTTTAAAAGACCGCCAACGCAATGTAGAAAAAACATCACTGGAACAGGAGCCTCCTCGTTTGCCTCCTGTAACGTAAATAGATTGACATCAATTTGCAATATGTCGGCGAACATAAAAACGATGCTATCTAAATATTAAATTTAATAATACTCAATAACAAAAGAAGTAACACATTACACGAATAAGATAAAACTGCTGATAAACGATAAGAGAACAATAGCCATTCACAATGACTAATAGAAATGTTGCTGACATATAAATATGCTTGTTTCACCTAACTGTTCAACGAGGATCTATAGCAGTAGTACGCGGCGTTGCCTACATAATTATATCACTATATTTACATCAGAATAACGTTGTCTAACGCAATTCTAAAAAGTTCGGTAACTCGCGAGCCTTCTGGCATGGAGTGCGTCCTTGGTATTAACATCAGTTGCCAGGAGAGAAAAAAATAGGTCAAAAGATGTATCTGGGAAGTCTTACTGCTTAGGATATTTGAATAAGAAATGTATTAGGTACATAAAAATACTGCTGGGTTTGGGCGTTAAATACACATACATACATATTACAAAGACGAAGAGTTATCTTTGTATGGCCGCTTCAATATTTGATATTATTTATTTATTTATTTACACTTTGTTATAGTATACAAAATCATACATATAAAAAAATATGTTAGTTTGATCATGTTGTTTTGTAATTAATAGGAAGGTTATATGTTATGTAAAATCACGATACTAACGACAGCACTGGGATGAAATTGGGTACAACCAACTTTGCATAATCCTGAACCATTCAAAATGTTTGGTATTTCAGTGACTAGCTGAGATTCGCCGAATTAATTCGGTCGTAGTTCGCTGTGCCATAGCGTTTTGTAAGAATATTTTTTATAAATGAATGTCTTCTATAAAACTGTGGTACAACACTTTGCTGTATAATGTCTATAGTTTGAGCAGCGAACGCGATTTTTTTATTTGTCTTTTTCACATCTTGCGTTACAAAATCGTAATCCAGAATGTTTTTTTGAGAATAGTCTATTGGTAACCATAGCAACAAACTGTATTTAGTCTACGTCTCATTAGAGGCCTGTAATAAATAGTTCTTCCGAATAAAAAAAGATACTTAACACTTTTCCGCGAATTAATTAACGCAAGCTTTAAGTTGACATTTAAACAAGTTATTTTGTAAACGCTTTCTTAACTGTCTCAGTTTACGTAACATAAAGCCGCTTACTCTCAAACCCATTACAATCCGATCAATTAGTGATTAATTATTCCCGATTTTGAGATAGCAATTAGTGTGTTTATGTAATTAGCTTTTTGGACGGCTGTATGCAAATTGGGTACACGGGTAGAGATGCCCTTAAGAGAGCAAGTTTTTTGCCGCGCCGAATCTGGTTCCTAGCCCAATATAGGCTTTTTTACTGAGATGGAATGCATTTCCACCCGGAGTGTGGACTCGCTATGACAGCTATATCCACTAACACAGTCCTCCCCCACTTCACATCATTACGTTAGCAAGAGATAGAGGCTGGAGAGCCGTATGTAATATATATATTATTTACTTGTAAGTTAATATAACGACTTTGTTTTTGTCTTAATTGTACTCGACTTGTAATGATATTCATTTCACTTGTTTAAATAGCAAATCTGAAATGAATATGCGCTAATAATTTAGTTTTATATAAAGCTTTTTCTTAAGTTCTAACTAATTAATCGACGTTGGTATAACCTGTTATGCGATGATGTCATTTGCTGCATGTTACAAACAATCAACACAATAATGCCCGTTTTATGTAAATAATATTTATCATAACTTGTTAACATAACTTTGATTAAAATGTTTTTTAATTTTCTAACTAAAATTATTATTGTTATAGCGAGTGCCTCGTTACTAACTATATGCTTCAGTAGTTTAGTAAAACATTTCTATAGAAACAATGAAATCTGCGCCATACTAAATTTATTCTGATAATTTGTGGGTCTGTGAATAATTTTATTTATTTAAGAACAAAATATATATTTAAAAAGCATTCTAATTGGCGAAATGAAAGCTCGCATATCCGAGTGAACAATACCCCAATTTACCGTTCTCGGCTCCCGTGAGAAGTACGACTTTAATCCTAAAGTACTCGAAGTTTTATGAGCTATATTTCACATGTAACAGCCGAAAGAAACACTTTGTTTGACAGTTACGAGTTAGCAGTTAACATAAAAAACAAAAGAAATATACCTCACCGCAGTGGCCCGATTAAGTGGACGTCACTTAAGTTGATACTCTTGTTAAATAGCTTTTATTATTGCAATTCATGTTTTCAAAGGCTCCATACAGTTATCAATACAATGCAACAGTGTCATGATAAAAAAAGAAAGGGTTATTCTATACTAGACGGCCTCGGACTGAGTAGACTAGAAATGTTAACGAAATAAGCTTCAGGAATAATGTACTATTATGGTTAAAGTTTGATTGCTACAAAAATAATACTTCATATAAATTTGTGTAACTCGAAACATTGAACAAGCCAGAAACTGCAATTTTATCTTCTAAAATCTGTTATAAATGATATGATAGACTAAACATTGAATAGTTTATTATATTAGTAGCCCTCAGATCTAGAATAACACTCAGTCAATAGAATATGATTTTCTACATAGTCTAAGTAACGTTTAGATTTCGACACAATATAAAAGCTTCAATTGTTAAAGTTTCCCTAATTCCGTTATGAAGGCTACACTTAGTTCTTATTTTATTTATTTATATTCTAAATTATCAAGCCTTTTGACGTGCTGGTCCACTTGTCTTCACTTGCTACGGTCCTGACATACCTCTCTCTATCTATCTATGTACTTTCATGACATTCACCATGCATGCTAATCGGTTATCGGTATTAACTTCTCTTTTCTCTAGTACCTAATAGATTTGGTTCACCAACAGGTCCTCACCAACCCGATTTCAACATCCTACTTGTTAACTGCATACATTGGTTCTATATGGCAAACCACCTAAGCATTCCCATCGTATCCTTATCATTACGTCCTCTTCTAACTCACACTGCTGATGTATCTCACTATTCGTATTGTAAGTTTAAAATTGTTTTTTTGCACTCCAAGTATACTAATACTAAGGAAATAGTAATAACATCACCCACGATCGCACACATTGTCTAACATCTGCTAACTGTTAATAGTTTTGGACAAATTAATGTATTGCAAATGCCCAACGGTCACAGAGGACGTTGACTTTATATTTAATTTTTATTGCCAACGTTCAGCGAAACTTAATTTATTGAATTACTTTTCATGTTTATTGGTTGCGTATTATAATAAATCAAGGGACTACGACCTTTTTAGGTCTGGGCCTCAGATTTCTGTATTCTTGTTTCATGTCATTGTCAATCTGATAGACAAGTGACTGACACACACCCTTGACTTTTTGGGTCATAGGCAAGCCGGAAGGACGTTTTCCATCACCGTTCAAACGAATGCTAAATGCGCACTTTAAAAATCCATTGGTGCACAGCCGGGAATCGAACCTACGACCTCAGGGATGCGAGTAAAAAACTGCTATATATATATCAATCATTACATCTGTTATTTTTTCATTGAGATTTAAAATTACAAGTCTATGATTTAAACGATGTTGCCTTAATAACTGTTCTTTTAATTTTGCATACCCTATATAAAAAATGCTATTTACGGCGTTGCAAATGTCACATCCGCTGTGTATTTCCTTAGCAGATAAGGTAAAAAAATGTCGAAAGCTATGAGAACTGCGGACGTTTCTTGTACACGTGTGTAGGAAATTGCCACTTTACAATGCGCTTGCGCATATTCTAACAAATGCTTTAAATGTGAAAGTGGCTGATTTGCCCGCAGTTTGTATCTAGAAATTAAAAAATATTTGGAATTTTCAATTAAAGAAATATTTGTAACAAGCTGCCCCGGCGAACTTTGTTCCGCCTTAATGGCAATAAATAAGCAGTTTGTTTTTTTTATTGGAAAAAATACAAAAAAATTAAATACCTACATTAATCATTCATTATTATTTCTGTATTTTAGTACATAGGTTGTTCTTCACTTAAGTACCTTGTGATACACGACATTTTTTGTTTTATTATCAGGCGCAAAAACAAACAACGCTGATGGTCTTCCGACCCGTGAACATGCCACGTATAATTGACCATGGGAAAAACATGAATGTTCTAGATTTAAACCACAAACTTTTAAGGATTGGCCTTGTGATTTGTTGATGGTCATGGCAAATGCAAGACGTATCGGAAATTGAAGTCTTTTAAATTCAAACGGCATATCGGTTGGGATCATCGGGATCCTCGGAATAAGAACTTCCTCACCTTTGAGATTTCCTATCATTATCGTAGCGTAAATTACATTGTTCTTCAATTTTCTAACCACCAAACGCATACCGTTGCAAAACAGTGCAACGGTTGGTTTATGTTTCGAAGCATGATTACTACGGAGCCAACCTTTAGGCGTAAATTGTGCGGTGGTAAGCCAGGCACGTCCAAAGAGTTTAAAAATTCAATTGGATAGTTGGTGGCTTCATCTTCATTTGTGACGCAGTCAATAGATTTGAATGAAGCATTGTTCCAATGATCTTATTTTGAATTATGTAGTTCAGGTCATCTACATCTTTATTCTTAGCCGCTAAAATTGCTCGCTCACTCAACCATTCATTATTTTTGTAGTTAGAAATAATGTTTGGAAACACATTGTTAATAAGTTCGTCTTTTGATTCCATTCATCGACAGGTACTTGACCATTACCGATAGTCAGCAATTGCTCCGAGAAATCTTCAGCAGATGTATCATTAAGCAATGTAACTCTCATGTTTGTTGTCAGCTGCAGTTTCTTCACATAGCGCCATAGGTTTGACGATTTGAGGCAAGTGTTTATTTCGTCGACAGCCGTAGATCTTGGAATTACTGGCAGTATTTGGCGGAAATCGCCAGACAGTAAAATCATTGCTCCTCCAAAACATCTTGAGTCATTGCGTAAATCTTTTAATGTTCGGTTAAGTGCTTCTAATGCACGTCTATGCGCCCAGACGCCCAGCGTCCCAGATGATGATTTTCGATGCCGCTAAAACTTTTGCCATTGCTGAGTGTTTTGCAATATTACACGTTGGTTCTTCAATAGTTTGAAGATTTAACAGTAATTTTAATTCTGAATGAGCCGTACGGCATCCTTCTAACAATGTGACTGCTATTTCAGAAGAAGCAACTGCAACCGCTATGTTGGATCTCGCCCGAACAGTTGCTAAAACTAATGACATGAGGAATGTCTTGCCATTTTCATCATCGTTTACCTTCATTAAAGTATCATAAACTTGCTTTTGTTGGTAATTCAACAGGGTTAC
The DNA here is from genome assembly GCF_905147795.1 of Pieris rapae. Taxonomy (NCBI): domain Eukaryota; kingdom Metazoa; phylum Arthropoda; class Insecta; order Lepidoptera; family Pieridae; genus Pieris; species Pieris rapae. Next base: position 2,330,584 of record NC_059517.1, read on the forward strand.
ATTCGTTTGAACTACTAAATCTAATTCCTGGTGATCATATTCACGTTCCCGCTCCAATACTCGATTAAATGCGTCTTTCGACAACAACAACAAATAGAAACATTAATCATTCTTTGGATGAACTGAATACATACGACCATGTCGAGTTTTATAGTTCTCTTCACTGTTTATACGAATGGGCAATGGCACTATCATTACATTTAATTATTTATTTAATAGAAATATTTTGAATATTGATTTCTTACAAATATCAAATTGTCATATATACGTCATTACATAGCTGTCATTATACGTCAATTACATAGCTATCATTTGCGTTTTATTATTCTTTTTTGTTATACCACGTTTTATAGTGACTGACGTTTCATGTCAAGTCCCACGGGAACGCTGCCGAACGGGATAAAAAGTATCCTATGTCCGTCTCCTGGCTCTAAGCTACCTCCATTCCAATTTTCACCCAAATCTGTTCTTCCGTTCTTGAGTTATAAGTGGTGTAACTAACACGACTTTCTTTTATATATATAGATTCCTACTTAAGAAATTCGTTTTAACTACATGCATAAATTTATTTAAGTACGTTTTTGTTAAAAACCAGCAATAAGAGACAATACGATATGCGTGCAACTTAAACTAACCCATTTTTTATAAATATTTAAGTTTAAGTTAGTAATAAAACATTTTTTTTATTTACCATTTGATACTTTTGAATGCATCATATGTTAAGAAAACACTTTTTTTACGGTTTGAAGCGATTTATCTATAATTTATTTATATTTTACATATTTTTAATTTTTTCCCGACGTTTCGCGTCCTTTACACCGTGCATGGTCTCGGTGACAGAAGTCAAAGGGTTGTTGAATTTCAAAAAGTATCACAGCCATAGAAAAATCATGTAAAATAATTAAAAATTTATAATAATACATAGCTTCAATCCGTTAAAAAGTGTTTTCTTAAAATGTGTAAATGTTAATAAAACACAATACAATACATCATAGATTTATTTAAAAACATTCTTTACACTACTAATTGTGAAATATATACGAGGAACATAAGGACCATTATGGCTTCCTTAAAATATAAAAACGTTCCTTAATAATTAACAAACACGCCTGACCTGTATGAGCTAATCAGTCGTTGAAGTATTAGCAACGCTTCTCTACTTTATCGTTTGAACCTCACGTAGAGACCCTTTTCCACAAAGGTTAATGGAGAAAAGTTGATAAGGCTTTGTGTGAACGTATGCAAAGCATGAATTTCAAGATTATGAAACAATACTTCTGTTAATTCTTAAGCGCATACCTAGTTATGTGGAAAACTGTATTTACTAATGAAACAAGCGTGGTGAGTTTGGCTACACTTCACCAAAGCTTTTTGCTACACCAATCTTCAAAGAGTCCTATTCTTTGGTTAATGACTTCAAAATTGACTCGTTAATTGCAGCAAAGAATATCAAGACTAATAAATACTTTTATTCACTTTGGACGAAAGTTCCGTTTCGAATAGAATATTACATATTCTTTGTAATTCTTCTTTCATAAGGCTTTGATGACACTTGAGAGATTTTTCCATACAATCTGCATTCGTTTTGTGTGTCTATGAACGTATTTAACTCAAAAACAGATAGATATTTGTATACCTACCACTATGATGTGAACCAAAATATAGGCGTATAATTCATTATGGTTATGTAAATAGTATAAAGTAGAATTATTGAAGCGAAAAATCTTGCCAAAAATTTGCAGAATCAACGCTGGACCTGCGAGCTAAAACTTGTGTATGCGAAGTGCACACACTTGCACTATGACTTGAACTTTTAATGTATACAGATAACCACTTTATACAACAAGATTAAATCATCATTGATTGTGTTTATATAACCCTTGATCTCTCCTGATTACTACCGTGGAAGCTAACCCATGGCCGTGTATAGATATTTCTAGATTAACTTAAAAGCCTTTCGACGTCATAATTTCGTGTTTGCTTCAACCATAACTTTCTATTGAACGTACACACGTACGTACGTGTTTATATAACTTATATTTAGTTTCTCTGTGATTTATGTTAAGCCCAGTATCTTATAGTGTAGTCGGAGAACAATTATTTACTTTTTCTTTTGTAGATGGTCAGTCAGCCGTTGTCTATGGTCGAAGACCTTCTTTAGGCTAATTACATTTACCGTACGAGCATTGGCAGTTAATAAAAAGAAAAATTGTATTTAACCGTGGTTCGAACTCACGATATAGTATATAAAATTTAATTTTAATAATTATTATTAAAATCCTCAACGCACGTTACGATGACACGTAACTATTAAGCCTTATATGATGCTTGTAACTATTTATAAGAAAATTTAAAAATTTCAAACATGCACCATGTGCCACGGAATAATTGTAGTCTAGACCCCGTGTGGGGACTAGCGTGAGATCAACTTTGTCGCAACCATCTTTCTGCCATGAATAAAGTGTTATTTTATAAATTAAAAGTGGTTTATATGGAGTTTTGTATTTTAACATTGACATTACAAAATTGGTTAATCATAAGTAACATACTTGTGACTCAATATGACCAAACGCGAATTTCTTTTATGCAAATTCATTGCGTCGGCGGTCACTGAAAAATTGATTCGATTAATGTTTAATTCGATTTTAGGAGTTACAAACAAAGGATTGTTAATTATAAATGAAGCCCACAATTTATGTAATGTTTCAAAACGATTCGGGGTTTAAACTGGACTGAATTTTAACGCCACGAATAATCATAGTAACATTAGGGTTTTGGTTGATGGTGTGGTTTAAATAAACTTTCCACGTAAAACTATATTAACTATCTTATAATTAAATCAATTTTAAATAAAGATTATAACTACAAAACAACCGCGGATAGTGAAAACGGGTTTTGTCAGACATATCTGGATCATAGAGAAGGGACTGGATATAAGCTCCCATAAATGTCAAGCATTCATAGTAAATTCATATAAGTGGTTGAAGCTAGAGAGGTATGTCAGAACCATTTAGTAATCCGTGGTCCCTGCTTACGTCTTTAGGAAAACGCGTGAATATATAAGTATATATACAAATCGACTAACATTAAGAGAGTTGAAAAATATGATTATACCAAAAACCTTGTCAATATTATATGTATGTGTGTTATAATTTGAATAATGTGTACTCAGTAAAAATAATGGATAACAAAAGGTTTTATGTTAACTTAATAAAAATCACTAAATTTTATAATATTTATAGTAAAAATTTGGGCATACTTATGTAAATAAATAATATTTGATGAGCTTCTTCTTTTGCTGCCTCTCCATTACTGGAGGTAGTCCTGTGCCAGATGCAACAACTCTTTCTCACTCGCTACTACTACTGCACTCCCTAAAAGTTCCGACGCCATGACTTCTGCCTTCTACCAATACGCCGTTTACCCTAAATTTTACCCATTGTAATTCACTGAAAGAGCTGTGAGCTGTGGTGTAACACATAAACCGGGTACGAAATTGTATTAGCATTTGTTAAACAATTAAGAAGGTGTTAATTAACTAAACCTTTTTCGGGTTTAGTTCGTCTCGGCTGATGAATCCATGACCGGAAGCATAGTGCATTTTCCGAATTATTTTCGACCGGCTCGGTATGACTAATTTTTCGTGTATGGTCATTTCAATTTGCCCTTGTTAAATACAGGATGTTGCGATACTCTTTTCAAGCTATTGTTTATAATACGCATACAAAACCAACGGTGTAAAGTCTAGACTATAATAGAGCGATGTTTTACTGTTATACTTGTTTAAGTATCCGTAAATGTTTTATTTAGTCTATCATTATTTCATAAATTATAAACTGAGCCGTGTTGGTCTAGTGGCCTCAGCGTGCGACTCTCATCCATGAGGTCGTAGGTTCGATCTCCGGCTGTGCACGAAAGGAATTTCTTTCTATGAGCATTTAACATGCGAGTGAGGAAATCGGCTTGTTGGGTCCAAAGGTCGACGACTTGTGTCAGACACAGGAGGCTGATCACCTACTTCATCATGAAACAGATATCTGAGGCCTAGATCTAAAAGGGTTGGAGCCCTACTTATTTAGTTATTGTACTACTTAATTACTTATATAAAAATATAACTATTTATTTTTATAATTTGTTCTATAACTTTTGCAATCACACAGGTTTTAGAAATAACCTGATACATATATAATATGCTCGTAGTAACCATCTCGGCAGACATCACATATAAACGATATATACAAAAGTATGTACAAGTTATAATTAAAGAAGTGTTAAAGTGTTTCACAGATAAGATTTTTTGTATATGTATGTACACAACTAAAATAAAATAAAAAATAAGTTTTGTTTAAGCGTACAATTTTAAAGTTGACAGAGAGACAGAGGTAGCTACCGAATTACCTTGCATTTGTTAAAAATCCTGAACGAAATAATTCTTAGAATTAAATAAAGAACGTAAAAATTAAGCTATTGTGACAGATGTTTCTTGGTAATATATGATATCACGAATAGTGATGGCATCCAAGATAAGATACGAGCTGAATGTTAATGACACAACACTTGCTTGACTTACTACAAAATTTGTTACTTCTAATATCCAGCTAATATATAAAAAAAGAAAAAACCACAACCAATTAATTATTTTTAAAGCAAATTTTTAAAATTGAGCATTGACTTGTTGTAATTTTAGCGAGCATTCTGGCGAGCGTTGCTTCGAGTTTAATATTTAGAATAGTTTGACACCATCTATTCTTCTGTTTCTTTTTACACAATGAGTATAAATGCAGCACCTGCGACTGTCAAGTCTGAAGAATATTTTTTGACGAGCATCGACTATCGTTCACTAGAACTGCTGATGGACATGTTCATAGCAATGTTTGGCTCTGTTGGCTCGGCTCGTTCTTCAGTTCGACGAAAATAAATCCGGCGAATGCTCGATGTTCTGTTACAAGTGAATGCTCAAGTCTATCAGCACCTTTACGGTAGTTGTTCATCGCCAGCAGCTTAAAGTCCCGATTCTATCTCACGCAACAACTTCTACTGATATTATCATTTTCGCCTATAATGTACATGCGTTTTAATTTTATCATATATTTGTCATGATAGTGATACTGCTTACTGCTGTATTTTAAATAAATTTTATTCTCCCCGACGTTAATGCATTTCATTCACATAACATATTGTTTTAAGAAAACTCGAGACAACTGGCGTAGCTAACTCTACAATAATATTGCTATTTTATTATTAATCCTATGTCATATCATAAGCAAATGGACTCTAAGGTAAAATTTGATGAAATAATGAAATTGCCGTGAATTATCACTTAATATCAAAAATACTGTACTACTTCAAAAACAGATTAGTTTATAGCGTGTTAAAAAGCTTTAAACACCGTATCATCAGTGATAAAAGCACATTGCAGGATTCGCAACGCTCGCTCTATCGTGAGATTAACGATAAATGTATACTTATGAGATATTATCACAGGACTCTGATTCTCGTTAAAGACTGCGTTTCAACGGAGCATTTATTACTTGCCATATAAAATATAAGCCAAACGCTTAGTACTATTTCTAGAACTTGGATTAAAAAATAATTTTAGTTTTACATTTTATTTTGAGGGTAGGTACTGTCCTGTCACTGTACTGTACCTGTCATACCTAAATACCCTCATTTTTTATTCTTAACGAAAATTGTTACTTTGTTTTTGTATAAAATGCGAAGAGATCAATTCTATACTTTTGTGGAAGATTTTATACGTACGTGTACGAAAAACGACTCGCTCGTTATAAAGTACTCAGAATAAGTCGAGTGCTTGATGGTAAGATTGTTACAATGTAACAGCACATTTGTTTCAACTGATATACAAATATTTATTAGGTTATGAAAGGTGCCTATTACTTCTTAGATCTCATAATCACTGCGGTGTTATTCTACTACACAAAAATGTAATTTATTGGCGGCATTCGTACGTTCAAAAGTAGTTTTGGCATCCCTGACGTCTGACCTGACCCTGGCTATGCAGAAACCGACTTTTAATTCTATATCCTTTTTAAAATATCCTAAAGCCATGCCGGCTCTTTGCCTTACACCCAAATAGTCGAAATGACGGTGTGTGTCGGCCGATAGAACTGTGGTCACCTCCTTGCCTATTAAAAATAAATTGTCACGAAATAGATACAAAGGCCAAAATCAAGGGTTGTAACGCCATTGACTTTTCTTTAAAAAACTTTTTAACCAATTTCTATTGCCTTAAACCTTACATTTCGCAGATATCACATAGCTACTGAAACTTAGAAATATAATAGATATATATATATATATATATATAATAGATAATGGGGATACCCATAGGATTCAAAACATCGTGTAGCGTGTGTTTGTTTTACATTCAATAACACAGGTCTACAACAAAAATGCTGTCTGGATATTTCCAAGTGATTTCTATGTATTAAGGTGTTCTGAACACTAAGAAAATACTCAAAAAATTCCAGAACGTAAGGTTTTTTTACAAAACGCACAATTCTAATACAAAAAAGGGATTTTTTGGTAACTTGTAGTCATAATCTATGGGTATAATTTTATTTTGATAACTGTTTTTAAATGTTTACAGGACATAACTATCATTAATTTTTAAATTAGGAACACCTGTTTGAGCTACATTAACAAATATAAACATATTGTAACCTGAACGTGCGCGCTCCGACAGTGTCGAGTATGGCGCGGTACAATTACGTGTTAACTCGTCATTGTTTTATAGATCTTAGATCAATATAGTGCAATGTCGTCTGTGCGGAAGTGTTTGAATTCGTCTGATAGTTTCTGTTACATTTGTGGCGAATATATAATATTAAGCCAACAAGTGAATATTACGGACTTTGTGAAAAAGTATACTTTGCGTATTTTGGCTTAAAACTTGGAGATCAGGATAAATCTTGGGCACCTCATAAAGTCTGCAAACGATGTGTTGAAGACCTTCGAAATTGCTTTAAGGGCAAGAAAAAAGCTTTCCAAAATGCGATTCCTATGGTATGGCGCGAGCAAAAGAACAATAGTGATGATTGTTACTTTTGTTCGTGTAAGGGTATCATTCAAAATGGAAGCAGTCAATTTCATACCCCAATCTGCAATCAGCTACTCGCCCCATCCCTCATGGGACCAAAATACCAGTTCCCAAGGTCCCTGCTACCTTGGAAGAGATTCCAAGTTCTCACGAAGATGGTGCTGTACCTAAGCCCGATGACCAATCAAGTTTTGAATTTGAAGATGACAACAGTCCGAAATTGTTTTCGCAGAGCTATATTAGCTCGCTAAATGATTTGATAAGAGACTTGAATCTTCATAAAAACGCTGCTGAGTTGCTTGGATCAAGGCTTAAAATCAGGAATTTACTTTTTAGGCAATTACAAAGACCCAATCTACAAACAAATCGTTAAAAGAATGTTAAAGCATTTCAAACCTTAGATTGCTTAAGGAGTTTAAAAGTACATTTTCTTCATTCCCACCTCGACTACTTTCCAGAAAATTTAGGAGACGTGAGTGAAGAGCAAGGTGAACGATTTCACCAAGATATTAAGGAGACGGAAAAAATATACCAGGGAAGATGGAGCGTCTCAATGATGGCAGACTACTGTTGGACGCTTCAAAGAGACCTTCCAGATGCTTCCCACAAGCGAAAATATACCAAAAGGAGTCTCACTGGGAAAAAGAAATGTATTTAGTGCTTATTAATTAATGTATTTTAAATAAAAAAATAGTTTTGTTACGCAATTATAAATTATAAATTTATTTTTCAATTTTGTATGTTTTATTTTACGATAATAACTTGTTTAACATAGACACCTGCATTGTCAGAAAACGTGACGTTCTAGGACAAAATGAATGTTATTTTCGAATTCAGCATACCCAAAAACGTAAGAATTCCACATAAAAACCAAAACAGCTCTTACTTATTTTTTTTTTGCAGACTTGTGTAATTGATTCATATACTGCATCAATACATTTGATCAGTCTTTGAAGAATTGAAATTTATTTATATGAAAGAGCGTCTGGTTAGTGTACTCATATTGTTTTCAATTTCAGGGTCAAGTCAATGTCAATTAATTTAGTAGACCAGTGTTTAATGATTTGATCATTTTTATGCCGATCACTAGATGCATTTCAAAACGCGGTATTTTAAATAAAAACCGACATTTTCGAAGCACAATATACAAACAACATTTCTGAGATGTTCTGAGCTTTTTCGAGTATTATAGAAGGATTCTCGCGGACTCATAGAGTTTGGAAAGTAAATCTTCAACTAGGCTTAGCTGATAGCTCAAAAGTTTTGTGATAAATTTAATTTGGCGGTAGTAATTTACAAGGAAAAATAAAAATATCAGTCGTTTTGGGTAACAATGTAATACTTTAATTAATGTAATCTATATTCTTATAACTTTTTAATCTTAGTAAGTAGTTCTATAAATAAAGTGACCTAAGTAAAGGAAAACGTTTTAAAAAAACAATGAACTGAGTAGACATTCCCTGAATTCTATTGAGGAAAAACTTTGGTAATATTGTGGTTATTCGCGCTTATCAATGGAGAACATGATTATCAGTTAAGCAATCAATTTTATCAATCTTTTAGTCATTTCAACAGATTTAAATGTGGGACTACACAATTACAACTTATTAGTAATGAAAAGTTGGAATAGAAACAGGAAAAGTTGATAACATTTAAAAAACCGTACAATCAGCATTCTGAATCTTGCAAATATAAAAATCTAATTAAATATTCAATTATTTATAATATTTTTTTGCTTTGATGGTGTCTTATGTAACCTTAAATGCTCTTCGCTTCTCTACTCTATAGCAAATAAATAAAAGTATGTAAGATTATAAAGGGTTTGCGGATATTATACATTGTAATAAAGATTGTTTGTATATGACTTGCCTATATACAACATAAAAATATCCAATTGCCCTAAACATAATGTAAACCATTTTAAAATCATAGTATTCTTTGTCATATAATCCTGAATCGTTATTCATTTCTCTGGTATATGGTAAGTGCTTGTTATAAGATTATAATAACACGTCTGTCGTTCACAACTGACCCACGTCTGTCGTTCACAACCGTTTGTCAGGCATTTTTGTGTTCCACTACTCACTTAAGTATTTCCGCAAAATTCGACTTAGCGTAGGTTCAACAAAGTGTTCCAATTTTTAAAAGGCCGGCAACGCACTACCTGGCATTGAGGGTGTCCATGGGCAGCGGTATCACTTAAGATTAGGTGATCTATCTGCCCATTTGAAACGAAGGATGTTTTTACAAAAAAACTGCCCCTAGAAATACCTCTTAACCAATACGACTTCCTGGAATCCTTCAAGAATTGGTACCTATGGCATTAAGAATGTCCATGGGCGGCGGTGTCTCATAACTGTTCTATAAAAATCATTAATTCTGGTTATGAGTTGCAAAATGCAATATCAAACACGTAATTGCAACAGGAAACTGTAAACTCTGTAGGTGTGATTAAAACAAACATGGCACCCTATCATTTTGATCTAAGAATGTGAATTATTGTAAGTATAATCGTAGTATATGTGTGTGCTGGCAACTTATTTATATATTTTTTGTATAAAATTGTATGTAAAATTGTTTGGAAAATACCTATTTCTTGAGTCTGGTAGTGCTTTACATAGCAATATGTAATATTATAATAAAACACATATTAGGATATATATGTAATAAAGTACCACAATCATTTTGATATTACCTGTAGGCAGTGTAATAGAAATATACAAAATAGGAATTTTAGAATATAATAAGAATTTTACAAATGTACATAAAAATGCCTTCTGGAAATGTGTGTCCATGGGCGGGGCGGTACCACTTAGGGACCGCTCACGTATTACGTAAGTAGATTTGCTGCAATTGATCCCCCCTACCCCCTCTTGTCTGCAAAAGTAAGCAAATAATTATTTATTTATTTAATAAATAAATAAAACCTTTCAACAATAATAATACATAAAGGTACATTTTTGTTTTTCGACAATGCATTTCGTTTTCAAGCAAATGTGTGGGTAATATGTGTAAAAAAGTAAATAATTACTGTAGACGTAATGACTTAAGAATAAAATAATCAACAAGACAGACTAAGACGGACTTTCATATTCCCTTTTTAATATTAGCCTTATTGAAATAAATGATTTGACATTTTACATACTGCTATTTGCAGGGCATTTTGCTCAATTATTATATACGAACAAATAAAATTTAAGAGAAGGTCCATATTTAATAATGTACCTGTGATAAAAAATAAATCAACTAAATATAAAAGTCCTTCACTGTTTACTTACTAAATAATGGCACTATATTATTATAAATAAGTGAAATCCCAAATTACCACAATAATTTTAATACATCTGGTATATACCTTAAAACAACCAAATAACAATATAAAAAATAAAAGGTTACCTTATTTGTCAAGGCAATTCAACAATCGGTATTGTTGATAATAATAATAAAAGATAAATAAACTTATCGTTACGATACGTCTGGCGCCAGCGATTTTGACTATATCGAATTTATTATCGATAAAGTATTATCAATGTTGTAATAGAATTCAATGCTATAAAATAATCTAGTTCAAAGTACTAAGGTATAACTATGAAAATGGGCTCGAATTTAATGACGTGGAATAAGTGATACTAGCCTGATCCTATGTTCCAAAAAAAATTAATAATAACAATAATATAAACTATATTCGATTATCTAAAGCTCCAGGAAAAGCTTTTGTATGTGATAACACAAGGGTTCCTGAGGAACTTGGATATCCTATAAAGGTTGAGGAAAGACTGATCATTAAGCCTTATACAAATCAAAGCTTTCGTTCGCGTCGTAAACGAGTACTAAATAATAATTATTATACTAATGAAATCCCCCAAACTTACAAAAGCACTATAATAAGCTAGGGGTTTGGGAATTCAATATTATACACGTCTCATTCGAAAGCGTAAAATGTAATATATAAAAAAATATAGAACTATTACCATTATTTTACGTTCATTAAAATGTTTTAAATATTGTAAGTACGCATCTGATTCCAAATGCTTACAAACTAACGAACCAAGGGAAATGGCATAAAGTCAGTAGTAAACATCGTATCATTTCTGAATTCCCTAACTTTATGCCTACATAAAAACCACATATAACTTTGTAGTTTACAGCGACCTTTTAAGTTTAAAGTAAAAATAAATGCGTAATGGCTCATAAACATTCCAACTCGTTCAATAACTAACTTACATGAAGCTATTATGAGATATATTTATTTTTGCCAGACTTAATAAGCAAAATATTCAAAATTTATCGAAATCGAAATCTGAAGAAACGATTCTTTTGGTAAAAAAAATCAGATTTTTCTGTTTCACGTAACTATAATAAAATTGTATGCCATCACGACACGCGTGGGCGATATGAAAAATCTATATTATTTTATACAAGTGATTGGCATAAAAGAACACATTACGACAGGAATTAAATATTTTGTTTTTTTTTAAGGAAAACTATTTATTAAATAAAATTCATTTTAATTAAATACAAGACTACTTTCAAATTGCAACAACACAAATACAGTATTGTGGCCAACAATTGAAACACATAATTGACAAACATACACAATTAAACACTAACATAAAACAGTTTACAGATAAAGCAAAACATTCATCATCACAATATATAGACAATAAAGTATTTACAATATTCTTAACCTACATTATATAAATTATTGAAATTTAAATAGGAAGTACACAACCTCAGTAAAGATTTAAATAATTATTTACTTGAGACAACAATACATTATGTACATACAAGCGCCAGTATACATTACACTCATACTATTTATGGCAAGGAATGTCTAAAGAAAACATGCAGGACCAATCTTTAGTCGATGACAATGAAGATTAAACCTTATCAAACGGAGATAAGATTGTATGTCGAATAACAGACGGGGCTAATTTACCAGTGTAGTAACAGTCTTCAATTTCAACGATGCATCTAGGAAATTAAATGTTTTTGTTTATATTGCAGGAGAATATTTGCATAGGAAATATAACCATAATTTGTTGCTTTGCTTCAAAAGTTTTAGTTAGACAAGCGGAGAGTTTCGGAGAGGGATTTCATAGTAAATGATTGAAATTGGTCCAGTAGTTTATGAGTTTATTACTTTAAACATATACAAGTATGTATATGTTGTTTTCATTAGATAATATGACCGCTACTAGCGACCCTGCCTCGGTTTTACACGGGCCAACACAAATAATATATCTAAACCTTTGTCGAGACTCACTCTTATATTAGTAACAACTGCACGAAACAGACCTATACGCGGCGGAAGATTTTCTCAATAAATGAACACAGTAAATTTAAAATTAGTAGCATTTAATTTAAGCATATTTATTTTTTAGGTCCTGTTTCACAATGTATGGATAAAGTATCAAATAGCTATGCAACACATAAATTATTCACAAGATTAAAGTTCCGAATAAGATACTTCGCGATTTGACAAAAAGCGCTATCTGACAGTCGTGAAACGCAAAAATACCGTTTATCCTACCAATAAGTAATAAATAGTTTATTTGAAACTTATCCGCACATTGTGAAACAGACCCTTAACGTTCATAAGTGTACATTGTATTACCTATATGAATAAATGATTTTGAATTTGACATTGTATTAGACTGAACAATTAGGCTTTTAACGTTCGACGTTAAAAGCCTATTAATAAAGTTTCAAAAAATCTTTGGACTACAACCATTAAGGTCCATTCCAAATAAAAGAAAACAATATTTTTGACACAAAATAAATTTACAATATCCAGTATTGCTCCAATCAATTTTTATAATCCAAATGCTTATTTGTTTATACATAGCAAATTCTAATTAAGTACACATTAAGTGTACGAAATTGCCCGCATCGCGATTGAATAGAGTTTCCGTTGTTATTTTTAGGTTAGAATGGCGTACCTAATTTATAATGACGCAATCGGTTCATGAACTTCAAATCAATGTACTTGTGTCATACAAACAATTGCATATTTTAACACGTGGTAGTTTACTGGTTAATCACAGTCTTTAAAATGTATTACGAAACTACATATTGAGCTACTTTTTACTAAGGTATTTTTTTTTTATTTCAGGTAAGTTGTCAAGCCGCTTCATTCCTCAGGCTTCCAGAAGTTGCTAAGAAGGGATTAATGATGTAAGAGTTTATATTATTGGTAATAAGTTCCAGTTCATAATTTATTCAGAATGTTGTGATTTTGAAATTATCATGACATATGAATAGAAAATCATACCTTAATTTATTGTTCCATAATTTTTGAAGTTCTTTTGGCGAGTTAGGGAAAAATGATGTAAGTAAATCTTTACGATGCGCGCGCATACCAAAATCCGACACACTGAAGTTAGCTATAGTTAGCTATAGTATAATTTTTAAGTTTTTTCTATTGTTAGTGTCGTTTTTTCTACAAACGTAGAATAAGGCGAAAAAATTTTGATAATAATTTTATCTTGTTACGCCAAAGAAGTATAACTTCTAACGCGTATGTACACACACCGTTTTAATGTCTTTTAAATAAGTTACACACATAAGCTTCCAAGTTTACAAATTACGACATAAAGCCTTCATATCTTTTTCATAATTTCTTATCAAAAAGAATGTTTCACAAGTGAAATTGTATTTAAAATAACCTTTATGACGCAGCTAATAAGGTTCAAAATTAGAAGAATAAATTATTATAAGTCATTAAAGCCTGTTAATCTTAATGCTGGTTTTGTTGATAACTTAATTTTGTTTGTGAGTTCACGCCTTGGGCTATTGTCAGGTTCATGGCTAAGTGGCAAGAAAGTAGTGGCGGGATAAGTGTTTTGTCAATTGTCATCCGTCAGTCTTAGCCGTCTTTTTGACAGTACATAGCTCGTATTGTTAATTGTTTGCCTTATCTATTCAGCTTTTGTAATTCTCTTAACAAAATTAAATTAATCGTATTTTAATTCGTAGAAATTAAATTGTAGCAAGTTCAAATTTTATTTCTTTCAGTGTCCTTTGTGACATTCTTTTTAAGACACACTCATTTTTAATGATGCCAATTCGAAATATGCTGTCAAGTTTTTCATCCCTCGATCGATGCATCTCGATTATCTAGTCCATAAATAGGCTGACATAGAAAGCCGCATTAAAAATAAATTCCTAAAGCAATTAACCTATCTACTGTACTGATAAGCGCAATAAATCTTAGGAGCACAATTTGAGTGTAACGTTGTACGAAGCATGTAATTTATAACTTGAGTAATTTTACGGTAATGAAACACATCCATCAAATCCTTGTATTGAACTTGGTTTGAAAATTGGATTTTTCCGTTTACGACAACTTCCGGTTTTGCATTGCAACTATAATAAACGCGAGTCTATTATTATTTACATAGTATGCTTTTCAGTTTAGGCAGCTTTTTAATTGTCTTGGCATGAATCAAAGATATGATATTTTGACCAAGATTTTTCTTGATACCATTTTTTTGGTATAAAGATTAACATCTCGAGCAATCATATCGGGTCAGTCTATTTATACAGGGTGTTGCATAAAGAGTGTCAAGCGGTGGTAGAGATAGAAAAACTTTATCTTTAAAAAAAGCATGAATAATTGAATTAAAGCGTAAATGTAATTTTACTTGAATAATTTAAGTACCTAGCTTAAATTAATTTTAATGAGCATATTGTATATTATAATACTAACCTACTTTCAATATAAAATTAAAAGTAGGTATTAGTATTTTTATTGGTTTTGTCTTCTAAATATAATATTTTGTCATTTAGTTTTTTTTTTTTATGAAACTCACCCGCTCTACACACTCTATGCCAGACGGCTCGCGAATGCGTTACCGGCCTTTAAAAACAAAATAGATTCAATTTTATAACTTTCAATTTCGTAAAATAAAACAATTAGATTTAGCTTTAGTTGTAAAATTAATAGCGCCGTTATTAGCGTCGGTATAGCAATAGACGAATTTGTGAAAGTTTTAACCACAGTTTATTGACCGCTATTTAATTATTATAAATTTTTAATTAATATAAAAATAACTTAATCATTACCTATGTATTTCTTATAAAGTAAGTATATATTGAGTTTCATGAGTAGGTAGTATATAGATTGAAAAATATATTTTTCTTTCGCTGACAACGTAGTAGCTGACTTTTAAACAAAGCTTATGTTGATAAATGCGCACTCAAATCAATCAATTCAAATCTATTAATAGGTTAAAATCTGTTCAAACTTTGGTTCATGTTAGCACAGCCATGTAACCCGACATATGGGAATATGATTCCCGTTGAAACTTTCTTAATAACAAATAGATGTACCAATAAGCAAAGATCCCGTTTGTAGCCCAATCTGGCTTTAAAGTTAATTCAGTAGACTGTGGTCCATTCGTGATCGATTACAAATATCGATACAGACATAACAATCGAATATTATTAGCGCTTTCTTTTGGCATATTTCTTTATCTTGCACACCTCCGAGCTTTATCTCGACGCACGATTCATTTATCATTTGCATTTGTAATTATCGACACTGCTTTGGTGTTACAGATGTTATATCTACAGAATTGAAATAGTTGATATATACAATTATGAAGGTCAGTAAAAAAAATTGTGTTTACTGTTTTTAAATCGTAGAACTCTTGAGAAGAACTGGCAATAAATTCGCCGTCACATTTTAATCGCCAAGAGTTACTATTACATCATTAAAAAATATTAGAGGCGCGGCAACCTTTTGAAGTCTGGGCCTCAGATTTCTGAATCTGTTACAGGATAATTTTTCAAACTTATATTACATCATGCTTCTAATTATCATATTAGTATATTATGTGTTATAAATATGTAGTACTAAACATTTAAATTGTGGGGTTTTGGTAGCCATTTTATGTATGTGTTGTAGCCATTGATGAAGAAGAAAAATTTTGATATCTACAATATTCGACGATTTGTTTTATGACACTCAATTTTTTTTACACTGACAGTAATAGATGTTAATATTTCTTCATTTACATTGGTTATGAAGTATATGGGCATAAACAATAGAAATCCATAGAGTAGGTCACACATCGCGATTGTTCTCAATAAATCTCAATAGACTTTCTTTCATCAGCTGTTCGGGTACATTAATCAATTGCAAGAAATTGAAAGCGATGACAAGCCATTTATTCAATACAAGCTGACCCGGCGAACTTTGTTCCGCCTTAATGGCAATAAATAAGCAGTTTGTTTTTTTTTATTGGAAAAATACAAAAAAATTAAATACCTACATTAATCATTCATTATTATTTCTGTATTTTAGTACATAGGTTGTTCTTCACTTAAGTACCTTGTGATACACGACATTTTTTGTTTTATTATCAGGCGCAAAAACAAACAACGCTGATGGTCTTCCGACCCGTGAACATGCCACGTATAATAATTGACCATGAGAAAAACATGAATGTTCTAGATTTAAATCACAAACTTTTAAGGATTGGCCTTGTGATTTGTTGATGGTCATGGCAAATGCATGACGTATCGGAAATTGAAGTCTTTTAAATTCAAACGGCATATCGGTTGGGATCATCGGGATCCTCGGAATAAGAACTTCCTCACCTGTGAATTTTCCTATCATTATCGTAGCGTAAATTACATTGTTCTTCAATTTTCTAACCACCAAACGCATACCGTTGCACAGTTTTGGTTGGTTTATGTTTCGAAGCATGATTACTACGGAGCCAACCTTTAGGCGTAAATTGTGCGGTGGTAGGTAAGCCAGGCACGTCCAAAGAGTTTAAAAATTCAATTGGATAGTTGGTGGCTTCATCTTCATTTGTGACGCAGTCAATAGATTTGAATGAATGCATTGTTCCAATGATCTTATTTTGAATTATGTAGTTCAGGTCATCTACATCTTTATTCTTAGCCGCTAAAATTGCTCGCTCACTCAACCATTTATTATTTTTGTAGTTAGAAATAATGTTTGGAAACACAATTGTTGATAAGTTCGTCTTTTGATTCCATTCATCGACAGGTACTTGACCATTACCGATAGTCAGCAATTGCTCCGAGAAATCTTCAGCAGATATATCATTAAGCAATGTAACTCTCATGTTTGTTGTCAGCTGCAGTTTCTTCACATAGCGCCATAGATTTGACGATTTGAGGCAAGTGTTTATTTCGTCAACAGCCGTAGATCTTGGAATTACTGGCAGTATTTGGCGGAAATCGCCAGACAGTAAAATCATTGCTCCTCCAAAACATCTTGAGTCATTGCGTAAATCTTTTAATGTTCGGTTAAGTGCTTCTAATGCACGTTTATGCGCCATTGTGCATTCGTCCCAGATGATGATTTTCGATGCCGCTAAAACTTTTGCCATTGCTGAGTGTTTTGCAATATTACACGTTGGTTCTTCAATAGTTTGAAGATTTAACGGTAATTTTAATTCTGAATGAGCCGTACGGCATCCTTCTAACAATGTGGCTGCTATTTCAGAAGAAGCAACTGCAACCGCTATGTTGGATCTCGCCCGAACAGTTGCTAAAACTAATGACATGAGGAATGTCTTGCCAGTTCCACCAAGGGCATCTAGGAAATATAAACCACCATTTTTTTCATCGTTTGCCTTCATTAAAGTATCATAAACTTCCTTTTGTTGGTAATTCAACAGGGTTACATTAGTTTGAACTTCTAAATCTAATTCCTGGTGATCATATTCACGTTCCCGTTCCAATACTCGATTAAATGCGTCTTTCGACAACAACAACAAATAGAAACATTCATCATTCTTTGGATGAACTGTATACATACGACCATACCGAGTTTTTTTTTTTAGTTTTTTCTTCACTGTTTATACGAATGGGCAATGGCACTATCATTACATTTAATTATTTATTTAATAGAAATATTTTGAATATTGATTTCTTACAAATATCAAATTGTCATATATACGTCATTACATAGCTGGCAATATACGTCAATTACATAGCTATCATTTGCGTTTTATTATTCTTTTTTGTTATACCACGTTTTATAGTGACTGACGTTTCATGTCAAGTCCCACGGGAACGCTGTCCAACGGGATAAAAAGTATCCTATGTCCGTCTCCTGGCTCTAAGCTACCTCCATTCCAATTTTCACCCAAATCTGTTCTTCCGTTCTTGAGTTATAAGTGGTGTAACTAACACGACTTTCTTTTATATATATAGATTAGCCACGTGCCATTTATTTGTGCTAATTGCTTGTTATTTACGAGATTATTAATACCTCTGTACTTTATAACAGTATGTGTTAGTTAGGATATCGATTACTAATGTACGGTGCCCGGCAAAGTGAAGTGGTGTATTAAAAATTTACAAAAAAAAACGATATGAAGAAATTTTAGTTTTACTGTCTCTAAGAATTGTGATTATAAATTTAGAATAATGGGTTAATATAATATAAGCGATTTCAATCAAATTTGCATGAAGTGTGCAGTTCGAACTAACTTAAAAGATAGGATAGGAGCTTACCTATACATATATATAATTCTACTGTACGTGTATATGTCACTGAACTCCTCTTAAACGTCTAGACCAATTTGATTTTATTGTATGTACGGTGGAGCCCTGGATGGTTTAGATTTACAAATGAGTCGGTACTTTCATACTTTAATATCCTAATCGCATGATAAATCGTGCAGGACAACGTCTTTTCTTCTATCATATAAAAAGTCACAGTCTTCCTAAAAGACAAGAGTTTAAAATTCCAAATAACGAAGACATTCTTACAATTGCAAAGCCTGCATCTCCATAATTGCTTACGAAACATAAGGGTTAAGCGGTAATGATAGGTTAACACCAGCAAGTATAAGGGCCGATGGTAGAACGTGACCCAACTGATAGTGACCGGTTTATCTTGCAGTATTGTAATCATCTTGTACGATTGTAACGATAAATGCCTACTCTACACTATATTTACGAGAAGTTTTAAAGCAATTGTGTATGTAACGAGAGACAGTTCTGGAGGCCTACCATGACCTGTTGCTAGCTAATGAACCTCAAGTGAATGGGATTTGTAATTTATATCAAATATAATTAATGCCCAGTTTATGGTTGACATAAAGTTAACTTAGCGAAATTTGTATAAGTCGCTTCGTCGGCAAATAGAAGAATTTTTTCAAATACATGAAACACCGAGACTTCATTGAACTTACTAATAAGTTATATTAGTCTAAACTAATTTACTTACAAGGATATTTAACATATGAATGTATTAACACTACTTACAGTCTCTATTGAAGGAAATACTTTTATTGTGTTCTGTTCTTTTATTGTATTCTTGACACTAACCAGTGTTTAACACTTAAGACTAACGTGTATCTTTAACTCTTTCGTTCGTCTGAAAACTTAAGTTTTATATATTTAATTATAACAAGTTGTTAATATGGACTATTTACGTTTTGTGTTAATTTTAGGAGCTTTTTATAGATAAAAGTAATTTTAACCATTTTTTACTTTCCTCACTATATAAATGACAGTCTTCTTAATAGTTCCTGTTGCTAGAAAGTTGTTGGCACGAAGTCTATGAGTCTATATTCATTTTTACTCTAAGAGAAATTTTCAGTTCTAGATCTCTCTTGAGACAATACGTTATAAATCTTATCAGACGAAATATGCAGGGAATGCTATTATGCGCGGTACTATTTGCTTTCACTGCTATCTCGATCGCGACATGCTACAGACGTTTGACGATTGTCATTGTATGTCTATAGTCTATGAAAACTAGGAAATAGACAAGTGATTCGTTTGACAACAATGTTAAGGATTTATTATTTTGTTTTATGGGAAAATTTAATTTAATGAGATATATATTTATACGACCGAAAAATGGACACTCAATACCAGAGGGCTCGCGAGTGCGTTGGTGGCCTTTTAAGAATTCGTAGGTCTTTTTGAAGGACCCTAAGTCAAATTGGTTCGTAAATACTTCAAGTCTACGTGCATAATATTATATACTTTGCATTGCATTCTTCGTAACATTATGTAGTCCTTGAATCTAAGACAAGCTTTGTACAGGTTGAGTCATCATTTGCTATCGGCTCCAATCTTATATTGTTCCAGTCAGCTACCGAACGCGTAATAACGGAGATTAAGTGTTTAACATTTTGAAAAATGTATGATTTATTTTTATTTAATACGTAGATTGTTAAATAAAACTAAGCCCCATTGAGACATCAAAATCACTGAAGTATTTCAGAACCAATTCGCCTTAAGGCCCTTCAAGAAAAATCGTTCCAATTCTTAAAAGGTAGCTAACGTACTCGCGAGCCCTCTGGCAATTTAATAAATTTCATAAAAATGAACAATTCACTCAAACAATTATCATTAAAATATCAAAAACTATTTTCCATGTATTCATAACTATTGACATAAAATCATACAAAAGAAATGAAAGTAAATTTAGAAAAATAGTTATCTCCTTGAAATATAATCGCTCCTAATTGAGTTACATAAATCGGTTTATGACAAGTGGAAAGTGCGTATGCAGGGCATCGTGTAATGTCCTCTAAAGATATCCGTTCAGAATACTGAGTCGGGAATTGATTTGGATTAGTTTATAATTATTTTTAAATATAATTAGAAAACTTTATTCGTGGCCTCACAAGGCTATGAGACATCAAGAGAAAGTATTTGAAAGTTATATAAAAAAAAATTATTTCGGTTCGATTCCCAGACGTGATAGGTAATTTTTTAAAAGTCATTGAATGCAGTAAGTTTCTTTCCAAATAAAAAAAGCCTTCTTTCAGCAAAATATCCTATCTGCGATGTATTGTATTGTCAATTATTTGCGTAACTGTGTATAATTTAAAATTACTGTAGATTATGCGTAAGATCTTGTATAGGCCAAACCATTGTATTTGCATAATAATTCACGGGTTCTATGTTGGTCAAGACATCAAGTGTTCGTCAATTGTTTTAGTCAATAGTAATGCTTGCATGATTATCCAATATCCATAATATAAGTAGCACTGAAATTATTACACTTAGTTGTACAGTAAACGGTTGTTGAAGTTGGCCATTTAAAAATTGGTGAAGAGTTTTTAAAGGTGTAGTAAATGTAAATTAAGAATAAATTTGGCATATTTTCTATTGAAGTTCATAAGTGTAATGGTTTACGTATAGGAATAAGTTATTTAGACTAAGTTTGAGACCCCTTTATAACACAGTACTCTTAAAACGTATTTTCATATAACGCGATTTATAGCCCCTTGTATAACATGGTTATTCCCCCATAAAACGTGGCGATTTCACACGTTATATTTCAGTATTGTGACATTTATAATGATTTGTACCCACTTACTTTGTTTCACATAGTTTTTTTTAAATATTCTATTTTAATAACCTCAAGAGAAGTTAAACGTGAAACAATTGTACATAACGCGTTATATAGCGTTATACACGTGCGTTACATACTCCTGACGCGTTTTCTATAACGTGTTACCAATGTAACCTGTGTTTGTGTATGAGGGCGGTTGTAAAAGTATTACATTATGATAACAAAAATAATCACTGTAAGAAAATAAATTATACTATCAAAACAGTATATAAAACGTCAATTTGTATGAAACATGTTGAATATTATGTTAGACTACTTTTAAATCCTCACATATGTACATACACTTTCGTTTAAGAGCAAATATGACTTCGGTCACGAAAGTGAAAAGTGGTTTTTGGAGTCGTGACGACTTTGATTTATGAGCTTTTTAAGTTTAAAATCAATTATGCCTCTCGTCCACTTTTAGTTTCAATTTTGCCATGTCATTATTTTTCGCTTGTAAATCCGTCAGACTAGATCTGACAGGCGTTTAATGATATACAGCCTTCAACACTCGTACTTCAGCCGGGTAATACGGAAATATTATAATAATGCACTTTTTCAATTATGAAAGTAAGTTTTATCTGTATTAAACAGATACAAACCTATTTTGATAGTAATTCTTTAAGAACAATATTTACAAGCTCGGTTTTAATATTTATCCATTTTTATAGAAAAGAATGGCTGCATATTCATATATAGAAATAAAAATAAGTTTATTTTGAAACATAAGATCATCATGGTATCACTTACTCCACGTCATTAAATTCGAACCTGACTTGGCATCCCTACTCATCGGCAAAGAAGACAGAGGGTGTTGGCGAAAAGAAGCGAGCGCAAAATCCGGCGTAAAAAACTCTCGGTACTCTTTTTAGCAAATCATTAAACAATTCTACAATATTTAAAACAAATATAGCAAATTAAAACCGAATCGTAGCAGTTACGATTCGTAAGTTATAAAGAGGACCGTAATAGGGTCTCATTCTTTTGTTTCCGAAATTTATAATTAATAATAATGCTCAGTTATCCGTTAGTTGATTGTCATTAGTCTCATAGTGCCTGACGTAGCTTTCCAAAGGCTCAACTGTTCTACATACAAGTAAGCCGTCTACGGAACTAACGTTACTTAATAGGAAGCCGGCAAAAAGTGGTCGTGCTTACGCAAAAACCATGGCTTTTCATAAATCGTGATGAAAAGAGGCAGTTGTCTAGAATTATATTTGTTTTTATACTTTTGTATTAAACAACAATACATAAGGTTTATTTTATTTCAATACTCCTACTTATAATAACTGTTCTTTGTTAGTTCTGAAACTGGCCACACAATGTTGTAAATAAATCAGTGGCGCTACAACCTATTTAGGTATTGGCCTCAGGTTTCTGAATCTGTTTCATGATCATTTTTAAATCTAATAGGCAAGTAGGTGATCAGCCTCCAGTGCCTGACACATGTCGTCGACTTTTTTTTTGGGCCTAAGACATGTCGGTTTCCTCACTATGTTTTCCTTCATCGTTCGATCAAATAGAAAGATCAGATAGAAAGAAAGTCCACTGGTGCACAGCCCGGGATCGAACCTACGACCAACATTGCTGGTATAATGTTGTAGATAGCCGTATATAATAGTACATAACCGTATTAAGAAACTCGAACTCGAATTCGAAAATGCATTTAGTTTTCAAGCATAGACAATGTGTGGGTTATATGTATAAAAGTCCTCCTCTTCCTCTTGGATAACTGAACCGTGTAGACGTGTGCTTGAAAGTATTTTAAATTATTTATTTGTGAAACTACAAACTGATATTTCAAAGTGCAATACTAGGGAAGTATAAAGTGCAAGCGGTTACGTGAGTAAAACTGGATATTGCTGTCTCAACTTGCGCACGCGCAGTCAGTTTTCTGTCTCTCACTGGCTAAAACCGGTCGCTAGGCTCCTCCCTCTTACAATTGCGACAAATAGAACAAGTCACTAGCATACGTAGCTTGGGTTCATTGGTTGATAAAAATCCCTTTGTTAATATGTCTCAAGATAAGAGTGCATGCACACAGTACAATAAGCCTGTCACTGAAATAAATAGATCTTTTTCGGAATCGGATATGAGTACAATTGGTGGTACCGAATACACAACGCCAACTTCAACGAGGCACATGTTTGTCTCAACTCGCCTAAAAAGAAAAAGAGAGGATATTGATCTATCTTCCGAACTGACAAACTTCAAAGAGGAAATAAAAAATATCATGACGACTATGATTAACGAGCATAGCGCGGAACTAAAAAAAATCAATCCTACTTTAGCAGACATAAAAAATACAAACCACAATATTGAAAACTCAATTGCATTTCTCATGGCGCAAAATGATGAGTACAAGAAAAAAATTGAAAAATTGGAACAACAGTCACAGCAAGATCGGTTAAATATAGCAACCCTGGAGGAAAAAATTGAAGAAATGCATAAGGGCATGAGAAAGGCTAATTTTGAAATTAAAAATGTCCCAAAAAAGATGAATGAAACAAAAGAAGACTTACTCGAAATGGTTAAGTGTCTGACTTCAAACATTGGCTGCCCTCTTCCCAAAACCGAGATTAAAGATATTTACAGGCAACGCTCTAAGAAGGAAGGTATTAAAAACTCGACTATCTTGGTTGAGACTACTTCAACGTTGCTTAAGAACGACATCATAAAAATGTGTAAAGCTTTCAATATAAAACACAAGTCTAAATTGTGCGCTAAACACCTAGGACTCCATATCAATGAAGATACTCCGATTTATATATCTGAAAATCTAACGCCAAAAGCATCTAGACTCCTTTTTCGTGGTAAAGAGTTGGTGAGATCAAAGGCATATAAATATTGCTGGACTTCGTATGGTAAAGTATATTTAAGGAAAGATGATAATACACCTATACTCTTACTCAAGACGGAAGCTCAAATACAGCAAATAATGCAATCCTGCTGACTATTGCAGGCCTTATTAGTTTTTAAAATTAACTGTCAGTTTATCTTTAGCAACTGTTATCCGTTAACTAAAATCAACACACTAAAACATAATACACCATTGTACACTCATCTTTATACTCGACACAAAATTTTTCCTCTTTTATTGTCTGTCTCTATTGCTCGGACAAAAATGATCATCGTAATTTATGTTCTCTATCTCTCTTACACGTATCATGCCAAATACAATAATACTCAATACTACCCTCAAATACTGTATGACACAATATTTTATAATAAAATACCAATACCTTTCATTTTTTCGATCGACACTGATTATCGTCATATAAAAAGATATATTTCTGCATATACAAACAAAAATACTCGTTATTACCCTCAACTACGTTATGACATGGAATTTAGTACTGAATTACCAATACCAACTAATCATTCGTTTAACATTGATTGTAGTCATGTAAAAGAAAATATTTTTTCCTTCAAAATTTATTATGAATAGTACACTAACAACAATTAATGACTTAGACAAAACTGAAATGACTATATCCACCACTTGTGAAATAAACAACCTAAAGCAATTTATAGATCCTAAAAAAAGTGATTTAACAATCATTACCCAAAATATAAGAAGTATTTATAGGAACTTCGACAGTCTGGAAGTAACCTTGAGCAGTTTAGAAGTTGAGGTTGACATAATTATATTGACTGAATGCAGATTGAATAATAGAAAACCTATTCCTCAACTTAGCCAATATTCATCATACCATACTACGAATCAATTAAATCAGAATGATGGCGTAGTAGCTTATATTAAGAATAATCTGAAACCCAAAGTACGCGAAATAATCTTAAAAAATGCATCATGCATACAAATTGAGGTACTAAATCATTTAATCTTAGGAATTTATCGTTCTCCTTCTATACCGAATTCAGACACATTTCTTGAATCACTTCGTCTGCACTTGGAACATGTGAAAAACAAGAAAAATATAGCCATCATCGGTGATATAAATATAAATCTAATCTATAATGTCGACAACAGTAACCAAAACAACAGACTCAACTACCTTAACATGTTATCTATATACGGCTTAATGCCGGGACATCTCTTTCCAACCAGAAATAATAGTTGCCTAGACCATGTTATAATAAAACAACAAAATAAAAAAAATTCAGGCAAAAGTAGCTGTACTAAATACTTCAATTTCAGATCATCTCATGGTATTTTTAAGTTTACAGAAAGTAAAAATGCATAACGCAGTTGAAGCAAAAAAATTCAAAACCTATACAGATTTTGATAAAGCGGTAATAACATTAGCTAATAAAAATTTGAATAATCTCTTACTTTGCACGGATCCTAATGTAGTCGTAGACAAATTGATAGATAAGATTAAAGAATCCTTAGAAGAAAATACAACAATCACAAATGTATCTAAACGACATCAGGTATTAAAGCCGTGGATAACTGCCGGTATCTTACGTTGCATAAGAAATAGGAATAAAATGCAAAAATGGTTAAAAAGTAATCAATATGACGAAATTCTATCAATAACTTATAAAAGATATAGAAACTTTTGTAACAACTTAATCAAAAAATTAAAAAGGAAATATGAAAGAACACAATTGGATAATTCAGTTAATGACCCAAAACAGTTGTGGAAAAATATTAAGAGGATTGCATATATGAGTCAAACAAAACATAATAATAACGAACTAATAAACATTAAGCCCACGCCCACAGAGTCTGTAAATGAAGTTAATAACTACTTTACAAATCTTGGCCCATCACTAGCTCAGGAAATTCAACAAAACCCGTCACGGTCCTCCATATCACCACTTGCCCCTAAATCTAGCTCCCACTCGTTTGTTTTATTTAGTACTGACCTTCTAGAGGTAGATCATATAATCAGAAACCTAAAATCTGATAGCACACCAGGGTGGGATAATATTCCCGCACGATTCTTAAAACTCGCTAGAAGTCTCATAGTACCATGTCTATGTCATTTGGCGAATCTATGTTTTCAAAAAGGGATTTTCCCGACAAAACTTAAGCAAGCTATTATTGTACCAGTATTTAAATCCGGCGATAAGGACAAAGTCAATAATTACAGGCCGATTTCAATTCTTCCAGCCATCTCCAAGGTACTAGAAAAACTTCTGAATATTAGATTAATAAACTACCTTAATAAATTTAATATTCTATCAAGCTCACAATATGGATTCAGGCAAGGAAAATCCACGGAAGATGCCATATCTCAATTTACGTCTCTGATAGTGACAAACCTAGATAAGGGAAAGAAATGCCTTGGTGCATTTCTAGATTTACGAAAGGCCTTCGATACTGTCTGTATCTCTTCACTTTTACATAATATGGAGCAAATAGGAATAAGAGATATACCCCTAAATCTATTTTGTGACTACCTCTCAAGGCGAACACAGAGAGTGAAAATAGGCGATTACATAAGTGATGAAATGGAAATAACCTATGGGGTTCCGCAAGGAAGCATATTAGGCCCAACGTTATTTCTAATATATATTAATGCGTTAAGTAATCTAAAACTTGATAACGGGCAAATATTTTCCTATGCAGATGACACAGCTGTACTTTTCACAGGAATTAACTGGGCAGAAGTGAAAAAATCTACGGAAATTGGACTGACAACTATTGCTAATTGGCTTGATTTCCACCTTTTGTCTCTCAATAAAGAGAAAACTAACTATATATGTTTCAGAATTTCTAATCGAACGCAACCACCTAAAGATTTTAAAATTAAATTACATAACTGCGATATGCAAAGTGTCGGTAACTGCCCCTGTCCTCCAATTACAAAAGTTAGCTCTACCAAATACTTAGGCATTCACATAGACGAACGGCTATCATGGTATCCTCATATAGAGTCCATGACTGGTAGATTACGGAAATTTACATACATCTTTAAAATTTTGCGATACATCACATCGTATGTAATACTTGCAAGAATTTACACAGCACTCGTTCAGACCGTATTAACATATTGCATAAACATATGGGGTGCGGCCAATAAAACAAAATTTTTGGAATTGGAACGGGGACATAGGGCTCTTTTAAAAGTGATGCTGTTCCGGCCATACAGATTCCCATCGGAAGAGCTCTATCATCTTAGCAAATTACTTTCCGTTAGGAAGCTGTTTGTCCTGAATCTAATTTTAAAAACCCACAGAGCGCTCCCGTTTGAGAATAGGCTGGTCTTAAAAAGAAATAGGGATGTTGTAGTCGGTCAGACCGTAAGGACCGACTTCGCTAGACGCAATATGCAAGCAGCCTATTTATATAATAAATTAAATAGGCTGCTTAACATCTACCCTCTCACCGCCTACAACCTAAAAACCCGAATAAAAGACTGGCTTATTATCACGCCTCATGCAGTATTAGAACTGCTTTTGAGACCCATGATTTAAATAGCTACACGTTACTCATTCACTCACCTACTCACTCACTCATTCACTCACCTACTCACTCACTCATTCACTCTCTCACATACTTACTCATGCACACAATCAGGTTTGATGATAACGGTTTAACAAGTAAAAAATAAAAAGGAATTGAACTGGTTAAATTATTTTATGTAATTAACTTTGTTATGGAAGAGCTGGGAACCCTAACACAGGTATATTTACTTAAAAGGGTTCCCAAATCTTACACTGAAAAGAAAAATGTACCAACTTAAATGAATAAAGACTATTATTATTATTATTAAAAGTAAATAATTACCGTTGACGTAATCACAAAAGAATAAAATCAATATGTTCAAAAATATTCTTTTTAATCATTGAAAATGTATGCCCCAGAAAATATTAACTGCTGTTGGAAATATTTTTCTCAGAAACATAAAAAAACAGTTATAAGTAAGGGTAATGAGGACTAACCGTTGGTTACGGATAGGCTGATGAACGAGTTAGTAGACAAGTTAGTTTTTGTTATAACAACTTACAAATCTAATACTGTGTTTATGGGAGATGACGCCATTAGAAACCTACACCTAGTCAATTTAATTGAATCACATATATGTTTAAACGATCTTATTAAAATGAAAAAAAGGCGTCAATTGGAGTAAGCTTTCGTAGAGATGTAAAGGAGATTTCTTTATATCGTTGCGTTTCTCTTACATACAAATATTGATATCACACTTTATTATGAATGAAGACATAATAAATAATAGATAATTTACTGTGTAAAGAGAAGCGTTATTGTGTTATATGAAAAAATATATCATATAGACAGATAATAAGAATCAGCGTCCGTCAGGCAGAAGGCTCACTTGATGTTAAGTGATACCGGTGGTATAATGGACACTTACATTGTCAGAAGGTTCGCAAGTGCGTTGCGGATCTATCAAAAATTGGTACGCTCTTTTCTTAATGGACCCTAAGTCGAATTGGTTACTTAGAGGTTCTTCATAAGTTTATCACGGTATGAGCAGTGTTTGATATAAAAATCCTTCAGTCGAATCGAAAAAATGCCAAATACGGCTCTTTTTCTTAGTAAATATTAAGTGGAGAGCGGACCAATTCTTGAAAGGTGAACCTCGCGAGCCTTCTGGCATTGAATGTCCATATCAGGTATCATCATGTGAGCCTCCTGTCTATATATTATTTTAGAAACATCAAGTTATATAAAACGCAGATTTATATTTTTCTGTATAAGAAATTGTCATGGACACGCTTAATTAAGATGCAATTTAATATTTACTTTAAGATAATAGGCTCATAACAAAGCTATAAATGCATGAAAATTCAGCAATTATTCTAACAAACAGTTCATGTATCTCAAATAAAATACCCGATAATAAATACATACACAAATGGATAATTAAATGATCTAAGTCGTTAGTTGGAAAATGAAGTTACGACCCGACGGTGAAATATTTTGCGAAATGTTAAGTTATTCATCAATAGAAAGCTGGTTCCTTCATTTTATTTACATCTCCAACTCACCATAACTCCGTCTGAGTGGCCATTAGCAAAAATAATGGATATTACTTCCAATCAGGACTTCCTGGAATATAAAATATTGTATGTAATAGGAATTATTCTTGTGCGGTAGTTTTAAATATACACAATGATTTGTGTTGACTTATAGACTTTTGTAACAATATTTTGGGATCAAAGAACATATAGTTATTTGTTTTATTCAAATGGCTATGTTTATAGGTTTTTGTAGGCATTTAATAAAACAATATTTAAAATAACATTACATCCCATCACTTCAAGTTTTAAGGTAATTTGACGGTTGATGATCATTATTGGACTGAGTGCAACCTTATCACACATAAGCTATCATTTCCAGGGAATTCATCTTGAATCGAGAAACTGTACAGCTGTTTAAAGAAAACACTTTTTACCAGAATAAACCTATGTTTTATTATAATTATTACTTTTAATTATTTTAGATAAATTTCATTTTTATTCCGACATTTCGCGTGCTTACATCGTGCGTGGTCACGGTGACTGAAGACAAAGGGAATGTCAAAAAGTATCACAGCTGTAGAAAAAGTTATATTATCTGTATTTATTTCCCCGGAGTTGATATCGACTAATTTCTGGAAAACCCTTTCACCTTTTAGTAATAGTAAGTTGTAAGTTTATAATAATACATATATAGTTTCAATGCGTTAAAATTGTGTTTTATTTAAATGTGTAAAAGTTAATAAAAGACAATACTGTCGGTTTAGTTATATTATTAATTCAGCTTTCTCATAGGAAGTAGGTAATCCAGTATAATAAAAGTAATCGACAGGAAACCATATTTCCGATAAGAAAAGCAAACGCAAGCCCTGCTTTAAAGTGTACCCATCTATAAATTATTAGGTCGCTTTATCATTCTATTAGCGTTAGATTGCTTTGAGTCCTATCCGCCCATCGTGTTATTTCATATAAAACAAGTATGTTATACATCAAAATCTATTCATTTTGTCGACACAAATATATGAAAAATCAGGAATACAAATTACTTACGAGCTTTGTCTGTGAGTTCCTGTTTCTTTAGTCTTGTTTTATTTGCTTGTTTTTGTTAGTAAAATGTACATTATAATCGTTAATATGAGTGTAAAGCATTAGTTATTAATGTATACAATGTTAGTGATTAAAAAGGCTAGGAAAGTGATAAAGACTAGTTAAATTGTGTATATATATAAAATATTTTTTATGCATAATCTTTATAGTTCTGGGCCTCCGATTTAATGATCTGTTTCATTATCATCAATAGGCAAGTAGGTGATCAGCCATGTTAAATGCGCAAATAGAAAAAAGTCTATTGGTGCACAGCCTTAGATCCAGCCTACGACCTCAGGGATCAGAGACGCACCCTCAACCCACTAGGCTAACAGTGCTGAAAATTGCTATGCGAATACTTATGTATTGATTCGCAACACTGCATGATTTATGAGATGTCAGTCGTGAATGTTTTGATTTTAATAAAATATTATTAACACTTGATGCCTTAACAATTCAATTTCTGACGTAACTTTTTTTTAAATTGCTTATGCAAAGTAGAATGGAAGATGGTCTTTTAAGGCACGCATAATCAGTCATATTGAATTTAATCTATATATTATCAGAAATTACCTTTAAAATTTTTGCATGTCACCGATACAAGATAAATATGCCAATTAATCAATTAAATACAGGTTGGTAGTTAAAGATTTCTTTTTGCGGGTATAAAAAGGAATCGCTTTAAATACCTGTGGTAGTACAGTGGACTGTCGATAATTTGAAACTCAAGGGACCAGAGATAAATTCAAATTATCAACAGATTAAAATATCGTGCATTTAAATTACGACGATAGGGGCACTCAAGTAAATAAGTTTATGTAAACAATTGACTAGACCCGGCCTTCAATAATAATAATATTATATATAAACCATAATACTTACATTGATTTTTTTTTCAATTTATCGGGTTATTTATATTTTAAAGGGTCCAGAAAAAAAAAAATTGTCGAAAGTCGACTGTATAATACATATATTGTAAACGTATTGCGATTCAAGTCTTATATTATATTATATTAGATTATATTATTATAGTCTTATATTATATTAGATTGATAGATAGATTGTTGATTTTCTATTGATTTGAAACTATATTGTTTAAAAACAAATATGTATGATTGAGGTATCAAGTAATTTACTACATACCTTTGTGTAAGAAACAAATAAAAACTCATTTGTTCTATTCCCTCAAAAGAATCTTACACTAAAATTATTGTTGTATATTGTTGTGGATTCTAAATGACTCTCAACAATTTGTTTTATATCTAATAGATTTTAATGAAATGATGAAATTTCACCAAACATACCTAAATGGTTCTAATTGCTAGAAAAACACCTTTAGACAGTTCAATGTAATAAGACGTTTTACAAAAGCATTTACGGCTATTCGAGACACAATCACATCGTCGAACTAAACGCAAACCAATTCAGTCCCATTGCCATATCAATCATAGTATTTATATGCAATTTGTGCATGCGTCATATGTTAATGTATATAGATTTGACCTTCATCTATGTGACACAACGTTTCTCTTATTTTAATGTACACTACGATGAACTGCGGACCAAAGAGATCAGACCTCAAATTACAACAATGAAACACAAATTA
Source organism: Pieris rapae (assembly GCF_905147795.1). Lineage (NCBI taxonomy): Eukaryota > Metazoa > Arthropoda > Insecta > Lepidoptera > Pieridae > Pieris > Pieris rapae. The sequence continues at coordinate 2,362,579 of NC_059517.1, forward strand.
CTGAACGCATCTAAAAATATATGATAATGATAATTTATTTCAAAAATAATTCAAATCAGTTTTTATTGGAAATTTAAATTGTCGTTTTTAGTACTTTTCTTTACTTATTATTTATATTTTCAACCATTTAAAACTCTCCTGGACATACATGTATAGGTCTTCTACACATGTATTTCTGTGTCTACACTAATACTACTTTTATAGGTAAGTGTGTGAGCAGCCTTCACAAAACGTTTTGATTACACGTAATTCTCATTAACACGTCAATTGTGATGATTCTGAGTATATTGATAACAATCGCGATACGGCAAACTATGTAAAAATTGCAATTTTTCACTGGAATTCGCAATCACAATCGATTAAGAAAATCTAATACGAAACTCAAAACAGCTTTCCTTTAATAACCGTAATTGGAATTGTGTAGTATGAAACCTTAACAATAATAATATAAATATAAAAAAATAAGTATAAGAGTAGCAACAGCATAATTATTTAACTAACGTATACAAATATTGTAAATCCTATTTTAAAAGTAAGTGTGGAGTTCTTGCCTTTGAAACTACCTTTTGGAAGGGGCAACTATAATCATCTTTATATTTTATTTACCGTGAAAACGTTTGAAAGAGTTAACAAATTGTGCAATGTCTTTGGAGAAGTGCCATTTTAGGTGATCGAATTGGAATAAATGAATTGACTTGAACTTTAATTAACAGTTTAATGTATCGTTCTGGGACTACTAATATTCTGTATAAAAGTCTTATAATATTTTTTCCGAAAGGTTAATCGGTTCTAAATTTATGATTATGAGAGAGGAGGCAACTTCTTAAGTCCTTTTTCGTGTCTTTTGAAATAAGTATTAGAATCGGAAGTGGATAAATGCAACCTTTTTACTTTTAGGACATGTCTAAGATTTCTTCATTATGTTTTTTCCTTGCCATATTTTTATTTCGCAAACACATAACCATTATTTGTATACTGCCTTCGAATACAATTTTTAAATTTTAAATAAGAACAATACGTGTGCTACCAAAACCTCCAGATTATACTCCAATGTCGATATCAATTAAACCAATGATATACTTTAAAAACTTCATTGGGGTTTTGCGTACTGAATATTTTTTATTAATTTATTATATACGTTATAGAGGTTGTAAGTTTATAAGCATTCAGTTTTGGAACAACTGAAGTGTTTTTGAATAAATTTATAAAGTAATTGGTGTTAATTAATAGTGATAAAATTTTTTGTGGTACCCTTTTCGGTCTGAGCCTCAGATTTCTGTATCTGTTACATGATCATTTAACAATCTAATAGGCGAATGTAAAATGCGCACAGGGAAAGAAAATCCATTGGTGGCACAGCCGGGGATCGAACCTTCTACCAACATTGCTCTTAATTAAAAATAGTATTATTCAAATCAAAACTTGCTACTAAAAATAATCAAAACAAGAAATATGTTACTTTATACTATGTTGTCAACAGCATAAAATGGTAAATAACTTTTAATCTTAAAAGATCGTACTAGTGAAATCTAAAGTGAGTTCCTTCTGTTGATTTTCCATTAATATTGGTAATATGGTAGGCGATTTATGTTTTATTTCTAACTAGCCCCTGATATCGTAAATAGTAATAACATGATTAGTCACGACGTATAAATTTTTCAAGATTAACATATCTCCAAGCTTACGAATTACGTTGTAGTTTATCTTACTAATGAATTACCAAAATATATCACCGTTATTTCTTGGCTTTAATGATCACTACAAACATGAATTGTACACATGCGCGTATGCTAAAATTTTTTGTGTTCAAATTTATGTTTTTTTTTTTAATTTTCGTAAATTGATAACAAAAAAATATTTTACTAAATATACAGTATTTACAATTTTCTTAAACTTCATAGTAATAATAAAAATTCGTAAAAAAATATAAATAGAATTTAGGTCCATGTGGCAGAGTATTTTTAACGCTGGCTATATTTCCATTGCGATACTTATTCGTTAAGCGAGGGTTTTTTAATAGTTTCAACCGAGCGTAACTATTAATAGCAAACTTAGAAGCGGTGCTTTTATCACTTAAAATTGCTAATCTCGCTTTTAATTTAAATATAAATACACCTAATCATCGCATACAATTAAAGAAAGCGAATATTTTATAATGGCAATCAAATAGCTTTTGAAATTAAAGTCTGTGAGTGACTGTTCAATTTTTTACGCTGTTTCTTGACTGTATGCAAACTTTTTGTTCCATTTTTTGGTCTATGTCATTATTGTGATTCGGAATCTTTGAAGCATATACATATTTGAAGTTATACTTCTTTTGCCGTGATGGAGAAAAATGATGAGAGTGAATTTTTACGATGCGCGCGCACACCATTACCTAAATTCGACAGCGTAAAGGTCTAGGTGGCATGGAAATCGATAACTATGTTCAAGTATATTCTAGTATTTTTATATTTAGAACACGTGTTTCGTAACAGTACAATTAAACAGCGTGCATAATTAAATATTATTTTGGTGTTTTTAAATCAATTTGATATACGACGGTGATAGTATTTACTAATAAGTAATTTATTTATTTAAATTAAATCTTTTTGATTAGTTTTAATATTTATCGTTTATTATTACTGCATTTTAGTTACTTTTTCCATACGCCAAAGAAGTATAACTTCTAACGTGTGTATATAAGTACACACATTTTTTTTTGCTTTAATTTGTGCCAACGGGGTGCAAGGTACTTCGCCAGTGTCGTGTGATGGAGAAGGCACATATATATTATACCATAGGTTCATTATAACGAAATTTTGAAGTCTTCAAGTATAGGTCTTATCTTAAAACTGTATTTAAGATCAATTTTTCTGCTTTATAAAAAAAATATACTAAAGCTTAGAGTATCTTTTCGAATTTCATTAACTTTTTACTAACGAAAAATAAACAAAATCTTTAAATTGAGCTACGTCTCGTTTTGAATATTAAAGGGCCTGATCATTAAATAGTGATTTATGGGGCAAACAAATTACTTTATCCAGGATTCGATAATTTATTAGATGAATTTAGATTACGTTTGGAGAGTTATTACCATCTGAGGTATATTATAAATACTACACGTTAGAAATGATTTAATAAGAACATGTACTATGCGTTGGTCGTAATTAATCAGGTATGTGATTATTACTTCAGTAGTAATATACTTAGTATTTTTATTTTACAAAAATGGGTTTCCCAAATTCATATTGTGAATTTTTAGTGAGTAATTAATTCCATACATTCCATTCCATCCCGGGTTTAATGGCTTGGAGTACAACGCGTAGGTTTTGATTCCTTACATTTTTTCTTGTCTTTCATGAATTGGTTTTTCGACTTTAAATGTATTAATACTTTTGTAACTGGACACTTTACACAGTGATAAAAAACAATAAGAGCTAACTTTTATTATGACAGTTTATTGAGTGGGCAGATGACTGATGAAATTGTCAGCGTGTGGCTTTGACCAGCCCATTGTGACGTCGATAGTTAACCTCCCTTAACAAGTACCGAACCCTTGTATCAGTCTGTAAAATGTATATGTATACCAGTCGATAGAAATATAATAGACATAGAAATGTTTATTGTTTATCAAATTCTACATTTATACTTGAGTATAAGACAGCCCCCGTAAGTAGCCAGAGACACTTGCGTTGGGTTTGACTGGCTACTTCCCTTATTTATACAAATTCTAATAATTCTAAAAATAATTGCTTCTTGATTCTATTATTAATAAAGATCAAGAGATAGATTAAGTTATTTAAGGAAACACAGCAATGCATTTAAACTAATACACATACTAATACTTAAATCTTAACTAACCGTTAACTTTAATAAACAACTCTGTACGACTCTTAATTGTCCAGAGCAGCTGTGGCCCAGTGGTTCCGTGCGACTCTCATCCCTAGGGTCGTACGTTCGATCTCCGTGCACCAATGTCTATTTGCGCATTTTACACTCATTCGAACGTTAAAGGAATAGAAAACGTTGTGAGAAAACCGGCATGCCTTATACTCAAAATACCTACTTGCCTATAAGATATGATTACAGAGATCTGAGGCCCAGAACTAAAAACGTTGTCGCGCTATTAATATAAAATGCACCCAGTAAAGAAAAGAGAATTAAAACGGAAACTCAGACGATTTTTTTTAATTCTACAGACTATTAAAAAGATACAGTTTTTGAGTTGCGTAATTAGGCGATGAATGAAACGATATGACACATTACCTCCCAAAAAGTTCCTTAGCGTGGGGTTCGCCTTCAATTTAAGAGATTCTTTAGACTCGGTGTCATAATTCGCTGACTCAGAACGGAGGCGCCGTTTAACATATACGGCTTGAATATAGCAATTTATAACAATATATGAGCAATCATATGACTAGTGAAGCTTTATTCTTGCGTAAGCGAATTCAAAGAAAATTTCCAAAACTTTTCTCTAGTAATAGTTATGTTGTATGTCCCGTAATTCATAAATAAAGTATGTGTATTGTGGTTTTTAATTAATTGTCGTTTCTTCCATTGCACAGTTTCCCCGTTAACACAGTCTTATAACGCATTATCATATTACGCGATTTCAGTCCCTCGTATAACACGGAGTAACACATCTCTTGTGGTATGGTATATATCTATGTACTGTGACATTTATATTGTACCCTTTCGTTCATAAAGAAGCTTTTACTTAATATTCGATTATTATTAAATCCCTTTAGCGAGAAAAGCTAAACATGGTCCTTTTGTACATAACTCATTAGTTGGGCTGACAAGCGCGTTATGCAAGTTTCTCCTACAACGCGTTTACTACAACGCGAAACCAACCTACCGTATTATAGGAGAGATTACTGTATATGACATATCAACCATTTCTTAAATATCGATATCCAGAAAGAAACAGTTTTGATTTTTTCAATAAAAATATTAAGTTATAGGATTCCGAAATGTCTCTATCACTTGCTAAGTGACTTTTCATGACTTTTTTTTATTATGACTTTTCATATGACTGTATGAGAGAGACTCCTATCATCATTTTTTTAATGAAACCTAATAATGTTAAAATCACATATGTTCGATTAATTACTAAATTACTCATGCGCTTAACGGGACACTACATTTACATCATTGTATCACATAGATCATAAATTGATGGGAAATGTACTAGAATTAGATGTAAAAATAAGGTCAATCTCGCCCCGCGGCTTTGATCCACTTGGACAGATAAATTATAGACCATCATGAGTGGATAGTACCAAAATAGTCGATCAATTTTATCTAGATTCTAGAATGTAATTGGTACAGTCCCGTTTCTCCTTGGGGAATGGGACGTAATCATTCGCCTGCTTTGTCCAGGTAGGTAGAAAATATATTTCACCTGTATCACCTCGATGTCCATCGTTCCACAATTCAGTGATTTTTAGGCAGTTTTTGCCGCGCACCACCACTGTGTGGAACCAGCCACTGAACTATTTCCTAACCAGAGAGTCCTTCAAGAAAAGAACGTAGCAATTCATAAAAGGCCGGCAACGCACTCGCCCTCGTATTGAGCCATCCAAAAAAAAGATTAAGTAAATATTAACTATGAACGTTATCATAACTCTCTTACCATAATCAACGTTTTATTTAGTATTCCATTTGTGGATATTGGATTTCGTCTATTTGAAGGCGTATAAATTTTAACAATTTATTCTTTCTGATTGAGTCATAACAGTCAAGGTAACAATAACTTGTTTAACCAAGGCGTATTCATATAATTTCCGAGTGTAAATAGGTCGACAGCCCATCTTGATTTATATCGAAGTGAAACCTTTAATATGCGCTTTTGTATTCTTGCATTTCTGAATTAAATTCTTGATATTCAAAATAAAAAGCCTGATTGGAATTTAGATTTAAAGATATAATTTTATATGTAATAGTATTAATTACTTTTAAATTAAATTGTTAAAAATTTATTTTTTTTGTCAAATATTGATAAATGAATTGATTTTGTTAACCAGGAGACAGTTATCTAATAAAAAATAAATCAGTGGCGCTACAACCTCTTTAGCTCCTGGCCTCAGATTTCTGAATCTGTTTCATAAACATTTTTAAATCTCGTCGACATTTTGGTTCTAAGACATGTCGGTTTCCTCACGATGTTTTCCTTCACCGTTCGAGTAAATTTTAAATGCTCACATGGAAAGAAAGTCCATTGGGGATTGCCCGGGTTCGAACCTACGACTTCAGGTATGAGAGTGACACTTATCTGATATCATTTTTTATTTATAATTGCCGAAACTATTTTAGTAAAATAAACATCTGAATCATTGTCTGTGTTCTTCTGTGCTTCTGTAAGGAGCTGGGCTGGCTTAGTTAGCCAGGACTTAGTAGGAAACACTGGGTGGACCGACAGTGGGGAACGCTTTCCTGTCGCGTCATTCCGGTTCTCACTGGGCATGGATGGTTTGGAAGTTACTTGTTGCGTGTTATCATTGTGACTGATTAGATAATACGGTAAGACACACAGTTGAGGAGTTTCTGGCTTGGGACGGCTTTCGCTTGGTCCTTGCTGATAGTATTGTTGGTAATCTGTCGCTTTCACTAATTATTCAAAATGGTGGATGCTGACAATGGCGGTCCCTGGAATACCTTCAAGTCTTTTTATGAGGCCGTCATGACTCAAAAAACTCGTGAGAGTCTAAGTGAGGAAACTGAGTCCATTGACCTACCATGCGCACTCAAATAATGTAACTGACGTTTAGTTTAATACAAAAAATCGAAAAAAATCCTCAAAGGATAACCAGCATTAAACATAATTATATCACTCAAGATTTACGTTGACAAAGTTTATCTACATCACGCACAGTGATTATAAAATTTACAATGGAATTATAGTTGATTAGTTATCCAGAACATATCCTTATAAAATCCCACGCTTTAACATTAACTTATTCCATACTTTCCTCAAATGTAGAATTTAAACGACTGCATTATTGATATTTAGTATTCTCCCGTTTTATTTGCCCAGGTGAGGCGCTAACATAGGGTTATTTAAGGGAATTTAGAACTTATTTGAACATGGTTTATGATGATTTTTCCGTGTACTAAATGTTATTTATTATGTAAAGCTAAGACGAGAGGTGATTATCTTGTGATTCATGCATTGTTTGATATCTTAACTTTTACAGTAAAGTTGTTATCTCTGGTTCGTTCGTACAGTAACTATAACTCCTGTTCTAGACTTTGCGTTAAGTCTCGTTTCTGAATCTTATTCTAAGAGCAGTGTTATTAGGCGAGCAATCTTGGTTTTAGGCTCTAGCAGTGCAACGATTGTTTTTTTTTAACTAAGTCCTTCTAACGAATATTGATACATAATCAATAATTGGACAAAAGCATTTTAAGTAAGCACAGAAAGCTGATCACTTCACTCACTTCCCTTTTTAACCTAAACAGATAAAGAACTTCTATTTGTTCCTTACTATGGAGAAATCTATGCGTCATACAATTCGCTGTATTTTCTAAGAGAACATGTTTTATACGTCAATACATATATACTTTTCAAACCATCTCATACATATACTGTCCAAGTAGGCTAAGTGATGATTACCTCTAATTAGTTTTAGGAGATTAAAAATACTAATAAGACTACTATTTACGTACACACAAAACGATGAGAACCAGACAGAAATTTCTCCAAAAATAACTTCAAAGCCCAAATTAAAATGATGAATGATAGGCGATTAACGGTAATAACTCTGTAATTATTCACTATGAATATAAAAACATTTGACAAAACGATAACTATATTAAAATGTACAGTCATGTAGAAATGCTTCTAAATAATATTAAGTTTTTAATAATCGACTAAATACTACTTTTTGAATAATTGTATAATTATTTTCAAGATTATTTGAGTGAAACATATGTAATATTAATTTGACGATGTAATAATATATTTTAATAATATGATAAAATAATATAAGAATTGAATTGCTTTTACTCGTATTGTAATTGTAACTTCTATTCTAACTTTAACGACAAATTTGCACGCCATTATGTTGCCATATGCGAAGTTTAGATTGTACCACCATACTTTTTTTGGACCTTAAAATTACGACAGATACAAATCGACTTTATATTATAAACATATTTACAAACTATAAAAAGAATTTAATTTGTCGAATCAATAATAATTATATTATTATCTGTGCTGTGTCCTTGCAACCAACAGAACACTGTGCGGTATCATTATACGAGCGACATAGCCAGTTTAAAAATTAACCATAAAATATTCATATTTACTGCTATTTGATGTTACACACAGCACTGCAATGTGGTTGCGATCAATAATTACTTAATTTTTGAATTGTGGCACAATGAAATAATTACCGTAATTAAGCGAAGAATCTCCAAAGCGAAAATTTCGAACTTTGGAAACAATGTTAATGAAATGCCGACATAAAATAGTATGCGCATGTGTACGCGTCAGTACAATCTCAGTCGGGGCTGGTTTAAGTTAAATATAGATAACTTTTATTTTTGCTTGTTTTATCGTCTGCGGTTCACTTATGTCTGCGATGTCTGCCAAGCATTTTTGTATCGTTTTTAATTGATTATTTCTTGTTTCAGGTAAATTGGCGTTTTATTGAGGAAAACTGCTGCAGTGTTTGTTATTATAATATTGTTTATATAGAAAACATTTTAAAAAGCTTCGGTTCTAAGCTTTTTTTATTATAATATTGTTATATTACTCTTTTTTGAGATTTTCTTGCTTTCTTTCATAGGCATGTATTAACTTTGAATTTCAGAAATGTGTCTAGTTCACAAAATACTGTTGTGTATGTTTCATGGGAGCCGTTCAAATATTACGTAAGCCCTATTTATCCTTGATTTTTTTATTTGGTGATTACGTTAACAGTAATTTACTTTTTTACACATATCACCCACACTTTGGCAATGCTGGAAAAAGAAATGGATTTTCGAGGATTCCTACAAAAAATTAATACGTCTATATACTATTTTTTTTTTCAGAGATCTCCTTACTTTTAGATAAGAGGAGGGGGTTGGGGGGATAAGTTGCATTAAATATGCTTACGTAATACTGGAACGGCACCATAGGAAAGAAAGCTAAAATCAAACTTCTTTACCCGAACCCAAATTGAACTGACCGCGCTACAACCGAAGCAAATATTCAGGGAAGAAAAAACTTATAACTCACTTCGATTGATATTTATACAATTTTAAAAGCCATACAGGACTTTCTTTTTCAATATTCATTACGGGCTCCATTCATTATTGTGTGTCAGATAAGACACAAAATGCAATTACCAATCCGACCTCATCGTAATAATTGTCGATGTTTTACGTATTTAATATTGTTTCATTCGCAATTGTGAATTTGTGAAACGAAATTTGATATGCATATTTTAAGAGTAGCCGTACATTTTATTTGTTTGTAGTTTAATTTACTTTTCTCTTTCTATCATATCGTGAACACAATTTGACAAAATGAGACGCAAGAGTAGCTTAAAGGTTTTTTAAACAGTATAAGTTATGACTATACTTTCTGAATTTGACTTGAATTTTACAACGAGTTTGATTTAAAAGTAATAAATAAAATACAATTGCACAAAGTTTCGTCACTTACTTAGAATAATAACGTCAAAATAAACAAAGAAAATCTAGTATTTAAAATAAAGTTCAATTCAGTTCTTCAATTGTCACGATTTCGATATTTCTCTCGCTACTCTAAACAAGAAGCTATTGACTGCCAATGTTATACTAAACTAAGTTTAATGCGTAGTAGGTGCAAAAATATTTAATAATAACCCAAATGCATTAAAGAGATAACAGGTTGCAAGTAGATAACAAGTATTTAGAGCAAGATAAAGTATATTTTGTCAACTTAATCTTATCTTGTAGGCTTTTGATAGCAATCCACCTGTTAAAACTTAAGCCGTTGTCCAATATGATTTAAATTACTATAATATAAACATTATTGATCATATTAAGGTCCTTTGAAGGAACCTTGAACATTCTATAACGAGAGATATAGTTCTTATATTGTATTTATTAATGATGAAAGTTTAGAAAAATTAGGTTGTAAATATATATTTATTTATTAACACTTCGTTACAATACAATATAAAAATTGAAGATAATTAAATGAAAAGGAGGGCAACTGGCGGCCTTATCGCTTCCGAGCGATTACTTCCAGGTAACCACTCTATATATACCTACCTAATACATTTCCATACATATTATTACCATAAAACATATACTTAAAACGTAAGCTTTGTGATCATGGTAACACACTTTTGTCTGATTTATATGTAGGGAACATCTACAACTAACACACATATATATATGTATATATAATTTTTGCGTCTAACTCATGCCGAATTCCTCACAATGTTTTCCTTAACCATATAAACACATGTTTTTTTAAGCGCACATACATCGTGCATTGGGTTCAAACCAATGTTACGATTTCAATTTTGGTTTATTTTAGACTTCATAAAATAAATATGTTAAGCCCTTTTTGGCTGTGTAATGTTCTTTTATATGCATAAATACTTGATAGTACGATAAGGGCGTAGAACGGAAGAGAAGAATTGGCAATAAAAGTCAAGTGCTGCGGCAAATTCAAAGTGTACTATAATTTTCGTTTAAATTAATATCATTTTGTATTGACCTTAGATTTAGATAAATGCTTACTTAGTCTGAAAATCAATATTGTAAATCCAAAAACTATTAATACGAACAATTTATCTTTCCTCTTTATTAGTAGATTGTATCAATGTTATACAAGTCTTATATAATCCTTATTATGTAATGTATAAGTCACATTTACCTGTATAATTTACCGAAACGTGGCTCGGTCATTCAACAAAATGTCGGTACGAAATTGCCGTCATATCGTTGTTGTGACAATAAAATTATTGGTTTCTTGTTGTATTTATATTGTTGTTCGTCTTGGTTTACGGTTTGTGTATTGTACGAAATGTATCCTTAAAATCTTTTTTATTTATACATAAAAATACAACATCGTTAAAAGTATATCAACGTCGACAGTTGATATATTTTTGGAGATTTTAGGAATCGACATTTATTTAAGTAGTCATTATGAAATGATCTCTCCATCTAATAAACGAAATATTTTGCGATCTTCTACTATAACTTTACGTACTGTAGTTTATTTTATGTGTCCACATTTAATTTAATACTAGAAAGCTTAAAAAACCTATTTAACATGTTGACAAGTCGATCATTAATCTTTCAATTATTTTTGTAATCACGTAAAGAGTACACGGTGACATGTGACTATTAATAACAATTTGTAACATGACTATAAGCTAATAAAATTCTAATTTGTAGATAACGGCTGTATTCACAGCCTTAGAGATGTAATTAAAATTCCTGACATTTCAAAGGCTTTAAATTTTCGATTTATTGGTACCAATATCGCTTTACAAATCTTAGGGATACGCTTATCTTGTTTAATCAAGGTATCTATTTCCTATATTTTTACGACTAAAACGCAACCAGCGTTGAGCAGTAATGGTCTAGTGGCTGCAGCGTGCGATTCTTATCACTGAGGTCGTAGGTTCGATCCCCGGCACATTCGCTGGAATTGTTAACATTGTGAGTATGACCTTAGACCCAAACAGTCAACAGCTTGTGTAACCCACAGGATCACCTAATTACTATTAGATCACGTAGCCTGATCACCTACTTGACTATCAGATTGACAAATAATTATGAGTCACAAAAGTTTGAGGCCCAGACTGAAAACAGGTTATAGCGACACTAATTTTTTTAAACAAATCCTGTGAGTTTGTGCGGAAAGAGATAATTATTTTCTACACGTAATGACATTTATTTACAAAATATATAGATTTGAATGTTTTATCAGTTTTATTGGTCGTAAGTTTTCGTCATAAAACAGGTAATTTAGCTGTGCAGCAACCTCAAATCCCACGACTGTTTCCGCAGACTATCAATGCATGCTCCAAAGTTACTCTATGTGAACCACAGATTGACAACTCGATCGCAGCACGGTGTATTAGACAGACGCCAGAGGTTTCGAGCGTAACAGTTATGCCAGAAGTTCAGCCCCAGTAGATTGCGAAAGCGACCCTGAAGCCTCTACAAAGGCGCCTTGTAAGAACTACGAGGTATTAGTGGTTATTGCTCACCCAGAATCTAATAGCAGTGATTCTAGGATGTATATAAAAAAAGGAAGTGCGTACAAAGAACACAAATTTATTATATTAATTAACGTAAAATAAAATTGATAAAGATGAAGTCGTATTTTTTGTGTAACGAAAAAAGCAATGTACTCGACTTTAATTCCAAAAGTGCTCGCTAATGTTATTGTTTCGTCGTAAAAAAAAAATATAAATATTATGACCATTTATCAATTGACTCTACTAATGATTTTGGATGCGCAATGGCTTAAAAGCGTCGCACAGTCGGCAACCGCTGTCCTTGTCTGACAAACGCGTTACGCGCTAACTCTCTTTCACTCTACCTCAAATATTTATCATCTTTAACCGCCAGCAACCCTTATTTGCGGCCAGATATAATTAGGCACCCTTATATGAAAATTAATAGAAAAAAATTTGCTTCAATTTGACATATAATTAATAGATATCCGTTATAAACGTATAAATATATCAAAATCATACCTGTTTACACTTGGCTGCAAAGAGGTGCGGCCATGTGCGCAACGGCAACCGTGATTTTTTAGAATCTTCATATTAATTACCGTGATGTAGACGTTATTTTATTTAAAAATTAAATGAACGTAATCTTTTACCAAAAATCAATTCAAAATAATTTAATTAAAAATATTGGCGGCCAAATTTTGATAGGCAACCTAGTAAATATATCGCACACCCAGATCAATACTGCACTAAGTCAAAATATAACTTTTTTGAGTATCGACTAAAAACCGTTTTATCATATAAGATGTAAAGTTATTACTAAGATTTTTTAAATATTGTGTAAATAACCAAATGCTTATCAATAAACATTAGTTAATTACTGTAAAAAACTCACATAAAGTGTTTAATCTTTACTTTTCGAGTTAATTCACTGTTGTAAAACTATTGAACCAATAAAATAAAAATTATTTCTATTTACTCCGTTCTTACTGATTGATTCTGAAATAATGCAGTGTAATCCTATCATAATATATTTGGTCGTAAATATTCAACAAAGAATTATCTGTTTCAATTTCAAGAATGTATTCATAAAACAGTAAATAAAACAATGGAATCTATGAAAATCAGCATGCACTTTTATTATATACTGTGACAGTGTGATCAGCTATATTATGTTATGAAGAAACACAGTCTTAGGTACATGTTTGGGGTCTAAAAAAAAGCAAACTTAAACCAAAAATTAATGTAACATCACAAGTTTACTTTCATAATTATCTATTGACTATCTTAAACTTTCTATAAAAAATAAAATAATCACAGGATACTTAGATATGAAATTTTCAGTTCAATGAAGGAAATTACGTTTCCTGTAAGTGCTGTGCTACTCTAAATTCAATGCTGTCTTGTAACTGAGTTGACATCATTAGTAGGAAAAATATATTTTTTAATTAATTCCATTATATCTCTCTTTTTGTTTTCAGCCACAGGTTGTTTTTCTGTATATGCTTTAAGAAATTGCGGAGAAAAGTTTTGATCTTTGTAGCGCCTTCGAACACAAACTTTCTTAAAATTAGTCTCACTGTACGATGTTTTATAGAAGAAACTCAAAGGATATTGCTTTTCAACGCGAAGTTGCTTGATGTCAATCCACTTGACTTGGTTATTGTCCTCATCCACATTAAAATTATTGCCCCAAGATTCCTAAAGGGCTTTCAGGTCATAAAAGTTATTGTGTAAAAGTTCTTTTACATGATACGGCTCTCCTGTTTTCTTTGCAGTACGAATTAAAGTAGCATATTGCTGTGGGCAATAAATAAGAACAGATTTTAAGTATCTTTTAATCTATTTTTCTATTACACTGTGGACGTTGTCCCCTTCGTTTCGAGAATGCCCGCGGAAGAAATTATGTCTTATGGAATTAACTCTAAGCATGTTGTTAACTGCGTAAGCATAGAAAGATAGTCAGTATTTGTTTTTTTGTTGCCGAAAGCAATTGTCGCTATAGAATATGATATCACATCATTATTAGGATCCTTTTTTGCAAGTATCAACTCAATGTATGCAAGGACACAACTCCCGATCTCACTTGCACCGCGCTCCGCTTCGGTTTCGGGTATCTTCTGCCGATGGGCCTGGTCTATTGGATTCATTGTCAGATGAGCACTTTGAGCTGCTAGAGCTTGATGACGATGAGCCTGAGTCTGAAGAGGTACTTGAGCAGGAAGACGAAGATACCCGTCTAGGTATTACAGGTGGCCGGAATTTTTGTATTTTTCGGATAGAAAAAGTAGGATCCGTTCCGATCCGAATCATCTATAAAATCTCTTTCATTACTCTTTTCGGGTGTCAAAGATTTATTTGAAGCTACAATAGATGATACCTCGAGAGCTGATGCTGCAACAGGTGATACCGTGATAGTTAATCATGTAACTGGTGATACCACGATTGATGATGGTGATGCATCTAAATTTTTGCTTCATTTTCAACACAAATTTCTATTTTTCTTTGTGAAGTGGTTGACGCAGCCTCGATTGCCGTTGCTTCCAATGCCTTTTTAAGCAACAATAGACCCCGACCCTTCATCATCTGCCAAATAACATAAAATATTCAATTTCATTCACTAATACTGCATTATCTCAAAAAATATGTTAAATCTTCTTAAAAATAAATTCTAAAACCAATTTTCAAAAGTATTCTTTTAGTTTAGATAATAAGTAGTAATTCTGAGTATTAAAAAATAATATATTACTCTATTTCCAGAAATTATAACATTATTCACGTTTACCATCAATAGTGCATTATTTAACTAATTTTCAACTTTATCAAACAACACTGTACTATTTTTGAATAATTAAAAAAATATAACATACCCTCGTCACCAATACAGTATTATTTAGAAATACTATCAAAACAGCAGAAGCAGGAAATTCACCAACACTGCATTAAATCTAAATAATTCGGAGTAATCTTCTACTTCATTCAACAATACTTAACCATTACAAAATAATTCACTGTTACGTAACGTCACTATATGCTGCTTCTATAAAGGAACAAGTTGCAACTCGAATTAGATTCTTATTCGTGGTACGACTAGGCAGTTATTCATTCACCAAAAGAGACTTAGCACGACATCTGTTGGCTGTTTTAGCAAATAAAGATATGGCTGTCTTTGTGGTATGTGCGGGAAAAAAATGCCTATTTAACTATATAAATAAGTCGATTCGGGGATTTTTTGACTTAGTGCAGTATTGATCTGGGTGTGCGATATATTCTCCTAATTATAAATAAACATAAAAATTTGGTTTTAAACAAAAACTCGATGAACGCACCAATCCTGCAGTGGGATCTCGGACTATAACCGATCGTAGAAGTTAAATATCCTGACAATATCGAGATGTTTGTGTCCTCACAATGCATCTGTTGACAAATTAATCAGTGTACCTACGACATTGCTATGGCGAAAGGGTTGTAGGTAACTTGACACTGTAACATAAAACTACAGGTCTACAGGTTGCAGTTACTTCAGGCATAATGTAGTGGCGCTGTTTTGTAGGTTGCTTGGTTCAAGTTTCAAGTTATATTTTGTACGAATTAAAAGATTTAACATAGATCAGATGAAACTGTTTGGCAGCGGCTTACTCGATCTGGGTTTCTCATATCGTGTCATAAAAAATATAAATTCTGAATGAATACTGAGATAACATTTTAATGATTTACGGGTACAATTGATGTAGTTCAAGAATCTTATGTACAAATTACTAATAAAGTAAAAAATTAAAATATATTTATTTCTACGAAAACATTTCTTTTTTATACAAAAGCAAAAATGTATAGAAAAACAAATGAAAGTAATTTTTTAACTTAGTCTAAAAGATTATGAGAGCGGAACATATTTAAGATAATATAATCTCAATTCCATATTATTTTCAACAATTAATGGTAATCATAAAATATTTTAAGTAAAATTATTACGATAATTAGAATACTTTAAAAGCAAAAAACAATTTACACTTTAGTAAAATAAAATATAATTATCTTAATATATATATTTCTTGTGTGCGTGTGTATGTGACTGAACTCCTCCTAAACGACTGGACCGATTAAGACGAAATTTTTTGTGTGTGTTCAAGGGGATCTGGGAATGGTTTAGATTCACAATTTTGTCCGCTGGACAATGTTTTTTTAATTAATTTTCAATTTATTAGTTGTTGTTGATTTTGGAATGTTTTACATTGGATCCGACAGACGGCGCTACCATCGCAGTGTCAAATTTTAAATAATATTCGAATTTTAATTTTAGTCTGTCCCGAAATTTAAAAAAAGTTTTGTTATCATTGTGTTATATCGTGTGTGACCATGTGCTGGATCGTTAGATATTGTCATAACATTTGAATAATAATTTTCATCAAAATGCCTATTAAAAATTGAAATTTTGAAATTAAAGACGTGTAGACAGGACAACGTCTGTCGGATCCGCTAGTACATAGGTAATAATTGAAAAACAATAGCTATATGACAGTAAGTAGTGGCCTGTTTTAAAATAGCATTCAATTAGTGAAATAATTTTTGAAACTGGTTTACGTTACAAACACAGAGAGGAGTGCTGGTCTAGTGGCTTGCGACTTTCATCCTCGAGGACGTAGTTTCGATCTCCGGCTGTGCAATGGACTTGCTTTCTATGAACACATTTAACATAAGCTCGAACGGTGAAGGAAAATATCAAAATTCGGCTTGCATTAGACCGACAATCTATGTCAGACACAAGTGGCTGATACAAACTACTGATACTGAAAAATGATCATTAAACAGATACAGAAGAACGCTCATACCTAAATGAGTTGTAGCTACACTGATTTATTAGTTTAAATATTTTACAAACCTAAATATTTCATAATATTGGTAAGTTCATTATTTACCAAAAATATCGGCTATGGAGAAAGTAATCATTATAACATTTCTCCATGTCTGAATACTGCAAAAACAGTCGTTAGGCAAGTGAGCGCAGTTTATGCTAAGTGTCTTTCCGGCAATTTGAAAGTGATATCAGGTGAATGAGACCTTTTCTAAAAAGGCTTTAGTACTTGTTACGAATTGTTAGTAGCTTTTATAGTCAAAGTATTGCTAACAAGCTAAATTAATGCAGACATGAATTCGATAAAGCAGTCCAACAGGACTGGTTCGATCCCCGGCTGTGGACTTGTCTAAGAGCGCATTTAACATTCGCTCGAACGGTGAAGGAAAACATCGCGAGGAAACCGGCATACCTTAGACCCAAAAAGTCGACGGCGAGTGTCAGGCCTGATCATCTACATGGCTTCTTAATTAACAAAACCTTCCTAAGAGTTCAAGACATAAATAAAAAAATATTTGAATTGGATCAAGCCATCTTCGAGTTCTGCGAATCATTTTTATTAATATATATTAAACGCTTCGTAACACACAAGGCAGTGTTCTAAAACGCATACCGTTGCACAGATTAAAAAACCAATAGAATCATCAAGTTAAAGTGTATGAGTTTACCTCAATAAAACAATAGACAAGAAAATACACGATTATTGTTAATATTGCTATTAGAAGCCGGAAACGTCGATCAAACAAAAATGAAACAAGAAAAGTTCTCATTACCAGTTACAAGTAACTGAAAGTCTGGACGAGATAGTGTTAGAATCGAGAGCAGGAAGACCTAATAATACCCGTCTGGTTGCTAGTGATGTGCTTGGTTATCGATGAAACATAAATTTACAAAACAAATAAGCAGAATATTATTTATATGAATTTTTGTTTTATTGTTATTTTTGATTGTTAAGCTATATATACTTTTAATACTGGTATTTATCTATTATCTAACGGTTTAAGATGGTAATTTCAACTTAAATAGCAAACGCGGCTAACATTTATGACACATATATTCTGTAATATTTTTTTGTTTTATGAATAGATCGTTAATTCTGTATAAATGCTGCAAAATTTAAGATATACTAAACTGGAGGATTTACTGGCT
Organism: Pieris rapae; assembly: GCF_905147795.1. Lineage (NCBI taxonomy): Eukaryota > Metazoa > Arthropoda > Insecta > Lepidoptera > Pieridae > Pieris > Pieris rapae. Next base: position 2,380,738 of record NC_059517.1, read on the forward strand.
GGTATTATTTGTCAATTGTAATCAATTTTATCGATAAGTGACAGACATCACTACTAAGTCGCAACGACCGGTGGAATCAGTGCCTCGTAAAGGCTTCGATAATATAGAACGAGTATGCTTTATGAAGACGGCCTGACAGACCTACTCGTGTCCCTGCATAATACAGTTTAGGCTTTTATTCGTTGCTGCCCCCTTGTGGCAGACTTTTGAACTGCTGCACTCATCATCTCAAGATAGGTGAATGGTGTCAGAGACATATTATGTCCATCGTGTTTGGCTGCGTCTCCTTGGTTTCTTTCCTTATATAAACTATATTATTATAACTTTTTCAGTCATGGGTTTCATGCCCTTGAGAGCCCCGTTTTATCATATAGTCACAGGTATTACTACTGACAAAATCCATATAATATACTATGTAGCATATATAGAATTTTCTTCAAAGTATAGTAAGTATAACATTGTTCTCAGAACCAAATATTTATAATATTTATTGGAGCGAGAGTGTTCAAAGGAGTTGAATTAATTTATCTTATGTTACATTTTAAATACTAATAGGTAATATTCATTAATCGATATAAATCTTATTTAGGGATGTACATACACTAAAGATGGCGTTCTGTACACGTCATAAATACTTATAATTCAATCAGAATCGGTCTAGAGTTTAAGATTTTATTTACACAGAGAAGATTTATATTATATATATTTTTAATTTCTTTCGTATCAGAGATTTCTTTTTGTATATTAATATTATCTAAACGTATATTATTAAATAAGAAAAACTTATAGCATTATTATTTTTAATATAATATATAAAACAAGAAACGTATAAGTTTCAAGATAACACAAGACTTGGAGATATTAATCTCGAATTTTTCGCGGTAAAATTAAATGTGTCAGTGCGCAGAATCCTCGGCGCCATCTTGCGCTTGACATTTTAAATGTTGCCTTGCTGTGATAAAACTTTATTATTTTAATGGCACTAGACCACATTGCTGATGATTATGGTTATGGCTGTAATTAAAAGAATTACGGTTATTTTTAAACGATTTGGTTAACCTACCTTGGTGGATTTTCATATATTTTTATTTTAGTCTAAATTGCCAGTTTTTTAAGAAATAATTCTTAATTAATAAACTGATAATTACTAATATGTAATTTTAAAATGAAAGCTTCATTTGGACAAAATCAACACACGACAAATATCTATCGTGCATTGACGTAAATTTTGAATTTCGAATGTTTGAATTATCCACTCAAAAAATATCTAAATACATTCGAAACAACTCAATCGTGTTTTTTACCATGGTTACGATGTTAAAAATGGTAACCATGGTAACTAGAACCGTTATAAAATAGGAACGATGTCAATATTTTTATTCTATACTTAATCAAAAATACTCGCGAATTCGCCTTCCGGGTAAGTATGCAAAAAAATTATAAATCGATTTAGATTATTTATGGTCATATGTCTGTAAACTTTCAAAGAACATTAAATATTTTATAGCGTACACATAATTATAACCTTAAACTAAGAATTTATTTAATAACTGTCTCTTATCAAATAAATTGTTGATATTATCTTCAGATTTCATCTTAAACCATAAAAATTAATATAGACAGCTCCCGGGCTATTTATTACCAGTATCGAAGCTTAATATTTTTTTAAATCGTTATTTCGCTTTATATTTTTGTATTGTAAGACTTCATCTGTCCATAACCAATATATATATAACCTATTAGGTCTGGGCCTCCGATTTCTGTATATGTTCCGTGATATTAAATTCTCCTACGAGTTAAGCACCTATTTGCCAATGGGCACACTGTTGACATTTTGAGCCTAAGGCATGCCGGTTTCCTCACAGTCCATTAGTGCACGCGCGGAGATCAAACCTACGGCCTCAGGGATGAAAATCCCACATTGAAAGCACTAGGCCAACATTACCCTGATTCAAATTCAAATTCAAAAATCATTTATTCATGTAGGTAATATAATGTATATTTATGAACGTCAAAAAAGAATTATACATACATTAAATTCTTCTAATTTAACATTTATTGCCAGTTCTCAAATCAAGGAACATAAGAACTGGCAATAAACTCTCCGCCACTCAACGTTGGCAAAGCGCTGCGGCCATTACACCACGTTCCATATGACATCCTCAGTAATTAATAATATTACATTTCATTAAAAACAAAGATTTGTCCTTTATTAATAGGCATGGTGCAATAGGAACACGCACCTACATTCTCGTGGGAACAACACGCGAATATATAGTCGAATTAACTACCATCACCGCCTATACGAATTCAAGTACGACCAGTTACCACAAGTAGCATCCGATCACGAGTATGACGCCTGTGACTTTAAAAAATGTACGATACGATATTATAATAACCACTTCAACTCATTTTTCGGCTCCATTAAGCCCTGGAGCATCTTAATTAATCTATTCTGTATGCCCTTTCAAAACATCTCATATCAAATATCATTTTTCACATAACTGTCAGTCGATTCATGGACAGCTTCTTTATTGCCTATTGTGGGTTTGAACCTTGGTATTAACCACAACTACACCAATTAAAAATTACGTAAAATCGTATACAAATCAATGGGATTTAGGTTAATGGATGGCGTTTAAGTTGATATGGTTTTAAAATTGTATAGATAACATCTTAAGATTGTTTAGGTGTTCTTGCTTTGAGTAATATTTCTTTAGTTCCGGGGATTACTACAAACAAACGAACTGTTTTGAAAGAGTAGCGCTACAGCTTTTAGGCCTGGATCTCAGATTTCTGTCTACGCATTTACCATGGAGTGTTCAGAATACGAAATTCCACCCGTATCATCTCGACGTCCGTCGTTCAACAACTGAAGACGGTTTTTGCTGCGTACCACCACTATGTGGAAACAGCTTCCCACTAAAGTATTTGCCAACCAATTCTACTGAGGGTCCTTCGAGAAAAAAGCGTACCAATTCTTAAAAGGCCGGCGACGCACTCGCGAGCCCTCAGGCCATGAAAATGTCCATGCAAAAATTGTTTTTCGTAATCTTTAAAGCCTTCCGTGCCTATCCTAAATTCCATTGTAGACTTTTTGGATCTAAAGTATCATTCTTCTTCTTCTTTTCGTCGAACGTACGAGCAAGTGTTAAACACACTTAGAAAGTCTAGTAGTGTATAGCCATATACTGATACTATAGATAATTGAAATTCAAATGTTGTGCTTTTCGTCTGTGTTTCGTCACATCTTTAGACCAATCACAAAGATGCGACACGAGCCATCGTTCTTTTTAACCAATCAAAATCGAATTAAACCAAGACGCGTTCCGTTTTACGTTTAACATTTTAACGGCTGTGGTATTTTTTATTAATCATAATTTTCTGTGTGGAACTGAATACAAACACTAAAAAATAATAATACAGACTGTTGGTCTGCTATCATTTGACAATCTCGGATATAAAAAAACAACGATATTACCAGTAGCAGACTTGTCCGTTTGTAAATGTTGACCTCCGGACGCCGAACCAAGTTGCTCTATAAAAATAAACTGCCTGGAATCTAAGATAAAAACGTGTTGAATTTGTAACTTAAAATATAGATAAGATAAAAATGGCGGACATAATATTCCGGACTTATCTGGTACAACAGTAACGGAACATTTTTAATACACGATACTGTCAAATTTAATCAATACGTATAAAATTCGTTTGTTACAGTCACTGTTATTAGTGAAGATATCATTTTACATGTATTTAAATTGAATATAAAAATGTTCCTAAAGCATTGCCCGAGCCGCGCGCCTGTATTCTACAGTTTCGATAGCATTTGATTTTAAGGCAAGAAAATATTCCTATTGGCCCTTGACTTGGCTTAGGTGTGTATCCGATACCGATACCGATATCTCGGTGACACTTGGGGATTAACGACATATCGGTATCGGCGATATTTTAATTGCCGATACAAGGAGTCTTCAAATTTTGCGCTTTATAAGTAAACACGCATCTTGTTTGATCTAGTGCGTTGCAAACGAGACACGAACTATCATTGCCCCTCAGTCGCTTTCTTCCCGCGTAGTATTTTTTCAATACCAAATTAAACAAAATACAGTATAACAAAAATCTTATCTATATTAATATTAATTATTAACAGTTATTTCTTAACATAAAAAAAAACTTTAATCTTTTTTTAATTTATTGTAAGTGTTTATAATTTATAATAAAAATTAATAACTTTAAACCAATCTTGATATATTTTACCTTAATTTAATTTTAATTCAATAAGTGTTGGTATCGGTAACGGCGATATTTCTATAAGAGTGTCGGTATCAGTATCGTATCGGCAAAAAGGCGTATCGATGCATCCCTAATTTCGATACAGTTCTTTCAAGATAACGCTAATATAACAACCGGGTCACGTGGTACTGAAACTCAATCATTAATTTTACATCGCTGTTGAATTATTGCTTACTTCGATATATTTTTTAATTTACTCGCGTTATTCTCTTTAGAACTAAAATAGGCCCGTCGTTTTTTGTAAAATATATTTCGACTATCATAACACATCAGTCCGATAAAAACAACCCGACGAGCTGTTAAGGCCAACAGCGCCACATTAAAAAATTTAATAAAATCTAATTAACTTATAAGCTACTGAATATATTAAAATTCATATTTTAATCTCGTGATGTTTGGAATTAAATGAACATTATAACAGTAGTGGGCGTAGAGTACGTAAAGAACAAAAAAATATAGTGTAAATACTTCATAAACTTATATTTCTAATATGAAAAAAGTTGTTTAGCAAAGTATGCATCAAGAAACACTTAACTAACAGATACATGTGTGGCCACACCGTATCTAATCGTTCACTTTATGTTATTAGATTCTAATATCGTCTACAAGTTACTCTAATAGCGTTGATAAGGAATGTTAAGTTAAATACAGGACGTATACACTCATAAAAATTGCAACATTCAAATGTAAATTAATAATGACAGACCAGGTAAAAAACATATACTTTTAAGTGTTTTTGAATATTACTATATTGTGCTAGCTAGAGCTTTACATGTTTTGGCATAACGGATGTTCCAAAAACTAACAAAGACACAGCGCACGCTTATACCAACAACTCAAATACAGAGTGATTCACATACTCGTACATTATTAAAGTCTTAAACGACTAAGTCTACTTTTTCTTTCAAATTTTTTTTTGCACAATGCATGATAAACCACGGAATAATTTTAAGCGTTAGATCAATTTCGTCACAACAATCATGAATAATGTAATATTATTATATGTATTTAAATATCAACATATCTACTGACTGGTATACATTGGTGTTTTTGACAATCATCAAATAGGAAGTCAAAAAAATTCATAGATTCGAACAGTAACTAACGTAAGACGCAAGGTGTTATACATCTTCTTAACCTACAAAGTAATAATAAATATAAAACTAAATTAATTGTAAAAAATTGGTTCACGCTGCAGTGTAACTTTGTTGCTGTATTGCGATAATTATTCGTTGCCCCAGTCCCCGATACTGACTACCAGGTGCCTGCGAACTCCACGGCCCAAGTCTCTATTCCAAAGAGAACGAAATCAAACTTGGAGGAGAGACTTTTATAATTTCGCCTGTTCTACCGCCGCGCCAGCGTTATATCTGAAAAAAAAAACACATCAAGACCAAAAATATAGTGATCGCTCAACGTGTCTTAAAAAATAGCTTAAGTCAAAATGACATACGATGTCGACAAGCATACTAAAATATAACACAAAATCTCCGTGACATTCCTGAAGACAAAAAAGGAGAATTTTAATGATGTCAATTATATAAATGATTTAAATTCTTTCCATTGGAATGTTTTAACGTTTTGATTTTTGATGTGTGATTAGCCGTCGGTGCCTACTATATATATATAACAATTATTGTTTTGCTGGGTACCAAGCACACTTTGATTAAGTGTTAAAAAAGAGTGCTACAATCTTTTATACGGTATCTTTTTCGTGGTAATTTCTTTCTTAATACGCATCTATGCCTAATACACGCCGAATTATTTATTCACATTTCGTTGTAAAGAAACACAAGTAAAACAATATATAAAAATTACAAGGGATGCAACGGGCGGCCTTATCGCTAACAAGCAAGAACCTTAATCTAGAGAAAATAAAAAAAATAGAATATTAATAAGTAACTAATACAAAAAAGCTAATCTTAGGGATTCATGAATAGCAAATAGCGACGTAATACCAAAAAAGAGGAGATATAAGAATTATACAGGTCACGATTGATCAGGATATGATAAGGTTAGGAAATGTTTATATAGAAGAGTTTTAAAAGACGATAGGGAGGAAGCCAATCGGGCAGCCTAATGGCGGAAATCCTAAATGAATTTGCCTATGAAGGATGAGCTGTGGGATGGAATTTCCAATAGACATCTATTGGAAGAGCGTAGCGTATAGTTAGAAGGACCTAAGAATTACGATAGTTTTGCCTTACGATGTTTTTTTTACTTCACCGTCTAGAAGAAGGCTGTTGTTGTACAGCCGGAGTTGAGTCGCACTACTAGTATTTCATCACAGTGCTATTAGAATTCGCCTGGATTTACACTGATCAGAAGTAGGACACCAATAACGAGAGCGTCTGCATACGTCAACATGTTAAAATCTAGTTCAACTATTGGCCTTGTAACTTTTCTCATTTATCCACATATGGCATGACCAGTATGTTAATGTGTGTTATTAAGTAAATCACTTGTAATTTTTACGCTCACTTAACGCGACTAAATTAATAGTACACTTATGAGCTGAGATTATTCTTGTATGATTGGTTGGTTTTAAGTTGGTATGACCTTACTGAAAGGTCTTAGAAATTTTAGTAGCAAACTTAATTTTGCTTCATTGCATTCAGGCCAACAGTGAAATTTAATTTCAAAACAATCATTACAATTTCTTCCTTTTTTTTAAATTCAATTTTACATTTAGGTACAGAAACAGAAAACAGATTGATTACAGGATACATATAATTATTACACACTAAACAACATTTGAAAATCTGAAACCCAATTACATCTGTACACAGAATTTTACACTAAATATCAACTACACAATATACACATATTAAACTTAATGACAATAAAATAAAATAAATATATCATTATTTTATTGTTCAATATCAGCTACACTTCAAAAGTGTATATTACGTCACATTGATAAAAGTTTGTATAAAAAATACTCGACGAACTTAAAGAGCGTATTCAGGAATTGCAAAAAAAACTTAATTACGTAATTCCCGCGAATTATATTTGCAGATGTTACATTATCTTCAATCTTCCTGTATCACTGTATTGTCTTACATTGCATCAATATGCAAGTGAAGAAATTATTATGGCCTCAAGATAATAATAAATATTAACCGGTTTATCGTGTTTGCCTTGTAAAACAATCACGGTAATGGCCAAGTGCAAAATAATACATTATTTTAAGAATTCCTGCCGCAATTTATGCCTAAGTATGCGTAGAGAATTCCAACACATGAACAAAACTCGAAGGTACAAAACAATGTAACAATGTAACGATGTGTTTAAACAAATGAAAAACGACTTGTTTAGATCTAGAAAACTAGTTTTGCGCCTGAAGCCGTCTATTAAGTACTACTCTTTTTATCAAAGCCAAAGAATTTTAATTTTCATTCATCTCTTGATAAGCCACTATTTCTACTATCAATCATAAAAATAGCATATTTTTTATTTTGTCTGTTAATCCGGTTTAAATTAATATATAAATATATATTATTGAAATAAAATATGGCCATAGGATAAAATACATAGATAGCATAGCATATCCCGCTGTCTCCTAATCCCTATCAATGACATATTAGAGTTCTTAAATGTATTACATTAGCCCAGGCGTGGTCCAGACTACAAAAAGGGGATCAAAATGACAAATGGTTGAAGACAGGCACACGACAATGAAATTGAATTTCAATACCCCTACGCAGGACTATTTTGAATACATTAATATAATCTCGTTTTATATTACTTAACGGTGCTTGAAGCTATAGATAAATGGAAAGGGAATACTATATATATATGTAAAATTTTCGTATCATGTTCGTGCCCATACTCCTCCGAAACGACTAGATCGATTCATGCGAATTTTTTTATGCATATTCATCTTTCAAACCCTTAAAGGATAAGTGGTCCACATCCAAAAAATTTTTTGATATTTTTTAGACAAAAATTTTTTTCGAACGATAAACGAAGTTCACGGGGCAGCTAAGTAATATGTAAAATTATATCCTTTTTGGTACTGTTAAAAATCTTAGAATTAGGAAAGCCAGTATGGATTTATTTAGTTGTAAAGTACAGATTGTATTATTACAACCGCTAGTTAATCAAGGCTGAATCACTGAATATTTTTCTGCTGTAAAGACCATTTTTATACATAAAAAACGTGTGTGTACACGTGTTAGAAGTAATACTTCTTTGGCGTAACATGATTAAAATCTTTCGCCTTATTCTTATTTGTACAAAAAACGACAGTAACAATAGAAAAAACTAAAATGTTGATATAGCTAAGTTCAGGGTGTCGGTTGTTGTGACGGTGTACGCGCGTCGTAAAAATTTACTCTCATCATTTTCCCCTAACGCGCCAGAAGAAGTATAACTTCAATAATTGTAGAAATGTGACTGTCCCGTGCTGTAAACGGGACCTGAATCTCAATAAATAGAAATTTAATTGGAGTTAGTTTTTGTTGAACGAAGATATCTTTTGTCTCAATCTAATATTTATGTATCTGTTTTGTAATCATTTGTTTTTTCGAATAGTCTGTGTCATTTATCGTCCATAAACAGAAAAGTCCATTTGTGCACATTGGCTGAAGCTTACGACCTCAGTTGTGACTGTCGCAATTAATGATTAAAGTATTCACACGAAAATCATTGAATACATATAAATATTTAAAACGCGTCCGACCTTAACAGTACATTGGTCGTTTTCAAACCATAAACCACATCTTATCAAGTAAGCTTCTGTTTCGCATTATCGAACCATTAAAGATTACATTAATGACAAAAACATGTAGCAATAATTGTAAGAGACTTTGATTCGCCTTTTTGTGAGAGATCCATGGCTAGATAATTTGATATATATAGTCTTTTATTTATTTAAGTAACTGTTAGTAAAGTGGTCTCTTCTATGAAATTTAAGAACTTCAAATAATATACCGGCAAAATGTTCTCTGCTATGAAGACAATAAAGAAATTGTGTAGTGTATGTAATTATTTGTTATATATACGAGAAGTCAAACGAGGCTCATCTGACGCCGCCCATGGACACTCACATTGTCAGGGGGCTCGGAAGTGCGTTGCCAGTCTTTTAAGAATTGGTACGTTCTTTTCTTGAAGGACGCTAAGTCGAATAGATTAACATTGTTTTAGGGCTGTTTAAACTTAAATATAGAATACACGTTTATGAAAGACTTAAGACTTAAGATATAAAGCTTCTGCAGGTCTAGTTGGATACGGCGGCTCATATTTTAATAAGATCTGGCCATCAATCACACAATTATTATATCCCAATAGGATGACTATTCGAAAGGGTAACATAATGTTATGATAATTTTAGAATCCTTAAAGAGACTGCAACGCACCAGCGACTGTTCTGGCGGCGATACCTTTGATCGATAGAATGACTTTTCAACTGAGCCTACCCGTTTGATCCGTTTTATATAAGAATTAAACCCTAGAAATATAAACGATATCATATATGTACTAAAATTATTATTATAAATGTTATATAATTATGTACTTGGATTATTAAAATAATCGACATCTATAAAGGTTTCAATATTTGTTTATATCAAGATTGGGAGCGCGATAAAATACCTCTTTAAAATTAAATTGCATTGATTATTATCTCGAAACAGATCCTGATATAATGAAAGCTGCTATTTATTATATAATTCTTGTTTAATTGGACTTCGGAATTAGTTAATTATTTATGGATATCCACTTAAAGTGGGTCACAGGCTAGAAAGCGAAAAAGGTATTTCAAATAACCGTTTAAGGACCTATCCGGTCGCTAATCTCCAGAAATGTACACTGTTTCTTTAAATTTTTGAGTAGTTTATGTATCCATTTTGAAAGATACACGATTTAGATAACTTCGCTCGATATAAAGAAATCCAAACATAGCCAATTTTTAACACATGGCCACACTTTGATAATTTATATAGAACGTGATTTTGAAATTTACACGACATATTTTATCGCAAGTAACAAGAAAAAAAAATTGACAAAATTATATTAATTTAATGTTATACGTAACTAATTGTTATTACGGGCCGGCACCTCAGTGATCGATCTCTCCATTGCGCACCTCAGTCCATCCTGAGACACTAACATACCAATTCGTGCTGGGATAGGGCCTTAAGTCATGTTTTGCTATTACTTCCCAATCTTAAAAGCCAGTTCTCGATACTTGAGCTATAGTTTGTGCTGAGTTTTGGGTTGTTATTCATACGATATGTCACTTACTCGATAAATAAATACGGTAGAATACTGTCTGAGACTTATAGTCAATAATAAATATATAGCCTGTTAATATACAATTAACGAATCAACCAATGTAGATCAGCAGTATGTTGGTGTAAATATTTATTTTGAAAAAAATACAAAAAATCTCAAATAATTATACTTAAATTGATTTTCAAACATTCAGATCAATTACACCAGAACAACCAGCTGTAGGAGAAAAAAAATATAAATTTCATATAAGTGAAAACGAAGAACAATTCGCAGGATTTAAATAAACGAGATTATATCTATAAAAACACCGACTTATTCGGTATTAAAACAATATTGAATTGGGGCAAAAAATACAATTATTATAAACACACGGTGTTAAGCCTACTTAAAGATAATTGCGATATATTTCGCGAGAGTACAAGATAATATGCAAATTGAAGGCTTTTGGGTCAATTTTAATTTTCGGTATTCATAAGTAGAAAATCAGTTCATCAGTGTGTAAGAGGGTTCTATAAAACTAGAGTTATATATCTATTAAACCTTATGTTGTGTTTGTAATATAAAAATATAAATGATATACAATATTGACGAATAATTAAAAAAATCTTCCACGATTGCCCTTACTAATTAAAATAATAACGCTAAATCTCTATCGCATGGAGGCTGCATTGCAATATTTAATTATTTATAAAAATAATGATATAAGCGAATGACTATTGCAATGTTTAAACACGCAAGCAAGTTACAAAAGCTTGTAATTGTCAAAATGGTTGAGCGTAGGCGACAGTGTCGATCTGTATCAATATTCTATCCATTCACCAATATATTAATTATAACTAAATTGTCAAGTGAATTTCGATACACTATTAGGTTTTCGATTAATTTGATAGTTTATATTATTTATTTATTAATACCACCACATCATATATAGCTATTATATATTTCTAGAATACTAGACTGAATTCGACGATTTACAATTAAAATAAAGAAAAAAGTTTTGTTTTTCACTGCATTTTAAATGGGAAAGACCCCATGCACCAGCTCAATTTTCAAGATATCAAGCTCATTTTTAGGAGGTTTTTTATTGTCTAACAAAGAACCTTTTTAGGTATATTTACTAAAAAAAATTTTTTTTAATCAGTCTATAAAATACATACTTAATTATTTTTATATTGTAAGTTACTTTCAATCCTATTTAGTATGTACATGTACAATGTATGTTTAAACAATTTGATTGTGAAAACAAATGAAAAACTCTTGTTATTCATAATTATTACTTGTCTACGGCATCCCTTACATAATTTATAAGTGTGTCATAACGAATAAAACCAATGAATAAACAAAGGTAGAAAATAAGAACATGAACAGAAGTACATACATGTTTGAAAGGATAATAAATGTATTTATGTAAATAAATAAATCAGTAAAAACTAATAACCAAAAAAATATTGCACCGAAACCGCCTGACATGACACGTCAACAGTAAGTAAAACTGTATCAACAGTCGGTATTTTTATTATTCTCCAGAAAAACAATAAACTTTAACGAAACACAAAACCATGTTTAACGGTACGTCATTCGTAATTGCTCACTTAAGGCTCATTTTATTATACAATTCGGTCATTAATTAGCTTGATTTTAACTCTTTTGAACGACAGGAATCCAAGGACTTTTATGTTCGCGTTGACACTTGCTTAATGAGATCTGGTTTTTGGGAAACCATAAAGTATGATACCATTTATTATGGTCAGTGCGGAATTGAAACTGCAGCTATAAAAGTATGTGAATTTTTATATTAATAAGCGACGTGGGCGAAGTCGTTTTTAAATTTTGTGCTTTCAGAGATTGCTGGTTAAATTGATGATTTAACGTAGTATTTGTATGGATTTCTCTTAATTTAAAATTGTTACTTCTTATATATAGAATTCTCGTGTTCTTGCATATGCAGTAAACTAAGAACTTGAGAATTACATAATATTCAGCCTTTTTTATTGAGGTCATACTTCCGCGTATTGGTAACAGGAGAGTCTTCCACGGCATTTAATGCTGACAACAAACTTATAAGCTTTTTCCAAGCTTTGATCAATAGATAAATTCTAAGTTCAAAGTCCTTGTTGATACAAATAACAAAACCATATAATATCAAAGTAAAGCTCGAAACGTGTAAAACGTGATTCGCGAGCCATAACAATAAGTTCGTTACGAAAAACCTCGCCTTGCCGTTCTAAAATTACAAAATGCATGAATCTCGATATTATAGTTTTGCCGTAAAGAGTTTGCCCATAGGTGTTACCTTATTTGCGGATTGCATATAAAATCTATGCGGTAACGAATTTGAGACTGGCCATTTTTTTCTTTTTTTATACTGGTATTGGACTTTTAATTGTTTGTTGTCAAATATTTTAAATAAAATATACTTTTATTCGAGTAATAGAATTTTTTGTCAATTTAAAAAAAAACAAAGAGATCTGACTTTAGTTTTAGTATAAAACCTTACAATAAGTTTTAAAGATATCTGGATTTAGTTCTCTTCTGTAATAAATCAACGTATTTTGTGTTAAACTACAGTCCATACTACAATAACAACGTATTAAACTGTATAATGAGGATGTAATTCAGGATATGTTAGACCCCTGAACTTTCTACCGCCTAGGCCTTACACCTAAGGCCTAGTTACCCGATTTCTCACAACATTCGCTTTATGTTGCATCTGCCTGTACCTAATTTATTGTACCATTTGGTACAAGTAAAACCGATTTATATGGAACTTTCTATACAGCCTTAATAAACAACCTTATGATGATTTGATTTCTTCTTAACTTCAAAAACACAATTTACAATAAAATATTATCTTATCACAATACTACCCACTGTATAATTAGTTTAACATTGTTTGATAAATATATTATTTTATAATTTCCTATAACTGAAGGGGTTTAACTTTTTCTACCTATTGATCCCAACAACTATGTATTTACAATATACTGAATGAATTGCTCTTTAATTGATCTTTTGAATGTAATTGTTTCATTAACATTATGATTTTATTTCTGTCTGTGCTTGTTATCAAATGTAATTTGGTGTGCATTCTCAAATATAACGTTTAGGCAATAAATATGTACTATAATAAAATATTTTTGTTTTACAACTTCTAAAAGAATCTTTAATTCATACGATTTTTTTTATTTGCAGGTAAATAAATACAACTTTAAACAATCTATGGACGTAAGGGTAAATGTGGTATGAGTTTAAAACATAATTATTTGAATAAGCAACTCTTTCACCAAGTTTCTTGTGTGATTTAAAGAATAACGGAAATGTTGGAAAGACCTAGTGCACAAGTGATGGTTATCTTAAACTATACGGTAGTGTACTGCCTCTGACAAATAAATTAAAACATACAGAAAATATTCATACATTAAAATTTCAATGAGAGCTTATAAAATGTTGGCAACCTAAAGTTTAAAATTAATTAGATGAAATAGTTTCTTGGTTAACATTAGGGCTTTGAAGATGCGAACAAGGATTGCATTTGCGGCTTGTTAGATACGACAGTAATATATAATTGGATCGATACGATTTACGACGTCGTACACTTTCACATCCATTTATTACAAAATACGTTCACTAGCTTTCATTAACTGCATTTTATATGCAATAAGTTTCGACTATGTATGAGGCCCACAAAACACGTATAGAAATATTGAAGAGTTTTTGGGAAGTGAAACTTCTTTAGACACATTAGGGTAAAATTTACCCTAATGTGTCTAAAGAAGAATTTACGGAACGTGACGAAGATGTGCAGCGTTTTTGAATAAAAGAGAGAGCGATTGAGAGGGAGTAAGAAAGGAAGATCGAGAAAAAAAAACACGCTATTGGTTTATGTATTTAGTAGTGAGTTTTAGTATTAGAATTATTTAGTAGTTACATATTAAAACTTTAGATGGAAATTCTGTCGCATTACATTTAAAAAAAAATTATGTCTTTTATATGTTTCATCTTTTTTATTCCTGCGAAATGATGGTTCTATCATACGAATGGCCTAAGCTAGCAAACGCAACAAAGGCTTCAACTGAATATCTTTCAGGTCGTTAATTAAACGGCTAACTTTTAGGCTGTTAATTGAATGGTTAATTAATATAGTGGCTGCGACAGCTACACTATATTAAGAGACAATTTCTTAAAAAAAAATATTTATTTTAGTCGTTAGAACCGCAACTGCTATATAAAAGATTGATCCAGGTCAATAGAATTATAAACGAAGTTAATCAGGGGTTTTAAATCGTGCAAATTGTTCAGCAGTAACGCTTTAAATCACAGTAAGGCAGGTGCAAACGCGTCAGCCTCTAAATCAAACGACCCTTATCGATGAAGCCTTCATAAATATTGAATACGTAACCTGATCCAGTTGCGTAAATGAATGCGTATGACTCTTTAATTGATTAATTATTGATTAAATCATTTTGACAAGTATTGGGTGTGTTGTGATTTGTTACATGTTTTATTTAGATTTCATCTGTAACCATGTTCCGACTATGGACCTTCATATATTTGTAATCCAGCGTTGAACGAGGGTACTTTAATACAGTCAATATAATACAATTAATGGTTATGTTTTAGTGAGCCGGTCTCAAGGTGCAAATCGGAGTATTTATTGTACGTTTTATTTACGCAGACATTTTTCAATCACTGAAAATCGAACCTAGCCCCTCTGAGTTAAGTGTCAATTCACGGGGCAGACATTTCTGTCAGTATTCAATGATTTCTTCTTATTCAAATCGCCTGGAATTAACCTGGTCTAAGAGTCATATTATGTAGTACCCGTACAGTCAGATATAGTTAGATAGTACCCGTAAAGAAATTAAGAAGTCATTCAGAGCGGGCCTCGAAAGTGGTTCATTGTTAAATATCACATTATGTCACAAGAGAAGACAGTACATGTCTGTCACCAGGCGAGAGCTGATGCGTATCAGTGTGATCGTGACAGCGATGGGAATAAACCCACGATCCGTTGTGCAACTCCCGTCACGGTGTGTCGTGGTGATTTTATCGAACACCATACAACAAGCTTATGTCAAATATTAAGTTCTTAAGGTTATTCTGAGTGGAGAAGATCACTCCTGAATCTCAAGACAGCATTGAATTGCATACGGGAGTGATGCTTAGCCTCGATGACTTGATTAGGACTTTTAACTTCTGAAATGTTTTTTATATACATATTTATAAATCAAACTTATTTTCACATTTTAATATTTGTCGTTAGACGTATCGTAACTACATGTTTCTCGTCTGTAGAGTGTAGTCCCTCTTTATACAATAATCTCCAGTAAACAAATCGAATAGATAACGCTGTATTAATAACGATAAAGGTTGATGGAAAGGTATATTATGTTTATAACGTTCATTATTTTCAATCCGTACTAAACTATAATGATAATAAAGACTTTATTCATGCCAAAAGGGTTGTGACAAAATTCAGCTGTCGCTAGTTTCTACACTAGAGAGTCCCTGTATTGCGGGTAACTAGATACATTAAGTATGCAAAATAATAGTAATGTGTGAGTGTGTATATGCGCATGAATTTGAGAGTTGTTTTGATCGTGTGTCATTTAGTTTTTGGAATCTCAAAGCCATCCCAAGATACGTAGTTTGAAATCCAATTCGGCTAGCGTAATTTTTCATGTGATTTGCGAGTTTATATCTGGATATTTTGACTATCTCAGAATCCATAGACTGGGGAATTTTATTATACAAGATTATGAATCGTATGGTAAAAGCGTAGCCAACTTTTAAGTCGTTTAATTTTACGACAATAGGTTAATAAGCTTAGGAAGGAAACAGAATCACATCTTTCATACATTTACAGATTCTGAACCCAGTATAAATCTCAAAGCGTGGGAAGTACATAATATTCATGTACCCTATTCTTAGGAAATATTTAAGTAATTGTCGAGTTAATCCAGGTAGGTGTGCGGCAATAAATAAAACAAAAGCAAAAGTCAATTTCTCGCCAAGTGATCGTTAAAACGTGGTCACGACCGAAATCTTAAAGCACTCGGATTTACGATTACTGCACTATATTTATTCCACTCAATGCTATGCTATATAAAAAGTATAAAACAAAAATCCATAGTTAAAAAGTTTCATATGAATACCTATTAAATTAAATAATACAGAACACGATGATTTGGAGAAAGCGAACAGCGATTTTTTATACAAAATTAAGTGTCGTTATTTATTTATTATATCATTTTATCAGCAGTTATTAGACAATGTCTAAACAATTACATTATACACAAAAGCCAATAACGGAATACACATTCGAACATAAACATAAGACAGAGTTAATTTACTTATAGAAAAAAAGATATATTTAGTAAATTGTAGGATGCATTGATCATTATTTTTACTAGCCATTATATTATGTCTAATAAAGTAAACCAGAGATTTTTATATTATTTTTAAGCATTTTTTATTTAAATTAAATAATTGCTGGGAATTTGTGTTATAATCTTTAGGTTTACATGAGTAAACAAGTCTGAGTAAAAAAACACGAAAGCACCGAAAACCCCCAGTGTTGTCAGAATTGAAATATACTCGCCTTTATGTTAAAATAGATTGAATTATACCAATTTAAGTGTTATTTCTTATTAAAGGCTATGGCACTTTTAAATTACGAGTGTAGGCATCGTCTGGTATTTCAAACATTAACAACAATTTTGGCAATATCTATGAACTAATATAAATAAATCAGCGGTGCTACAATCTTTTTAGGTTTTGGCATCAGATTTCTGTATATGTTTTATGATCATTTGGTAATCTAATAGGCAAGTAGGTGATCAGCCTCCTGTGCCTGACGCACACCGTTGATTTTTGGTTCTAGGCAAGCCTTAAAAAGAAAGTCCATCGGTGCAATGGGGATCGAACCTACGATCTCTGTGATGGTAGAAATCGTGAAAAAGAGTGGCGGAGAATTTATTGCCAGTTCTTTTCTTCCGTTCTACGCCCTTGATTTGAGAAAAAAATAAGATTAATTTAATATTGTTTTTTTTTTTTGACGTTCATAAAGATACATTATGTGACCTATATGAATAAATGAATTTTGACTTTTGAGTCGCACGCTGAAGTCACCAGGCCAACACTGCTTTTATATAATATATAATACACAGTGCCTTATATAAGATGCAGGCTTTCAAAGCTAAGGCTTCACACAGCATACAGCCTTACAAGTTCATGTTAAGTAGATATTATATCAGCATTAAATCGAGCGGTCATTTTGACTCCACGTTTTGTATTACTGTCACCTTACTGTATTGTGATTTTGCATCTCATTTATTCATTTAGCCTTTCCTTTTTAAAGCTGGTTACATAAGAGTATACATTATTTTATCTTAGCATTTAAAAGTAATACATAACACAATTAAAAGCATTGAATTTAATTTTGTTAAGTAATTTTTTGTAAATTCTTTTACAGGGTGGAATTTATTATACCATATAAAAGAAAAATACTTTAAACAATGATAAATTAGCAATTTCACTCGTAAGTCACACATATTAATTAAAAAAAAAAAAAAAACTTCGAGCTTTTGAACATACTCCTAGGAATAGAGAAAGAAACTAACCAATTCGACTTAGGGTCCTTCAAGAAAAGAGCGTACCAATTCTTAAAAGGCCGGCATCTCACTCGCGAGCCCACTGATAGTATCCATGGGCGACGGTATCACTTAACATCAGGTGAGCCTCCTGCCCGTTTGCCCCATGTTCTATAAAAAAAAAGCTAAAAGCGAATAAATTTTAATTTTGTGTCAATTATAATGATAAAAAATTATAATATATTATCTAAGATTTTTATATTATCTTCGAAAAAGATCGCTCGTTAACGATAATTAATTATTTTAATCTGACAATTTTGTACTACTATGTTAATTGTAAATCGTCATACAATTCAGAAGCTTCAACATCGAAAGCGAACGAACATTGTAAAATTGCACAACAATTACCAACACGGCAAGCCCTTCATATTATCTGTGGAATATATCAAGATCGGCGTGGCCGCTGGTGACAGAATACAAATGTCGACCTCATAATTCCTAACAAATACCACGTCTTGGGTCACCTTATGAAGTAAACAATTGGTGGTATGAAGATAAGACAACAATTTGTTCAACATCTTAAATTGGGAATTAATATTATTTACCGACTACGCGTTGTCAAGATTTTACATGAAACGATTGTAGCCTGTTGCGTTGGCTGTGAAAAGCGTATTCTATTTTTCAGGCCATTTTTGTGGCATGCTTTTACTATAGGAGAAGGCGCACGATATTAACTGATCGCAGTTCTCATCTTGTCTTGTCTTGCCAACAGTAAAACTGCTACTGCACTTTTTTTTATAGAACAGGACAAACGGAAAGGAGACTCATATGAAGTCAAGTTATACCGCCGCTCATGAACAATATATTTTGAATATAGAAACTTTAATAAAGGAGGCCAAATCTATTACAACCTAATGCGACTCATAGAATATAGATGGCAGCACTTGACATAGATCTGAAGCACGCACATCTGATATCTGGCCCTTAAGTTACCTTAAAGTGTTGAATGCTCATCACGTTATTACTAACGTGATGAGCATTCAACACTTGAAGCGAAACTGGGCTATTTAGGATATAAATAAAACTCAAAGTGACTCTGATACATTTTACACATAAATAATATAAAATATCTTTAAACAAATAAACTTCACTGTTTTTTTTAATTGTAAAATTATTTATTTAAATGAATCCTATACATAACAATCAAATATACAGCATTTACAACTTTGTAACCTACGTAGTAATAATTAAAATTTTACAAAAAGAAAATTAAAACAAATATAAAAAGTTTGGTCCCTGTGGTACTTTTAACGCTGGCATCATTTTAACGCTGTATTTTGATACTTATTCTTGAGCGAGGAAAGCATCAGCTCTGGGATCATCGGTACTATCTACCAGGCGCCATCTTAAAAATATAATTAGGGCCTATGCACTTGAACTTCACTGCCCAAGAGTCTCTACTCTAAAGGGAACGTATTCGAAGTTAGAGGAAAGACTTTTATATTTAGCCGTTTATTAATTTCCGCCTGCTCTGCGACTGCCCCAGCTTTTATGATAGAAGTAATTTATCTATTACTTCTAGTACAATCTAATTTTACCTATATGTTTTTGAACGATATGTTTATAATCTTCTTAAACATGTATTTTTTGTTAATACATTTAACCAAGACATTAAACTATCAGACACGCAGAAAATCCACAATATTCTATCAATAGGATTTAGGATGAGTATTATATACCTATGCATTTTCTTTTAGGTACAAGGTTCTAGTCTTGACTACATGGAACAAACAATTTTGTGAGTTCGTTTGATTAGATATATTAACTGTAACTGTGGTTACACTAACTACTTTAACAGTTAAAAATCGCTTAGACACCTAACAGAGCTTTAGCTACAAGGTACTTAACAAAGTTCGCATAATATATAGCATATGCAAGTCTAATAAGCCTAACTAAGATAAAATTAAGTCATATATAATATATTGATAGACTAATTATAATACCAAATAGTTATCATAATATTGTATAATTTTTATTTTTCCCGTTCATAATACATATTGTATATTAACCACTTGTCGCTCGGCCGTCCCGGTATCGACATATATATCGGGAAATATTTTTTAAATATTTTGAAATTAAAATAACCTATGATAGCCGGTGATAATCTTAAAGATTTTTAAGAGAATTTAATCGTTAAAACAATGCAAATCTATCTTCTTTGTAATATTAGTAGAGATATAAAAAACAATTAAAGAAATAAACCCCTAGAAAAAGATGAATCTTCTGAAATACAAGAAGCACAAAAAATACGCAATTAAGTTCACATGACTAATAATAATTTAGCAAATGTAACCAGCGCAAATTGGGTGTAATTAGGTTCACACCACGCCATTAACGTGGCGTTTAAACAATGCTTATTTTAAACCACTTTTTGCTTTCTAATTATTCTTGTGAATTTAAAGCTTTAGAGAATTGAGAAATTAGTTTTTGTATAGCTTTTACTTAGATTTGTATTTTAAAGGATTTAGTATTTTAATACTGTTTTTTTTATTCTCGTGAATATTGTTTTTTTTTTAATTTCTTATGCTTATGTTCTAATATAATTTATGTGTATGTGTTAAATTTGTTATGGCATATTTTCTTATTAAGGTATGTATTTTTTTAGACCGTATAAAGAAATATATGTCTTCACAAAATCACTTCTACTGCTTATTCTACTATCTAATCACTACTACTACTTATTCTATTTATCTTGTTCATACTAATTATTTTCGCATAGAATCCGTTTATATATTTTTTTTTTAACTTTTACAATTAAATACATTTAGAAAATATTTAAAGCCTTTTACAAATGTATGTTTAACCATGTTATTTATAAATACTCTGTGCAGTTTCTATTATTTCTCAAGTTGGTATCATATCGCTTTAATGAATTTTGTAACAACCAAAATAGATTACTTTTTTTGCCAAACTAATAACAGACAACAAAAACCACTGGATCACCTGTTTGCGGTGACTCAGCGTCTGCTAACTCAGACATCGCTAAAACCGACAAAGTAACGTATCTCTATCTTTCTGTAAAGTATAGAAGGAGACAGCATTAGTTTTGAAATACTTTCCACAGGTCGTTATTATCAAATTATGTCTTATACATTCACTAAAGCCATATGTAGGCGAAACCTTTAAATTTCGACTATAATACCCGACATATGGCGTGTATATTAAAACTAAAGGTCAAAATATCAACAATAAAAACTTAGAATATTTATACATTTTATCCACAAGAAAGCAGTGTTAAATCCAGCGTGCGTCTCTCATCAGTAAGGTCGTAGGTTCGATCCAGCTGTGCACCAATGGACATTCTGTATATGTGCGTGATGAACATTAGCGCGAAGGTGAAACAAAACATCGTGAGGAAACCGGCTTTTTTTAGACCCAAAAATTCGACATGCGCGTGTCAGGCACAGAAAGCTGATCTATTCTTGTCTATTAGATTTACAAATGATCATGAAACAGATACAGCAATCTGAGGCCCATACCTGAAAGGGTTGTACCGCCACTGATTTTTGTTTTCGGCTCGGCTAATATAGAGTACAATGCCTTAAAATTGCCAGTTTAAACCCCTAGGTATTGAATAAAGATTCACCATAATATTTATTATTACATCAAAGTCAAGTGAAAGTAATGATTACGTTTGTATTCATAAAATTAAGTGATCAATTGCTCTTTAAAAATGTGTATAATTTTTGAAGAGTAATTATCTGGATTGAATATTATGTCTTCATTTACGACAGAATACTTGATTATCGTGCATTAATGATATTAAATTTTAATGATCAGTAATAAGTGATCATTAAAATGAGTAGGGTCTCGTCTGTATTTCGTCGGAAAAGATTAAAATTATTCGAATTCATAAGTTTACGATTGTACCAACGAATTCAATTAAAACTTTTTTAATGATAACGATTAATAGTTGGTATTTTGCGTATCGTTTTGACAATTTACATTACTATTCTAGTGTTAAAGGCACGTTACGCAAGCCTTATTGATGACAAAAATATTGCCAATTTAACGAATCGATCTCAAATTAACGGTCAATATGCAATGAATATTTTGGCAAAGGTCACAAAAGGAAAGCGAACGGTAGTTGGTACAAACATGTCGAGTAATGATTATGCAATCTCTGTTTACAGCGAAACGGTATAAAAATTGCTCCAATTATTTTCTACAATTAAGTAAAAGTTCAATTATGAGTACATTGCTGATCTATATTAAAATTTAAACAAATTCAATTAGTTATAAAAAAAAAATTAACGCGTCTGCTTTGAAGTGGATAATCTTCACAAACAGCTTCGCTTCTAACTTTTTAATACTCGTGCGGCCAATTTCGATCGCAATGTCATTTGTCGCTCGTGAATCATGAACTTGCATCGCCTCACAATAAAGGACCATGTCGCGACACTCACACGCAAACGACATTCGAATTTAATTACGGACTCTTGATTTATGTATCTTTTAATTTGAGAAGATGATTTAGGTCCACAAATTCCAAGAACGAAACAAATTCTTAAACCCGTTCAACAATCTGTCATTGTGCTTAATAAACCTTGGATCATGCACTCATTTAGTTCACGCCAAGAATACAAATTACGCAAATCAATTATGAACTAACTATGTAACAATTGACAACTTGATTTTGCCAATAATAAATTATTTATCCTTACAGATCTGGCGGCGTTGCGGCAACTGCTAGAGAGTGAGACTGGCGGCACAACTTGTCCGAGTTGTAACATGCCCTTTGATAAGGGCAAAAAGAGAAAGCTGATTGACACGTGCGGACATGAAAGGTGCTACGCTTGCATGTTTAGAAACGAAGCGTGCCCCATCTGCGCTCGGAAGAGCCAAGGAAGAAAGATCATGGAGAGGTATACTCCTTCGCCGCAACGGTCGGAGCCTGAGTGGCAATCGCCTATGCGTTTACCGAAACCACCGAAGGCAGCCAGCCTCGCCCAAAGCTGCCCCACACCGCCACATACCAGGAGAAGATTCTTCCTGAGTCCGAAATCATTACGAAGTCCATTTGGACACCGCGCTAGCCGACATTCGAATGAAAATCACGTACCTTTATCAGGTAAGATTATTTTTACTCACAAAATTCACCAGCGCTGATTACATATACCTTTTACTTTTACATGTAGTTGCATCACCCATCCATTCATATTTAGATTCAGAGGATTCTACGGCAAGTAGTGACAGACATAGCGCCCACGCCTCATCGCCGGATGTACGTAGGTTCCGCAAAGGACCGGTTGTCTAGCTGAATGTTTATTAATGGGTCGAACTTTTGCAACACTGCCCGCGCAGACAGCAAGCCGACGAATTATCTCGGCATCTGTTACATTTTCTATTTCCATTAATTACATCATTTAAATGTACCTGGATCACAGCTGCGTTCGCTATTAGTTTCAACTAAACGTTTAGTTTTAATCAGCCGTGCGACGTTTGTATCTATTAAGTGTTAATGTTAATATTGTCCTTTATGATTAGTTGTTTCAATTATTACAGCAACGTGCTTTTCATAAACTGATATCATAATTATGCTATTAATTAAATTTGGAATTTTTTTATGAGACGCAATTCTTACTTTATTGACTTCTGCGTTATTTTATGACTTAGCAGCAGCAGACCTTAGAAATTTCTCATTTCGACAGGATTACCAGAAGAAGGTCCAAGAAGCGCAGCATGGACAAGTCTAGTGTTCAATAAAATAAGATCGTTGTGGTCCGCAAACTCATCCGTGCCTCAGGGACTCAATCAATTGACAGGCACGATAATTATTATGTCTGAGGAATGTCGATCAAATGATAAGCATGATTCACTTGCTATAAGACAAAACTTGACCCCAATATTTAAATGTATTTCATAGTTTATTCATCAGAGTCATTAAGTCAGTTTACTTTAAAATGGATTATTGCAAGGTTCAATTCTGTAACCACAAAGTTTAATTCGATCCACATTCCTGAGCCGTACAAGTTTTGCACTCTGCCTGATTTCGACCGCTCCATATTATTTGATGCACAGCTTTTCAAAACCGGTTGATTTGGTTTGTTTTGTATTTGTTTGTGTATCACAGCTTGATATTCATATATTGTTAACTGCTTCGATTTTTAAGAGACCGTTTATAAATGGCCGTTTGGTGAAATTTGAATAACGTTCAAAACGTAATTTGGACAAGGATTAATACTTAAATACAATAAATTTAGATTGGTGATAAAATACTTATACGTGGGTGAATACGATACTAAGATAACGTTATTGAGATCGAGATAACGATCTATTAAGTTATTGCTTTACTTGAAAACAGCTACTATTAAAATTTTAATTATACGTTCTACGCTTGGTATGCTACAATTAAGATATACAGCAGTTTCGTACATGATCAAAATTTAAATCAATATATATGTACAAGTGTTTGACCGGTACTTGACCATAGCAGTAACATCAGCGTCGCCAACGCATGATAAAGAGAAGCACGGTTGTATAGACAATGAGAAAAATATTTTTGGTACGAACAAAGCTTCACGATGAACTTTGCTAGTTCATAGTAGAAAAAGAAAACAATTAGAATTTTAATCTTCTGTTAGAACAGCTACCTGTTATCCGTGCTACCAATCACAACAATGCAGTATTTATATAGTGTGGCACCACACAATTAGCATACTTAATCTATCAATAACCCTATATGCATATTTTTCGCATTCAATACCACGCATCACTTGAAATGCATACTGTTTAGTGTCGACTCCAACGCATAAACAAACCATAAACAATGGAGAATAGCACAGACTAATCGGTCGCTATTTTAAATCAACTTATGTAGGAGTCCTAAACAAATGACAAAAATTATTAATAATTTAAAAAATTGAAAGTATGACCATCTTAAGCTTAGGTTAATTAGGTTACTAAGGATATTCGTCACTTGCACTACAGTAGTTTTATTAACTCAAAGAATTTAGTTCCCATTAAGGGTATCCATTGTATCAAGAATCATAATTTGTCAACGCATTTTTATCCTATCTATTTAGTAGTTCCCTTTCCCAATTCGACTAAAATATAAGATTAGTGTGTATATATATATTTAGAACTAGCGGCTCGGCTTCGCATTGATAATTTATATTTAAACATTTTGTGTATGTACACGTAGTGTATGACTGGCTCACTTTGTACACGGGACTTGATAAAAACATAATGATCACAGTATAAATTACATCAACGGGTAAAATTTTTAAACATTTCACTGAGGTTGAGTATGTATAGCCTATATTTATCAGTGACAATGCACCATTCAAATGTTGAAAGAATTTTTAAAATCGGTCCAGTACTTTTTGAGCCAATTCGTTACAAAAATACATACAAATCTTTCCTCTTTATAATGTTAGTACAGATATCGGAGTCTTCAGGAAATATAAAATTTTATTAAACAATAATTATTTTACTTAAAACCTGTTCTCTATTATAAAATTAATTTAGATATTGAAACCGTGGGATTATAATAATTTATATGCTCCAAATACAGACAATTGTTTGAAAGATGCTAAATATGATAAACGGCTACAATATGAACAAGGCCGTATTTTACATACCAATTTATTGCTATCTGCGTAAATATCGGACGAATTGTTTAGAGCACAGAATACGTATACAGTAGGAAGAAATTAGGAATACTAATTATAAAAAAAAATTACAATTAAATTTGGTTTTTATAAACACTTAGATGTTTCACGATAATTCAATGTAATAATAAAAATCCAACTGATATTTGATATTGTTAGGGAGGCAAAGGCTCTGCTTTTCTTATCTCCACCTTCGTTGAATCAAAAAAGAAATATTTTTATAAAATCACCAAATATGCTGCAAACAACTTTACTGTACTTTACGTTTACTGTACTTTTACATTAACGATATTTCACGTGTTTAGGCGCGAGAATTTTTATTTGTAAATAATTTTATTCTTTTACTAACAATAAAATATATTCCATAGGTTTAAGTCAAGACAACGCCTCTATTTCACTACATAGAGATTAGCGTTTTTAAATATGTACGCCAGTCAAACGTCGCGTTCCTACACGATCCTTCTGTTTTAAGAGAACTAGCGATAGCCCATGGCTGGTGGGCCGGTCGCTTATTCACAGATTATGTCATCTATATCGACCAAGGTGAAAGACGCCCTCACAGACATTGTCATGTTGAGTTTCGAAATGTAGACAAGCTTGAACCTACACTTTTAAACCCAAAGTCCGGTAATACACAAATAATCAACTTTACACCAACATAAAAAGCTCACACGCCGTTGTAATAAAAACATATATGTTATATATTTATGGTGATAGTATTTATTAAGTATTGATAAGTTTGAGATGCTGATAATAAGAAAATTAGACAAGCAAAGAAATACAGACGTGACTTAGAACCGGTAACAGACCTTCTCACCAAGATAGACCAAATGAAATGGAGATGGATAGGTCATGCTACGGAGCTCCCGTGAAAAATGGAGCAAAATATTGACGGATTGGTACCCTAGAGACAGAAACCGAAGAAGAGGCCGACAACGCAAAAGATGGCAGGACGAACTTAAATTAAAAGTAGGCTACTGGAGAAGTCTTAATGGATAGAGAACAGTGAAAAGGTTAGAAGAGGCACACCGAACTCCGAGATATAATGTATTAAAAATCACCGATCATAGAGTTTCGGAATATAAAGGATTTATTATTTTACTTTGACACATGTGTTCTATTTACTATTGAGAAACTACTCAAAGGGAAAAAGCAGTGGATAATCGGAGAATAAACAATAACAATGAAAGTATGTATTTTTTACTTCAGTTTCTGAAAACACAGACTTGCGACTAAATAATAACCGTGTGAGCTTATAGGTCAATTAATTCTATCAAAATTAACGGTGCTTTAATTGACTCATAGATGTCGTGTCAGCTCAAGCGTGTGATGTCAAAGGTCAAAACCTCTGTGAATGTACTTTTTGTGAGGACTTCAACGTCTAGTTTTCGAATAATATAATTAGTATTAAACCGAATAATATTTTCTGACCTCAACTGTTACTCAAACGTGTAACTAACAAATATTATGTAAAGAGAAATTTGGTAAAAAAACTATTAACTCGATTACTCCGTTAGATTACATTAAGTTTATGTTATTATGTTTAACTTTACTACTCGACCTACGACGGAGAAAAGGCCTCCACCAAATTCTTCTATATGTCTCTTCTTTATTCCTTCTTCTCAGGTTTCTAGTGAGCGTCCACTCTTTTATCATTTCATAATAGAAATATGTACTCGTATAGTCATAGTTATACGTAATTGTATGTTCGTATCAAATATTTTGATAGATATAAAACAAGTTCGTTTTTAGTGAATTAAATTATTAAAATGATTAAATGTTAGTTATTAGGTTAAAGTTATTTCATAGGAATTTACGCTTACAACGTAAACAAGATATGAATACTGATTAGTACATTATAGAAGTTAGAAAATTAAACATAGGATTCTATATACATTTTATTGGAATTTGAAATACTACAAATATAAAGTACTTTAATAAGTATTGTCATAAAAATTTAACTTCTATCAGAATATTTATTTATAATAGCTAATTAGTGTGTTAAGTTAAAAATACTATAATAGTCATGATGGGAATGTCATTTATTCTTTAAAAATAAGCGCTGAAAGGAAAACTTTTTATTTTACTTAAAATGTCGGTGTGCTTTGACTTTTAACAAAAAGAAATATATAATATATGAATATGTACATTGTTCTCCATTGCCATCATTAAAAACATTATTTCAAAATACTGCTTTTAATAAAACAATATTTGAACGTAAAGTTTCCACTTACTTCTTGAAATTACAAATAAAACAGTCTTAAAATAACACAAAGCTACAAACATATTATGTTTCAACAAAGTTACGTGCCTTAACCATTGAATTTATTGTGCATTGCAACATTTTTATTCACAGCTTTATTAAAATGTTTCAATAAAACCGTACTTTATCTGGAAATTGACAGGTGACGTTTAAAGCGATTTGACAGAAAGTTGACATTACGCGATAAGAGTTGCACGAGTTTCGATGTTTCGATAATGGACTTTCGAAATTGTTGAATTCATTATTATGATGTTAAAATTCACAAAAATGGCGACCAAATATTACATTATGGAGTATTATTACTTTTGCGAGTGAATATTTCTTACGAAATAAGAAGAAGTTGGTGGCTTCAGCATGCGACTCTCATCTCTGCGGTTGTAGGTTCGATCTCAGGCTGGCCACCAATGGACTTTCCATACGCACATTTAATATTCACTCGAACGGTGAAGGAAAAGATCGTGTGGAAACCGGCTTGCCTTAGATTCAAAAAGTCGACTGCGTGCGTCAGGCACAGAAGGCTGATCACCTACTTGATAATGAAACTGATATGAGGCCCAGACCTAAAAAGATTGTAGCGCCACTGTTTTCTTATAAAGATTTTATATCAGGAGCTAACGATCTTGTTGTATAAAACAAACACATAATAAAAAAATAAAATAAAATAAAATAAAAATAGCCTTTATTACTGATTAACCTGATACAAATATACATTAGATTTATTTCAATTTTCGGTATCAGTTTGCCTTTTGGCATAGGCCTCCCCTAGGCTTTCCCATCCATGTCTATCTGCGGCTTTTCTTTGCCATGTTGTTCCAGCTATATTTCTAATATCGTCCTCCCATCTTGTTTTTGGCCTTCCTTTCTTTCTTTTCCCATCCCGAGGATACCATTCAGTAACATCTTTTGTCCATTTTCCCTTCTTGTTTCTTACCATATGGCCTACCCAGTTCCATTTAAGCTTTTTCACTGTGTGAGTGACATCCATAACTTTTGTTTTGCTTCTTATATTCTTAAGTTTAACTTTGTCTCTTAGCTTGAGGTTTAGGATGCTCCTCTCCATTTTGTTTTGGCACACTCTGAGTGCTCCACTCTGTTTGCTAGTGAGGGCCCAGGTTTGTGCTCCATAGGTTAAAGTTGGTAGTATGCAAGAGTTGAACAATGTAGTCTTATCTTTAAGGGGCATATGTGGATTCTTCATAACTTCCTTTAGAGACCAGAATCTTTTCCAAGCTTTATTTATTCTGATGTTAATTTCTTTTTGCATTTGATTTTCCGGTGCAATGATCTGTCCTAAATATGTATATTCATCGACATATTCTATTTGATTTGAGTCTAACAGTATAGGTGTTTTTATGTTGTTTGTCATTAGTTTTGTTTTGTCTAGATTCATAGTCAGACCCACCTTTCTGCTCTCTCTGTCTAATTGCGTTAACATTGTTTTTAAGACATAATTATATTTAACACATAATAATATTAGTTTTTTAAATTACTCATACACATCTACAAACAAATACTGAAGATAGCAAATAGGAAAGCTATATAGTTTTAAAAACTTTACATTCGGGGGTCATGCCAGCTTAAACTTGGGGTTTGAGCTCAAATCAAAATTATACATAATAGTAAAACTAATTGCAGTATTTTAAGATTATAGTTCAGTTGTATAACAAAAGAACCAGTGTTGCGCAATATCTGTACCTTACTTCCCACTGACATTTGATTTAACAATTCAAACCACTGTCAGGGTCAATTGCTTTCAGTGACGTGAACTTGACAGCTGACATTTTATATTAGAAAACAAATTATGATAAAATGTTGCGCAGTAAACTATTTTGGATTTTCATTGTATCGGTCTCAATTGATTAAAATGTCTCAAACTAAATAAACGCAACTTATTTATTGCACTACAAAATCCGTGTTGCTTTCAATATTCGTAGTCAGTGATAGTCTTTAGTTTGTCATAATTGTATTCCGTTTACCTGGTATTTAAAAATATGTTAATAATATGATTTTTGCCTAATTCTATGTATTGCCTGAATTAGTCCAATACCTTTAAATACATAAATGTATTATTTAATTATAAGTAATCTAACAGCTTATATACATATTATAATACAAAATACTAAGACAATACAGAAAGCCAAAACAGATTACATAGATAAACAATTTATTTATAAACAACAGTTTCTTATCTATTAATGCAAGTGCATAGATAAGCATTAATAGATAAGATACATTAAAAAACACAAAATAATACTTAGAATTTAAAACTACTACTTAAACAAAATCAGAGTCTTGCCGCTTCTTTAAGCACTTCTTTACATCTCTCTTTATATTAAACATTTATTGCTGGCAGCTAGTTTAATATATAAAAAATTATATATATGTACAATTATGTGTTTAAGGTAGATAACCTAACTTAATCTAAAATATCAGATGTGCAGGTTTTGGTTATCAGAGACCTGTGACACATAAGCAGGTCTACTTGTCCAATGTCAATCTGGGTCTTGAATACATAAATAATAGTTTAGAATTTCGCGTCTGTTAAAACATTCAATATCTTATTTACGATATATTTGATTGCTGATGTCAAAACAAGGTGCATTATCTATGCGACAGTGAATGTGGGTGTGGCATTAACACTGGGATGCACTCGTTAACAACAAAATCCCACGCACATATGAACTGGCTTTACTTGCATTCGATGTTATGGACTGGTTGTAATTCATTACTCGCTTTTCATAGGGACTTCATAGTAACTCTATTCAAGCAAGAAATGTAAAGATTGTTGTGCGTTGCGATGTCGAAGATATGAATATTTTACGAAAAAAATTTAATGTTGGATCTGATTGAGATGATAAAACTGTTTTTTAACTAATATTATAAAATTCAGCTTTAATAAGCTTTGGCAATTTCAAAGCAATTCTAAAAGACAATTATCTTCAATTTAATGCGCTGTCCGACAGAGATTGTAGTAATTTCACGAAAACAATAAACAAGTGATCTAGACTCACGATCGTTGTTATTGGTCAATAGTCTATTGCTACTATAGGTCGAATTAATTGTAAGTTCAATAAGCAATAGAACTCTTAACTATGGTTGTAAAATGTTCGAGGAATAAATACCGTGGCAGATATATTTTAAGGTATTAATTCAGCCTGCTTAAAAGGTATATTGAATCTGTAAGGGGCGAATTTCTAGATCCTGGAGAAGAAATATTGTAAATAGTTTCCAATACTATTTAATTCCGGTATGATAACTATGTAATCGGCTTTTTGGTTTCACGGGCAGTACCTGTATATATAACCACTGTGTGAGCCATATTATTGAGAATCTGTAAGTGGCGAAGAACTTCTAGAAGAGGATATTTTTATCTACGACCCCAATACTTTAAGTATGATACCTATCTAATCGACCATATTATTGATAATTAACATTTATAAAGATTTAACAAAATTGTTATGTATATTCTTTAACCAACCCCAATATTTTCCCAGCAGTAAATAAAATCATCAGAGTCATATTAACAATGGTGTTCTAAATATCACCTTTTTAATGGTATTTAGGCGGCCACTAAATACGAGTGCGCAATTAACACGGCTACTAAAATATTTTATAAAATAAATTGAAAAACAAATACGTTATTTACGTTTAAAACTAATTTAGCATATATAATACGCAGTAGTAAACACATTAGTGAGTATGCTTTTTCTAAAATAAAAGTTAATATACTTTCAAAGGTGGGTAATTCATCCAAAATAAAGGAATCAATTTCAACTTTAAAACAGGCAATTTGGCACTGCTATAAAAAGCTCATTTAGTAGCCTCGCGTATCAAATGAAATCGCGCAGTGGTTCCCACGCGTTTCGCAGGTGTCGTTTGACGTCAGATTGCATCCTTACATTTCCTTTTCGACCTTTTTTCGATTTAATACTTCTGTGTCTGCGCGTTGGCCGCCTGGGATTCAAATTTCGAAAGAGGTTCTACAAACATAAAAATATATTTGTAAGTGGCCAGTCACTGATCGAATAAAATTGTCTATTAAAATTATATGTTCTAAATATAAATTTAAATAAACTGAATCCAACTGTTGTTGTACACAAATAGATATGCAGTGATTTTATTTTATATATAAATAATAAATTCATATATATTATAGGTTTTAGCACAAAGTTTACGTAAAAAATTACACAAAAACATATACTTCCCATAGCATTAATCCTGCGAAGCGAATAATTCTCATGATTATAAGATAATTCCTATACTTATTAGCTCCGCCGTAACCTTTCATACGATCACATTTCCTGTTCGCAATTATATAGAAGTACAAATCTCACGGTAATTTGAAAATCTAATGTGAGAAAGAACACTTTCTATGGTGGACCAAAAAGTGTTGATCATTATTTTATCATATAATTTGTTCATACCAGCTAATTATTTTATTAAATACTGTAATATCTCTACAGATTTAGAAATAAGAGATAATACTGTAGAAAATATGTATTGTGTCACTTTTCAAATAATATATTATGATATTTTCTGTGAATTAAAATTTTAATCTTTATTAATATATAATAATATTTATTAATGTGTTTTATACTACATATATTTAGTATGTAATAAAGTAACAAACAAACCGACACAAACGAGTATCATAATAATAATTAATTACATTGCTAAAAGCAGTTTCTTTCAGACAACCCAAACATAAATAATAGGAACATTAAAAAAACTAATCAATATAAAATTACATACTTTTAGAAATATGAAAGGGTTATTAGTACAATGTTGTCATTTAATGATACAATACTATTATGAATTTTTTGGTGTTTTTTGCAGTGTCGCATGTAAGACTATAGCATGATGTGTGGATTTTTACACATTATATCGCACTCCACATTTTTACTGTAAATATTTTTTGTTAGCATGAGTGTTACGCATGTATGTTATATTTTCGCAAATACGATACAATCACCCATCCATTAACAGACAATATAAAGGAAAGAACCAGTGACCTATGTCAAAATTTTAAAATGACAATTGACAAGGACCATATAAACTAATTGATCGCCAAACTTTCAATGTTGTCTTTTGGTATACATAAAAATACAAAACCAAGCTATAAATACGTTTAACACCAGAACATAAAATACGATTTATAGATCAGAGTTAAAAATGGTACAATCTTGCTAAGAGGTACACCTCTACAGTGGAACACTGGTTATTGTAGAATTGAAGTATCGTATTTGCCGGGTTTTTCATTGTTAGTTTAACCATAGTATTTTGTTTTAGATGACGAGGGAGGTCACATCAAGCAAGGATTCGAGTCTCGGCGCCAAAATGACCTCTATATGCGTCTCGGTTTGCTTCTGGGTGAGAGAAGATCCAGAAATAAATCTCGTGAAAGCTGCACCTCTCTTGCTTCGTTGGATGCGCATACACTTGCTTCACATAATACTAGTCCGGTTTGTATTTATGTATTTTAAAATTGAATCACTATAATTATGTTAGTACATATATTTATGCACACCCTTTACCATTTTTCCCCCTTTAAATAATTTTTCTTTTAGAAACCCTCGGTCATTTTTTCTCCACAGACAATAAACAAATATATTTATAATAATTGACAAGAATTTATAAGCCGCACTATTCTTTTCCAAAAGCTCCAAACTCTGATTCACTAACATCTAATTATGTCTCGTACCTCAGGTGTCAACTTTAACCGGGTCATCAGAAGTGGATGCAACAACTCCCCTGGGCAGAGACTCGCTGGGTTCCCTGGCGTCCATGTCCCTGTCAGCTGCCAGCAACTGTTCCTCATCAAGTCCAGGAAGCAGACGACATTCTGTAACAAGTATGTCTAAAGACTTTTTGTACCATAAATATGTCAATCCATAGTAGCTGTAACCATAAAATGTAATAATGACAAGACTGAGGCGTCCGTCAAATGGTTATATAACTATATAACTCGTTAATTGATTTACTGACATAATTATCATTAAAATATATTTAATGATGATGAGCTTTTTGCCATGAATATTTTAGAAGAATTTATGATTTTAAAAATGAACACATACCAATAAAACCATTATCTTAATGGCTTATCAAATAAAAATAGTTTCGCATTAATATGGAAGCCGAATCTAATACGTATATACGTTCGTGTCACAAAGTTCGTTCCCATACTCCTTCGAAACGGCACGACCGATTCTTATGATTTGTTATACATACATTTTCATACAAAAATACATACAACCCTTAATTTTCACCCCACTACGATTGACTAAGGAGAAACGAAGTTAAGAAGGTGCCCACCTAGTAATAGTATATTTTTCTAAATGATGGGAAATAAATTCCGTTGTTTCACAGCACTACAAACCGGTAGAGAAGATTTGGCCCGGATGTCTTCAGGGTTCTTCAAGAATAGAAAAACGGCAGCGCGACGATCTGCAAGGGTCAGCAGCAAAGCTTCATCTACATCATCAGATCAGAAGAAAGGTAAACATATGTTATAATCATTAAGCCTGTGTTACTAATGTTAAAGTTTTTTAATTGGTCATACAACGGTGATTTTCGTTATTATTACAAATACAAGTATTGTCTTTCGCATTGCATCAGATCAGATTCACGCCAATAGTGGAGTTGGATATTGCCAACGAGTCCAAATAATTGTGATATCAGGCGCGCAAAATATTTTCTCATTGCTAAGTTTGAACGCCCAGGATCAAATATTGCTAACAAACTTAGGCCTACTCGAGACATCGTTATGCAGTCATACATGATAACCACAAAAACTTTTAACTATGACAAGTCTAGTTAAGTAGACAAGAACTAGATGTGGATTTTGTATATAGCTTCCTTTGTTTCCTATTTCTTGTTCTGTGCTTAACGTTTCTATTGATGTTAGACAAATCTTAAATGTTTTTCTTTTGGTATTTCAGTACACCCCTTGCCGCAATTAACATTACGTCCGTTGTTCTTTGAAGTCCCGTCTACGGATGGTCAAACACCGTTCACAGGACGACATTGGCTGATGAGGGATATGGAAAAGGCTCTGGAATCGGCTGCATCAGGTACGTTTAATATTTAGAAAACAAATAAATATATATAAAAACGTTGGGTGGACCTATATATTCATTTCGTAACAGATTGCTAGGCATATTTATCTTCCGATTTATCTATGTTCAATAATTGCCTTAGAGAATTATTGGATGTTTGGTTTATTATTTTACCAATATATATATACAATATAATTTATTTCTTTATTTAATATATAAAAAACGTATTTCATATTCCAGGCATAGTAATCTCTGGTAGTCCAGGCACAGGAAAGACGGCACTAATACTACAGCTAGTTGAATACTCATGCTTTGGTCGCAAGAGAAACTTCGAGTACGAAGAGTTGAGGGAACAGTCAGATATAAGAGAACTGTTGCCCGAAGAAATCGCCGCTGAAATGGTTTCGCAATTGGCGTCACAAGTTGTCGCTTATCATTTCTGCCAAGTAAGTATTATTAAGAATAAATTTCCAGTGAAATAATTGTTTTTAATCTACTTGTTAGCCATGTATTAGGGTTAGGGTCCTTCAAGAAAAGAGCGTAGGCACCAATTCTTAAAAGGCCGGTAACGCACTCGCGAGCCCTCTGGCATTGAGAGTGTCCATGGGCATATCACTAAACATCAGGTTAGCCTCCTACCCGTGTGCCCCCTGTTCTATAAAAAAATGTATGACTAGTCAGCTTGTCCGTCCGATCTAAATCCAAAGCCTTTGCCATTAAAGAGATCCTTAATAGTATGAGTCAAATAATAAAAATTATGTTTTCAGGCTGATAACAACAGCACCTGCCTCGTCGGCGAATTCGTCCACTCTTTAGCTGCACAACTCTGTCAGGCCCCTAGACTTCAAGCCTACAGGGAATACTTACTAAGCGAAGCGCATCTTCTCTCAAGTCTCTCATTAAAAGAATGCATTGCAGACCCGGACCTAGCATTCGTCAGAGGAATTATTGAACCCTTAACAATCCTCCGACGGAACGGCAGTATAGATTCCACCAACAGCATCGTTCTGGTCGACGGCCTCTGCGAAGCTGAATATCATCGTCCGGACCACGGCTACACGATCGCCTCGTTCCTCTCGAGACATGTCCCAGATATGCCATCTTGGCTCAAAATTGTCGCCACTATTCGGAGTCAGTTTTTGGAACTCACAAAACAGTTGCCATACACCAGGCTAAGCTTGGACGAATCGGACAACGTGAATAAGGATCTCTTGGAGTACTTCAACGCCAGAGTCCTGCAGGTGCCGATTATAGAGACGAACATTAAAAGCTCCACGGGAAAGACTGAAGGTGTTCACAACCCGGTGTTGAAGTTCGCCCAATACGTCCTGCATTTGAGTCAAGGCTCCTTCTTGTTCCTGAAGTTGATCATGGACCTATTAGAGCGGAGTCACATAGTCGTCAAGTCGACCAACTACAAAGTAGTGCCGATATCGCTGGCACAAATCTTTTTGCTGCAATTCAATCTGCGTTTCCCCACCGTGCAATCTTTTGAAAAAGTCACGCATATACTGAGCGTTTGTCTTTCAGCGTTATATCCTCTAACCTTAGTGGAGATATACTATTCGGTGAACGCCTTATTGGTGGATACGTTTTTACCCTGGGAAGAGTTCTGTCATCGATTCGAATCCCTCACAGATTTTCTCGTCAAACGGATCGACAATACGTACATGTTCTTCCATCCGTCGTTTAGGGAATGGCTCATACGCCGAGATGACAATGAAAGTCCGAAATTCCTCTGCGATTTGAGAGCCGGTCACTGTGGCATAGCTTTCAGATTAGCGAGGGTCCAGGCCCCCCTGGATCCAGAGAAATCAATGGAGCTAGGTCATCATATTTTGAAAGCGCATATGTACAGAAATCTCGGACCAGCTCAATTAGGTCTTTGTCCGAGAGATTTGCAGGCGACTTTGGTTGCATCAAGTTCAGCGAATGTTGGTGAAGCCATCGCTAATTTGAGGAATATTTATACTCCGAATGTAAAAGTCTCAAGGCTGATGCTTTTGGCTGGAGGTTCTCCTAATCAAGTGACTGAATGCCTCGGGAATGCCCCTTTGTTGTGTATGTACGCGTATCAAGGAATTATTGCTATGGTCGGGTTGTTGATAGAATTTGGTGCTGATA
This sequence comes from Pieris rapae, assembly GCF_905147795.1. Classification (NCBI taxonomy): domain Eukaryota; kingdom Metazoa; phylum Arthropoda; class Insecta; order Lepidoptera; family Pieridae; genus Pieris; species Pieris rapae. The sequence goes on from NC_059517.1 coordinate 2,417,978, forward strand.
TTGAAATGACGAATTCCCAAGGATGCTCAGCTCTCTCTTTGGCTTGTCAGAGAGGCCACACTGATGTTGCTAGAATGCTTATAGCATCAGGTAAATAAATAAATAAAATAATTACAATAGTTACTTATAACTTATATCTTTATATATCTACTGTACTGAACTGTATGTCACTGATTTTAAACGACTGGGCCGATTTGATTTTTTTTTGTATAAGATGCTTTTGATTCACAAGGCAGCCCGGCAGATGGCGCACATAATTTGGTTATTAATTCTATGTAACCAAAAACAGCTAGTATATATATATAAATCTTCTGTGCACGTGTTCATAATTAAACTCCTAAACGGCTGGATAGATTTTGATGTAATTTTTTGTGTGTTCAAGTGGAATCAAGAATTATTTACACTCTTAGATTTTTATAATAACGTCTGTCGGATCCGCTAGTTGTATAAATATCTGAATATTTCAATAAGCTTTTCTAAGTTGTACAAAGAATCATATTTATTTTTCCCATATTTCCAGGTGCTTCTCTAAGCCATTCGGATACATCCGAACAAACTCCATTGGTCCATGCAGCCAAAAATGGCCACAGAGATACAGTTATATACCTTTTGGGCTGTCAGACGGGAAAAGATGACCGCAATTCCATAGATCTAGACGGTGACAACATTGAGCAAATAGTACCTGGGGCGAGACACGCCCTAATAGCGGCAGCACAAAACGGTCATCTTGACATCGTTGAATATCTGCTTGATACGGCTGAATTAATCGTAAGTATATTTTGTTAGCTTTTCGAGGCTTTTAAGACCTATTTCTTATATCTTTATTCATTTTATTTTTATTTATGCTATTAATATTATTATTTTTTCCCATGTATGTTTTTGTTTTTATTGAGAATAAATTTCTATAAACCCTTTGGATCTCGTCAAGCATACATTATGAGTTAAATTAAATTGTGTAACTGGCGCAATTCCTATTTTGCCCAAGTCCTATTCATATTTTATTTTATTTATTTATATTTTTTCCAATGTATTTTAATTGTTGAATTATTAATCAGTGTAGGTAATATTGTGAGAAACAAATACATAATTATTTAGTGGGGGTAGTTTCAATTTGCATACAGTTGAAACCGTTTACGACGTCATTTTTTAGAACAACATACCGGTTACATTAACAAAATCAAAAGTCCCGGCTGAATTCTATCGTATTAGGTACTTAATAACAATGTCATCGGCTGTTACGACTATCGGTTTTTACGACCAAATATGAGTAATAAAAAAAACAAAATTATTAAATTTTTAGTACTACTACGTGTTTCTATAAACAACTATTTATTTTACAGCCGGATGGAATATGTCCCGTAACAGGCGAGACGGCACTCACGGCCGCCTGCTCGACTGGCAATGCCTCTATCGCTGATGCTCTGCTCATCCGAGGAGCCACGCCCTACTCCCTTAACGCAAGGCAAATGTCTCCTCTGGCACTTGCTGCCAAAAATGGCAGAACAGCTCTGGTCCTAAGGCTATTGGACTCAGGTGCAGATGTCGCCGGGTCAGGAGGGAAGAACCCCTTAATTTTAGCAGCAGCGGAAGGCCACGCTGATGTGCTGGAGATGTTGTTGGCTCATGGTGAGTTTCAAGCTTAAGTACTAATGAATAAGTTTGCCTGATTACATCTTTTTAAAATATTTTTACGCTTAATAATATGTCGGCGATATTCTTAAAAAATATATTAGTTAACTATATGTGTAATATATTTGCTAAGTTGAATTATTTAAAAAAAAAAACATTTAAAATTGTATTTATTTTGTAATATTAATCCTGGAGTAATCACGCAAGTAATAAATACAATAATCGAAAATCCCCAAACTTTATTTTCAATAATATTTTAGGAGCGGATCCCGAGTCAGTGGATTCAGACGGCGTCTGCGCATTGGGATGGGCTGCATTGCGCTCCCGCATGTCTTCAGTCACCGCCTTACTCGACAAAGGAGCTCATATTGGTAAGCATATAGTGTTTTTAAATGCAGATATTAGCTTTAATCCTTTCAAAACACTGTTTACAAATTACAAAAATAATAATAAATAAATAAACCAAAATCAATATTTTACTTACAATTAAGTAATGTAGTACAAAATCCAATGAAAATTCGTTTTTTTAGATCAAACGGACGGAAATGGGAGGACGCCTTTAGGTCTGGCCTGTGGAGGTCCATCAGATTTGGTGGAAGTATTACTCGAGAGAGGAGCCTCTTTGGAAAAGGTGGATCACAGTGGTCTAAGGCCATTGGATCGGGCCATTGGACAGAGAAATGTTCCCGTAAGTATTTTGACTATTAACGTTCCCGTAACTTAATTATATTAGCACATTTGTGTCTGTTTCGTTTATAATTTTAACCGACTTCAAAAAATTATGTTATCAATTTACCGTTTCTGTTAGTTAGAATTTGGAAAATATACGAGTAAGATATATCCAGGCGATCGTTTTATTTATTTTCCAACTCAGAAAACAGTCCAAGTTTAATCAAAGTCATGCCAGTAATCTTTGGAATATGCACGCACTTTATGACGCAGATAAATAATGTACCTGTAAATAATGTTTATAGTGCGTAGTCTGTGTCTCCCAATAGCGATAGCAATTGTGATCCCAAATCAATGTTGAGAATTTGTGTTTATCACAAGTGTTACTACAGCGCTACTAACTACGGCTATTCAAGGAACTAAATCGAACTTACGTACAAATCGTGCGGATCGTCACATGTTTAAAATTACATTTTATTTACGCAGGTAGTTGAGATATGGCTTTTGCTTTATATCGAGCCGAAATATTTTTTGTTGCTTATAATTAATAGAGCTGTGTTCGCTTCAGCGTGCGACTCTTATCCCTAAGGTCGTGGGTACTGGCTGTGAGCCAATGAACTTTTTATGTGCGCATGTAAACACTCATATGGTGAAGGAAAACATTGTAAGGAAACCGGCTAGATCAGTTGCGGCTAGGTGCGTCAGGCTCATGAGGCTAATCGTGCGGATTTACCATTGGATCATGAATAATACATAAAGTGAGGCCCAGATCTAAAAAGACAATAGATATAAAATCCCTTTTTGAATCTTTTACTCAGCATTTAAAAATTCCGAATGTGACACTGTTGTCATTCTGCTCGACTCTAGTATTTTTTTTTTTAATTTTTAATCTTATCTCTTTTAAAGACATAATACTGTTATTTTCAGGTGGTTAACTGCTTTTTGAGGAAAGGAGCGAAACTTGGACCTACAACGTGGGTGATGGCTTCAGGCAAACCAGAATTTATGTAAGTGCACAAACATTATTGTAGGTTAAAACTACAACACAAACACACACATTGACGAAAGTTCTAGAACTAGTCCGCCACTTTTTCTTAATTATATTTAAGTTTTAATTCTGACTATATTTTTCAGGCTAATTCTCCTAAACAAACTCCTGGAAGACGGGAACCTTCTATACCGCAAGAATCGACCTTCGGAGGCGGCTCATCGCTACCAATACGCTCTAAAGAAGATAAATCCCTTGATCAGCGATGAAGGCCAGACTACGCCGGTTCAGCCAGTTCCGCATGAACACGTGGCCGCGTTTGTCCAGCTCAAGACTAATTTGCTACTTAATTTGTCGAGATGCAAGAGGAAACTTAATGTAAGTATTTTTCACTCGATGTAAGATTTTCTTCTTGTTTGACAATTTTTCTACATGTAGCTTGATATTTTATGTTACTAATTTTTTGTTTAATTGTAGAGTGATAATAATACAATTTTAATTGTTCATGCGTAAAGTATAAAAAAATATACTTACAATATTTGAGATAAAGTAAATTAAGAACCTATCATAGATGAAACAGTATAGATATAGTAAAGAAAGGTCTTTTACGAAGCGAAAACCTAAAGAAAATATATTCGACTCAAAGACAATTTTGATTCGATAAAATAAAAGCAAATGTCTGAAAAAATTATTTCGTTACAGGAACCATCAGAAGCGTTAGATCTAGCGGCGCGCGCGTCCTTACTCCGTCCGAACGCATTTGAGTGCGCGTACGCAATGTCACGTGCGATACTTGCTCTTAATAAACCCGCTGACGCATTACCGCACGCCCGTCGCGCCTTATTACTAGCTCCGCCCACGGATTTGTCTGCTGCTCGAACCCTCAAAGCCCTCCAACAGGAAATACTAACCAGAATGAACACTCCACATAGCCTGGATACGCGATCTATGAGGAATTATGACAGCATTAGTTTGAATATGCCTTAAGTGTCTTTTTATATTGTATTGAGGTATGTATTAAAATCTTTCTACAGGGTGCGTTTTTTACTTGGAGTTCTAATGAATTTACTTTAAAAATGACAGCATTTATTTTTTTAATAGCCGATCGCTCGGCAAAAATGTTAAATGGAAAGGTTTTTAAGAAAAATATTTTAGTAAAATTTTATCTCCAGTATTACGTCTTAGCGGTGTCAAAAATTCCACCCAAAAATGTATTAGTGTATCAATTTTAGTTAAAATTTAAATTCACGATCGATATTTACGAAACGAATGTACTTTAAATATATAAATTGCGTTGGTTAGGTAATTTAATATTTTAAAATAGATATAAGTTTTTCCTATGAATATATGAATTGTAAAGTGACTTAAAAAAGTGCCTTACACTTTACACAAATATTTGACAAATTAAAAGATATTAACTTATATATAAAATTAAAACTATAGGCCAATTAAAATGTGTATCTTATAAAAGTGTGTGAATTTTTATCTCTTAATTTTATGGCGTTTTTGTCATACGGAAATTATATAATCTATATATTCGCCACATTGTATATACCTTTATCGAGTGCCGTTTGAGTTTTATCGATTGCTTAGAATATATGTGATCAAATAAATGTAAATAAAAGATTTTCCTTTTCGTATTCCGTGTACAGATTAGTTATAATTTCTCGAATATTTTGCTTGCCATTTTGTTATTCAATGCTTATATGAAATAGCAGTTTCTATTGTTATTATTTAAATTTATTTTGAGTTAAACTCGAGCCCGTTGTCTTGCTTGTATATAAGATAACACCAAACGTGGGGCCGATTGTAAAATTGTAATCGTTTAATCGCATAGTTTTGATGAAAAAATTTTAAATCAGCCGTAAAGGCAACGAAGTTTGGTGTTACCTGTACCTAATTTATTTTACCTTGTTTTAGGGAAATAAGGCATAATATCGTATTTTTAATATGTATAGTTTTTTATAATATATACGTCTTTTAGCAAATAAATTGTACTACAATTATAAAATTTCGATTAAAACATTTCGATGCATTTACTAAATTTTATTCATATTGGATTACAAGACTGAATTCTTGATACAATGCAAATGTAGAATAAACATTAGTACAATAGTTTCTGTCGACAGAAATATACATAAACTGCTTTCAAATTTGTTTTTATTTAATGACCCTATACTAATTTTTATCCAAAGTTTATTCAGTTGGCAAATATTCAAAGACAAGTTAAACAGAGCTGAAAGTTAGTTGTTATTTGGATGAATTTCTCTTGCATGGTTACTATGTACCCTTATTTAAACAGAATGTGGCCATCATCTCTTTATCGCAGTGTAATCAAAATACACACGATTGACAGAAAAAGTACTTAGGTTTATATAAATCAAGCAAGAACTCAACTTTACAGTGAAGTTTTACTGAAGTAAATCTCCAATGGTTATTTGACAGATGTAATTTCTGACAATTCGGCAAAAACTGCCATGTCTCAAATGGCACGTATGACGAGATAATAATAAACTTGATGGGAGGAAAACATTAATTTTCGCTTGTTTATTAGGAAGAAATACCTACATAATTAATAATTATTTTAAATTAACCTACAAAAATAACTCGATTTAATCTTTCACTTTTTAATTTAGAATGACTTATTTATCTTAATACAAAAATCTAAATATTACGATTTAAGAATGGGAAGAATTCATACGTTGGTATACGGGTAGAACCACTAGTGTCTTTGGCTTCGGTTTGACATCTATTGTTTTGACAGGAGGCGCATCGGATCCTAAAATGCCAAAGTCAAACTTTTTTTTGCTATGTGTTTCGGAACTCAAATGCGAAGGTTTTAATTCTTCGGTCGTGTTGTACAAGACTTTAAAAAGTTGATCAAGTCTATCCCGAGATACATTTGGTGTGTTTTTTATTTCATTAAATATTTTGTTGCATTTCGTATTTTGTTTCCGCTTCGATTCTGGACATGTCTGAAAAGAAACTTTACGGTAAAGAATATTCTTTTTAAGAGTTTTCTTTTAATGTTTTAAGACAGGACAATTTTATGTACACAGATACACATAAATAAAAATATTATCTGAATCTAGAAAAGTTAAAGTATTAAAAATTCCACTTACCGTAACCATAATATCTAGAATATTTAGCAGTTTTTTAGGTGAACTACAATATTCTTGATACATGGGTGTGACCAGAAACATGCTGAAAAACACCTCGTAGAAGGGCGATGAGCTGGTTTTGTGTAACCAATTCTTCATTTTAAAGTAATCGATGAATCCGTATTGATTCAAAACTCCCATTTTCTTTAAAACGCAGCTTGTTGGTGGCGTTAATTCCTTACACTGAAAGTCAATGAAAGTTTTAACTGTGAAAAGTATAGTGATTGACCCAATGCATTTTTTTTATAAAACAGTGATTTTAGACTGATACTGCCGTCCATGGACACTCAAAGCCAGAGGGCTCGCCAGTGCGTTTCCGGCGTTTTAAGAATTGATATGCTCCCGCAAGGGGGGAGGGGGGCTCTAAATCGAATTGGTTCGGAAATACTTAAGTGTGCAGCTGGTTTCACATCGTAGTGGTGAGCGTGAAAAGCTGCCTTTAAAACGCTCAGTTGTGGAACAACGGACGTCGAGGTCACACTGGTGGAAATTCGCATTCTGCCTTTACGTCCAATTATGAGACAGCTGCAGGTATTAATCCGAACAATTCTGAACACCCTCTATGATAAGTGCGGTAAAATGATACGCAACACCAAGGGATCAAGCCGCTCGGAAAGTGACTGGTATTGAAGATTTATATGATATATGATAAGAAGTAAGTATATATGATTGATTGGTAAAAAATGGACATAACTCGTAGGAGACTTACATTAAATCTACTCTCCCATCGCGACATTTTTCTTTCATAATGAGGTACGTATTGCATCGTGGACAGTGACGTCACACCGCATTCTGACAACACGTCATTTGGCACAAAGTTGGGAATAGGACAAAATTGACGACGTAGTTTCTGAAATAAATATAAAGATTTTTATATCACCATTAAATTAATAAATACCATTGGGTTATACTATAGATGTTATACCCACTGCTTATAATTTAACGAACTTTCGTTCGATAGATTATAATTTATTGAAACGCCGTAAAATTGTGATATGGCATGCAACGGAACGCACCTCGCATGTACTGTGGTGCCATATTTGTTTTTAATTCCACACATACTAAATTAATACAATATATAATAACTAAAACAAAGTTTATGACATTATCTATATTAATTTTAAGAACATAAATAAACTTAAGAATATTTGTAGCAAGTACTATCAATTATATAGCAACATATCTCACTATAATCTGATTAACGGTTACAGAATTAAAATTTGATTTTATAACACAAACTTACCGGCGAATATTTTCCAGAACTTATCTGGCAGATAACATCTTTGTTGATTGTGTCTTTATTTCTACAACAGAGTAATAAAATGAAGTGTAATAATGAAATTATATGGGAATAAACTGTTCGTTTAACTCTCTTTTAAACTAAAACACTTACTTGCACGGATGGTCCTTATTGACATTTGGACAGTTCTGAAATATAAAATCATTTATAAAAAAAACTGCACGATTTCGTTTTATTATCATCTAAAAGAATATAAAGTGTTACCATTTATATGTGTAACTATTTAATACACAATAGTTTAATATTAAAAACACATAAATAACGCGATGCATCGTCATTTGCATACAACACGTTGGTGTTCAAAACTCCTAAAACATAGTTTATCTGTTAGAAATACAAACCACAATTTCCCGCCTTGTTTTTGTCTATTATCTGTAAAAACGTTGGCGGGAAATAGCTACCTTATTCGGTAAAAATGTAAATTAGACATTAATATTTACAATAATATAGATATAACTAGCAATTTATTTACCTCAGAGAGCACATCCATAACGCATGACAGTATCTCATTGATTCGACATTCAGCTTCATATATTCTGTGGATTTTGGTGAAGCACTGTGTTGTCACCCTTGCTTTAGCTTTCTCCCAAGAGGGGTAATTTAATGTCATACTATCCAAAAGTTTGGTGAAAGCAAGCAAATCTATTTCTCCAGAATCCAATAAAATGTTCAATTTCTTGAATATACATGTTTCTTTTTCGCACTGTAATAGCAAAAGCAGTTTAAGCCTAGCGGTTAAGCATGTGACACACTAACTAGGGTCATTTCTATTTGCTTCTTTTTATCTTTTGTACGTAAGTGTGTACACTCAATCTGGTCTATTAGTGTGTACACTCAATAGGTAGGTTTTCTAAAACCGGCATCCATCAGACCTATGGCCATTTTACAATACGCTGACCAAAGTTCTTCTTCTAATCACCAAGTTTTGATACCTCATACAATTTTAATAACGCTATGAATAGTTCCACCGTTCGTCGCAAGTAGAGATCGATAGCAGACACTTTTGGAAGGGAACCCAAATCCCGGAATCCCCAAGGAAATTGAAAACGTGTTCACGGCCTAAAGAATTCTGGCGACGTTCAGTTGTGGCTAAAGAACGTTCAGATCGGCGTGGGCCAAGGATTAGTGCTTGCCTCAAGACAAATTACGGAACTATAAGATATAAATAATTGTACTTACAGATAAAGGAACAACTTTTACGTCACTCCGTTGAAGTTCTCCCTTTTCTGTGGTCGTGGGTGGAAGGTGAGAGCTGATGTCGATGAATCCAAGTCTATTTGTTTCATTCCAGGACATTTCAAGGTGGCACTCGTTACGCCACGAATCTTTTATAAAATCGTTGACATCACAGCACTCTAAAGGATCCCATTCCTGACAAAACCCATTTCAATTATTAGATACTCTTTCAGTCTATAAATTTGAATATATATGGATTCCTAGTAAATTAAAGCCTGCTAAGATTTTTTAGATTACGGCGCCATTAAAAAAAGACTACACTAGATTTGGAAAGGATTTTAGATACTTTAAATTTTTAGATACTAATCTGTCAAGATAAAAATCTTTAGAACCAAAGCAACTAAATAATTGAGTTGTCTATATCGTATAATACTCACCTCCTCTAGGTCCTGATGTGATTCTTGTAAACCCTACAACCAACATTGAGAGATTAGTGAGATACTATTTAATATTTATTTTTATTATTTAGACCAATTTATTACTTACATCAACTTCCATCATAGATTTCGCCGTAGTAGGAATTTCAACCTAAAAGAGAGACAACCATTGATAATAAAGATAAAATGTATGTTAGTATATTATTTAAAATTTGTTGTTAAATTATGATAAATAAAACGTTTTTTTCTATAATAAAAATAAATCAGTGGCGCTTCAACGTTTTTAGGTCTGGGACTCAAATTCTTGTATCTGTTTCATTTCCTGGAGAGCCGTCGACTTTTTGGATCTAAGGCAAACCGGTTTCCTCACGATGTATTCCTTGACCGTTCGTAAGCACATAAAAAAAAGTTCATTGGTGCCCGGCCGGGGATCAAACCTACGACCTCAGGCTTGAGACTCGGTACGCTAACACTGCTCTTTATATCTTATTTTTATAATGTCCTCGATAATCAAATAATTATAAAGATGGAATGTGATTTCTAACTCGGCCATACATATGATGATATTTTTCAGTCTTACCTTGTGAGGTAATTTAAATTGCCGATCAGTTTGCTTGTCATGAAGGTGGTAGGCCATAAATTTCTTGAAACCACATTCATCGAGATTATTCTCAATGAGAATATCCGGTAAGTCACAGCATTTTATGTTGAAATACTAAAAATGAAATAATGTGTATAAGTAAAAATTAATGAATATGTTGCTAAGCGCAAAACTTTTTATTTTTATTATTATTTTTGTTATATTGCAGTCTGATAAAGGTATTTATGGAGCAAAAATTGCTGGGGAAAAACCAGTTTTTATTTCGGAAAAGTATATAGTAAAGTAAAATGTTCCATATGTTGGTATGTAGCTGTCTCAACTCGCAGCCAGTTGATCAAACAGCCTTTAAGGCTAGGCTGTTAATTAAACGGCTAATTAAGCTAGGTGGCTGCTTGTGTTTAAATAAAACTTCTTTGATTAAATAAGTAATTATAAGTTATCAGACAAAAAATCATTTATACAGTAATAAATAATTATCAATTTAGATATACAGAGAATGTTAGCATGTGTAAGATATTTACACAAAACAGCTGATCCTGCAAAATTTTATCTGTTTATATCACTTTCATGCAGTAATTTAGTTCTTTAATTATCGTTTTTCCAACTTACATTTCGAAGGAAATTCGACGGCCGACGCTCTGTAGGTATGCTAATCTCGAGGTTGTTGTAGCGACTGAAAATGTTAAGTTAATAACTAAAGTTTATTAAACCTAAGTAAGTGAGTTAGGAATACACATATATAACTTGAACAGCACTCCTAGAGCGTATAAAGAACTAAACAGAAGTTCTAAAAGATTTCGTGTGGAGAAATTCACAAATTGTTTGGAAGAATTATTCGCTCGAGCTGTCAAATAATAATAAATATTTATCATCTTTAACAGCAGGGAACCCCTAATTTGCGGCCAGATTTTACTAGAAACCCACAATTAATAGGAAAAATTAGCTTCAATTTGATTATAATATATCATTTAATTAATAATTTATTACGCATAACGTAATTTATTAATAAATTACGTCTGAGAAGAAGTGCGGCCAGGTGAACAACGGCACCCGTGATTTTTTTAATTGTATTCTTTTTGTAAATATATATTGTAATCTTTTTGTAAATTGCCGTCACGTTAGACGATATTTCATTTAAATAACAAGTGAACGAAATGTTTTCCCGAAAATCAATTCAAAATAATTTCATTAGAAATACTGACAGCCAAATTTTTATCTAGTCCATATATATATGAATTGTAGTTGTTGGCCATTTACAATCGAAAAGCGCAAACGAATTTATTGACCTTAAAGATCACAGAAAATCGCCGTATTCAAAAAAATTGAACGCATTTTTGCGAGATATCAAATTGCTTCCTTGAATAATACATTAATAATATTACGTATAAGAATAGAATTGGAAATTTCTGTGGAATTTAAAGTCGCTGCAGTGCTAAACTTCCTTTTATGTTGATTTAATATCTTGTTAAGAAAACAAAGGCATATTTTTGTTAATAAATTGGCCATCACACCAGTTAACTAAGGTTTTAAAAAATACTTACCTTTGCGAAAACATATAGTTAGTAGCTGCGAGAGAGGAAACTGGAGCACATCTGTCGTCCTTACTACTCATATTTGCAGGACAGTTCTGAAAATATATTTTTGTTAGACTTACCTGGACGCAACGCAATTCATTGCATGCTATACGGTACAGACAAAGATTCCATGGTAAATCCATATAAGGATTGGAAATAAATGTAAAGTATGAAATTTAACTACTTATATATGCGCACTCGATTTATGTAACTTAAGTTAATTTAGTTAATAATTAGAACCGCTAACCAAATGTTAATTATCCAAAATAAGCCATTTAGTTTTTGCCACACTCATAAATTGTAATGCAACATTCCGTTTTCGATAATGTCCAATAGGTCGACTACACATATATCTTATACAGGTAACAAAACCGTCACTTATGAACCCTTACATAAGACAAGTTCGTTTTTGGTATCCAGGATTTTAAAGGATTAAAGCCAGATGAAATCCAGCTTCAAAAAACGAGTTTCATTTATATGAACATCACTCCGCCACCGAACTCGCGCTATTATTTTAAAAATTACATCAATTGTTTTTTTTAAATCAATTAAAAATATATAAACCTGTGACTTTTTTACCTAACGCAACAGAAACATTACATAATAGTCAAAAGTTTACTCTTCAAAGCTAATATATAAAATAAAGCTTTTTCCCTTAAGTTCTTACCTTAACCAAATGATCTACAACGCAGTGCATCAACGCCTGACCCGGGCATGTATTCGTATATGTCTTCGTTATATTACCATAACAGGAGTCTACGGCGCTTTCAGCAACCTCCCGCCATTCAGATGTAAACAGACTGTTTATTTTGGCCGAATATATATCTTTTGGTGGTAATTCGTCTGTGAGGTTCAACTTTTCGTTTATACATCTCCAACTATGACACTGAAATGTATGCATTTAGTTTTAAACAACAGTCATATTATTAGCCCGTAAAACATAAGTATAGTAGGTACTGTATTATAAAATGAATGTAGTTATTATAAGACAATAGGTACGCTATACTGTCTCAGTCAGGTGATTGGCATGTTCTAGTTTCATACAAAAGAAATATATCATTGGTATATTCCTAATAATAAGGATGCGACTTCAGAGCTACAGAGAGAACTGCTTCGAACTTTCATACAAATCGTCGAGGTCTGTATGGTTGTCACTATTGGAAGTTATAAAGGTCCTGATGTCACGATACTCCGGTCGTGACATACATGCATCCCACTGGGCCGTTCAAGTATTACGTTATGAGATTTACTGCCATTTATCCCCCCCTTTCTTTTATAAGCAAAAGTAAGCCAAGCGCTCAAAAATTATAGCACAAAAACCGCTTAATTTTGTGTAGGAATCCTCGAAAATGCATTCCGTTTTCAAGCATAGACAATGTGTGGGCAATGTGTAAAAAAAACCGTCCCCGATTTGTGTTTTGACAACAAAAACATTAGCAGTATCGGCTAAATAGACGCGGGTGAAACCACAGATGATAGAACACAGTTAGTTAATAATAATAAACACTATCACTAGCCACGTTTAGCCATTACCAATAAACAAATAAATTAACACAAAAATAGATAATAATATCAGATGTTAAGTAGTGTTACAACTAAATGTAGTTATAATAAATGGTAGTTTTATTGGCCGTGGCTGAATCAGTCGGTTTTTTGAATTTTAAAGCATTTCCAAAATGTTTGGTGCTTTTGTCAAATCTATTAACATACGTCTGTTTAGTTTGTTAGGTAACTACGTATTTTCATTAAATCGACTAATCAAACACCCTTGACCTGATACTTACCATCCGTGAATTTCCTAGATAAGACCTTCCAAAACCAACCCGCGCGTGAACCTGTAAAAAAGAACTTATTTCTATGTCGAAGTATTAAGATGTACTATTCTAACATAAATATTTGTATTCAAATTTGAATTAACAACATAAAATAGGCATTTTAAGTTGGAGCAGAATTCCTTTTTTGGGTTTTTCCAACAATGTGCGAAATTAACCCACCACGAAAAAAAATTTTTTTTATTTATTTTTTTTTCTAAATTATATTTTTTATAGAACACAATTGGTTTAGTGCTTAATCTCGACTCAAACGATGAAGTTCAGAAACTAGACGTAGCGATAAGTGTATTAAATGTATTGAATTTTGCCATTTTGCATCGTTGGGTCGTGAAAACTTGTCTGAATTGCACCCTAAATATTATTTTAACAACTGAACAGAATCTTTCAAAGATTTTCTGAATTATGTAAGTTCCCTTTACTCGACACCAGAAATAGTACTATCAGCAAATATACTAAGCAATTAACATCAATTAATAATACGTACATTAAAAATTGCTAAGATAGCGCGTGAAGGTACCTAAGCAAACAAATCAAACCTTTAGTAAAATATATAAAATGTTAAAATTGTATACTGCGCATTTTGTTTTGTATTATTTAGATAACGCAGCTTTTTATGAAGAAAACACAATTCTTTTTTGGCTATAAAATCATCTAATAATAGAAATTATTTAAAAGAAGTAAAGTTTGACAATTACTAAAAATTACTTAGGATTCTAGTAGAGGATAAATCATGTTAACTTACCGTATGTATAGTCAGTAACACCCAAAGAAACAACATGTTTGATTGACATCGAAGTAACGACTGACTTGAGGGGTCAAGTAATTGATAAGATTCCTTATAGGTCTGGATAAACTGACACCAGTTTGTACTTTGTATATTCATAAATTATTATACATCATTTGCATTTCGTTACATTTATTTAGCTATTAATCAGTTATTACTCGATATTGTATTTGTTGAATAAAGTTGTTACAACTTCCATTGTAAATTTAAAAAACAATTATTTAAAAAATAATAAAATAATTAGTAATTTCTCCGTAATGTCAACAGATGGCGCTAATAAAATATAACCATCGAAAATCTTATTAGCACATAATAGACACCAAAATCCAAAAACTATTTTTGTAATTAACTCATTATCATGTTTGTTTCCTCCGAGCCATAATTAAAAAATAAAACAACCAAAATAAGCCTAACATATTTTATTGACAAACCCAGTTTATAAACACAATCAGCTACTGAGATAGTAAGCAATACAAATCGGTAATCGGCAGCGAATTCGACGGCAACAAAACTCATTATTTATAATAATTACTTACACTTAGATTTCATTAATAATCATTGCATATCACATAAATAACATTATATAAATGCTAGATTTTGTTTAATAAGTATCAAGACTTGAAAGTTACAACTGGTAACAGGAAATTAATAAATAACTCAAATATATTAAACATAAACATTGAAGCTTTATTTTAGAGGGTTCGACCAATTTATTGCAAGCTAAGTTTGTTGCCGTTGATATTAACAATGATTTAAGAAGACTTGCACATTTCTTCTTGAGGACCATTTATAAAAGTCCTTTTCTAAATTGTTCCTGAAATGAAAAATATATGCTTATGTTCCGGTTAAGTTTTGTCGTACTTGAGCATGCGCTTCCATTAACATTTTAATGTGCATTTAACACTCAAACACAAGCTTAAGGGAAACATAGTAGGGTACTGGTAAATTAAAAAAAACTTTGATATAGCTAAACCAATTACACATATGAACAATGAAAATGTGAAAAATTCATTCTACATTTACAGGACACAGAGCATAAAAAAAATGACTTGGCAAGAAACTCTCCACCACTCTTTTTAATTGCTAAGTTTTCAGCCAAAAAAATTGTTTGAACCGGAGCAAATCAAATGCAAGCATGCCGTAGATCTTAAAATGGACTATGTGTGTCAGGCACAGAAGGTTGATCACATACTCGTGTATTAAGGAAGAGGATATAGGATACTCTGCTAAATTTGACACCCTATCATAAAACTAAGAAATCCTGTATTAATATTTATATAATTATAAAATAACCAGACAAGTATGGCCCCAATACAGTAAGAAGTAAACTAGTAAGAAAAGAGCATTTATTCTTCATTTGTTTTATGTTAATGTAAAATATTATGGTAATTTTTTTATATGAACCAAGTAAAAAAATGTGGTATTCTAATCAAATCTTTAAGTACAATAAAATAATTTTAACATTTTGTCTGTCTATTCTGAGGTAAGCTCGCTTACCTAGTATTATCTAAGCATTGTAGTGAAAATCACAGGAAGGCTCCAAAGCCAAATGCTCTCTTGATACTGTCAAAGTAATAGCGTTTCCAGTTTTCTCTTGTCTGTTCCACTTCTGATGATGGAACCAGGTCCTGTTTCAGTGTAACTAGGGTGTTGTCATCCTGGAAAATATATAAGTAATAATGTATCTTAAAATATCAAAATCAAAACAAAATATCAGAAAGACTCAATTCTCCTATATGATCTTTATACTTTATATGGGTTTATACCACACTGAGGATTCTAAGGCTGAGAGTCAAATATTAAGGGTTGACCATTATTATATTTATTTGCCAAATGGGATTTTTATATAGATTGTACCTGTTAAAAAAAAGATAACTACCGAAAATGTTTAAAATCTTACCTTCTCTTCAATACTAAATGTAACCTCAGAGAAATGTTCTTTTGGCCATTGTTTATATCTCCAATATTGCACAATTTTCTTGCCGGGTACCAACTCCCTAAATTCACCAGATATATTTCCACCAAATAGGGTAAATTTACCGCCTTTCTCTGCCTCTAACTTAACATGTCCCTGAGTGAAAGCTGTTACCATCTCTATTCTAGTCATGGCATCATAAAACTCTTGGGCACGACATTGGAATGTCTCTGTTATCTCAATACTCTTAGTATCAAGTTTGCAGCCAACTTGTGTAGGAGTTGAAACTATTGGTTCCATGTTAACTTTTTTGTTAAATCCACTAGTTATAGTAGAGACATTATCTGGTTTTACTTGAGTTTCACCTTTTTTCGGGAGGATTAGCCCCTTTGAGAACTCTTCCTTTAGGCTTCGGATGTACTCTGTTAGTTGATTGCGTATAATATCTTTCCCTATGCTATGCATAAACGCTTTCACTCGCTGGGCGTCATCGCCACTACTTTTTATTGTCACAGTCATCTGAAATTTAATTATATATGTTAGTAACTTGTGACAAGGATTATTATAGACTTCAATTATATGCATATTAATGCATATTACTATTTAGTTATAATTAAAATTATTCATTATTGAATTTAACATAATATTGTTTGGTCTTAATTACTTTTGTACTTTGTAATTATTTAAATTGATAGGTTAAGATCAATACTAGAATTTATAATCTATGTACAATCATTTTTCTTCTCAAGACACACATTAACATTGAAATACTGTTAACTTATTTATTTGATAAAATCAAATTCAAGGTAAAGGCTCTACAGATTTGGTCAACAACAACAACAATACTGAGGCTTTCTACCTTTTATACCCAATTAGTGAGTAATATATATGAGTGATACTGTAAAATACAAAAGTTAACAGAAAATAAACCCATTTCACAGTAATGTTATTATTGCAACAGTTTTGTATAGATGAGATAGTCAGTTGGCTTTTTTATTTTAGTGTTAAAGGCTTATGTATCTATCATAGATTAATGATTACTCACATCAACTTCACTGACATCATTTTCTTCAGATAAGTTGGGAATATGGATTTCACCTTTGATCTTATCTGCAGAACCAGCCAACAAACCTTCCCACTTCAATTTGATGTCCCACTCGTAAAAAAATATTAACTTTCCTTTCCTGTTGTTGGCCGAAGCTTCACCATCTAATTTTTCGATCTCTGTTATGTTACAATCTATACCATTCTGAGCTATTTTTAAGTTAATTAATAACTCTTTTAGTCGGTCCTTGGACCAAGGACCTGCATTCTTTTCTGTCCAATGCCAATTATTCACGTTTGTGGCGTCAGGCCGCTCCTCCACAATCCAGCGAGGATCTCCTTCTCCCCATTTAGCCATTTTACAATGCGGTGCAGTGCCAAAAGTAGAATACAACACGAGGACTTCACGCAAACGAAACTGTACTCTAATAATTTATAGCAATTATAGTAGTATGACACAATAATAACAGTTGCTATGTCATAAACGAAACGATAATCGTTACTTTGAAGGAAAATTGTAAAATGCAGATTTACAAATTACAATCTTCGAGAAAAATCGTATAGTATGAGTCGAATTTTACCACCACCCTGGCGGCTGGCGTTATGTCAGATTGACACTCTGTGACCTGTGTTGCCAAATTAATAATACGACATTTCGACACTTAATTGGCCTGTAGTAGAATTAACAAGGAGACTTATGTTTAAAACCAAACAACTAAGCATAATAAACACAAAATATTTTTATCGATCAATGAGTAGCAACCTAAGCACTACTACAAAATTAATTGAAGTTTAACAAATGTAAAGACTGAATATTTCTGTAATATTCACAATTTAGTATTTATTATTTACTTCTTGTTTTCTCTCATATTATTATGCTCCTTAAACTATGTGTTTCTTTCAATCTTTATATTCCCTATAATTCGTGAAACATTAGACTTTGGCAACAAATCAGAGTTTTCGGTAAGTTTCTAGAAAATGTCAAAAAGCGGATATCGTGAACTAGTTCCATTACACGCATTCTTATACATATTATATTTACTTATATGCTTAATCAATGATTTAATATAGGTGACTTTTAATAATAAATTTTATCTTCTTATTAAATATTACACGATTTTGTAACGTATTACATGTTTTGGTACGTTAAGAATATTATGTTTTATTGAAATGTAGAGTTCAATGCACTCTATATTCTAATAAAACATAACGCCTACAAAAGTTTAAGTCCAATTTCAGTATACCAAAACAACATGTTACAAGGTAGGCGTTTTTTTTAATATTGTAAATTATATAATATAAAGCATTTAAATTGATAAAATATAGGCTTCAACTATTAAAATGTTATAGAATAAGAAGAGAATATACTAAGTATCTATATATAACATTGGATAACCTACGTGTTCAGTGGAATTGTGGAAAAGTTCTCTCGACACATACTAATCCTCTAGAATCTAGATTGAATTAAAATATCAATATTTACAATACCTTACAAAACAATATATAATAACTATAAATATATAGGTACTTAAGGTATTAGAATTTTTTTATATCATCGGTATTTTAGGCAAATAAAAAACAAAAAGTTATCTTCGAGTGAGTGAGATAACGTATAGTATTGATATTATAATTGAACCAGTCTTCCTTCCATTCCGGTTCAAGTCGGCAGCTCGGAACGTGCGCACTGGCAAATAAAATAAAAGAAAATGTTCCCAATACGTCGCGTTGGTTGCAAGGTGTGATAAGTGTTTTTATTGATATGCTTCAAAATATTTGCCTTGCTGGCCGGCGCAACGTTATTTTATATCCACCTGTTGCAGATTCTAGAGCAATGGCGGGCACCTATTGTCGTAGCCGGAAAAGCGCAGATGTACAGTTCAGAGGCACCACGTCCTTTAACATTATTGACAGAAGATGAACTGGCTATGAAGGATACTAGTAAGTAATTTAAAACTTTTTTCAAAAATATCGAAATTTGCTAATCCAAATTAAAAAAGGTATTTCTTTGGAGGAGAGATTCACGTTTTAAGCATCAGCGATGCCTGAAGTTTTGTAACCGTAGAGATTCATATCGCGAGATTATAATAATAATATTCCTTGTCTATATTTTATCACAAGAAAAAATGTAGTAATATTCTTTTCAATACCGATAATCGAATGATCAACACGCAAGTTATTTTACGTATTTACTTAAACCAAAAAAGGGCCTAAGGCTAACGGTTGAAGCACCATTTCAAGGAGACACTATTTGACATATGTTCACAAACAACCATTTTGATGTTGCAAGTATCTATATAGAGTATAGACAATAGACAAACAAGAAACAAACTCATTACTGCTTACGTTTTCCAGCTGTAATTCTATTAATCTGCTTAAGTTTCACAAAAGTCGGCATGCATAAAGATGACGTCAATACAACTTCTTCGCCAATACAGTCGGGCTTTTTGAATAAAAACAATACATTATGCGGTCGTGAGTGGTTGATACGAGCGAGCCTTCATTTAGAGTCAAGGACGTTCATAATTTATGTTCTTTGGCGCGATTATAAATGATTATAGAGTTATAGTTACTAGTAAGCCGTAGTAAAAAACAATCTTGATTAATTATATTATGTAACAAAACTATTTAGTAATTATTTTCCATCTTATCACTTACATATAAAATGATGGATTTTATAGTTTCTACAATATATTTGTTTGATTCTTCACGATGTTATATAACTTATTATGCTTGTATGTAGAAGTGGAAAGATCTTTTTGGTAACGCCTTTTAATACTTACTCATAAATCTGAACGCAAATTTAGGAGGCCCAAACAGGCCAATGTAACATTTCTTGTATTTATTTAACCTATATTAATAAAAAAATCATTTATAGACTATAGACTATAGAATATTATCAAGAAAGTTAGGCAAATCTTCGATGAAAAAAACCAACAAAAATACCAAATACGATAGCTTTGCAGAAACTATTGACAATATAATAAAGTGATGTACTACCATTTTATAGAAGACATCAATATGTATATATACTTCGACCCAATATATCTATAACATATTTAATAAAATAAATATCTAGCCGTGCGAAGCCGGGACTGAACTCGATGAAGCAGCGAAGATGTACGCTCAACGCTGTAACCGAAATGATGTTTAAACTTTAAAGTTTAAGCACTGCTAGTATTAAATAATCAAGCCACACTATCTTATGTAAATAACGTCGGCCTCTTATTCGCGATAATATTTCATGTAACAAAATATATATTTCAGTTAGAACAAGGTCATACAATCACTAATGATATAGGATTTAACATTCGGGTAAATTATCGAATATACCTTTTAATTGACACAATAATAAATTATCATGTTGGGTAAATAATGTGGAATTATTAACATTTTATATGATTTATGCTTGAAACATTACACATGTGAAAACGAGGACACTCAAAGACTTATGTCTGAAATATGATATACGTGTGTGAAAATGACATGCGAACTTAAGAATCAGGCGCAGCAATTCAGTAGCCCGGACTATATTGAGTAGGGGACTGTGTAGAAGTCATCGCATGACTTCTAAACAGTCCCCTACTTCAAGTTTTAGGTTCCTAGTTTCAAGAAGTCAAAATGTCAAAATTTTTAATTAGTTAGGAATATAAAAAACCGAAAGAAAACTATATAAACTGCTAAAATGGCGTAAAAACAACATGCTTTTACGAGTATGTGTAAAATTCATGACAGTTACTGTTCCACATACGTATACGAGTATCGTCTGGGGACGAAGTTCCCAGCATCCGCCAATAGGTCATATTTCCTCTTGTTTTCATTGTTCGTTCAACTGGGAACAGTTTCCATTAGTCCATTACCTCTCTCACCCGGGAATTGGCAGAACAGGCTCTCCGATGAGGTCAATCAATTTGTCAACATGGACACACCCATTTTAATCTGAAGGTCAATTTAGATATTAATATTCAATTAGATAGGCTTATGCTTTGCGGATTGATTTCAATGGACCAATTGATTTAAAAATAACGCAAATAAAATAAAAATTAAATGCTTGAAGTCATGTTTATTTTATTAAAAAAGTTTTGTAAAATGTACTACTACCTATCTACTTATCGATAGAAATAAATTCTATAGCTATGAAAAGCATTTAGAAATTTATTGAATTACGTATCCAAATAAGTAAAGAATAAATGATGTATCGTCCGATTATCGTAAATGTATATGATCCATCCAAGAGAAACACGAAACGAGTAAAAAATTAAACATATTTCAATTAAAACAAAAACGTAAGCAAGTACGTAACACAATATTGACCGTTCTGAAGTAATCTTCTATTTAATAATAGAAATAATCAAAATGACGGCTCAATAAAAACCCGATAATACAATCCGTAAATTCCGTAAATTTAGTTTGATAAAGCGTATCTATTATGTCATGTGTAAGCGTATTCTGAGCCCGTATGTTATATTATTAACTGACTGCAAAAAATGGGGTTATCATTGAATAAGACCGTGACGATCTATGTAGATTTCCACGTGTATTAAATTCAATATGCATCATCCATATATCATCACATTTCTCAGAAAATATTTCTTCTATCACTCATCTCTCTGCTCATTAAATTGAATGCCATAACGATTGATTTAAATAACCTATAACTTTCGTGCAGATCTTCGGGAGAAGTCAAGAAGTGCTAGAGTCTACATACTTTTTTATACTTAAGTGATCGCAGTGGTGCCAACTTGTGGTTTTTCCTCCCAAAAGGGGTGATCAAAAAAATCTCGCTTTTATACAATTTATATTAAGCCTCGAAACCAACAGACAAAATTAATTAAACCTGACTATAATTAAAATACTCAAAAAGTCTCAATCGTTATTGTATAGGAGTTGGGATCGCTTAGTGATCGCAGCAGGTAGCACTATCACTACCCAGACCACACAATGAGTCTAACACTCTTTAAGATGATAGATTATGGATATATTTTTGTGTAGGATATTCGTAGTCAGGTAAAGAAAGAACGGATTATGATATTTTCGCACTATCCATAATGGTTCTTAAATATCTCATTTACCTTTAGTCGGATTAAAAGTGACCCTTTGTTATTTTAAGATGCATTTATCATATGACTTTTAGACCATTCGCAAAACGGTTAAGTTATTTAAAATATAAATTAATTTAAACTAAATTTCAAAAATATTTAGGACTAAATTGATACAGGCAGTTTTATTCTTCACACTCATGTTGATTACGATAAAAAATTCTCAATATTATCAGCAACATATTATATGATAATAAAATAAAAATAAATAATCATAAAATATTTTATAATTCTTATTCCGTATGCCAAATAATTTCATCTAGAAAATCAAGTTTTTTAGTATTCATTATTTAAAGTAATTATTTCATCTCATATTTCATTTGAAATAATCTACAACGATTTCAAATGTAATTTATAAAGATAAATAAACATTTCAACTCTTGTTTGTATTATGTTTAATATTACGCAACACTTCTCTTATCTATTCAAAACAAACTCTTATCACATTATCAATTTTCGGTTACTAAGAGTCATTTAACAGAATTATGTATTCGTTTTTGGCATTTTAATTTTTTTTAATGTAATATATAGGTTTTTCATAAAAATGTTAACAATATAAGACCATATTATCGTTCAAATTGTCAATCAGTTATCAGATTTTATAGCCAAGTAAACTCTACAAATTAAAGTCATAGGCAGATGGAATAGTTAGGTCGCACCTATTCCTAGGGCTCGATTTATCATTGAGAACGAGTTCTATACTTGTTGAAATAGAACTAGAACGTTCTAAAAAGCGTACCTGCAGCCGAAGAAAGTGCGGCGCAGATAGTTGATCACCTATTTTCCTTTCTTTTTCCCGATATAGCAATGTGAAGCCATAACCATGGATCGTTGCTCCTTACAAACGTAGTGTAAAAAACTTGGCGATTAAAAAGAGTGGCGGAGAGTTTATTGCCAGTTCATCTCTTCCGTTCTACGCCCTTGATTTGAGAACTGGCAGTAAATGTAAATTCACAATTAATTTAATTTTTATGACGTTCATAAGTGTACTTGTTTACCTATATGAATAAAGATATTTTTTTTTGTTTTGTTTTTGTTTCACCAGATTTTTTATAAATCAAAAGACAGGTGTTAAAAATACTTTTTTTTCCTCACGACTTGATAATTCATGTAAATTCTTTGACTTGATTAAAAAATAGAGTTTTTTTACTACCTTGTACCATGGTGTACATAAAAAAATTACAGTATCTTTATTTGTTGAATTTATTTATTAAATTTAGACATAGATAAGATATGTAATAACAGATAAACGATTCTTAAGGTGATATGAAGGTTTTACAATAGAGGAAAACCCAGAGACTCTTAATTTAATATACAAAGATCAAAACTACCTACTACATCTTTTAACACACATTCTTTTACACATTTTTTAATCTAAGGGTTCTATGTCCCTGAGGAACAATGTTGGTTTTAAGCGCCAATGAATATTCAAGATGTTATACGGTTTTGAAAATTCAAAACCTTTTATTGTTTGAGTTTTTTATTTATTTTTATCTGTAGATAATAATATTAACATTTTTGTTCGCAGTTCGGAAACTTGCCACAGATCAAATCGCACCTTTGGTCAAGAAAATGGAAGATGAGCACAAAATCGATGACGGAATTAGGCAAATGTTGTTTGATAATGGTGTAAGTAATCCATAGTAGTTTAATTATGTATTATATATATTTTAATTGTACATAGAAATTTGATAATGCCATGCTTGCAAGAGCATCTGGAAATATATAAGAAATATTAATAGCTAAGATTATTTTTTTATAGCAATTTTTGAGATTTAACTTTTAAAATAATTGTCTAATCGTAAATTGAATTTATCTTAAAAAATAATCGTGTTCAGCCAGATACAGCTAAAAACTTTAAAAAAATAAACACTAATTATCCTTATCCTTGGACATAGGCCTCCCTTAAGATCACCCACTCTTCTCGGCGCCAGCTGCTCTTCTTAATTAAGTTATATGTAATATAACGTAAATGTATGAACATATTTTTAGCTCATGGGTATAGAAACACCAGAAGAATATAGCGGTTCTGGGTGTGGTTTCCTCACAATGATGTTAGTGGTGGAAGAGCTGTCTCGAGTGGATCCATCTGTTGCAGCCTACGTGGATATACATAATACACTTGTCAATTCTCTCTTCATGAAGTTAGGTACTGAAGAACAGAAGAAGAAATACTTAACAAAGTTGTGTACGGAATATGTGAGTGTTTTTGAACTACCTATAGATACTTGTAGTATGAACTATGTATTGTTGTTTGGGACATAATGTCAGATTTCTCTTTATTAGGCATAAAACAATGCATTTAATATTTTTTTATTAAAGATACGCACTACACAGCAAACATATACAAAACACAATTACTTTAACCAAAAAAGTTTGCTTCTCACAATATTTTTTTTGGCTTCGAAAAATGCTAGTTTGCTTTTTTTAGTTGTCTTAATGCTTTCATTACTATTGGTGTTATGTATGCAAAACATAATATACGAAAACAATATAAAATACATTTTAGGCCGGAAGTTTCTGCCTCACAGAGCCAGCATCAGGCTCCGATGCGTTTTCGCTGAAGACCGTCGCCAAAAAAGAGGGCAACCACTTCATCATCAATGGCTCCAAGATGTGGATCTCAAACTCCGATGTCGCCGGCGTGTTCCTAGTTATGGCCAATGCTGATCCATCAAAAGTAAGAATCTACTTAATTATAATTGACTATTTTTCTAAATAATAATTTACTTCAAACAAGTAGCTTGTTCATATTTATATACTATTAGCCTCAATAAGTTGAAGGATGTCAATGTTTCAGGCTTTTTTGACCGACCCGCTTTATTCAATCGTGATGCTCGATATCCGACAATCCAACAAAAAAAATCAATTCGACCTGGTGATTTCTGATATTAGCGCGTTCAACAAAATGAATAAACTCAATTTCCTTTAAATTGATTTATTTTGTTTGTCAGTATTTCTTTTGTAACATATTTATCTTTTTATAAAGTCGTAGTGTTTTTAATATGCTTTACAGTAATCTCTAATCGTTTATTACGTAAGCATATAAGATAAGCAAAAAATCACGACAAATTTCTAAAACTCAAATAAAACAAACTATTATTTATTGATAATAATATGTATAAAAAGAAATAGCGCTGTCTTCCATAAGAAAACGATTAATATTTGAACATATTGTTCCCAGGATGATTAAAAATTTCCACCGTTTGTTTACCAGCAATTATTTACCCATCATCATCAACATTAATGTTATTTTGTTAACGATGTTAGGAAATTTAATAATTTGTAAAAGTTTCCAAAGCTTATCTTACATTGGTATCATTACAAAATTTTCCCATCGCTTCCTAATTGAATCAATAACTTAGCAAGCTTACTATTAGTTATAGAATTAAAAATAGTAAATAATTGTAGTTGCATTTGTATGGTTTGGTGTGTATAGGTTATGTCTATTACCATATTTAAAAAATCCACAAAAGTATATGAAGCCAGTATTCTTAATTGTTGTTAAGGAAGACATTACGGAAGATTTTTTTAATTCCGATGAATGTATTCATCATTCATTTATAATATGTGTGGGATTAGGCCTCAAATTGTTTTTTTTTATAATATACTTAATTTTGTATGATTAGTATGCTATATCAATGCTGACTAGCATAGACATTATTACTAAATTAGAAACATGAACACATTTTTGATGGCCTCTTTTAAAAAAAAGTTTTATAAACAAAATATTTTATTAAAATGGTATACTTAATATCACTTCTTCATTGTTATTTTATTCGTGACATGTGCGTTATGATAACCAAGTCATTTGCACAATCATAGCTGCAAACAAAAACATGTTTACGATATAATTCAATAATAACATGTAGAATAATCTTAATGTCAAAGTTGCCGTAATATTGCACTTTAACTAAGCCGCTAACCTGTATTTTATGAAATCTGGTTTAAAAAAATATGATCTAGGTCTTTAATTTAAATTAAAACAATGGCATATAGTTGGAAATACAAATATGATTTATTTCCAATTATCTTTTGCAAATAGATTTTGATTAGTTGTAATGAATTTTGGTGCCTGATCTTAAAAAAAATAACAGAAAACATAGGTATTGCTTATTTTTATTATCATAATCTACACAATATAAGTAATAAAATACCTATTCGATAAATAAAGATCGTTTATTTCATATTATTCAACTGAGGTCGACAATACAGTTCATGATGAAATTGCAATTATTATTGATACTTTTATCAACCTCAATGAACAATTATTATAATAATAATTATTACATAATACGTGATATTGTTTAACCTCAATACTCAATTGTTATACCTTAGTTATTTAATAATAACACTTAACACATTATCATAAAGTTGAAAATTGTCTAAAATACATGTAGAATTTCAATATGTTGTGAGCTTATTTTTTTAATAACGTCAATTGAAGATATCAGTATCTCGATGTCCACAATATAAAGAGATATTTTTATTCTTTATTATCTCACCTTGTAGAGCGCGATGACAGGCGATTTTAAACTATCTTTAGTCGTTAGATGATGTCTTAAAACAGGCGCTTTTGTTAGTGAGCAAAAAACTATTAAAACGGACTAAGGGAGATCTCTTTATTAACAAGATTATGTTTTAGGGCTACAAAGGAATCACCTGTTTCATAGTAGAGCGTGATACCCCTGGTTTGTCCGTGGCCAAGCCGGAAAACAAGTTGGGAATACGTGCATCAGGCACTTGCATGGTACATTTTGATAACGTCAAAATCCCTGAAGAAAATATCCTTGGAGAATTTGGAAAGGGGTAAGCTTGATCATTTTGATAGGATTCCGTAAAAAAAATATTACATTATCTATATTCTATATCATTATTTCAAAACGTAATTACTGTAAGGGTAATTCAAAAGGGGTATTCTAAGCCGAAACTTTAGACTCATGTGTCAAAAATGTACAGAAATTTGACCCACAAAGTTCGCGCTAAATTTTGAATTTAGAATATAGACAATAGAATCTCAGAAGAAACCCGAAATAGCTATTGAATGTTATTTATTCTCATAAACAGAAGATAAAATATGTTAAATATTTTAGGTACAAATACGCAGCTGGTTTCCTTAATGAAGGTCGTATAGGTATCGCTGCGCAGATGATAGGGCTGTGTCAAGGCTGCATGGACGCCACCATTCCCTATACATTGGAAAGAAAACAGTTCGGAAATAAGATATATGCTTACCAGGTATTTTTAAAAAGAAAAATTATTTGTATCTACCATTCTTGTTTTCTTGCATTATGTAGTTTATGAGAGAGCGCCTGCTGCTTTTTTGCTTTGAATTTTTGGTAACCCGACATCGTGACGTTTAATATTTTTTTTATATTATAATTAATTTTCAATCGATTTCCTGAATGAGTTTGAAGACTTATGTACAAGAGGTTGTGATAACTTTTTTGCAGTTTCGCAGATTTTTTTGATTTCAGACTAAAAGTACATTTTTTCATATTAGTCACTATGAGACATTTCTCTAGAACAGAAAATGACAAATAAGTTACAAACCGTACAATTAAAAATATTATTTAGATACAGTATTCGAAATAATGAACTTTTCAGGGTATAAGCTATCAAATAGCTCACCATCAGACGCAGTTGGAGGCAGCTCGTCTGCTCACATACAACGCAGCGCGACTAAAAGAAAACGGAATGGATTTTGTGAAGGAGGCCGCCATGGCTAAATATTTTGCCTCAGGTATTTTGTCTTAACTACATATATCTCCTTAAGATGTATTATTATTAATAACGTTATTTTTTTATTACCAATAGGTATTTTCTATTTCGTTGTCTAAATCGCCATCTATCGAGTGCATGCGTGAACTATTCTTAAATATTTCAGGCAATGTAATTTTTTATATTGGAAATTATAATAAATAGTGACCGAGGGTGTAGTGGTTAATAAGTACGACTATAAGTCATGGGTTCAAATGCCGAGGGAAATTAAAAATACAATATGCGACTTTTAAACAAGAAAAATGTCTTTGGTTACTAACCTGTTGGAATTTGAATAAACCTATGCCTTTTAGAGGCTCTGGTGAAGCAATAATAGACAATTAAAGTTATAGCAATTAACAAGTCTATTAAATCACAAAACACAGGTTAGGCCTGTTCATCAATTCAATCTCCCTTATAACATTACATTACCATTTTTATTTAAAATTGGTGTCCTTCTGTAAAGTTATATAAATTACACTGTAATGAAAAAATTTAAGACTACAGATAAGCTGTTTTTAGTGTATATTTATGGGTTAAATTGTATTACAGAAATTGCTCAGACCTTAACATCAAAATGCATAGACTTCATGGGTGGTGTTGGATTCACAAAAGATTTCCCTCAAGAGAAATTCTACAGAGACGCTAAAATTGGAACTATCTACGAAGGAACCAGTAATATGCAATTACAGACTATAGCTAAGATTCTTGAAAAGCAATATACACAATAATAAACTAAAAAAAATACTGTTTCATATATTGCCATTTTTTTAGATTGAATATTAATATTATATTCATTTACATGAAATTATATGTATTACTTTGCAAATTATGTAAACTATAGAAGATTGCACCATTTTTGGGGCACTTTTTATACTTTGTAAATAATAAACTAGCATTTAAATCAAAATTTATTTTTATTCAAATAAATACAATTTGTACACTGAACTACCCCAAAATTTATAATTCTGATATATTCACTTGGGATCATGTGGCATTTTAAAGCCCACCATATTGGCAGTTTCCCCCACTGTCCTCTCCCCTTTTCCTTTGAACTCGGTGTTTATTTCCTTATAGCGTCGAGTATTGTGAAGGTATTCACAATAGCTTTTAGCCCTAAAATGCATTTCATCTGCTGCTTTACAAAGTTGCTGGTCTGTTGTTTGGTACTTCCGATATTGGCTCAATATGTATCTTGCCATTTGGTTCTCAGCCAACTTTGGACTTGAACTCTGCTTACGTAATTCTGATAACAGCTGTCGTAGGGTAGTCAATGCAGTTTTTGATGAAATTGATGCCATTTCAGACCTTCAAACAATATTTAATTTCTCAATCATAAAAGATGTAATAAACTCTTCAGTGTCTTTGTATTCTGGCTTTTTTTGTTGCAACCAGAAGTCAACAGGAGCCAATTTTAACTTATCACTTGGAAAGTAATGAATTGAGGTATCATTAAAAATATCTTTGTACACAAAATTATTTTCTAATGACACCTCAGTTGTGTAAAGAAATATATTCTGTATATATGGAACAGATTCTGATAGGACTCTGCTTAGTTGATTTTCTATAAGTGATGTAAAACTATTACATAGCAGAATGCAATTTTCCAAATGTGTACTCCAGTTGCTCCAGAGAAAATTATTTGTTAATTGCTTAGGACAGTGAGGTAAATAGACAATAGTTACACCTTGTTTTGATATTACATAATCGCCTTCACTGTTATTCTCAATTACAGTCAATTTTAAGCGTTTTAAAATATCGCACTCCTGCGTACTAAATATTGGATCGTGGAGAAGTATATTATGTATTTCAAAAGCGTCCTTCAGACACAGTAGTAATGCTAGCTGATACCTTGAAATATTGCATTCTCCTATACTTCCGAGACCGAAACAAACCAGCTCTTCGATCTTTCTATCCAATACAATGTTACTCACTGATTTAATTACGTCTTTAGAAAATTGAGAATCCTTTAACACGTCCACAGCAGATATGATTTTTCTAAAAAAAGAAAGACATTTTTATTCAAACATCAAAACATAACCTTAAAATATTTCTCGTATACATACTTGTAAGCTTTTTCAATATCAATATTTAACGATTTAGAATTTAGAAAATCAGATGGTTGTCTTGGTACCTTTGTTGATTTGTTTTTAAATGATTTTTTCGATGAAACTATTTGAAACCCATCACTGTCATGTTTACGACTTGACATTTTGAATTTTTCATTTCAAACTCGTTCAATGGTCATTATTCATAGATGTTGGCTAAACGTTAGTCATAGCTGGCAATTGTCATACGCCTCTTTAACTATAAAGGGTAATCTTTGTATATAATATGCAACGAACAACAAAGTATTACATTTATAAGTTTCATTAGTTTATTATATAATGGTCATTTTTTTAATTTTAACCACAATTACTTTAAAAAATGCCATCTCATATTCAAGGAACTTTATTTATATACATTTTTCTAATTTATTTAAATAATTAAATTAGAAATATGTATTTTATTTACATGTAAGTATATACGAGCGAGATACATGTCGCCATTAGCCGTCCCAATTTTAGTTTACTATTTTCATTCTAACTCTATCTCTCATCACGATAATTAAGGGCTAGATGGACTCTTCGCCCCTTTAAGAAAATGCGATAATTATGCACAAGAAAGCAACTTTAAAATTTAAATCGCTAATTTATTAAATTGTAAATCTTACAAATTATATTACTCGAGTTTTCTAGAACCTACTGTTTCAAGTTGTTTTCGTGTTTTCTAGCTGAAGTTTACTTCAGCTGCACATCAGAGCACCTCAGCAACTGATCAATGATCAGTAGCACCTCTGATGAGCCATTACTAGATCAATTCTTCAGTTCAATGTTATATAAATCAGAATAGGTTTCAATTTCGCGGAATATTTATTAAAGACGACGATTAAAGCGCCTGTTAATTAAGTACAGCCAAAGTGGATCTGTCTTACTTAGCTACCTAATAAGTGAAATTTAAATTGAACGTGGCTGTGAAAAAAAATAGGTCAAAAATTATCCGCTTTTATACTAACATTTTTACAGGAAATTGTATCCACTAGACAGTTATTAGTACCTTACTTGGTAATAGCTAGCATATTATCAATATAATGTAACAATAAATATATAATATATTTACTAAAGTATTTTTTGCTCAAATATATTCCAATGATCTACCAAATCGATTGAAACTTATGTATCCGCCTATTGAGCCTACACACATGTAAAGTATTTATTTACCTACAGTAATATTATTATCTAGAAAGTGATTTTTAAACCGTATTTTTCCTTAGATTAACATGAAAAATTACGTTACAATTGCAACTATTTTCACCTAAATAACGTCCTTGACGAAGAATTTAGGCGAAGAAAATTACCTACTTACATAGAGGACAAACAATGTGTCGCATATCGAGTGGTCTATTGTCCGATTTAGGTGCCATATGAAACCATCGCATTCAAATCACGTGCCTGTATTCGTTCCAACATACCGTAACACAAATAAGGTAACAATAAGTGTAAAGTATATTATTGGCCGTGTAAACTTAGTAACAGGACGACGTCCCTGGAAGAAGGCGCCAAAACGCAAATGTCAGTTACGACTATAGATAAATAATTCCATAGACTTTCTAGCGCCGCGTTTAAATTCGTAATTAACTTGAATTTATATAACATATCGCGTTAAGGTTTTTTGCCTGTTTAGTTTTATTGCGTCTGTTGGGTGAAGTCAGCGTTTCCTTGATAGTTTTAAATGGTTAGTGAGCAGGGACAATGGACCGGTATGTAGTGAACCGACATTCAATGAAAAGGAGGAGTAATGATGGATTGCTGGCTAAATGGCGGAGGAAGTATGTGACGGGTCTATTGACGGGACGGTCATGGATCACAAGCGGATTTTATTTGAACGTAAGTTTCAATTTATAATATTGTCTTATTATAATATATTGTGGATTACGATTACGTAGGTAGTTTCCTAATATAATGTAGATCAGTATCGGCAGTAGTATTTTTTTACTCTCTAGGTAACTTCTATACACACAAGAAGTAATAGAAACAATATAGCGAGTGTAACAACCACAATAAAAACGTGTTCAAAATACAATAATGTAGAAATTGTATTATCTAATATGGAAGCGTGATGTGCAAACACGACACGTTCACATAAAATATAGCTATCGCTCTATCTCCAAATAAGTCACGATAGAAAACAAGGGAAAATCGATTGTCTGGTACTCAACGGAAATAATTTTCTTTAAAAGAAAATTTATATTTTCCTCGATGACGTAAGTTCAGTTAGCAAAAATCTCTCAAAAAGAAAGAGAAAAAGAGAAAGATTTTAACTAGTAATAGTAATAGTAATAGTGATATATGTCAGATATTTAAAAACAATTATGTATTTTTTAACTTTAATGGAAGACATCAAAATTTTCTACCACTCAAACATAAGATCCTGATATTCTTATATTATTATTAAATAATTTAAGTTTGTTTTGGCTGATACATTTTTTCTTGCTTTGTTGTGTTTTTTGTTTTGCTTATACGATTACTTGAGAATTAAGGGATAGAACACTGAATAGGCTATTAGACGTTTATGTATACTTTACAGACATAAATACTAGTAATAAAACAATATATACGGTTCAACATAA
The DNA here is from genome assembly GCF_905147795.1 of Pieris rapae. NCBI lineage: Eukaryota > Metazoa > Arthropoda > Insecta > Lepidoptera > Pieridae > Pieris > Pieris rapae. The sequence continues at coordinate 2,450,613 of NC_059517.1, forward strand.
ACCATTACTAAAGAGGTTACGAGATAGGTGAGACAGTTGAAGGTTTCCATTGTTTTAGGTCACAAATTATTACATGATCGTGAACTGTTTATTCGCCATTTTAAATTAATAAACGCATCATATTAATCTTCATGACCACATATACCGGTATGTAAGATGACGCGTCGCTTAGAAAGCTTTCGTAGCACTTGAAGTCAATTCCCAGAAGTCTCAGAATCCATTTTCCTAGCAAAACTAAGTGCATTGTATGTTAAATGAAACGTAGTCAATATTACAATACTAAAACGTAATGTAATATTGAATCCTTTACTTGTTCGTACGTTAAAAATACTCTGCCGTAAGGAAAGCTTTTTTTTATCTTTATTTATTTGAATAATCTAAATCATGATATGTTACATTTAAAAAACACTGTGTTTCTGCTAACGAAACAGCTCGGGTCTGTTCGTATGCTTAACTCGTTTTTATTATGTCATCTAAAAGAACTGCTCGATTAAATTGAATCTATGGTGTGTATAAATACATATATTACTAGTTAGCAATATTATCTGTTCAGTGTTTATAAAACTTTGGGTGTGGTTGTTGGACTATTTAATTATATTTTTTATTTCAAACTTCATAAAATGGGGCTAATCATATTGCAATGAAAATTTGTTATAGTAAGGATGCGTGAAAATTACATGACAACTTAAGAAGGCGCAGCACTAACCTGATCCATCCATCTTCCTCACAATGGAGTCGCAATATCGCAGGACATAACTTCTTCGAGGCTTCTTTGTATTGTATTATTTGTATAATTTCGCGTCGCGTGTCAAGTGAAATAAGGTCAAGGCGGGAGTCGGAAATTTGAACTTTTAAGTAAATTTTTAAAACTTAGACCTTTATGTTGTGTATCTGGCCAAAAGAAATCAGTCTTGTCTATAAAATAAAAATAACGACGAAACCAATTCAGATATGTATGCTCCAGCATGGAGCCTCCATGCTCAAGTTTTTGTTCATCAGATTGCGCTGAATGATGTGTATTGCACATTTCCCTTCGCTAATTCATCTAATCAACGCCTTATATGCGCACGCGCTTACTTAACTTTGACACGATAAAGTATGATTGAAGTGATTACACAACACTCGTTTCGCGTGAATTTTTCGTAATATTTTAAAATGAAATTACATTAATTGTGAAGTAATTCAACTATTTAGTTTAATTATATATCTGAAGGCTAAATCGTTATATCGCCCTTTACATTTAAGTATAAACCCTCGAACTTCTGTCTACTAAAGCATTACCTTTATCTTAATCACATTCATTTCTAAATAATAAAAGTTTTATTTGAACAAAAAAACAGCTGATCAACATCCGCCATCTTGTCTGTCTATACTCTATAGGTATGTTACCTAGGTTATTAAAATTTTGTGTTATCTTTAACTATTGAAACTGAATTAAGTTTATCGTTTATATTATAATTAAAAACATTAGAGAAGGATTCATTGCTTTTTTTATGTATTTTCCCGCTAAAACCACGACAAAGAGCAGTTATATAAACCGTTCAGAAATATATAAATATTTGATAAATAAAACCTCTATTCAAAGTATAGTTTAAATATGCTATTTTATATAATGAAAGGCCCTTTAGAGTTCTTCGAACTTTCTTTATATAAATCACCGGTACACAGAAGTTAATCTCAGCGTAAACAATTTCAATTCCAAACAAGCCGCAACAACTTTCTCTATAAACTTTATCCGAGTTAAATCCAGTTTGCATATTTACATCGTAACGATGCGTGAAAAATGCTTCCTCACTCTTTTTATAAAGAAAGATTATAGGCACATAAAACAGTATTACAAAATAATATATTCCAGCAAATTCCGCGACTATGTTGACGTCGGAGATATTCAATAATTTGTGTATATGTATAACTTGTGTAAAGGATTTACCATGGATAATGTTCGGACATTGTTCGGACTAATACTTGCAGCTGAGTTTCATCATCGGACGTCCAGGCAGAATACAAAAATCATCCGTATCTCCTTGACGTCCTTCGTTCCACAACTGAGCGTTTTTTAAGGCAATTTCTGAACCAATTCCACTTAGAGTCCTTCAAGAACAGCGTAGGTATCATAAAAGGCCATAATTTTTAATAGGCCGGCAGTGCGTTTGCGAGCATTCCGGCTATTCGAGGGCCCATGGCCGGCAATATCATTTAACATCAGTAAGCCTCGTTGCCTTCCCGTTTTCCTCGTGTAATACATATAATAATAATAAATAAATATCATTGGTAGGATGATTAATCACAACCTATTCTTTAACTTATTGTTCATTCAACATTATATCTATTAAGTTCGTCTCTGTTGTTACTTGTTCAATGTACCAATCGTATCCATACATTGTACACTGTACAGGCAGCGTAGTAGGGACCCATTCTTCAGCTGTATTGCTACAAGGTCAGACTTTGTTATCTCTGAGCCTTATTAAAAAAAAAACGATTTAAACATGTACTTATGAAAGAAGATTAGCTCATACCACAATGTTCAATGTAAATATTTTCAACCTCCTACATATAATAACATGTATATAAAAATTCATTTGGGAAAAACTGGCACCTTAGGGTACGTCTCCTTCTTCGTCGTTCATAAGTCGATTTAAATTACAAATAAAAACAATTAATTAAATGACATTAAATTGTCTGGCATAGTCTGTAAAATTATAAACGTATATTAATATATGGAAAGTGAAATTTGACAATGCTTTTATTATTGTTTGATAAATTATCTAACTTTCACGGCCAATAAAAAGTGGCCAGCCATAAATTCAAGAAGATTTGTTTGACTTTTTTAATGAATGATACCAACGTAAAAACCTTATAACGAGTGTTACCGGCTCTTGTCCAAATCATTTTTAACAGTTGCCAGAGATAGTATGATTAGTAGAAAATTACAGATTGCAAATTTATAGCATAATTAAACTAATATAATTTAAAAAACATTACGTAAGGTATAAAAATATTTGTATTAAGTTTGTTTGTGAAACAAAAGTGGGTAATACCGAAGTTCACGTGAACCATTGCGGCTATAATTTATTTATGGTTACTCCTGTTTTGGGCAGGTCTACAATGACAGGCGTTGAACGTGTTTTGGCACATAAACTTAAAAATTCAGAAATTAATCAAGATTTGATCTCGATAGAAATATCGCAATACATGGCCCAAACGGTTATCGACACGAAATTTGCATTTTATACCAATGGATTTTATACTGTAATACCTAGAAAATAGAGGACAGATCAACCAACTCAAATTGTCTATTGCAACAGATCCAAGTCGGCATTTCGTACTTGTAAACATGGTACTTGTTTCGCGGTTAGTTCAATACTCAACGCTAGAAGGCAACGTTCCGTGTAAAAACATATTGAACATTCAATAAAATAAATCAAATATAAGTTGCCAATAAATTCGTGCGTTTCTATCGTGGACAAAAAACATAAACAATTTTGCGAGGTTCTAATTTTAAATGTGAAAAAAGGTTTTAGTGGTTTCCAAATTAATAAGGATTGTGGTGTACGGTGGCAAAATGCCACAGATATTTTTCAAAAAAGTAATGGTGGTGCAGGATCATAACGACTTCGAGGTGAGCCACTTTCCCTTTTCTTAGATACATAGAGCGAACATAGTGCAGTTTCCTTTGAGTTTCAATATTGTCTATGGCATTTAGGTAAAACCTCCTTCCTCTGTTCTAAGTTTATATATAAATGAGAAATTAGGAATCTTTAACATAAAGACAACATTCGCATATACAGAAAATATAAATTATTTAATACAAAGTGCCACAGGCTTCTGCTGACTTAATAGGCTGCAAAAATTATTTTAATACAAGATTTTTTTTTTATCAACGACTCGTAGCAATTACTAATCTAGTAACTAGTAACCCGGGTTTAGTTTTACCCTTAGTTTTAATCAGATTTTAATCCAATCAATTAAATTATGATAAATATACTGATGAAAAAATAGTAAAAACTTTTTTAACCATGTTTTAGTATAATAAATTAAAAAAATTAATATTATTAAAAAAATAAGAAAGTTTTGTTACGTATTAATACGGTACCTTATATAGAATATATACTTTAATAGTAACACGGTTATTGCATGACAAGACTGTATTCCTATTTTATATCATAAAATTTCATCAATTTCATCATATAATTTATAGAAATTTAAACTTTAGGTGTCAGCAAAAACATTTTGTTATATAACTCATATATTATAGCATAATATGTAATAATCTATTTATTTGGCCATGATATTCATAATAAAAAATACTATAAAAATTTGGTATTTATCCTAGAACCGATAGACAATTAAGTCTACTAAATTCTTTTATATACCTACTTTAATAAAAATATATATGTTTACGTATCGAACTTACAAAATAACCCTCTGTTATAATGCAAATTACTGGCAACACGTCAGTATGACAGGAGCATTGCAGATGTGTTGCAAGAGATGAGGTCAACCAGTGCAAAACGCATTGCGAATAAATAATTGTAAGCACTGAGACCTCGTTATATTTTTTTTAAATAGCTGGCCGCAATAGTATACATGATTTGTTTGATACAAATTAATTATTTCAATACATATATGTAGATGATAGTATGTCATTCCTGCTAATTCTAGAAAGCGTATGGATTTAAAAAAATAAAGAAATTTGAGACGCTGCCGCTGAGATTTGACAGATCCTTTGGGTTAGCATGTTGACATAAAAGTATTTAATAAAGGTAAATTATATGTAGGTATATACACTTATGTAAGCTACCACATTAGTAGCTATGTATGGACCATTTTGCTTTCCTACACAATAGCGATTGGTCGCTTTTTGGAAGAAGAAAACTAAATAGAACCAAAACGTTACAATTTCATCTTCATAAAAACCTAGAGCATTTACCATAGAGAGTGTTGATAGCTGAGTTTCATCATTGGACGTCGAGACAGTATATGAAATTACCCGTATCTTCTTGACGTCCGTCGACAACTGAGCGTATTTTGAGGCAGCTTTTGCCGCACACCACCAATTTGTGGAATCAGCTGCCCTTTTAAGTATTTCCAAACGAATGCCGAACTAGGGCGGCGTAGGGCCTTCAAGAAAAGAGCGTACCAATTTTTAAAGAGCCGGCAACGCAATTATATAAAAGAACCTCAGAGTTGAAGCAAAAATTCTAGAATTGGTCGAGTCTTCGAATTTTGAGCTTGGCATTATATTTTGCGGATTTTTTTACATAGACTCATAAAACCTTACTCAAAGTACACTTCTACTTATACATAATATTTTTATGTTTATAAAATAAGCAATAGTAGTTTAACTATCAATACCATGTGATTTGTGAACGCAATACAACCTTGCTGTGTGCTTATTTAATGTTATCTGGCATTCTCTTTGATATTGTAGCTATGGTAATTACATTAATAAATTTCTATAATGCCTACAGAATATCATCATATTCTTCGTTATTAGAAGTCTTCGAATCAACCTAAAAAGAATGTAGCATGATACTCTGCGTCCGTCATTTCATTAATGGTATGATTTTTAAAGCTTAAAAGAATCCGAAATAATTATTCAGCAGCGCAGCACCGAGATATATGACACGAGCTTCAACCGCTAAGCTTAGGAAGCGGTGATTCTTCTTCTTCAGACATAAGCATATAAGGCTGCCCTTAGTGCCGTCCATAGTCATACTTTAACATTTCTTATCATGGTTTTTTGGTTATATCTATCATTATATTATTTAGAAAAGTGAGAGATTAATATAAATAAAGTATAATTTGATATTAAGTATTATCAATAGGAAAGAACTATGTACAAACTGGGTTAGTTAGGTTAGGGTTGTACATAATAACTTTTATCGTTATAAATAAATATATTTTTTTAATTACTTATGATGTTTTGTCTATTATTGTTTATTTTTTTTATTATTATTAATTACTTAGGATGTCATGTGGAACATGGGGTCATGGTTGCAGCTCCTTACAAACGTTGTGTAAAAAGTTGCGGAGAATTTATTGCCAGTTCTTCTCTTCCATTCTACGTCCTTGATTTGAGAATTGGCAGTGAATATAATATTAGAAGCATTTCTTATACACTTCTGTTATTGAAGTTCATAAGTGAACATTGTGTTACCTATATGATTAAATGAATTTGAATTTGAGTTGAATTTCCATGGGGTAGCCATACTAATTTTTAAAACTTGGAATAAACTATTATATTTATTATTACTTGCTTGGCATAGACAAAAAGCCTTTGATTATAAACAAATGTCGGATTTATAATATTTATAGTGAGTGAATGTTTCGAATAACAGTGTTGACTGTTGAGTCCTTTGACTCAGTAACTGGGCTCACATCAGAGAGTTTGAATTGGAATACAATAGTCCAAGACCGCATCCGGTCTCTTATTACAACTACTTGTTAGTGAAGTTTAATTTTTCATTGTTTTATTATATTATACAACCATTGCCTTCTAAGACATCTGAAAATCATGATATACTTATTGTTCAGGTTCACTATGTCACTTTAATACGTGTGACGCCATTTCTACAGTAGTAATCCTTTATAAATACTTTAAATATATATAACTGGTTGATCCGATAGACGTTGTCCTGCTGATCGTAAATACAATCAAACTTAAAAAACAATAATCTAATTGTAAATAATCTGAAGTATTCTAGGATACACTGAAATACTTATCAAAATCGGTCCAGCTTGAAACTATTGCTTCGTCGGGAATGATCCGTTCGTCTTGGCCGTGGCTTTGTTAATGATAATATCGGCACGATAAGCTAACAGAAATAAATACATAACTGATCAAATACAAAACTATTGTCCAATTTTCAATCAAACTTAACCATAGAGAAAATTACATTTAGCTGTTAGTTACGTTTAGTTATACCATTTTAAACAAATGAACGGCTATTCTAATGTTTTGACTGATAACTTTTTTGGTTTTCTTTCCCACGAGATATAAAGGATAGATAATATGTATACGTCTCTTGATTCTAAGCTACCCCACCAATTTTCAGCCAAATTGGCTTAGCCGTTCTAGAGATAAATAGGCAAAGTTAATACGACTCTACGAAGTCCAAGCACTCATATTAATAACAATTGTGCTATTTTTTTGCTTTTTATTTTAGAAATAATAATAATATTACTGACACGAGCCTGTCGAATTTTTGGGTTTAAGGCAAGCCGGGTTGTTTGTTGTAACGATGTTTTCCTTCACCGTTCGAGCGAATGTTAAATGCGTATATAGAAAGTCAATTGGTGCACAGCCGGGGATCGAACCCACGATCTCAGGGATGAGAGTCGCGCGCTGAAGCCACTAGGCTGTAACAGTTTACAAAGAGGTTTTTATCGAACCATAAACAAGACTGCCTTTTTACCGAATAAGTAGACCGAGTTAACCCGTTGTGTAACTGTGTGATTCAGTTTTTGCTGTCACATTGACAATGACAATTGGATTGAAAAAAACATCAAAGGGAGTATATATAGTAAGGTATAGCCTGATTTATGCTTTAACTATATTTTTTACATTCGGTTCTGTAATTGCGTAAATTGAAATAAAATCTTAAAAAAAATATTTTTATTTATTGGATATAAAATGTCTTCAAAAATATGAGATGTAGCTACGTATATCATTATGCTCATTGAAGTATTTCCGAACCAATTCGGCTTAGGGTACTTTAAGAAAAGAGCGCAACAATTTTTACAAGGCCGGCAACGCACTCGTGAGCCCTCTGGCATTGACATATAGCGAACACGCCGCTTTTCTATGTAATAAAATCTAGAAATCCATTTTTCAATCGGAAATGAGAAAAAGATGGAAGTATAGTATCTACAAGACTGTTTGCCTCTCAGGTCTTGTCACTGCCATACTACTTAACCAGACATTACTAGTGTACTAGTGTACTAGTAATGTCTGGTTAAGTAGTATGGCAATGATTCTATTAGGTGTCAAAATATAAAATAAATAAATAAATAAAGCAATACACTGATTATATGAGCAAGAGAGATAAAATGTCAAAAATGTTCTGGGTTCAGGTGATTGTACGTTTAATATCCCCTGAAATATCATTAGTTATAATAAGCTTGTTTCGCGTGAATTGGTACTTTATTTCTAGCAAATAGCGTTGAAATTACAATAACAAATATCGTTAAAGGTTGTGAGAAAGGTGATCAATTACTTGCAAGTGGTATAAAGTTCTTCCTTTATGATTCGTTACTAACGAACTTAACTTAACTATAAACACAATTTTATAGTCGAATAAAAAGCCACTTGCTAAAAGAAAACTTTTTGAGGCTTCGTGAAAACGAGTTGATATCTTTTGTATTGAATTCTTAAGGCTTCTTATATATTAAAAATACTGTTATATACACAAATAACTAATTTAAAAAAGCCTTATAACACGGACAATTTTAAGTTATTGCATTGCTTTTGTCGTGGGCTTTAAGCGTGGCGACCGAATCAAGAAATTCCGTAACGTAAATAAACCTAACACACGATAATGTATTAAAGATGCGGCAAATACGCGTTAGAGTGAGTCTGTCTCACGTGGTTTCGCAACGAACGGAAATCCTCGGAGCAGTGAGGTCGCTCTATGAAGGAGTTAGGCTGGTTTAATCAGGTATTTACGCACAACGGACCAAATGCGCGTCTAAGTGCGGAAACTGAGTCCACGCTGCATACATCAGTTTTCATAAAAACATCTTATATTTCTATTTCTTATAACTGAAAGAATTAATTTCTCTTTCTACATACTTGAGATGTCTATAGGTCTGTTGAGCACAGTTAGAAAGTACTGTACAAACATTTATTTTCATTTGTAAAATACATATTTAATTCGCGTAATATACGCTACGCATAATTTTGATGGCTTTCACCGTTATTGTTGGTGAAGCTACCTATTACTACGTTCAGTCAAAGGAATGTCAACATATCTCGTTTTATTAATAGTAGTGTGTATTATCTGCAGCGTGCGTCTCTAATACCTACATCTTAGTTTCGAATCCTGGCTATGAGCAGTTAACAGATAAAAATACATAACACCATCTGTTGTTTTTCACTATACCTTCAACACAAATTGACAGAAAGAGACGAAAGATTACTTTAAAATAATAGTTAGACTGATTTCGTTATAATAAATGATGTTTCCTTTGTGTGCAAGTGTTCATTACAAAAAAAAATCTTTAAAAGCCATTGTTCGAATAAACGTCAGGATGAATATTACATCCCTTAACATCATTCAAAACTAAATTTATACTATGTGACCCGAAACTATGTCTAAAAAGAATATTTACATCCAGTATATAATATGTAATAGATATTTGATGTTACTTTTTATATGTCTAACTTAACTAAAATTGTCGTGATCCATATGCACGTTTTTTATTCAAGCGTAATTTTTTTTTAATTTTAATATTGTCGAGATTACTGTCTACATCAATTTTTTTGCTTTTTGGATGTGTTATGTATTTTTGCACTACTTGCTTATCTTATTTTTTCTGTGTCCGATTGCCTGGAAGAGATGGCTCGGAAGCGATAAGGTTAATAAATAAAGGTTAATAGTTAATAAATAAAAAAAATATATGAAGGGAATTATCAAAACAATAAAATCAAACTTTCACATGAATAAATAATTTTTAAGTACTAAAATCGAAAGTTGACCCATTGACAGCGAACGATCTTTGAACATTACATAATTATTACGCTTTAATAACTTTCTATGACAAATGAATTCCGATTATTATATAACAATATATTTAATGAGGTGGTTGGCTTTTGTCAGATTTTAATGTCATAATTGACAAGTAATTTTAATGTCTGCTTGTACTTGGACCTGTAATGGATTGAATTCATTAAATTCTTATTTTCTATAATTTAAGTGTCAATATATATACCTATACAATTACAGACAATATAAAATGTAATCACAAATTTTAATTTTTACTTATTAATTTTTTATTTGTTTGTAACTAATATTTCTTTTTTAAATTTATCATCATGAGCATCTTTTTCGGTAAATTTCTTGATATTCCTCCAGTACGCCGTGCACTGTCCTCTCTGCATCTACTAGGAGACAATCTAGTCTTATATTCAGCCGTGGTCCCCATTCAAGACCCTGTATAAGCGTGAATGAGGCACCTGAATTTTGGTCAGTTGATTATTTTTCGAATAAATATGGACGCCAGTTAATATTTGTTAGATTATTAGTTTATAGCTTTACTACAGGTTGAGTCTTTTTTATAAAAAAAATTTCTTACTGTGTAATACGATTTTAGATAAAAAAATAACTTTCAAACGCGTGGTTGCTTAACAGATTAACCACAGTTATAATTAAGACAGTTAATCAACTTTACGTATGCATAATACAAACTATTGTTTCACTTCCTCCCATACTCGATGCATATATTCGTCTCTGTCACATTATACGACTGCGGATTCCAAACTTTTTGCGGCCTTAAGGCTTGTGAAACTGAAAAGATTGATTGAGACGAGACCTTTATTATAAGTGTGTAAGTCTGTGCCACATCATTCTTAAATGTCAAAATTTTAAAAATAGAAAATTGACAACTTTAAAAAGTTTGGTCTTTGTGGTAGCGTAACTTTTTATGCGGACAGTATTTCCTTACTGTATTGCGATACTTATTAATTGGACGAGGAAAGCACCAGCTCTGGGGTCCGTACTATCTACCAGTGCACTCGAACCACACGACCCAAAAGTCTCTTCTCCAAAGGGAACAAAATCTAAGTTAGAGGAAAGACAACAAAAAAGGTGCCTTTTGGTTCCAAAATGGCTGTAAAACTGACGAAGGCAAGATAGTGGCATATGATATTGTAGAGCGCGGCTTGGCGACAAAAATGACCTCCACTGTTTTAGAAATGACAGCCATGGTGTCCAAGGCAAGAAAACTATGAAGAAATAAATTAGAGATTGGTTTCTTAAATGTTCTAAACGAGTATGTACGCAAGGACGGGCGTGGCAGTTGTGAGAACTGATATTATTCATATCTGATAAAGTCATTTAATTTATTCAATAAATTACTTTTAACTGTCAAATGATGTAACAAGATTCTTATTGTCGTACTAACACTGATGTCAACATAGCATATAAGGTAATTCACACAGAATTAAATATTTTGAAGCTGTAATTTTAAGACCCAATTTGTATATTTACTACGCCGATATGTTAACATCGTGAAAAAGTATCTGTCATCATGAAATATACATTTAGATACCTAATATAGTCAAGTTAAGACCAATATTACAAATATATTAATATATTTAATGGCAATACATTTATTAATAAAGTTGCCTGTTATATACCATCAGGCGTATATTATTTATATTTCCTAGAACGACATATGAAGTCAAAATAAACAGAAGAACTAATTTGAAAAAGCCAAAATATATATTGAATGTACCGTCCTCTTGTTTTGTCACATTTATTTGATTGCCAAAATCAGAATATAGAATTGAATGGTATAGTAAAATACACTTTAGACAATTGATCGAAATTGAAAGATCCATAGTCCTTTTAGAAATTAGATTAAAAGAAACAGATTTATAAAGTGATTTGTAAGCATCAAGTCAAATTTATTTAATTTGCTGATAATTTATGTTATAATCTAAAGTAGTGAATACATAGATAAGTCTCTTATATTTAACGATGAAATGTTTGTAAGAGCCTTTAGTGTTTAACCGTTTAGTTAAACCGTTTTAGCGGTACGAGTCTTTCAGTTAAACACACTCGTATAGCTTTCAATTACATACGAACTTCAATTTATCAAATCAGTTGTGACAAAGTCACGGTTATGGGTTGACCTATTTCTTCATAAATTTCTAACAATTTGACAAGAGACCAAAGAACCAAACCAAAGACTGATTTAGTTTTTATTAATGTAAAGTTGTAAATGTGAAACTTATTTGATATCACTATTTTACTTAGTTAATGTGATTGTGATGATTTATTTGCCGAATATCTGCTGCTAGTGTACCTATATACATATATACACTCAAATCCACTTATATAATAATAATCTACACACAATTATGTCAATCTGACAGACATATTGTAGAATTGTAATTATAAAGCCTGTATAATATTATACATAACAATAATAAATACCCGATGAACTGCAAGGCTATTAATAAATTTAGTCAAATTTTCGTGTCTTTAATTGTGTCTACAATAGTGTAGAGGTATAACAGGTACTTCTTTAATTAAAAATGCAAATTCAAGAAGATTCAAACAAACCTCAACAAAACCACAAAGTACTAAATAATTACATTTTATTATACACATACATTTTTCTTTTTATTATATATTAAGTATTATAAATATAGTAAAATTACGGAACAGAACAAAAAACCACCAAAGGTTTTAACGTGGTGGTAAATTCCTTATAAACTAAAGAGTTAAAACAAATACAATTAATTTAAAAACATACTATGATAAAGAGATATTTGAATTTTACGCTCCAATGCACTCCGCTGCGCAGGCTACTTGTAGTCCTTGACTCTTATTTCCTATAACCCTTAGTATTACCAAAGACATTTTAAGTTTATTATCTACGGTATTACAGAGTACACTATTTTATTTTCTATACTATTTTATATTTATATTCAGTGGCAGCTTTTCGCTCTTCTCTTTAAATTATTACAGAATTATATGTATTTAAGTATTATTAAATTACTAGTTTTATCGAAAGTAGGAGCAAATGTTGAAGCGATTCCATGCAGCACTAAGTATGCAAGTAAATAAATACCTGCTTAGGGCATTTTTCGATTAATTTATTATAATTCGCTGAGCCGGCAAACTTGGTACCGCCTAACTGTCAATGAATATTATGCCACAGATTAGCTGATCTTAATTTATTATTTTTATGAAAGTACCGAATTATTTAAGTTGCTCAATTTTTCTTGTCTATAATAAATAATAAAAAAGTGTTTTTATTAAAAAAGTGTTTTTATTATTTTTAGTACATTTTCATTCCTAGGTGCAAATGTGTGAGTGTGTGTGTTTTCTTTCACCGGCTTGCTTTAGATTCAAAAAGGCGCCGGCATGTGTCAGGTACAGGAAGCTGATCACCTACTTACCAATTGATAAATAATTGATCATGATTCATGAAACAGATACAAAAATCTGAGACCTAAAGAGGTTGTTACAGATTGTTTTATTTAAACTATACATATTTGAATATAATACATAGATAATTGCAATCACGACTTAGGAATTATGTGTGTTAACATTTTTCCAGTTAGTCTAATTAACATTAAACAAGGTTGACTTAGAATGTTGTTTATCAGATTCCAGATTACTATCTAATATTTATAACAGAACTGTGAAACTACACCGTGGTTGTCCATACCTGTTCCGCGTTACAATACTTTCCTAAAAGTATTGGCCTTTTATCTGTTCACTCGTACGGCAAATAAAACTAATATGGCTAAAACATAATAGTCGACAGCGTGTATGAGGCACAGAATGCTGATCACCTGTTAAGAACACAATACACAATAATAATCACGATATTATTAAGTTACTTTTTTAGGATTTAAAAGAAAATTTTAAGAATACTTCTCAACGCCATTACTGACTACCATTTTAAAAATTGGTGTCGATTTCAATGGACAAAGACTACAGAATACAGAGGCTTTTGTTACAATACATTCCGTCGATAAACTGCATGCTGTGTGCATATAATTCTTGCCAACTTACGTGCCGTACTTTAGCAAATAGATAAACAAAAAGCGAATGTCGTTTGACCTTCTCGAATGAGGCAAACCGCTGATGCATTACGTGTCAACTAGATCATGGAAATAAATACCATTTTAGGTATTAGAGTAATTTTAATTGAAATATTTTATTAATAATATGTTTTGAAGTGAAACTTGTTTTAGGCGCATGAGGGTATAATTTTTTCGGAACATCACTAGACCAATTGAGAGAGAATGAGAAAAGGAGAAAAAATAGCCGCGATTGGTTGATTTAGTAACTTCTTACTTTGCGTAAGAAATAAGGCACAAAATCGCTGAAGTTAATAGGAATAAAACGTTCCTGACATTCCTTGTCTTCTTAAAGATTAGCCTGGTTTCTACGGCAACAAAGGTCGTCTACCCGACATCATTTATATAATAAGAATATATTTCGATATACATATATTTTTTAACCGAAAGAATTATACGATAAAAACTAAAAGCGAGATTTTTTAAGTGTAAATGTGTTATATAATAGATGCTTTTTGGGGCTTGCAGATTGAAAGCCATCCAGTGTCATTCCATCCAGGTTCATGAAAAAGATGGCTTGATTGACTAAACCAAGTTGTAGGAAATAAACTAAATACTTCAACAATGAATGGCTGAGATATTTCAAAACGCTTTTAGACACGGTAAACCAAGCCAATACTCGTCAAAGAAGCTTATGTTTCTTAATACATTGTTGAGATTTGCAACCGCATCTTAGGAGACAGGTCTAATCTTTACCGCCACGGTTCATCGACCCTGTTCCCTTATTGCATTTCCTACATACAGGTAATGTAATCTTCGCGAATATTACCTTGACACAAGAGTCAGTATTTCTATGCGCGCCATCGGAGCGCGACGTCTTGGCGGCCATGTTTTAAAAACCATAAACAAACGTTCCAATTTTAAATTGGCTGCGTTCTGATTAGTTCGCATTCCGAATTTGAAGTGTTTTTTTTTGTGTGTTTTGTGGATTGCCAGTAACACGTTAGACAGGTACTTTCTCAATTTTTATTAAAGCTTTTTACACTTCCATATGAGTTATTAGTTGCCTTTCAACGTTTTTAGGCCAAGTATAAATTAAGGCAAATCCTACAGCAGCAGCAATTTCGTTTAATAAGTACATGACATCCTAATGATTCGACTTTCACAAACTTGACATGATTAAACAACAGTAGATTTCCGTTAAAGCAATTCGCAGACAATAAGTCATATTCCTGGGAATTATTACAGGAAATATTCAGTTTGCATATAGCAAAAGACGGAATATAAATTCATGCAATTTGCAAACAATATATTATCTAATTGCTGAGGTCGTAGGTTCGATCCTCGGCAGTGCACCAATTGACTATCTATATATATAAAAGAAAGTCGTGTTAGTTACACCACTTATAACTCAAGAACGAAAGAACAGATTTGAGTGAAAATTGGTATGGAGGTAGCTTAGAGCCAGGAGACGGACATAGGATACTTTTTATCCCGTTCGACAGCGTTCCCGTGGGACTTGACATGAAACGTCAGTCACTATAAAAAGTGGTATAACAAATAAGAATCAGACTTGGAATAATAAAACGCAAATGATAGCTATGTAATTGACGTATAATGACAGCTATGTAATGACGTATATATGACAATTTGATATTTGTAAGAAATCAATATTCAAAATATTTCTATTAAATAAATACGTTTAATTATTTTTACAATTTACAATTTAATTATAATGATAGTGCTATTGCCCATTCGTATAAACAGTGAAGAGAACTATAAAACTCGGTATGGTCGTATGTATACAGTTCATCCAAAGAATGATGAATGTTTCTATTTGTTGTTGTTGTCGAATGACGCATTTAATCGAGTAAAGGAAGTTTATGATACTTTAATGAAGGCAAACGTGGCAAAATGGTGGTTTATATTTCCTAGATGCCCTTGGTGGAACTGGCAAGACATTCCTCATGCCATTAGTTTTAGCAACTGTTCGGGCGAGATCCAACATAGCGGTTGCAGTTGCTTCTTCTGAAATAGCAGCCACATTGTTAGAAGGATGCCGTACGGCTCATTCAGAATTAAAATTACCGTTAAATCTTCAAACTATTGGAGAACCAACGTGTAATATTGCAAAACACTCAGCAATGGCCAAAGTTTTAGCGGCATCGAAAATCATCATCTGGGACGAATGCACAATGGCGCATAAACGTGCATTGGAAGCACTTAACCGAACATTAAAAGATTTACGCAATGAATCGAGATGTTTTGGAGGAGCAATGATTTTACTGTCTGGCGATTTCCGCCAAATACTGCCAGTAATTCCAAGATCTACGGCTGTCGACGAAATAAACGCTTGCCTCAAATCGTCAAATCTATGGCGCTATGTGACGAAACTGCAGCTGACAACAAACATGAGAGTTACATTGCTTACTGATAAAAAAGAAGAAAAAGAATAAAGATGTAGATGACCTGAACTACATAATGGTATGCGTTTGGTGGTTAGAAAATTGAAGAACAATGTAATTTACGCTACGATAATGATAGGAAAATTCAAAGGTGAGGAAGTTCTTATTCCGAGGATCCCGATGATCCCAACCGATATGCCGTTTGAATTTAAAAGACTTCAATTTCCGATACGTCTTGCATTTGCCATGACCATCAACAAATCACAAGGCCAATCCTTAAAAGTTTGTGGTTTAAATCTAGAACATTCATGTTTTTCCCATGGTCAATTATACGTGGCATGTTCACGGGTCGGAAGACCATCAGCGTTGTTTGTTTTTGCGCCTGATAATAAAACAAAAAATGAAAAAATGTGTATCACAAGGTACTTAAGTGAAGAGCAACCTATGTACTAAAATACAGAAATAATAATGAATGATTAATGTAGGTATTTAATTTTTTTGTATTTTTTCCAATAAAAAACCCATACTGCTTATTTATTGCCATTAAGGCGGAACAAAGTTCGCCGGGTCAACTAGTAATATATAAGTTAACATCGTTAGGTAACCGGCATCTCTCAAATCTAAACATCCACGACATGTGTCAGACATACGGCTAATCACCTACATGTCTATGAAATAAAAACTATCAAAGAAACGCGGGCCGCTGGATTATTATTATTTATTATGTCTTACGAGAAATGGGCAGCTAGATTATTGAGTGACCTCATCTTTAGAAGGCTTTAATATTGCTGTGCCAATACTTGGACGCTTAAATAAAACCTCCAAAAAGTGATTACCTTCGCAAAAAAGCATTGGTAAACTAATAAAAATATTGTATTAAAAATGTAGGATGTAATGTTTTTCGATAATCAAAGCTACCTTATTATCGATTATTTGTTATGATAATAACACAAGAGAAATAAGGACAAAACATTCAAGACCTACATTTGGCGTATTTTTATCAATCTCTCTAACAGCCTAAAACTGCTCTATGAGTGAAAAGACCGATTATTTACTAATAGCACTAGAGGAATAAGGACAAAACATTCAAGACCTACATTTGGCGTATTTTTAAGTGGGAAGATAAAATCAATAAATATATACTGGTATTGATGCAGATAATTACTTGCGATTTTATTTTAAAACTATCGTTTAAAAACAGTACATAGTTGTCTCATACTGTCAATCCAAAATCTCCAACAGCCTTAAACTGCTCTATGATTGAAAAGACCGATTATTTACTAGAAAAATAACACGAGAGAAATAAGGACAAAACATTCAAGAGCTATTTTTGGCGATATCGACAAATGACGTAGACTCATATGGTTAAACTTAGGGACAAATATTTTCGATTACATATTATGAACATAGTATCAGAGGACATTCAATTGCTGTGTTTGGCGTGTTTGGGTGGAAAGATTTCACTTATCCCTTACAAGGAGGAAAGACTGTCATTCATACTTATGCAGATAATTGTTTTTTTTTATCGTTTACATAATCAGGATGTTTAAAGTGTGATCGAATCATAAACTGAAAGGTTGTTGGGTTGTTTTTAAACCTTGCTTAAACATAACTAATAATTTCAATATAAAAATTGTTTGAAAGAAAAAAATTCGTTGCAAAGAAACACAAATATAAACACAATACATAACAATTACAAGGGATGCAACGGCCGGCCTTATCGCTAATAGAGATATCAGATATATCGCCAGGCAGCCCTAGTAGACCTTAAAAAAATAAAAATGATAAGTGCAAGAAGTGCATAAGCAGAAGCTGTATACAATTTTTTTTATTTATTGAACATTTATCTAGAGAAAAAAAAATATAATTTTAATAACTAAATAAAAGCTAATCTTAAGGATTTATGAATAGCGAATAGCGATGTAATACAAAAGAAGAGGAATTACAAGAATTACCATAGAAGCTACGGCCATCGGGAAAAATTTCAATCACTTATTTATATTTTTAACTAATAAAGCCATGTTGGCATAGAGCCTTTAGCGACTCGTTTTTGACGTTCATAAGTGTATATTATGAGTTATCTATATGAATAAATGATTTTTGATTTGATTTGATTTGATCTCCTTTCTGAGGTCGTAGTTTCTATCTCCGACTGATCACCAATGGACATGAAACAAGTACAAAAATCTGAAGCCCAGACCTAAAAAAGTTGTAAAGCCACTGATTTATGATTATATTATTTCTCTATGTATCTAACATCTTTAAACAGTTTAAATGATTATAGCTTCAATTCAAAGAAGCATGTCATTTGCGTGCAAATTTAACCTCATGTTATGACCAACATCCGTTATTCTAATTACACCAGGGAATTATAATCACTCAGGGTCATGTTACAACATTTTTTTAACATATTTGTTCAATTCACGGGTTAAGGAAATACAACATCGAATAAATATAGTCAGATATTGCTATATATATGCTATATAATATGCAACTAGCAGACCCGACAGACGTGGTCCGGTGCTATGCATGTTTTAAATGCTCATAAATATGTATCTCAAATTAATAAAAACAAATAAAAAATTATGATTTTTTAACCCACTTGAAACACATACAACAAATATCATCAGAATTAGTATAGTTACAAACACACGCAATTATTTTTTTAGAGATATATGTAAAGAAAGAAATGGAACATTCGGATTGACTGCAATTATAAAAATTCGCACAATACATACAAAAATAGGCATGCAAATGTCATATTCATTATCATGTCATTATACTAGGAATTAGAAAAGTTATGTTATTAATAATTGTTGTCAAAACTTAAGGTCTACTAATACTCTCCCACGCTATAAAGGCACCAGGTTATAGTAATTAATTTAGGACACATCTTCTAAATCATTGGAAAACAAACTGAATTATCATCAAAACGGAAATGAAATTAATCGCAAAATTTGCATAACAATAATTGTTTTGTGCAGTAATTTATCACATTTGAATAATTAACCAAAGTAGTAAGCTAAGTCTAGACTAGATCATGAATAACTATATTTATTCAAATTTATGAGAAAGCAAAGTAATTCTAGTGATTAATGCGATGATCTTAATCGTGAGTTCGAACCCTAGGTTCGAGGGTTCCTAAAATTCCTATTATTGAAACTTAAAGACAGGTTTGCTTGTTAACGGTCGTTAGCTCATTTCTGACCATCATGGTCACCAAGGATACATCTTTAACGGACAAACTGTTTCCACCGGTTTCTGTCCAAGGCCTCTCTTATTACAGTGCACAATTATTGAGGACGATGAGCCTTTCACTGGATCGACCCATCTGGTTGGTGAACGACCACGCGATCTTTTGCCTTCCGTGGTTCAAATTCTCATACCCTATGCGCATTATTTGAGACGAGATAATTCGTTGATTAAATAATAATATGCGCGCTAAATACAAAAAAAATATTCCTATATATTGTAATCAGGAAATTTCAAAGGAAACCGATCTGTCATGTCACAGCTCAATCTCACTTCGATTCCTATACTTCAAATTAGTATACAATATGAACTTATATAAATGATTATTAAATTTCCTTGCGGGACAAACACAAAAAACTACTAAGCAATGATTTCAAAACGTTTTAATTACGAAAATAATCTGATGCACGCATTTGCAACGAGTTATACTATATATTGTAATCAGGAAATTTCAAAGGAAACCGATCTGTCATGTCACAGCTCAATCTCACTTCGATTCCTATACTTCAAATTAGTATACAATATGAACTTATATAAATGATTATTAAATTTCCTTGCGGGACAAACACAAAAAACTACTAAGCAATGATTTCAAAACGTTTTAATTACGAAAATAATCTGATGCACGCATTTGCAACGAGTTTTAGGTCATCGCTCTTCATCTAGTCGCACAACGGTACCATTTAGAGTGTATGGATAAATTGAGGTTCAGTTTACGAGGCCTTCATAGCTTGGGCAACAAAGTTGATCGTTTCAATGAACCACAACATGAATATTCAGGAAAAACTTAAATATATTATATTCCAGGTCCTAGAAGAAAGATTCTCAGGGTCCTAGAATGTAGCTTTGTTAGTAGAAGAATAGATATAATATCTTACAGCATGAGGGAAAGAGTAGGAAGCTCTCGAACAAGCACAAAAATATACGTAAATAACACATTTGATTCATCACTCACTCATTCACTCACTCACTCACTTGCACCCATACTCATTCACTGAAGCGTGTTGAAAACAGTTCAAAAATGAAAAACAAAAATAGATAAAATAAAAGATGTAATTAAATTGTTTATTTTTTTTAAGAAATTATAATTAAGTTTGTAATGAAGAGCTGGGACCCCTGACACAGGTATTTTTTTACTTAAAAGGGTTCCTAAACCTTTACACATTGTAATGCATATTATGTTCTTATAATAAATAAACACATTTTACTTTTTTATTTTGTATGCCGTGTGCCCACTAAATTATTTTTAAATCAATTCCACTCGAAAAAAAGGCTGGCAATGCACTTACGACACTCCTGGCAATGAGGGTATCCATGGGCGGCGGTATCACTTAACATCAGGTGAGCTGCAGATGAGCATCCTGCCTGTTTGCCTCCTGTTACATAAAAAAAACATAAGATAATTGAATTAATAAAAATACCTTGTATATATGGCTTGTTGAAAGAATCAAATCATATGTATTCTGTTTCGTTATACTGGAATTGAAATTACGTGGATGTAAAGGACAGACAATAGTCAAAACGTATAAAACTAATAATAATCGTTACAATAAAAGTTTACATCATAAAAAGAAACACTTAAACAGGCAACTAGATGCTTCCTGTTGCTAACCAAGAAGTCTTAAAGACTAGAAATATGGGATTTAAAATCGAAAAATATAAATAAAATTGAGTAAGAGAGGTCAATCTCAGGGGAAATTGTATTCTAATTATTGTATTACAATAAAACTGTTTTGATAAGATTTATGTTGAAACATTTCGATATTAAGAGCAATACTTTCACACGTCCTATTATCGCTTATCATTGATTTGACAATCTTTGATATAATTCTACAAGGAAATACTCAGCAGTATTATGTAACAATAATATGAATATTAAGAAAATTTATTAATACAGAGAAATTTGTTAACAATAGTCGTCTTCTATCCACACACACACACTGCTACAACACGTAAATAATGAACGATGACTCTAAAGGATTTTCATATGACGCTATAAGCCTTGGAGCTCAAATAGCATCCGTTTATTTGGTACTTTTAACTTTAATTAACTGATTTATAAAAAATAGGTAGCTTTTTGTTTTATATATGATTTTGGGGTTTGAGACACGCCAATTTCTCTACGATTCTTCACCGTAACAGTAAGTATTATTTGCGCACATCTAACGAATGTTTTACAGGACGAACACCATTAAAGAGAAACGTACGCTTAAAGAACTTTATTTCTCATTCCAAAAAATATTTTATTTACATGTGAAACTTTATATGTATATACGAGCGAGATACACGTCGCCATTAGCCGTCCCAATTTTAATCTACTATGTTCACTCTAACATGAATATTTAATGCCTTTTTGAATTGGTCAAACATACCAATACCTAATAGACTTCTGCACACCCTCATACCTAATAGACTTCTTCAAAAAATTCGTACGTGGCTTCGGCAAGATAAGCAAACTCGCTCCACGAGTTTTGCGTGTAGTTGTGTATTTGATTTTTTAAAACATATGCTTCTATGAAGAGAGTTATTTAAATTAAGATACGAGTGCTATAAACATAGTTGTTAATAGTCATAATTTTGGTTTCTTGGTAGATTTTATTAGCCTGTGTTAAAAAATTGTATCTAAATTATGCTATTATTAATTATTTTCTAGTGTTTGTAAGTTTTTAATTTTTTTCATATAATATTTTTCAAGGTATACTGTGATCATTTTACCATTGTCTTCTAACATCGTAGGGATTAAACGCGGCCATAGCTCTTGAATTTGGCAAAAACAACAGCAGTTAACGCAAGCCACTGGTTTTCCTTAAAACACCTTCACCAACATTGAGCAATACAAGCAGTTATAAAATATAATCCTTTATTATATCACCCACGGAAACGATTGAAGGTGAAGCTGGCCTTTGTTGATTTAAAATTACGTGGGATTTTAATACAAAGAAAGAATCTTTGAGCAATAAGATTGATGCATTGTTAATTTGTAAGCCCTATACGTCTTGATAACTTATTAGTTAGTGGCTAAATGACATTAATGTTATATAGTAGTTTTGTCGTACAAATATTTAAAATAATAATGTAGAAACCGAGAATATACACATTAGAATCTTAATTAAAATTAAATTATTCTTAGCCTACATAGTAATAATAATAAATAATTATTAAAAAATAAATAAATAAAAGTTTGGACCCTGTTGCAGTACCTTTAACGTTGGCAACATTTTCTCGCTGTATTGCGATACTTATTTGTTCAGAGAGGAACACACCAGGTATGGAGTCACCGGTACTATCTACCAGGCGCAAACTTAAGTCTTTAATTAACGCCTGTGCACTTGAACCCCACGCTCAAGAGTTCCTACTAGAAAGGGAACATAATCGAAGTTGGGGTACAACTCTTGTCTTTGAGCCGTTTATTTTTTTATTGTATTGTGATTTAATAAATAAGATTAAGTAGAAGCATAGTATTCCAATATCTGCTAGCCTATGAAATGTGTTAAAATTTAATTGTAATAAATTTTCGGAGCATCTGTGTGTATTTATTAGTTGCACTAGATAACTTAACATGTGAGAGGGAGACCTAAGAACCTAACAATCGAGATATCCTGATATATAAATAGTTAATTTATAAATAAGCACGGGATGTCTGCACACCAACGTAACAGACACCCAAAGTAAAAGAGCCCTATGGGTAGGATTGGTTTTAGATGGAATATCTCAAAGCTATCTATCTCCAGGATAGATAAAGGATTGACGGAATCTTCGCCACTTTGAGAAGAAGACATGTATACGACTAATTACTTTGTTATTATAATAATAATATAGCTTTTATATTCCGATTAAATAAAGATATATTAAAAGCCATATATGTCAAAACCACAGTTTCGGAATATAAATTATTATGTTATTAAATCTGATTTGTTGTTAATAAACTTCTTAAATAGTAAATACTAACATCTTACACACAATTTTACTGTACCGCACCTTCAGCTGTTAAAATTTGAGACATGAATAAGACTAATTATTCTGTTATTCAATCTGATTTAACAACTAACTAACTAACTAACTAAAAAACAACTTAAATACAAACACATATTCACACATACATAATTATTATTATCAGCTGTACGCGATACCGAACCTTCAGCTGTTAAAATTTGGTATAACCATGTGAGTCGTGTCACCTATATCAGCTGTCATTCTGAAGTTAGTCTAAGTATTCTTTGGTTTTCTTTTCCGTAATTTTTTTTTTTTAAGGAATGATTTTAGAATGCGTATATTCTCGCTGTGTGCGGTAAGTGACATCTCGATCTTCGCCTTTGACCAGGCGGCGGCTTATCTCTCGAGTACTAAATTAACAATATTTCAAATATAATTGATTGTTTTATGGAATAGGTAGTAGATCTGGGAAGGAATAAAAAAAGGAAATTTGAAACAATACGAGTAATTTCTTTTTATTTAATCCTTGAACTGTAAAAAATTAAAAGTTGCATGAAGAAATTTAAAAATCAATTTTTATTCCGGAACGAAAAGTCTATGTGGTGGCATAGCAATATGTTCTATATGTTGGTATAGTAAAGATGCTAACTAATAAAATCATATTATAGCGAAATTAAGTTCGCGGGGACAGCTTCTGTTAAATAATATGCGAAGCTGTGAATTGTTCCGCGATTTTGTATAAACGACCTATAAAGAATTCTCTGAATATATCTAAAATTATCTATTAACCACAAATATACCTTATACAACACCGCTTTCATTTAACAACTCATATTTCATTAATGAACAGTTTAATTAAGAACTTCTTTCCCTTCAAAGATCTAAGTTTAGATTTCGAGTGAATATCAAGGATATTATAGCCTTTAAAACAATTGTAAGAAAGGTTAGAGTGGTTTAATCGATCTACCCTTGATGAACGTCTAAATGTATTTACTGACGCCTGTTTTCGTATGTTTTAAGTTATTTTTAGTAGAATGCATTTTCAAGTGCAAGATTCCAGCCAATTGATCTTATGAATGAATTATATTTGTAGTATTTTTGTATAATTTATTTTTTCGTAATATAAGTAATTATTAAATGTTTTAATTTTAGCACACAAACATACAGTAGTTATAAAATTATTATCCTAGAAAGTAATAATAATAATAAATTAATATTTTGTTTGAATCAGAAATGATTATTAATAAAAAAACGTTACAAGCCTCCTTTGCATCAGATATGTGTATTTGTTTTCTTTAAAAAAAAAATTCGAGTAGGTATATTTATATTCATAGTCAGTTGGAGTTCAAAGACACTGTATAATGGTTGAAGTGCCTAGGCAGTCACGTTTACACATAGGGGATATAAATTTTAATCTTACCACATTTTTTAACCCGTAGACTTAACAAATACATGTAATATAAACGAATGTCACCCACTATCTAAAAATATACACACATATATTGTTACACGTTATTAATACATACATCTCCTCCCACTTTTGCTTTGATGTTAAAGCTAGAAAATTACTAATTTTAATTTAATGATTATTAATGTACTAATACATGTTTTTAATCTTTTGTTATTTTTGGAGTCCACTTAGTTTTAATCTTAACTTTCATGTTTCATAATCTTTATTAATACAACTTGAAAATATTCTTCTATGAATGAAACTAAGTAGACGAATGGGAAGCATCTAATTAGTGCACTACTGAGAAGGGGAATTTCGTAAAAATAACTTGAAAGTCATTACAGAATCGAGTACTGTTAAAATCAAGATTTTGAGAACCCTTAAAAATTATTGTGATGTATGTGTATTTTTATTGTTGTCCCTTTTGCTGCTTACATATGTTATATGCTTTGTTCGTTTTGTCTAAGTAATTTTTGGTCTGCCTAGTTTTGCATTTTTTGCGCTCGCCTTAATAATAAAAAATCTCCCAGTGGTTGCGTGGAAGACATCGCTGGATAGCTATAAGCAAGTCGTGCTTCTTTTTATTTAATTATCCGGGGATCGAACCTACGACTTCAGGTATAAGAGTCGCACGCTGAAGCCACTAGGCCAACACTGCTCTTCTTAATAGTATTTTTAGTATTTCTATATTACTGCAACGAAGTGTAAAATAAATAAGTTCAGACGCAGACGGAGTTGTTGATAAATAGTTCAGGATCAAGCAAGGGTATGAATTGAGAGTGTATGTATACCCCCTCAAAATTATCCTAACTGCATTTGTGACCCTGAGTTATTTAAAAAAACCAAATATAATCGTTGTTCGTTATTTAACATCCGCTAGCATGACACAATAAATTTTTACAATGTCGCCCAGTACTGGTTTTTATACGAATTTTAGTTTTTAAATGCAGTCCTTTAGGGTTGTCATAAAGAATAAATTAGATTTATTCGCATTAAAAATATACAACTAACATGAGAAACAAAATTAAAAAAAAGACACAGTTATGTTGTGTCCATCTACCAAAAAACTTCGCAGGCATATTCGAATCGGGTCCACTGCTATTATCTCAGAAGGTATCGAGGTTATGTTTTTGCGACAGTAGTCGATTCTGATTTTATTTATATGTATATGATTAGGGTTATAAAGTGACCATTTTTTACCCAAAACGGGACATTGGTTTAATTTTGGTCAATCAATAGTCAATGAAAATAAAAACACTTTTAAGGTTATTTGTTTAGAATAAGTCAGTTGGCTTGAAAGAACGTATGACAAAATATAGATACCCAAAAGGTTTAGTTATATTTAAATTTAACAGAAGAATTTTATGTATAGAGATGGTGACGATTTCTTATGACAATGAAACTCTTGGCAGGTTTTTTTATACTCTGCTGCTCGAATTTCGCGGTTTTTAAAAACGGGACAATTTTGCGTCCTACAGTTCATTTCGGGGACACCGTGACTCGTAATTGGAAAACGGGACAGTCCCGTTAAAAACGGAACGTCTGGTCACGTTAGTTATATCAAATACTTGCGGGATTGAAGTTAAATATATGCGTACCTTATATTTTTACGACAAGTGAGTACCTTAGTGTCATGGGTCAATTGTATGGTTACTATATTGATGACTAAAAGCAGCCAAGTGTCAACCCTATTGATCGAGACCAGTCAATTTGCTGCGGTCGTTTAAAGGCTTCGGCTCGGATTACTTCACAGAATTTTTTAAATCTGTATTTGAGACTTCTTAGTAGACGGTATATTAAACGCTTTTAACCATTTTTTTAAATTTTCTTTGGCTTTTTTAAGTTTATAATACTACGCACGCATTAAACACGCGTTTTTGATGAGCAAACTATTATATTTAAATAAAATAAAAATATCTATAATTTTTCAAACGGATAAAATTTTCTGGACAAGAATAAATTATTTAAGAGCGTACAAATTTTTAAAAGGCTGGACAACGCACTCGCGAGCCCTCTAGCGTCGATAGTGTCCATGGGCGGCGGTATCACTTAACATCAGGTGAGCCTACTGCTCGTTTGCCCCCTGTTCTATAAAAAAAAAATTACCAATCGACCGAAAGGGCAATTTGTTAGTTGATATCTGGTTCCCCATGAAAGACATACTTCGCTTTCTGCATCATGCAATGATGCGACGTCTATACCCGAGACAGCTTTGCTCGGAGTCATCAGAACTTCATGGGCCACTAAGCCGCTGCGGAGAAAAGCACTTTAATGCATTTAGTCTTGTCAAATCTATGCTTAAAGAAGCATAACGATATACAAGGAGTGACGCGCAACCGAGTGTGAAGCTTCCGTCCGCTCCCACGGGACTTCACGAAATCATCCTATAATATTTATTTTATTTTATTTAGGTAGCTTTGTAAAAATCTCAAAACCACATGTATCGACAGAATGATATTAACGGCATGCCCCAGCAAATAAATAATACATAATTATAAATATTGGACGTTTACAAAAAGAGGATAGTCAAAGGTGACTAGTGCCCGTTGAGGAATGGAGCGACGCATCCAAAATGAAAAAAGAGTCACAGAAAACGAAGTTACCACATCAGGGTGAAAAGACACAGCTGCAGTAACCCACGCCTTACTTGCTGAAATTGAAATTAGCATGCTATAATTGCAAAGTACAAATGTACAAGGTTGCAACTGACAAAAGATGGACCACCGAAGCTATCCTCTGAGAGACCTTCAGAAAAAAGAAATGGATGAAGAAAACAAAGAACAGGTCAAAATGGAACGTTTAGGAAGAACCTAAAAGGGCTCCATAATGCAGAACACGAATGGAAATAACAATGGCTAACGTAGTCTAAGTGTATAAGAAAACTAGGACTCATCGTATATGTTCTTATTATAAATAAAAAGTGGTATTATTATTATAAATATTGGCGTGTCTGTGCGTACGTATTATGGTGTAAGTGACTATTACATTTGTACATCATTTTTGGAAGTGGCAATATCATTATATTATACATATATGTATTAGTCATTATCCAACCTCTTTTTATTCATTTACTTGAAGTTGTCATAGATTGCGCAAGATATAGTTAATACAAAGCATATTAAAGCTTTCAAAATCATAACACTAAGCGATAAATCAATTTTATTAAAAAACTATAATCTGATATCCGATATATAAAAGGCTTATAAACAAATAAAAGATATTTGTGAGTATTTACAATAAGAAACCTCTAAGAATGACAACTTTTAAGTCATTTGTAATATGCCGCCTGTATTTGAATTATTATAAGTCACCTATATAGGTTATAAACTGAATCATTCAGCTATAAATGGCGTTCGAAACTTACAAATCGAAATACCGCTTATGAAAAATCAATTTAAAATTAATATCACTTTGCACTTAATTTAGAACTCAACATCCGGACCAATTGTAAAGAGCAAATAGCATTGAAATGAGATAGTGAAAGGTCAGTGACCCTCGGACCTGTTTTACCTGATACGTCCAATGGAGCATAAATTTAAACCAAGTTTCGTAACACCTAATTTTAAAATTATAAGCCCATAGAAAGTAGTAATAGTTCTAAGGCTATATAATGATACTATAAATTATGTTTAAAGCAGAATTTCGTTTCTAAACGAATGTCATAGTGAAACGAAATTATCATACGTCCAGTACGTTTACAAATGAAAATCATACCATCAAACATCTCTTTTAAAGTGTCATTTTATAATTATCTATATATAATAATTGTTATAATTTCCTCTATATATAATAGGCCAAAGTTGTCTATACAAAACAAAACTATAGACGAAATTGTAATAATAAAAAGAAAACTGACCCAAAATTGAGTACTTTAGTAATGTTTTATGAATTAAATTGTTATTAACTTCAAATGTCATAGCGAAACGAAACCATCAGTACGTTTACAAATGAAAATCATACCATCAAACATCTCTTTTAAAGTGTCATTGTATAATTATCTATATATAATAATTGTTATAATTTGCTCTATATATAATAGGCCAAAGTTGTCTATACAAAACAAAACTATAGACGAAATTGTAATAATAAAAAGAAAACTGACCCAAAATTGAGTACTTTAGTAATGTTTTATGAATTAAATTGTTATTAACTTAATTCATAAAACATTACTAAAGTACTTAAGACTTAATAATATTTATTTTCAAATTACAAATTGAGAAGTGAAGTAGATTGCCAGCTGACATACGAATGGTAACCAACACAATGTGGAACCCACTGAAGTAATTAAAGCCGGCAACGCACTTGCGATCCTTTTGTAATGTGGAGTGTGCATGGGTGGTGTAACATCAGGACTCCTGCCCTTCTAATACAAAAATAAGTAACTCGCCCTATAACTTTAATCTATTCCCACATTGAAGACTGACGAAATGTACTTAGCAGTTATTTAAACTTGTATAATGTATACAATACAAGTCGATTTGGAAATATTACGTATATTTTTTGACGGAAATTAAAAACTTGAATACGATATGGACTTCAGAAGTTCACTGAACATAGCGGAAAATGTAATTTCTCACGCTATTCACTAATTTCATATTACGACACTTCCCACGTCCAAAATATTAATTAACATCTTGATCGTGTAACTGGATGTAGATACACATATTATATTTACAAAAAATAATGGCAAGTAGGTGATCATCTTGTGCCTGACACACGCCGTCGACTTTTACTGCGTCTAAAACAAGCCGGTTTCCTTACGATCTTTTCTTCACCGTTCGATCGAATATTAAATGCGCACATAGAAAGAAAGTCCATTCGTGCACATCCGGGAACCGAACCTACGACCTCAGGGTTGACATTCGCACGCTGAATCCACTAAGCCAACACTGGTCACTCATATTTATAACCATACATATATAATGTTCACCACCTGTAAATATTACCAAAACTTTATTTAATTATATATTGTAACTCATGTGGCATAGGGTGTTGACTTAAGCAAATCCCTATGAAACCAAGGTCGTTGAATCACGGAAAGAAGTTTCCTATGAGCGCAATTAACTTGAAAATAAGGTATGCCATCTTAAAACCCAAAAATTCATTTTTGCTTACGTCTTCTCTACACTTCCTCATTCGTACTACCTCTTTGTACACTTATTTGTCTAAAAATGATTATGAACAGATGATGTTATTTTGTGTTTGTTGTAGCCATATGTTTAATGTAAATATATTGTTTCAGGTAAGCGTTGTTGTGCACACATTAATACATTAATACACTACTACAAGTAAGTGCCCATATTCCACGATTATAAACTTATGGGCCTGCATTCTGTGCATTTGACGTTTCTCCAGTCGACAACCACAGATGACGTGCATTTACGCGGCAAAAATTTGTTTTAATTTAGTACAGAGGATTAATTACCATCTATTACTAAGTATTTTCTTCTGACATAACAAATTTTGTACGAGGCGTTACATGTTAGCGGAAACGATTCTGAACATATTTACATACTATTTTATTACACAACTTGTTTGGTTATAGCATTATAATGTTTATGTGAAAATAAAAAAAACTTCTAGAAGATAATTTTAAAAATTCCCTAAACAATTTACCACCTTTCATTTAATAAATAATATCATAGATAGCAAAAATGTAAAAAATTACACAGAACATTAAACTTAGCTTATTTTGACATAGATACATTTATGTCATTATTTAACTAATGCCAGACGAATGATTGCATAATTAATTTAAATTCAGTACACAACGGGTCATGCATAGAATACTAACATAGAGAAAGTTTATATAGTATGTAATTGCCGCAATTCAAAATCTAATTATTACAAACAAGTGATAAAAGCTACTTCCTAGTCATTTTAAATAAGGCTTTAAAAAATCAAACTATATATTATTATACCGTTTGTGATCTTGTAAGATCTCGTGGAAAGATTTTGATATAAGGACAAATTTAAAATACATTTTCTTATTACAATCAGATTTGGAAAATAAGTTTGAGAAAAAGCGGTCGAACGAAAACGTTTTGAACGTTATTTAAACAATAATATATGTAGTTACTGTACTACAGAATAGCTAGATAATACCAACAAGTCAGTGATATTATCTTAATATATATATTTCATGTGTGCGTGTGTATGTGACTGAACTCCTCCTAAACGACTGGACCGATTTAGACGAAATTTTTTGTGTGTGTTCAAGGGGATCTGGGAATGGTTTAGATTCACAATTTTGTCCGCTGGACAATGTTTTTTTAATTAATTTTCAATTTATTAGTTGTTGTTGATTTTGGAATGTTTTACATTGGATCCGACAGACGGCGCTACCATCGCAGTGTCAAATTTTAAATAATATTCGAATTTTAATTTTAGTCTGTCCCGAAATTTAAAAAAAAGTTTTGTTATCATTGTGTTATATCGTGTGTGACCATGTATTGGATCGTTAGATATTGTCATAACATTTGAATAATAATTTTCATCAAAATGGCTTATTAAAAATTGAAATTTTGAAATTAAAGACGTGTAGACAGGACAACGTCTGTCGGATCCGCTAGTATACGTATAAAGTTTTATATTATACAAACACAAGTCCTCGGATGCGTCTATCTTTCTATTAGCGATAAACTCAAGAACTACACGGAATTTATTGCGGTTCTCACCAATATCTAGAATGATTCATAAAGAGGGTTTAGGTATAACTTATCACGGTTGCCAATACGAAACCGATAGGACGCTAGTATATATAAAGGTATTGTGATATTATCAATAAGTCTAAAACTGAAGTCATCAAAGTCTATTACGTACGGCCTGTAAAGTAATATATATTTATTTATTTAACAAAATAAGTATTTTTACAGATTACTCTGTAGGTAACTATTTACATCACATTTAAAGCAATACATAGAAATAACAACACAACATTTTACGATACTAAATTAAAATATGTATATACAAAAATACTATTTCTTATATGTAGTATAGGAAAGGTCATGAAGCAAACCTTTTTTCCGTTCACTCAACAGAATTAAAAACCTCTGCGTTAATTATTAATTAGTTGTCAGTATACATTGTGTTATAGGCCCCCCTTTAAAGAGTTTTCGTTGAAGAGCAACAGCGGTCGATGTCACCACGTAACGTCAGGCACCCTAAGTTCTCGGCATTGAACCACTGCCATTATACTCCAGGTGACATACCACCAATGAATTATACAAGACATGACAAGAGTCTTGATCATCTAGATATCACGAACTGTTTCCAAAGTATCATGTTAAGGCAAATAAATACATTTTTGTATATTTTGTTGTTACGTGTTTGCGGTTGCACTCCTACGAAACTGTTAGGTATGAGAATAGGTCGTAAATTCATACTGAGTAAAATAAGATTTTATTTATTATATACTATAACTGAACTAAATGCTAGAACTAGTCTTTTTGTAAAGTTTATTACTGCACTTCGACTATGACAAGTATAATTTAAAAATTTAACTTCTGAGATGAATCTTTTCATCATATCATATTTAAAGAAGAAGAAAGTGCTGTTTCATCACCATGTAACAAATCAATGAAATGACGGCAATTCTATGAATTAGGCTACAAATTCTCAGAACTAAAGAGAATGCTCGATGGACAGAAATTTTGTGCTGATATAGAGGTCAGTCGCCGAAACTGATGCCTATTTTCAGACTTCAGCTTAAGACAAATTATATAGTCAAATTGAAATCAAATACATTTCTATAAAAAAAAATTCTATACTCTTACGAACTTTCAGCCCCATTAGCTCATAAACAGTTCAAATACTTGGCTGTTACCTTTCTTCTTTTGCCTCGGCGTAACCGTTTTTGCTGACGGTTCAGAAGAAAAGCAGGTTCAGCCTCATTAAAGTCTAAATACAACCCCGTATAAAGTTAATTACACAAGTAACACGAACGCAGTAGCACGATCGCTGATGTAAGCGTTTTTATATAACTTTCTATGGACTACATTGTTCTACGATTGTTTTAATGTGATGTACGTTACCAGCTGATGCGTACTTAAACAACATAATTTATACTATTTGTTATTTATTATAAATACATAGTATCAGGAGAAACAAAGTATTAAACTGGTGCCCCGGAACAATTAACCCAAAAGAGAAATTCAATTTAGAAGGATATACCAGATTGAGGTCTATCCTTATTTAAATCTTAAATAAAAGGCTTTTATTATCATAATACATAGAATAAGACAGGTAAACGGGCACGTGGACACACACATTGCCAAAAGGCTAGCCAGTGCGTTGCAGGCCTTTCAAAAATTCCTACGCTCTTGTAGGACCCTGAGTCGTTTAGTTCGGAAATACTTCAGTGGCGGGCTGCTTTCACATATAAAAGTGCGCGGCATAAACTTAAAAAATGCTCAGTTGTGGAAGGAACGACAGACGTCGAGGCTATACGGATGGTATTTTGCCTTGACGTCCGATAATGAAACTCAACTGCAGGTATTAAACCGAACTCCAGTGTACACTCTCCATGGTAAATAAGGAAGGAATTTCCCACAATTGGTATGGTATGGTTTTGAAAACACTTCCCGCATATTTGTGTCACAATGAATCAGGAGGTATTTGGGTTCGTGCCAATTTTTACGCTTAGTCATTTGCCATGGAAAGTGTAGTTAACATATTTTTTTTGAATCTAAGACAAAATGTTTTAATTTTTTTTTCTATAGTCAAATTATATCCAATAAAAAATATCTTTGATATTATTTAGTATGTGAGATAAACACTTTATAATTTATAATAAGATATTCCGTAAAATATGTAGGTATAATAATAAATCCAGTGGTGTCCCTATGTGGGCCCTATTGTTAATTAATTATGCACTTCTTGTACTTCTGTAGCTGATTTTTTTATTGTTCCATATTAGGGTTGCCTGGAAGAAAACGCTTGTTAGCGATAAGCCCGCCCGTTGCCTAATAACTTTTGTAACCTACTTACCTTTTATTTTTTTATATGTATAATTATGTATATTATGGTAACAAAGTATCAATAAATAAAATAAATAAAGAATTCCTTAGCGCACAGCCGTGATTCAAACGCGTGACTGACATGACGACACAAATAAAAGATGCTTAAGTCACTAGGCCAAGTCTGCTCTTGGTAATCCTTAATAAAAAAGACAAGTTAGGTATTTAATTATTGTTTGTAATACAAAAAATCCATAAAGAATATGCTATAGAATATAAAGCAAACATCAAAGCACCTGAAGAGGTTAAATATTAAAGGTTAAAGGTTATTTATATATGTATTTTACTACATTCCAGTTACGGCTCATACGCATAGAAATATTAAACGTACTAATTGGAAAATATCATACACGTATTCGTTAAAAATAAGAAATATCGAAATGCTGGTTAGCCTATTATGTTTGTATCCGGGTTTCCCGTTAGTCGGCATTAAATACTAAATATATCTAGGTGATTGAACTCACGACCGATATACTTATTTAATATATACTTCCACTACATTCTATTTTTAAAAGCTTTGCCTATACCGACGTGTGACTTTGAATCAATTTCCTCTTTGTGACACGTTCTGTATTATATTTCTCTAAAATATCGATAGGTACACCTTTTTTATAGAATCGGACTCATTTATTTATTCACTTACAGACCATACATGGCCAAGCTCATACTAAAAATATACTAAAATGTATAAGAATACCATATTTATCATAAAATAACATAAAACACAGTAGATGCTAACCTCTGATACCCCCCAAGTATACCCTCAAATCAGAGTATACTAGTTGAAATAAATACGAAACCTTTTGGTGAGACAATTTTTTTTAATACTAAATTTTATATTTGCACCAAAAAGGATTTATGTATTCTTCTGTTTATAAGTCTTATTAATCAGACAATTAAATTTAGATCAGTTACAAAAAAAAAACATGTATTTAAAAACAGTAAATATGATTAGGCGTTTTTGGTTGAAATCTCAATTGTAAACCATGGATACATACAGGACCTGAAACGCATTAACTTCGCGTTTATATCAAAAAAGTTTTATTCGATCTCGCTAAACACCAAGGACAATAAAACATCTACTATTTGTATTTTATACAACCTTTTTGACAACCTTGCGTTCACGGTCAAGAAGCAGACATACAAAAAATATCGATAAATAAATTAGCTAACACCTATTATCCACTTAGCCTTATTTGCTGGTCAAATTAACTTCCTAGTAATTAATACCACAGTTAACTACGAGTATTTGACATCGACGAAACTCGACCGATATACATAACATACTTTAATGTTTAATTTTCATTACTATGTTTTTACTAAAATGTGATTGAAGAATTTTAATGTTAACAACTATGGGCGAATATCCTTCGAATCTTTTTCTTTTTTATTAAACCTTTTTTAAAGTAATAAAGCTTTTTAAATAAGTTATGATAGAAGCAATGATTTTGAAGATGAACAAGAATGACATAATTGTTGAAAAACTTGTTTTTTTTGTTAAATAACAGGCATGTATTGGACACGCATGCTATTTCAATTGATGCAGAAAATTCATCATGTTTTTCAATAAAAAGAATTATGAATGACATTATTTTAAGAGAAGAGCCGTCATCCATGTAACCTACAAATACAATGACCTTTTTCGTGTCCAAATTTTAACACATTTTAAATTGTCTTCACACGGCACTTCGTTTACCAGCTGGGTTAACTTGTAGGTCAGTTGAACACCGTTATATTGAGGCTAAATATCATCTCGCTTTCATTTGCGTGCCCAAAAGGATCAGTCACTCACTGTGGTAAATCCAGTCGTCGAACTACGTAAAAAGTATGATTGCGAAATGTATACGGTATAAAGCTGGCTAGTATGGAACTTAGGAACATTTTTGATTCATTTTAAACTTTTTCTTTAATTATAATACTCTATGCAACTTATCAGTAGTTAGAACTAAAGTTGTTGTAAAATATATTAAAGTCCAAGCACGTATATTCAATAAAAAAAAACAAAACTGATTATTAAATCCACCGTTCAAACTGACCATCCAACTATTGTTACAAAATTCTGTTGTCTGTGATTAAGATCTATGGTGTTGCTGGGGGCTGTTGCTTATTAAGATGTCTCCGTACTGGTTCATTGACATTTCAATTGTTTAATTTATGGTCTTGTCCGAAGGGCTCGATCCAGCAAATTACTGGTTAAGGACGCTATTAAAATTGACAGATAATTCTATATACCACAGACTATATGACCAACCATAGATTAATCACAAAAAACATTATGTAGAAATATAAACAATGTAACTGATAAAAAGCAAACAATTAAGTCAAACCGAACTGAAAATGTTGTTTCAAAGAAAGTTTTTTAGTTCAAAACGATCGGAATCATACTAAACTATAATTGGGATTTGGGATAATGTATATTATATTTTTTTTTATATTTCGCCTTTAAGTTACTTACGTTTAACCCATTTGACATATAATCTATCCTGGGTTCGATCCCAGGCGAATAATCTGAAAAAAAAATCTTTAAGTATTTACTTTACTTTCACAATTTATTTAATCGATAAGAGAGTTGGACAGAAACCGGTGTTGATTCTTTTTGCAGCTAGCCAATTCACTCAGGCATAAGTAAGCGACAGGAGAAATAACATTCCTTCAGCAAAACAAAAAAAGTGAAAAGTTTGTGTATATGGTAATAACTAAACTGTAATTTTTCATCACAGCGTAACACAATTTGACAGAAAGAGACAAAAAAGTACTTTAGTTGAGAGTGCATTTATACTTAAGTTTTACAATAAAGGGGGATCGCGTTTAGCTTCTAACAATTGGCGTTATTTGTGAACAAAATAGTTAAGTTCTGGCTTTTTTGCATCGTGGTGTCGAATTCCGAGTTACACAGTGACAAGCTGTTCAAACGTTGTAATGTGATATTTCAGAAACAACAGTGATTTTTTGTCCAAATCTACACACAATCTTTTAACGGTTTTGTCCGCCCCTTTCACCGGTATGGGGCATTTCTCACCACTGAAAAACAACTATTTTATCATTTATATTTTAGTAAAATATTTTCTTGTTTTTAATTATTCAATGTGAAATGTTAGCTTAGTTCCGAATTTTCTGCCTCTAAACTTATGAGTTATGAATAAGAAAAATATGCAAAAAGTTTGTCTGTGATATCAAATAGTACTTAAGAATTTATTTCACATGAAACATAATACGTTATTTAATAAGTTCACCCGAAAGTGAATTGAATGCTAAGAGCAATACATTTATTTTATAAAGTTTGGAAATATGATCTTATTTATATACTTACTTAATTGTCTCCACTCAAAAATCGACTAAGAATATAAAGACGAGACTCCTTGCGTTTTCTTATAGAAAGATCGCTTCAACATCTGCAAGTTCCTAACATTTATCCCACATCTGTGGGAACAATATCTACATAATGACGTCTGAGGCCACACTCATCAATCATTGTTGTTGCTGTTCTTTTATCAGTATGGTATTGTAGCTATTTTTAGCTTCATTTACGAAATCTGGAAAAACTCAATCATAAGTTGTATTTTTTCACAGCCCTTTATTTCTAATTCGACTGTCGATACTATATTTACCTAAACAAGTTTTTTATGCAATCTGACCCTCCTTTATCTATAATCCTAAGGACTGAAGTTAAATCGAATTTTATTGACATTTGTTAACAAGGCTTTGTTTATCATTAACAGCAATTAAAACGTGACTTGGCGAGACGATGTAATCTTTCCTAACGTTCCAAAGAATATTGTTCATGCGAATATAATGTTGACAACGTAATAAACACAAACATAACCAAGGTATTTGAAAAAACCTAAGTTTCTCAATTCAAAGGCTATTCAAGCATTTAGCAAATAGAGGGTCCAAAGAGTTTAAACAGCGACCTGTGGTCACGGGGTGCAACTGCATAACCATTCATAAACATGGGGAAACGAGACAGAACAGGAGAAAACGTATACAAGTATGAGAGAGTAAGGAGATTGCATTCCGAGAGGTTACAGTTGCGCCGGCGCAGGCGGCCTCCGGCGCCGCTCACTAGGGATGGCGATTCTTTACGAAAAAGATCGATTTTTAAATCGATTCGAATCGTAGTCTAATGAATCGATTCACGAAAAAATCGAGGCCTACAAAATCGATTCTTAAAAAATCGATC
The DNA here is from genome assembly GCF_905147795.1 of Pieris rapae. NCBI lineage: Eukaryota > Metazoa > Arthropoda > Insecta > Lepidoptera > Pieridae > Pieris > Pieris rapae. Next base: position 2,488,612 of record NC_059517.1, read on the forward strand.
TTTTTTTCAAGTTTGCGTTTACAATGTAAATTTGTATCAATTTTACTAAAAACAAGATTAATATTGCAATTAACGATATCTTATCAATAAAATCAGGGAATTCAAAAATAACAATTATTTTTATTACCGTATCAAACTATAAGATCAACTATAAAAAAAAATAAGTATTTATATACTGAATGTTTTTATTGATTGCAAAAAAGTAAAAAATAAGGTAAGAGTTAAAAAAATAAAATTAGAGTAAAAGCGATAGTTTATTTTTAAAATGATAATGGGAGCTTTACTATTTTTTCTGTAAACAAGATGAATAATTTGATGCTTTGACGTTAAATAGATAATTGGACATAAAGTAATCGTGAATGAAGTATGAACACTTCCATCAATAAGAATTCCACATATTACTTATTAGTTATTTCAATGCTGATTATTCCTGTGTAAAAGTAAATTTAAATGATAATCACAACTAACAGAACAAACTGAAAATAATAGCGTCAAAGTAAAAAATAAGAAGCGCTTTACTTATTTACTTACCTACTCTCAATTAGTTATTATTTCGCAACAAACACTACATGAAAATCTGATGAAAATCAATCATGAAAATACTTATATTACGCTAATAACAGTATTCATTAAACGACAACAACAAATGAATAATGCAATATCAATCGTCACAGATTATAGATACATAAAGTCAAAGACTACAAACGTAACTTTTTTATTAAAGAGAGGCGAGTAAAGGATACTAAACATACAGCCATCTCGCGAGTTTATGAGTAGTTAACTCTTTAACCGGCAGCACTCTTATAATTCAGGCACATTCAACTAAATGCAAATAATTGTATGGTTTATACCAAAACAGAAAAAATCGAATGTCGATTTTCAAGGGTGATATATCGATTCAGTGAATCGACACAGTACTTCATATCGATTTAAAAAATCGATATTTTCTGCTCGAAAAATCGATTCTTCGATTAATCGATCTCAGATCGCCATCCCTACCGCTCACTAACTCAGATGCAACAGAGCAGATCGGACGTGCGTAGCTGCCGCAACTAACAAAACGTGAATTTATTAATGTATACTAGGGAAAAGTGACGTCAGTGTGTTTTGGTGTAGTGTTTGTGGCTCGTTGAAGAAACCGAGGGTACTTTCACTAGATTGAAAGTTCTGAATTCATCGGAGGGCTTCTGGTTCCGTGGACACGAGCTATGATGAGGTAATTAATAATTAAATTACGTAAATAAATCCGATATTAGTGTCTTTATAACATGGGTTATAAAAGAAGGCTTAAAAGTTATTTGTCTTGTTAAAAATACAGTAAAAATTATGAATTGGTATTGTGCATTCACTGATTGCATTTGCCGTAAATGGATAAAAATGTAAATATATACAAAGTTGGTAACGTGAGATTGTTTCATAATTGCGTGAATTTTTAACAAAAAAAACTGCAAGACATCACGTGAATGTTTTATAAAATTATATACAGGGCTGCTTATAACGTTAAATGTTTGAATACAAGTTTGATTTACATCTACTTATCCTTGGTAGGCAGTTTTATGTAATTCTTTCATGTAATCGCTTAAATCGAATCCCTATAAAACGTACAATTTAAAATAAATATGTAAAATATTATATGAAAAATGTCTATAATTGATATATATGCCAAATACATATTTAATTTACATAAAATTTATGTCAATTAGCAATTTTGAATGTGACCTCGTTTTATTAGTTGACGAAGTAATTTAAATGTTATCACTATTGTTAATCTATATTTTTTGTGCTAATATAAATTTTATAGAAAACTGCAACATCTAACTTGCTTACTGAATATAATTTTGAAATTGTTTTGCTTTAAATTTGTCAAACTATGCATATTAAATAGAGCAGTGTATGCCTAGTGGCTTCAATAAATTGAATCGCTTGAACGTTGAAAAAAAAACATCGTGAGGAAACCGGCTTTAGACCCAAAAAGTAGACTGCGTGTATCAGGTACAGGAGGCTGATCACCTACTTGCCTATTACTTTGACAAATTATAATGAAATAGATACATAAGTCCGAGGTCCAGACCTAAAAAGATTGTAGAGCCCCTGATGTTTTTTATTGCATATATATAAATAGTTCGCAAGTGACAACAATTCTGAAGTGCTATTTGATATCCTTTAAAGAAAACACTTTTTACCGGATTGAAGCTATGTATTATTAATCTTAAAATTATTTAACATTATTTTAAGATCCTGCCGACGTTTCGCGTGCTTTACAGCGTGTGTGGTCGCGGTGAATTTACAAACATTTTGATTTTTTATTTATCTGTATCAGCACTATAGAGACTAGAACAATCAGAATTTTTTTACAAAGATTATATAAATCACAACACAACAATCATTTTATTTTTTATTTATTACGTAATAATAACTTTAACAATAACAATATTTTAATTATATTAATATACAATTACAAACTAAAAATATATCTAATAACTAACCTTAAAATTTAATTATTAAAAAATATTATTAAAAGGAGTCCCTTTAGGCAAGGTTCCGAAGATACTAGCAGCGTTCCCCCTTTGAATAGCTAGACTAATTCTTTGTGCAAGGTAGCATTATATTTATTTATATATGGCAACACTCTGTATGTACATGTTATCTTAAAACGCAATGCGATATATTTGCTCTCACTGATCATATCACTAGCGGGATAGACTTATCATATACGTATAAAAACATTGAGATTAGTTTAGATAACATTTTTCACATAACCTTGTTTCACTTTCACATTACCGAGGTTTAAATATTTGTAACAAAGAGACTGGCATGGTGGCCCCGGGATGGACATCGTCGAAGACAGACCACAGCTGGTAAAATCCAGCCACAGAATTATCAATTACGTCAGTAATATAGCACAAGAGGTGACACGGGTCCCAACGATCGACTCCAACTCGCTCGACTTCATGAGGATATTTCCAGAGTAGGGTTCAGCGTGAGATTGCTATTTAGCTTCGTGGTTATAGAACTGCTTAATCGCGTGATTGGTAGGGAATCTATAGGGGACCGTCCAACTCTGACGTAAGCAGATTTACTGCAATTAAAACTAACTCCTCTTGTCAGTAAAAGTAAGCAAAGCTCTCTTAAATAATAGTACCTAAATAATTTTTGTAGGAACCCTAGAAAATGCTTTTCGTTTTCTAGCATAGACCATGTGTGTAAATAAGAAAATCAAAGTCCCCCTCCCATGCCCCATGGGGGCAGCCCCATGATGCTTACGTAATACGACCCCCAGGGATAGATACAACTATATCTCTTAATTGTTGTTTTATATACATGTATTTATTTATCAAGAGATATCTTAATAAATTAATAACTAATTTAAAAACAACCTAAAAGAAACATACAGTCATATTATTTTTAGTAAAATGTAATTTATCTAGTGTAACTCCAAAACTGTTTTAATATATTTGCTTACATAATTTCCTCCATCATATGCACAGTTATTCTTTAATATTAATCCTTTGACTGTATATAACCTATTGGCTATATAAAGCCGTGAAATCATCTCATTACAGAGCAGTTATTGTGAGTCACGCAGTAGTTAATCGTATACCATTATACATGATATACTAATTATGTAGGATCTCATTTATTCTTAATTCAGGAATGATACTTATTAAAAGGGCACTTTTAGAATATTTTTTAGATATTTGTATTCTGTTGTCGTCTTACGTAAACTCATGTGTGAAAAGAATACTGATGGTCCGAAATAGAAAATAGGTTTTTTAGTCAAATAGATTCTTTCGCGGTCCGATATCGATGTTAAGTGAAAAACCAATTTGCTTTCATAATAGTAAATTCAAGTCCCAGTCGCATTATTTATTGTTTGTTTTGTCCTGCAATAAACAAAAAAGATTGCGACTTCGCATGAATAAAGATGAACCTAGCCTATATAATAATTATGGCTAATAAGTTATAATAATTTGACTTAATTATCTACAATACTAGTGAATACCTTACACTAAGGTAATGTTCATTAACAATTTTAGTCTTCTATAATATTTGGACATATCTGTGAGTACGTCGAATCATATACGAAAAATATTTCACCAGTCGGAGAACGAACTGTGCACGGCATTATAAATATATCAAGGCCTAGTTCACTTACCTTAAATTCATGTAAAAAAGTATAGACAGTATCGAAAGTAAAAGCAATGACTTCTTACAAAGGAAATGACGTCATTATGAACATTACAAAATCAACAATAAAAATACTAATGTCTTACGCATGTTTCACTTAAATGTGTCAAAATGCTGACAGACGAGGGTCCCTTCCGCCATCCGAAAGAATCACAAACATTGTAAAGAGCTTATCAACTAAATATAACGAATTACTGCTCTGTATATGGTCAGCATTCGATGGCGTCAAGAGGAAAATATTTATTTCTTTACAAAAATGCATACATAAAATATATACAATCAAAACCGTTTACAACGACATCGTTTAGAACAACACCTAACTCAGACGTCCCGGCTGAATTCTATTGTATTAGATACTTAATAACAACGTTATCGGCTGTTACGACTATCGGTTCTTACGACCAAAATATATGAGTAGTATGTTGACTGTAATATTAAATACATAAGACACGCAATATCACTACTGTGAAATTTCCGTACATACAAAAATGTCGATAGTGGAGACAGCATCCTCTAGATGCGACTTTGTAAACGGGGATTTGTGCAACAGACTGGTTTTGGCTCTTCGTAACACAAACTATAGACACTTCTTATTTATTTATAAGGTATTTGACTGTCCTCCCACATGAAGACCAATCCACAGAAGTATTAAATCACACAACTGCCTATGTCGTAGCCACTTGGCCGTGTCATTTTAACAGTAACCATTATGAAGTCTAAATATATTGTCAATGGTTCAGTAGGCAAACCTCTATATGATATCCGTGAACAAAGGCCGGTATATCAATTGATATATGTATATGTAATAGCCATGTACTATTTGATTGACATCTATTGTTTGTAATAAATAGCGATCTTAACAATACTATGATAACTTTTGCCCCTATATTACCTCATGCAATTTCTATTAATATGATATTTATATATTCAGTCTGTTAGTAGTCCCCAAACACGTCTACCCTTAGCATGAACTCGTTAAAAAAATTTTACAGTTCACATGTGAAATTCTTGAGAAAAGTTTATGCTGCAGTAACCTACATTAATCAGCAATATCAGGACTACATTATAATAATAAATAAATATCGGTACTTTTATCGTATTTGGCTTATCGTAAATCGTAATATTAACTTTCCGTACTGACGCAAATATGTCAGTGTACTGGTAGTAGACTTTTTGATTCCCGCCAAAAAGCGTGACAGATATAATAATATTAGATAGACTATGAAAATACAAATTTCCATGTCTTCCAATATTTTAGCCAATTTGTGTACTAACATAAATAATATTAACTTGCGTAAATACTGCTGAAATTTTATATTATTAGTATAACGTCGGTTACGATATAAGATAGAGATATAATCTATAATCGCTTAGATTTAAAAAAATACTCTAAATACCAAACAATATTTATGGTTCTTTCAGATCATATCCATTCTAATGACAGTTTGTCATTCGATGACAGATGTCATGCTCACAGCCGATAAAAGACCCATTGTCTGTTGCGAAGGCTTGTTGTGGTTCATTAAACGGATGCTAACAACTATTGCTATGATTATTGAAGCAATAATTATTATCGTAAACATTACCAAGATACGTAAAAAATTCTTGATTTCTATTAGAGCTTAAATTTTCATTTTCTGTTACAATTAATTGTTACATGTATCAATAACTTTTTATTATTTCAATTAAGACTAAATTATAATGTTTTTAAACTGTCACTTTCACTATCTGTCACGCGTCTCATTGTTACCGCCAAATGTCTCTAGCAATAACGATTCTTCAGAGTGACAATATACACTCAAACAGTTGTACTTAGACTATGTTTTTTTTTATAGAACAGAGAGCAAACGTGCAGGAAGCTCACCAGATTATAAGTCATACTTACGCCCATAGACACTCTCAATGCCAGAGCGCTCGCAAATTTGAATCTGGCCTTTTAAGAATTGGCACGCTATTTTCTTGGAGGACCCTAAGTATAATTGATTCGAATATACATCCAGTCGTATTGTTGATTGGTTCGGATATGGTTTCACATATGGGTAATGTGCAACAATAATAAAATTAACACAAATTGAAACTGTTTGGTGCCTGTGTATTTCCTATGTTGTTTTCCTTCACTGTATTGCGATAGTTGAGCGAGGAAAGCACCAGCTCTGTAATAAAAAAATTATAATTCTTCATCACAATCTCGTATAACACTATACAAACAGTCGATAAAGTGTATTTGAGAAAGCTCGTAAAAGCCAGGAAGCGATAAAAGTGAACAATTATTAAGTTTGAACTAGTATTTGAAGGGTCACTAACACGTCTAATATAACATAAGTCTCACGCTATTTATAACATATCGGTATTAGCTTAGGGATGGTACTTTATTTTAAATTTCAGTTGAAGCTTAAATCTATGAATATAATGTTAGTCTACTTTAACACTGTAAAATCAGAATTTAAAGAAAATCGTTTTTAAAATTTAAAAGTAGATTAAGTGCGATGTTTTATAGGGAAACATTCGAGGAATTAAACTATTTAAAATAACACCGAAAGTGTGTTAAAATCTAAATACTAGATACTATAAAATAAAGAGAAAAGATTTGTTTGTAAGTATGTTTGTAACAATAAAAAAGTGTACGACCTATTTTAACAGAAATTCTTTCAACGTTTATATGAATATAAATTAGGCTATTTTAACTGTAAGAAATCAAAGGATTCTAAGTCTCTGAAATGAATAGAACTGCTAGTAAAAAAAGTGTGTCTACTTATGTACACGCGTTAAAAGTTCAAACTTCTTTGGCGAAACAAGATTTATAGAAAGATACGTTTATGGAAAAACGACAGTAACAATAGAAAAATGGTATCTAATACGTTGAAAGTTTTATAATAACTTATTTTAATAAAGTTGATTTAAATATCACAAAGAACCTAAAATGTTGAATATAGCTAACTTGACGGTGTCCGTTTTTGGGCCGGTGTGCGCGCGCATCGTAAAAATTTATTCTCATAATTTTTCCCTAACGCGCCAAAAGAAAGGAATACAATGTTACGCTTAAAGTATTTATTAAATCATTTGCCTGAACCAAACTCTTTATAATCCAATATATTTTACACAATAAGCATGTAATCGTTATTAAAATGCGATGTAAACGTTGATATTCAAAACAAACACCGATATCGCTCAAACCAGAAACATGATAGACACGACTCCAAATAGTGTAATTTTTCGTATAATAAAGTCGAAATACTTTTATGTTTAGGCTAGGTTTGTTAATATCGGAGGGATGTAAATGCGCTCAACAATATCATGGTCAAGGTACCTTAAGCTTACAATAGTACATAATAGGTACCTACATCTTTGAGATTAGTTTTTTATTTTATTTTTTTATTAATTGAGATCAAAGTTTTATAATTCTATAATATCTCTATATTTATTTCTTAATTTTTTTTGCCTGCAAGAGATCGCTTATTATCGATAAAGCCGCCCGTTGCAACCTTTATAATTTGTGTTGTAAAATGATACCTATATATTTTTCTAAATGTAAGGTGTAAGTGTAAATAAATAAATTATTATTTACTGTAGTATTAATTAAAATAACATTTAAACAAGGCATCATAATTTATAACAATTAACTCACAACGTAGAAAACTTAAATATTCTTAGCCGACTAGAATAAAGGACTACACAACTTTTAGAAGAGTTTTGTTGTTCATAAGTAGCTACGTAATTAAATAATTGTTTGATTTACACAACTATCACAAACTTTCTTAATATTTGAATAGTAGACTATGGTTTTATATTTTCTTTTTGCGGGTTTTTACTGGTAAACTGTCAATACAAAAAATTGTGGTATTTGAAAATCCTAATTATACATAACGCGAGTACTTATATCGTTACCATGGTTACAATATTATAACGAGAGTAACAAATCCTATACTACCTTTGATCCACGTTTTATAATCCTATACTCCGACAAGGTAATGAAAAACTCTAAGAAATATAAAAAGAAATTATTAAATTGCAGAATACGATATAGGTTTTACATAAAAACGTGATATTTCCATGTAATCGTAATCGTCAAGTTACATGAGTCAGTTTTGTAATCACAGTCGATACGTCAGTCTAACTTGTCGATTCTATAGACATTGTTGTGTTTAAATGTCTATCACAAGTATTAAGCGATACTTTGAACATGTAAGTCATTCTTGATTAATCCTATATAAGCTATTTTTGCGTAATTTTTGAAAAAGTACGCATACTTTGTGTGTCAAAAGTCACATTTATTTCAATTAGGCTTGTTATAAAGTCACTTTTGAAAGTTACATATATTTTTTTAAATGTACTGCTACTACGTACACTAGTTCTCATGTCTTAAAGGTAGCATATGAAGTAGAATGGGCAAGAAACTCCATACTTACTCTTTTCAAATAGTTTTTACAATATTTTGTGTACATTGATTTGATAATTATATTACGTAAAGAATAAAAAAACCTAAGAAAACAAGTGCATGGTGTTATAAAAAACAGCAGATGTATAAATTATTATGTAGATACGTGGTGCTCATATAAATATGTTATATTTACATTGTAGTTCCAGGTTTGTTGTATGAATTTGAAACTTTTCCCATGAATTATGAAAGGTTTGTGATCGCATGCGCATTTCACACGATCAATTCAAATAGGTCGCCTGTCAGACTTGTTTATGTTCCGTTGACTGCCGACTTTGTATCTAACTCAGCTATTCATTCATTTACCGTTTAAACTAAACGTTGTGTAATTTTAATCTAACCATTTCATTTCTATTGAAATATTTTGATTAAACAATTAAATATCTATTCCATATAAACTACGTCATAAAGCATTTCATGCAATTCTCCCATCTGTCAAAAACCTATTCAAAGACAAGACTTACGGTGATCATAGTTCGCGGTTTGTATGTTTGTCCTATTAATTTTTACACTTTGCATTGAAGGTGTGTGTCTGTGTCCAAAAAAGGAAATATTTTAAATATATTGCATCAATTTTATCTCGGGCTTTGAGTGAGGCGACCGAATCAAGAAATTCCGTAACGAACATAAACCTAACATACGATGACGTGCGTTTATGATAGGTGCGGCCAATACGCATTAGAGTGAGACTGTATAGGTGTTTTAGTCTGAGTCTGGTAGAGTGGTAGATTGAAGTAATATCAAAGAAAAAAGATATATTATAAATTAATAAAAATGCTATGTTATAGCTTTACCGTGGCAGTCCCCGAGTGCCACACTTTTTTTTAAATTAATTTATTTATTTATTTAATTATAAGTAATTTAACAGCTACTTAATACATATTATTATACAAAATACAAAGCCAAAACAGATTACACAGATTAAATAAAAAACAGAAAACAAGCATTAAAAGACAAAGTTACATTTAAAAGAAAAACAAAAGAATAAAATTAAAATCTGCAAAATTAAAAAAAGCAACAAATAATACTAAGAATTTATTAATATCTACTACTAAAAAAAAACTACTACTTAAAAAAATCGGAGTAATTTCAAGAGACTGATGATGTAATTCGTGTATTTGAAATAAGACTAGGTAGCAATGGATTTTTCTATCTTTATGTGCAAAATTGCATGGTGTGGGAAGATAGCAGACCAGCGCAAAATAAGATTCTGTATGGAATAAGGTCTAGCTACGCATGTCAAATTCAACATTTTGACGGAACTCATACTTAGCATCGTATCAAAGATAAAGAAAAGAATCAATGAAATGCAAGATATGAACCTTATACGGTTCTTGCGCCACTTTATTGTTTTTGTATATAGAAACATATTACAAGAAGTAAGCCACAATAGAAACTAATTTGTATTATTATCTGTTTATACAATAGGAGTGTTTATGTAATATCTCCATTTACACACACAGTTAATAATGATTTGGAATAATTTATTTGAATAAATATGGTCCAACAATGTTATGGCGATACAATTTATCAAAAATCTGTGGTTGCCACAATTAGCTGGATGGTAAATTAAGAAAATAATATAAAACTAGGTATTAACTCAAGTGTATTTAGTCGTCTCAAAAAATTCTGCAATTCCATATTTCTAACCTTTACTCAATTAAATTGTTTGGAAAAAAGTAGAAGAGGAAGATAAGTAATATCGATTTGTACATTTAAAGTGAAAGTTGTTTGACGCTTTTACTTTTATTCTATTTGGGTTGCCATAACAATATTCAACATACATTATTGTTTAAATATTAAAACAATAGATGGAGGCGGGCCATGCTAAATTGGCTGACTATTGTATGACTTCAATAACAGCGCGTGGAATGAATAAATTTTGTATATTGACCGATAATTTTAATTCCGATTGATATAGAAGAAAGTTTTTTTACAATACAGTTTTCTGTTAGTAAGTTACCATTATTTTTTTAAAGGTATATTAGTAATTTTGACATTTAAGGAAACATAGATACTAAATTCACGCTAACTGTAAAACCACATAGCATTGTAGACACTCTATAACAGTAATCTATACTAAACTAAGGTGTAACGCCACGGTGTTGTCGGTAACGTAAATAGGTTGGTTCAATTCCCAGCGAAAAAATTATTTATTTCTAGTTTATTACTTAAAGTTTGTAATAAGAAACAAACTTGAAATAATAAAAATATCAGAATATGTTTGCCCCCATGCCACTTTATGGGAGACTTACACAATTCCAAATAAAAGGATTCGACCGTCACCATTTAAATGTTAACCAAAGAATTCGGTCAAGTTCACATTACATTACATTGAAATACTTTCAAAAACTTAAGTATATGTTTAACAATTGATATGTTTCCATATCTAACTTTAAGTGTATCCCAAAAAGTTTTAATTTGATAAATATCAAGAATTTACCACCGTCTCCTTGTTTTAATAGTTATTAAACTGTCCTAGGTTTGATTTCTAGTGAAGCTAAATTTTTTTCGACTATAGCGATATTGCACTTATTTACCATACAATCGGACATGCGATGTTTGTCTGTTTCCTTTAGCTCCAAATACGTACACGGTATACGTACACGGTACAACGCCGCTCAAGTTACGCATACAAAATTGTTACTATGATACGTATTCGTTTTTGTGTATTGTTCGTGATACAGGTGCAGCTTACAAATTACAATCCGAAGTAAAAAAACTCGATAATGTTTAACAAAAGACCAAACAGCACATTTTCTTTTA